>NC_089261.1:6052951-6657951 GCF_963930625.1 Muntiacus reevesi
ATTTTCCTTCTACCATTTCATAAATGTCTTTCTTTTTCCCAATAAGCCATCCTTGAAATCCATTCTTCTACTTCAGATTTTTTTTCTAATTAGCATAAATTCAGAGCCAGTCTTTCTGAATGCTTGCATCCTAAAGTTACATGTAGACAGACAAGAAGTAAATTTGGTATTTCTTCATGCGAGTTCTTGCGTATATCTTTTGTTGTTTTATTGGGTTACAGAAATCACTACTAGTACATTATGCAAAATGTCAAAAGCTCCTTTCCGAAGACAGTGTTGTCAAATGTAGCTAAATAGGTCTGGCCAGAATGAGCAACGTGCAAAAATGACTTTAAAGAGCAAAACTGGGGAGAGTGTTGAGAGACCACAAGGACTTGAAAGCAGAATTTAAAAGGAAAATTCAGAGAGTGAAGCAATGTGTTTCTTGTTGGGCAGAGTTCCTGTGAGGGACCCTGTATTCAAATATTCTTTGACATTGCGTTTGCTTCCTTAGCTTCCAAAGGCCACTGATACCACAGAGGCCCAACAGTGTGTAATGGTTCCTTCATCTCCTGAGCCACTAGCTGCCTCCTGTTACAGCCCCATGTTTAAAAATAGCAGGGAAATAAGGGAAAATCATAAACTAGCTATAATAAAATTAGTGCTTGCGTGAAAGACTATTGCCAGAGAACAGCTTTTAGAAGGTCCCGTGCTGCCAGAAGGCCGCTGGGTGTTGGCAGTATTCAAGCATTCACTGGCCAGTATGTTGAGACCTGAATTAGGCGTTTTATTAAAGATAGAATGTCTTTTCTTCATGATCATAAATGTTAAACTTTTTTTTAAGTAATAGAAAATGGATCAGAAAAAAATAGATTGTCATAATAAATGTTACTCTTTTTCATCAAAATAGAGATGAAATTAAATAACTCTGAAGGAGAAATATTACTGCTTTTCTCAAAAAAACTGATTAAGTGAAGAAGAGTATCTAAGAGATAGCATCTGAGAAACGAGATGGTCTAGATAAGGAACACCACCACCAGCAACAGGAAGCTAACTCTTCATTAGTTTGTAAGGGAGAGAAAGTAACCCGTAAAGGGGAACTAGACATGAGAGGTATGGTGAGGATCATTGCATTTCCCATTAAATGCATATTTGTAGAAGATCTGGAATTCTCATTACAACTTGAAAGGAAAACTGATTCTCTCTTAGAATCAGGTATTTTCAAACTAGTATGTCACAGAGCCTGCTCTGGTTCAGTGGTTCTTGCTACTAAATATGCATTACCGTGGCAATTGGCTTTCGTTCCCACATATATCATTAACATAGATGAGTCTTGAAGTCAGTCTGCCTTCAAAGATGCATTTCAGTGACCTGGATGAAAAGATTTTCGCAGTCTCATGAATCAGTGTTTTAAAAGGGCTTGTATTGGCATATGCCTCCGCCTCCCTGACCCACTCTGCTGTTGAACTTGTAGAACTCTTTTCCTGCACCCACTGCAGGCAGTAACCTCGATCAGGTTTTTCTGCAATATTCTTGTTTCTAGCAGCCTTGGAAAGAACAAGCTGGAGGAGTTCAGTACTAATACTATTATGGGGCCATTTAAGTGAGAATCTTGGTTAGATCTAAAAACTCACTTCTGCACCCAAAGCTTTCATCTTAAGTAAACGCTGCACTAGGGCCTCAGGGACCAGACCATTAATCTGGTTCATAAACTCCATTTGCTTTTAATCTCTTGAGTGTACCAGAGTATGCATCTCCAGTGTAAATGACCAAAAAAGAATCTGTTAGCTCGTTCTTGATGTCACAGTCGGCTTCAACATGCCCTTTAGGTTTAAATACGATATCTGATGTTAAACTTTGAAAATGTCAGTAAAAGGATTTTACTGCAGCTCTCCAGCTCTGGTCTCAAAGGACTTGATCTCTGTCCTACACTGTTACTTAGAAATTTGGGAAATGAATCATTCTGAAAAGATTCTGAAAACAGTGACTGAAATCTTGAGCAAAGACATTTGAATTTAGGAAAACTCTAATTCATGTTATTGACTTTATTATGTTTAGAGAATTCTCACTTTTTAAAATTTATTTTTATTTGGAGGATAACTGCTTTACAATGTTGTGTTCGTTTCTGCCGCACAACAATGTGAATTAGCCGTAAGCATACATATATCCCCTCTGTCTTGAACTTCACTCCCACGCCTACTTATCCTGCCCCTACTTAATCCCGCCCCTCTAGGTCATCACAGAGCACCGAGCAGAGCTCTTTGTGTTATATAGCAACTTCCCACTAGCGATCTGCTTTACACTTGGTCACGTATCTGTTTCAGCGCTCCTCTCTCAGTTCGTCCCACCATCTCTCTCTTAATTGTGTCCTCAGGTCTGTTTTCTACATCTGTGTGTTTATTCCTGCCCTGCAAATAGGTTCATTGGTACCATTTTTCTAGATTCCATATATGTGCATTAATATATTTTATTTGTTTCTAGAGAATGTCCTTTTCTGATTAGGTTCTGCAGGTTTAATTCCTGTTAGCTGATTGGGCAATAGGATTAATAGTACTAGGTTAATTACTATGATGATCTTCCTCTGAAGAACTCAAAATATCTTGTCTTATTAGCTCATTCATTATTATCACTCTCAGACTTTTATGTTTTCTTCTTGTTCTGCTTTATTGATTATAGAAGGAATTGGACTTAGGTAAAGGATCACAAGAAAGCAATGACTTGGACCCTTCTCCCATTGAATTTTAGAAACAGATCTTTTGGCTTGCCTTATTCCTGTTTGCTAAGTGTCATTTACCCTGGCACCTGGCTGTTTCCGTGTCCCGTGTGGCTATTAAAAGCAGTCGATTTCCCAGCTTATAGAGCTTTTCTAGATTGATATGCAAAGATTAGACTCTCGAATACTGGAGAAAACTTTCCAGGAAAGAGAAATAGAAATCCAGCTGGTTTTTCTTCTCACTGGAAACTAATATTTCTGTATAGTTAGGAAACAGGATTCTATCAGAGAATAGAATGAGAAATCACAGAAATTGGAAATAGGAAAGATACTGTAGGCATTTAGCCCAGGGTTTAGTATAGTATCCTGCTACTCCCCTGCATGCACCTAGGAAGTCAGCTATTGTACAAGATAATTTTTTCAAATGGATATGACCTAGGCAGCTCAGTTTCCTTGATGCCTTCTGATTTTGAGCTTAAAACTAGTATAATAGGAAAGGTCCCACGCTTGATGCATCTCTTTATTAAAATCTGTTTAGAAACACCCAAAGAAAAGTGATTATCCAAACCCTTATTCAGACACACACAACGCAGTCATAGTTGAGACGCTGTCATGTAGTCATTCTGGTGGAGTCTGGGCTTTATAGTGAGTAAACAATTTTCACATGCTTAATAATCATGTATATCAGCATTCTGTTGCTACAGTAATGCCTTATGACAAACCAGCCACAAAACCTCAGTGATTTAAAACAATACACATTTATTTTTGCTTACACATCTCTGATCAGAGCTGGGCTCAGCAGGGCTAACTTGTGTGTCTGCCGTCAGCTGAAGTCAGCTGGACACTGGCGAGGCAGCTTCTTCCCTGACCTTGCCTTGCCTCCCTCACGTGTCTGAGACATCCCCTGGGACAGCCGTGCAGAGCAGGCTCTGTTCCATGCGTCTTGTTCTCCAGCGGGTCACCCTGGGCATGCTCTTATGGTGAAAGCCGAGCAGCAAGTTCTTGTCAAGCTTCTGCTCGAATCACACTTGCACATTTTATTGGCCTAATAAGCAAGTGAACTTGAATGATCCTCCAGTCATTACCGCATCCTCAGTGAGAGGGGTGAAAAATTGGAACTATCGGTGCAATCACTCTACCCCAGTGTGGTGGCATAATTATCTGAAAATTACATATCCAGTTTACAAATTACTTAGCATGAATTATTTTCAGTATGATTTCTGTTGACTTACTGTCCATGTCTTAAGAAGGAAGAACAGGACAAATAGTGAATCAGTTTATCCAGCCTTTCATATTTTTCCCTATTTTATCTGTACAAAAGCCTATAAGAAGGACCCTTCTAATAACTCTAATAATTATTGCTATCCCTGAATAATTTGGGCTTTCTGACTCCTATCTGGATGCTGTTGAAGGAACATCAGTAACTTTCAAAGGCCATTTTCTACCATAAGATATTTATGATTCAATGTTTATTGCTTGGTTTTTCTGAGTTTGTTTCATTTACTATTGTTATCTTGGGCAAATGACTTTGACTTTTTGTTTTAACATCACTCTCTCTAATATTTGTCTTGTCCCAAGAATTTTAAGCGTGTAAGTAAGTTGGCATGGGTCACTCAGAAGCAGCCTGATATAGGGGATGATTTTTGAGTAGAACTGCTAACGTGTGTGGATCACAACAAACTGTGGAAAATTCTTAAAGAGATGGGAATACCAGATTGCCTTACCTGCCTCCTTAGAAATCTGTATGCAAGTCGAGAAGGAACAGTTAGAACCGGAGATGAAACAATGGACTGGTTCCAGATTGGGAAAGGGATACGTCAAGGCTGTATACTGTCACCCTGCTAATTTAACTCATATGCAGAGTATGTCATGCGAAATGCTGGGCTGGATGAAGCACAAGCTGGCATCAAGATTGCTGGGAGAAATATCAATAACCTCAGATATGCAGATGACACCACCTTTATGGCAGAAAGGGAAGAGGAACTAAAGAGCCTCTTGATGAAAGTGAAAGAGGGGAGTGAAAAAGCTGACTTAAAACTCAACATTCAAAAAAGGAAGATCATGGCATCTGGTCCCATCACTTCATGGCAAATAGATGGGGAAACAATGGAAACAGTGAGAGACTTTATTTGGGGGAGCTCCAAAATCACTGCAGATGGTGACTGCAGCCATGAAATTAAAAGATGCTTGCTCCTTGGAGGAAAAGTTATGACCAACCTAGACAGCATATTAAAAAGCAGAGACATTACTTTGCAGACAAATGTCCCTCTAGTCAAAGCTATGGTTTTTCCAATAGTCATGTATGGATGTGAGAGTTGGACCATAAAGAAAGCTGAGTGCCGAAAAATTGATACTTTGAACTGTGATGTTGGAGAAGACTCTTGAGAGCCCCTTGGACTCAAGGAGATCAGTCTTGAATATCCATTGGAAGGACGGATGCTGAAACTGAAACTCCAATACTTTGGCCACCTGATGCGAAGAACTGATTCATTGGAAAAGACCCTGATACTGGGAAAGACTGAAGTCATCACCGACTCGAAGGACATGTGTTTGAGCAAGCTCTGGGAGTTAGTGATGACAGGGAAGCCTGGCGTGCTGCAGTCCATGGGGTCACAAAGTCAGACACAACTGAGCGACTGAACTGAACTGAGTGCCTCAGACAGTTAAGCATCTGCCTGCGGTGCAGGACACCCAGGTTCAATCCCTGGGTTGGGAGGATTGCCTGAAGAAGGGAATGGCTACCCACTCCAGTATTCTTACCTGGAGAATTCCTTGGCAGAGGAGCCTGGCAGGATATGTCATTTAGCAAATCTGTAATATTATAACAACAGCTACCATTTGCTGACTCTTTCTTGTGTCCCACAGGGTGCCGGCAGTGTCTCCTCTAATCCTTAAAATAAGCCACACAATTAGAGAATATCGTCTTTGTTCTACATATGTGTAAACTGAGGTACCTTCCTTGAGAAAGTATTTCAGCAGGTGATCTGATACACAGCTCTTCTCATTTCTTCTTTCTGTAAAGACTGATTGGGAGGGAGTAAGTGAGCACTGATAAACCATTTGAAAACTATACACTATACACTGAGACTTCCCTGGTAGTCTGGTGGTTTAGAATCTGCCTTCTAATGCAGGGGATGAGGTTTGATTCCTGGTCTGAGAACCAAGATCCCACATGCCACGTGGCAACTAAGCCCATGCACTACAACTAGAGAGAAGCCTGCATGCCACAACTAAGACCCGATGCAGTCATAAATACTAGATAAATTAAAATTTAAAAAAGAGTACACAGCATTACATTTTTTTGGTCTGTATTGCTTCACATGTATATCAGAATTGACACAGGTGAATAGTGTAGATATAGGAAAGTAGAATAATTATATGAAATGAAAGGCAGATTGCCTGTTGTGAAATTGTCCCAGTTCAGAATCAAATGTTTATTATTAAAGAAAAAATAATTTACACATTGATAATTTTGGGGGTTGCTATTCATTTTTGTGTCACTAGGCATGAGATGCTTATTTTATTTTTTTTCATTTATTTTTATTAGTTGGAAGCTAATTACTTTACAATATTGTAGTGGTTTTTGCCATACATTGACATGAATGAGCTATGGATTTACATGTGTTCCCCATCCCGATCCCCCGTCCTGCCTCCCTCCCCATCCCATTCCTCTGGGTCTTCCAGATCACCAGCCCAGGTTGGATACATGAGATGCTTATTTTAGACTACATATGTAATGTAATATGGAAAGCACAAATGTAATAGAGTTTTATAATTTAGAAATTTTGGGGGGTACAGTTGACATATTAGTTTCAGGTGTACAACATGATGATTTGATATTTCTGTGCATTGAGAAATCACCGCAGTAACTCTAGAGACTACTCTTCATTGCAGTGTGTGGGCTGCTTCTTTTGGTGATTTCTCCTGTTGTGAAGCCCAGGCTCTGGGTACATGGGCTCAATAGTTGTGGTGCTTGGCCTTAGTTGCTCTGTGGCATGTGGGACCTTCCTAGATCAGTGATCAAACTCATGTCCCCTGCATTGGCAGGCAGATTCTTAACCACTGGATCACTAGGGAAGTCCCTGATGATAACTTTTAAAACTTAACTCTGTCAACAATTTTCAAATATGCAATACAGTATTATCAACTCTTATTGCCATGCTCTACATTACATCCCCATGACTTATTTATTGTATAACTGGCAGTTTGTACCATTTGTCCATCCCCCTGCCATGACTCCTGGCAGCCACCAGTCTGTTCTCTGAATCTGTGAGCTCAACTGTTTGTTTGTTTAGCTTTTTTCTTTTTTTCAAGATTCCACTTAAAAGTGAGATAATATGGTATTTTCTTTTCTTTTTCTGGCTTATTTCTCCTAGCATAATGCCCTTAAGGTCTATTCATGTTTTTGCAGGTAACAAGATCTCATTCTTTTTTAATGGCAGAGTAATATTCTATTGTGTGTGTACATATATGTATGTATGTATACATATGTGTGTGTGTATACATATCAGGGCTTCCCTGGTGGCACAGTGGTAAAGAATCTACCTGCAATGCAGGAGGCACAGGTTCAATCCCTGGGTTGAGAAGATCCCCTGGAGAAGGAAATGGCAACCCACTCCAGTATTCTTGCCTGGGAAATCCCATGAACAGAGGAGCCTGGTGGGCTACAGTCCATGGGGTTGCAAAAGAGTCAGACACAACTTAGTGACTAAATAGCAACAGATAATGTATACATATCACATATTCTTTATCCATTCACCCATTGACGACATTTAGGTTGCTTCCATGTCTTGGCTATTGTAAGTAATGCTGCAGTAAACAGGGTGGTGTGTGTCTGTTTCTGGATAAGTGTTTTCATTTTCTTTGATAAATATCCAGAAGTGGGATTGCTGGGTCATTAGGTCTGTTTTGAATTTTTTGAGGAACCTTCATGTTGTTTTCCACAATAGCTGTACCCACTTGCATTCCCACCAGTCGTGCCCAAGGGTTCCCTTTTATCCACATCCTCCCAGCATTTGTTGTTTCTTGACTTTTTTTTTCCCATTTATTTTTATTAGTTGGAGTCTAATTACTTTACAATATTGTAGTGGTTTTTGTCATACATTGACATGAATCAGCCATGGATTTACATGTATTCCCCATCCCGATCACCCCTCCCGCCTCCCTCTCTATCCCATCCCTCTGGGTCTTCCCAGTACACCAGCCCTGAGCACTTGTCTCATGCATCCAACCTGGGCTGGTGGTCTGTTTCACCCTTGATAGTATACTTGTTTCAATGCTGTTCTCTCAGAACATCCCACCCTCGCCTTCTCCCAAAGAGTCCCAAAGTCTGTTGTATACATCTGTGTCTCTTTTTCTGTTTTGCATATAGGGTTATCGTTACCATCTTTTAAAATTCCATATATGTGCATTAGTATTCTGTATTGGTCTTTATCTTTCTGGTTTACTTCACTCTGTATAATGGGCTCCAGTTTCATCCATCTCATTAGAACTGATTCAAATGAATTCTTTTTAATGGCTGAGTAATATTCCATTGTGTATATGTACCACAGCTTCCTTATCCATTCGTCTGCTGATGGGCATCTAGGTTGCTTCCATGTCCTGGCTATTATAAACAGTGCTGTGATGAACATTGGGGTACACCTTATCTCTTTCAGATCTGGTTTCCTTGGTGTGTTTGCCCAGGAGTGAGATTGCTGGGTCATATGACAGTTCTATTTCCAGTTTTTTAAGGAATCTCCACACTGTTTTCCATAGTGGCTGTACTAGTTTGCATTCCTGTTTCTTGACTTTTTGATAATAGCTATTCTAACAAGTGTGAGGTGGTGTATTGTTGAGGTTTTGACTTGTATTTCCCTGATGATTAGAGATGTTGAGCATCTTTTCATGTACCTGTTGGGCATCTGTATGTCTTCTTTGGGAAAATGTCTATCTGAATAGACATTTCTGCCCAGTTTTGAATTAGATTGTTTAGCTTTCTTTGCTATTGAGTTGTATGAGTAGAGTCGTATTATTGTTTTAAAAAACTCAAGTTAGCTGCTCAACCTCTCTCAACGTTTGTTTAGTCATCTGTAGAATGAGGGTAAAAACAGAAAATATTCATGGGGCTGTTAAAGAGATTAAAAATGCACATAACACACTAACATCTTGCCTAGTGAAAGTACATAGTAAAGATGTAATAGATGTTAGACATTATTGTTATTTTTGTTTATCTCTCGATGCCATAAACTGTCTCATTTATCTCTCATTCAACATCCAACATAAAGCTTTACCATGAAAACCCATCCTGTGGCTTCCTTAGAAACCACTCTGTGTATCTTAACCTTTATTCTGGAACTCTTCCAGACCACCTTCTCTGATTGTCTGCCCTTATCTTCCTTGTCTTTGCCAGGCCTAATTCCTGACCTACCTTTGCCTCTTACCCCTTATTAAGGTTCTGTAGCTTGGCTCCCACCCTGCATCTAATATACTTACTTGTCAACCATATTGCACCTCCTGTGGTCTCATGAGGAGCTTACTTCTGGTGGTCATTGTCCTGTCTTATGAACTACCCTTCCCCATGAGGAAGGCCATGAGATCTTCTTTATTGCCAGTTGGGACTTGTGGGATAACATATTTGTCATCTTTGCTTGCTCTTGGGAGAGAAAAGTTAGATCTCTTAGGCTAATATTTGGCCAATCCGTGCCTTAGACCTTAACTGGGTTATCTGTGTGTAATACAGCATATAATAATGCTCTCTTAAAGAGATGGGAATTCCCACCTGTCTCCTGAGAAACCTGTATGTGGGTCAAGAAGCAATAGTTAGAACTTTGTATGGAACAACTGATTGGTTCAAGATTGAGAAAGGAGTGTGACAGGAATGTCTGTTGTCACCCTGTTTGTTTAACTTATATGCTGAGCACATCATGAGAAATGCCGGGCTGGATGAGTTACAAGCTGGAATCAAGATAGGCAGGAGAAACTTGAAACTTCAGATAGGCAGATGATACCAATGTTAATGACAGAAAGAGGAACTAAAGAACCTCTTGATGAGGGTGAAGGAGGAGAGTGAAAAACCCAGCTTAAGATTAAATATTAAAAAAACTAAGATCATGGCATCCAGCCCCTTGACTTCATGGCAAATAGTAGGGGAAAAGGTGGAAGTAGTAACAGATTTCCTCTTCTTGGGCTCTAAAATCACTGAGGAGTCATAAAATCAGAGGACGATTGCTTTTTGGCAGGAAAGCTATGACAAACGTAGACAGTGTGTTGAAAAGCAGAGACATTGCAGTGCTGACAGAGGTCCGTATAGTCAAGGCTGCCGTCTTCCAGTGGTCATGTGGTGCGGTCGTGAGAGCTGGACCATAAAGAAGGCAGAACACCGAAGAACTGATGCCTTTGAACTGTGGTGCTAGAGAAGACCCTTGAGAGTTCCTTGGATAGCGAGGGGATCAAACCAGTAAATCTTAAGGGAAATCAACCCTAGATACTCATTGGAAGGACTGCTGCTGAAGCTGAAGCTCCAGTATTTTGGTAACCCCTGATGTGAGCAGCTGACTTATTGGAAAAGTCCCTGATTCTGGGAAACATCAGGGGCAGAAGGAGAAGAGGGTGTCAGAGGATGAGATGGCTGGACGATATTACTGATGCAATGGACATGAACTTGGGCAAACTCTGGGAGATGGTGAGGGACAGGGAGGCCTGTGTACTACAGTCCATGGGGTTTTAAAGAGTTGGACGGGACTGGGTGACTGAACAAGAACAATACAGTTTAACTGAGTTAACTATGTATGATAAGGAATCATGTGTATAATGCATGATTTATTGGGATCCTTACAAATAGAAATCTTATCTGTAGACCTGTCATTCCAGGTCCCTTCATTAAGACTGATTTATATATACATATATATAGCTCATAGTTAATTATATCAGAGATAAAGCTATAGAAATAGGCTGTTCATTTATAATAGATTTTAGTGACTGAGTGACATTGTGGTTGTACGAAACATTTGAGATACTTTGATGTAAGAGATGGTTAAAGAAAGAAATTGTGTAATGAATATATTGTTTTGAAAAATGTAACTTTAATTTAGCCATGCTGCAGTGTGGAAAACTCTTATTTTTCTAGTTTAGTGGCTCAGAACTATTGTTTGCATAAAGTCTAATTTACAAAGTTGGTAGCTGAGATAAACATTTGTTTCAGATATAAATGGCTGCAGGGTTGTGTTAGCTGTAATAGTTCGAGCTGTAAAGCTACTCTTATGTGACAGACAAGAGCCACTGAGGGGTCTCTGCTTGAACTGGTGACTTCAACTTTGATTTTGCTTAGTATCACAGTATGTCAAAGGGATTTTAACCCTAACTTTGCTTCCAAATATTCATGATTCCCTTCTCTTTGTTATTATTTCCCTGCAGCAAGAGAGAGGAAAAGCACTGATATCTAAAGCCTGAAGTTATTTCATCTGTTTTTCATGAGCAATTTTGTTGATGTTATGTAATATCAGTTTAGTTAGGCTTGTATTAAAATGTTTCTGATTACAAAATCTTAGATTATTAATCTCAAAGGACCTTAAAAATTGTCTAGCTCAGTGTTTCCTGAACTGGGTTCTGAACTGTATTCTGTAAGATGTTTGATAATCAAAGGATTCTATGGGCCTAGTAGGTGTCTGATATCAAAGGTTAAAAAATAAGCTTAGTAGAAGTCTTTCTGCAGGAGCTCTCAGAGCTTTAAATGTGTTAAAATACTGTGTTAATCATAAAGCTACTAATTAGAGAGGGCTAATTAATTAGGGAACCTGACTTGAATTTTTTTATTTCTTTTTATGTGGGACACCTACTAATATCCATCAGAAACATCCCGTTAAAAAATAGTAAGACAAGTATGCCTCTCTGATACTCAAAACCAATGAAATAGGTTCCCATCTAACACTGAATAAAAGCCAAGATTCTTCGAGTGGCCTCCTGAACTCTGACCTCCTATTCCTCTCTAACTTCATCTCTTGGTTCTCCCTGCCCTTCTCCAGGCACACTCCCAATGAGGTTCCCTTAGATCATCCTGTCCAATGCAGGTATTCCCTACCCACTCCCCTTCCTGCTCTATTTTTTCTCCTTAGCACGTAATGTCTTCTACTCTACTAACTACGTCATTGCCTTATATGATTGTGCTATCTGTTTCTTCCTTATTGTTGTTGTTCAGTTGCTAAGTCATGTCCGGCTCTTTGCAACCCTGTGTACTGCAGCATACCAGGCTTCCTGTCCTTCACTGTCTCCTGGAGCTTGCTCAAATTCATATCCATTGAGTTGGTCATGCTATCCAACCATCTCATCCTCTGCCACCCCCTTTTCCTTTTGCTTTCAAACTTTTCCCACATCAGGGTCTTTTCCAGTGAGTTGGCTCTTCGCATCAGGTGGCCAAACTATTGGAACTTCAGCTTCAGTTTCAGTCCTTCCAACGAGTATTCAGGGTTGATATCCTTTAGGATTGACTGCTTTGACCTCCTTGCAGTCCAAGGGACTCTCAAGAGTCTTCTCCAGTACTGCAGTTTGAAAGCATCAATTCTTTGGCACTCAGCCTTCTTTATGATCCAACTCTCACATCTATACATGACTGCTGGAGAAACCATAGCTTTGACTATACGGACCTGTGTCAGCAAAGTGATGTCTCTGCTTTTTAATATGCTGTCTTGGTTTGTTATAGTTTTCCTTCCAAGGAACAAGTGTCTTTTAATTTCATGGTTGCAGTCATTGTCTGCAGTGATTTTGGAGCCCAAGAAAATAAAATCTGTCACTGTTTGCACTTTTCCCCCATCTATTTGCCATGAAGTGATGGGACCAGATGCCATGATCTTCATTTTTTGAATGTTGAGCTTTAAGCCAACTTTTTCACTCACCTCTTTCACCCTCATCAAGAGTCTTTTTAGTTTCTCTTTGCTTTCTGCCATTAGAGAGGTATCATCTGCATATATGAGGTTGTTGATATTTTCCCCAGAAATCTTGATGCCAGCTTGTGCTTCATCCCAACATTTCTCATAATATACTTTGCATATAAGATAAATAAGCAGACTGAAAACATACAGCTTTGTCATACTCCTTTCCCGATTTTGAACCAGTCAGTTGTTCCATGTCCAGTTCTAATTGTTGCTTTTTGACCGACATACACTTTTTTCAGGAGACAGGTAAAGTGGTCTGGTATTCTCTTCTCTTTCACAGTTTGTTAGTGATCTACACAGTCAAAGGCTTTAGAGTAGTCAGTGAAGCAGAAATAGGTGTTTTTCTTGAATTGCCTTGCTTTCTCCATGATCCAGTGATTGTTGGCAATTAGATCTCTGGTTCTTCTAAATCTAGCTTGTATGCCTGAAAGTTCTCAGTTCAAGTACTGCTAAAGACTCGCTTGAAGGATTTTGAGTATAACTTTTGGTAGCATGTGAAATGAGCATAATTCTTTGATAGTTTGAACATTCTTTGGCATTGTCCTTCTTTGAGATTGGAGTGAAAACTGACCTTTTCCAGTCCTGTGGTCACTGCTAAATTTTCCAAATTTGCTGATATATTGAGTGCCTTACTTTAACAGTAGCATCTTTTAGGATTTAAATAACTCAGCTAGAATTCCATAGCCTCCACTCGCTTTGTGCATATAATAGTAATGCTTTGTAGGGCCCACTTGACTTAATACTAGAGGATGTCCAGCTTTAGGTGAGTGATCACACCATCATGGTTATCCAGGTCATTAAGACTTTTCTTGTATAGTTCTTCTGTATATTCTTGTTACCTCTTCTTAACCTCCTCTACTTCTGTTAGGTCCTTACTGTTTCTGTCCTTTATCATGCCCATCCTTGCATGAAATGTTTCCTTGATATCTCCAGTTTTCTTGAAGAGGTCTCTAGTCTTTCCCATTCTATTGTTTTTCTCTGTTTCTTTGCATTGTTCATTTAAGAAGACTATTTTATCACTACTTGCTATTCTCTGGAATTCTGTTCATTTGGGTCTATCTTTCCCTTTCTCCCTTGCCTTTCACTTTATTCCTTTTCGTAGCTATTTATAAAACCTCCTCAGACAGCCACTTTGCCTTCTTGCATTTCTTTTTCTTTGGGATGGTTTTGGTCACTGCCTCCTATACAGTGTTACAAACTTATGTCCATAGTTATTCAGGCACTCTGTCTACCAGATCTAATCCCTTGAATCTATTCATCACCTCTACTGTGTAATCATAAGGAATTTGATTTAGGTCATATCTGAATGGCCTAGTGGTTTTCCCTACTTTTTTCAATTTAAGCCAGAATTTTACATAAGGAGCTCACTATCTGAGCCATAGTCAGCTTCAGATCTTGTTTGTGCTGTTTGGAGCTGCTCCATCTTAAACTGCAAAGAATATAATCAGTCTGATTTTGGTATTAATCATCTGGTGATGTCAATGTGTGGAGTCGGCCCTTGTGTCCTTGGAAGAGGGTGTTATGCCATGACCACTGTGTTCTCTTGACAAAATTCTATTAGCCTTTGTCCTGCTTCATTTTTTACTCCAAGGCCAAACTTATATGTTACTCCAGGAGTAACTTCAAGCCACTTCGTTCTTTCTGGTTCAGTTCAGTTCAGTTGCTCAGTTGTGTCTGACTCTTTGCAACCCCATGGACTGCAGCACACCAGGCTTCCCTGTCCATCCCCAACTCCCGGAGCCTACTCATACTCATGTCCATTGAATTGGTGATGCCATCCAACCATCTTATCCCTCTGTCGTCCCCTTCTCCTCCTGCCCTCAATCTTTCCCAGCATCAGGGTCTTTTCAGATGAGTCAGCTGTTCGCATCAGGTGGCCAAAGTATTGGAGTTTCAGCTTCAGTGTCAGTCCTTCCAATGAATATTCAGGACTGATTTCCTTTAGAATAGACTGGTTGGATCTCCTTGCAGTCCAAGGGACTCTTAGGAATCTTCTCTAACACCACAGTTCAAAAGCATCAGTTCTTCAGCACTCAACTTTCTTTATAGTCCAACTCTCACTTTCGAAACATCCCACCCTCACCTTCTCCCACAGAGTTCAAAAGTCTGTTCTGTACTTCTGTGTCTCTTTTTCTGTTTTGCATATAGGGTTATCGTTACCATCTTTCTAAATTCCATATATATGTGTTAGTATACTGTAATGTTCTTTATCTTTCTGGCTTACTTCGCTCTGTATAATGGGCTCCAGTTTCATCCATCTCATTAGAACTAATTCAAATGAATTCTTTTTAACGACTGAGTAATATTCCATAGTGTATATGTACCACAGCTTCCTTATCCATTCGTTTGCTGATGGGCATCTAGGTTTCTTCCATGTCCTGGCTATTACCAGCCCAGGTGGGATACATGAGTCAAGTGCTCGGGCCTGGTGCACTGGGAAGACCCAGAGGAATCGGGTGGAGAAGGAGGTGGGAGGGGGGATCGGGATGGGGAATACGTGTAACTCTATGGCTGATTCATATCAATGTATGACAAAACCCACTGAAAAAAAAAAAAAACTAAATAAAATTTAAAAAAAAAAAAACCAAAAAAAACCTCTCACATCCATACATGACTACTGGAAAAACCATAGCTTTGATTAGATGGACCTTTGTTGGCAAAGTAATGTCTCTGTTTTTTAATATGCTGCCTAGGTTGGTCGTTCTTTCTGGAGCTATTAGTAATTGCCCTCAGCTCTTCCCCAGTAGCATATCGGATACCTACTGACCCGGGGTGGGGCTCATCTTCTG
Source organism: Muntiacus reevesi (assembly GCF_963930625.1). Taxonomy (NCBI): domain Eukaryota; kingdom Metazoa; phylum Chordata; class Mammalia; order Artiodactyla; family Cervidae; genus Muntiacus; species Muntiacus reevesi. Next base: position 6,068,341 of record NC_089261.1, read on the forward strand.
ATGTCATATATTTTTGCTTTTTCATACTGTTTATGGAGTTCTCACAGTAAGAATACTGAAGTGGTTTGCCATTCCCTTCTCCAGTGGGCCACATTTTGTCAGAACTCTCCATTATGACCTGTCCATCTTGGGTGGCCTTGCAAGGCATGGCTTATAGCTTCATTGAGTTATGCAAGCCCTTTTGCCATGAAAAGTCTGTTATCCACGAAGTGGATTTCCTCCTACTAGAATGTTGTTCCATAATGACAGTATTTCTGTGTGTGTTTTTTCCTCTGATGTACCCAAGAAGTACAACAATTTTAGATGCTATAACCCAGCATCTAAAATACTGCTTAATATGTAGTACTCAATAATTATTTGTTGAGTGAGCTAATTTGTCCTTGGGAGAAATCAAGGATCTAGATGAGGACGGTGTTCCTGAGGCTTGGAAGAAATGTACAGATTTTTACCACTTCCATCCCAAACAGGCCAGGCAAGGGAGCAGAGGCATAAGCAGAGCAGGACTCCCTCTACAGAGTCCCTGTATAAGGAAGTAAGAGTCATATCTGAATCATATTATGATGCTGTACCATGAATGTGGTCACAGTATCCTCACAGCATCCTTTTCAGCATCAAGGATGAGAAGGGGAATAGCAGGAAATAGGAGTGATGCTCCTGAAACAGAAGGAGGTGATGGTGGTCACCTTCGTGTGCTAGTTCTCCTGTAAATACAGGCAGAATGGGAAGCCCTCTGGCTCAGCTTGACAGCGAGTCCTGGGTCTAGCCTGGTTCTGAACGATTCTGAGTCTGGGAAACACTGGCCTGTCATTCTTTACACACATATTTGCAGGATGTGAAATCATGCCAAACAAGTGATGAAAAGAGCAGGCTCATTTGGGCGATACTGTTTTTCCAGTGGCAGGTTTTGTTGCTGTGTTGTTTTTACAAAGCTTGTTCATTTGGTTTCTGGATTTTGATAATTTCACCTTTTACTTCCCAAATTCATTATATTAAAAATGAATTCCTTTTTTTCTTTCAAAAAAATAATAAAAGACTAAGTTTCAGATTTAGGACTATAATGATAATTCTGATTCTGGCTCTCAAGAAATAGAGATTTTGTTTTTTAGCTGTTGGGATTCCCTTTTGCTTTCATATATTTTTCAAAAAGATGTAAAAGAAGAACTTTAAACTTCATTCTTCTCCAGATGGGTGGAATATACCACTTCTGTTTAATTAGCTAAAAGGAATGAATATAGTACTGTCCTTGAGAGTTAGTCTAAAATTTGTCCCCGTTAATGTTGTCGTGCAGAATCACAACTACTAGTTTTCCACTTCTTCTACTTCTGCTTCATAAAAAGAGAATTGTTTATAAGTATGTTTATGTCCCATGAGTTTTTGCCTTGGAATGTGTAATTACCCTAAACAAAGCGCAGGCTCTACTAATTCCTAATAAATTATTACGTTTTCCACATCTGTTCCTGTCTTTTCTCTGAAGCATTCATCCAAGAGAACACAGCATTACCTGAATATACCAGCTTTGTGGGAAGATATTTCTTTAATAAATGCACTGGTAGTTGATTTGTTGTCACTGGGAGAAAACCTCAGCTGTAGAGGGTTTGGGCCTGAAACTGACTTTCTGCCTCTGCTGCCAGACGGTGGTCTCCTTCTGCCCTCTTTCCCTTTCTTTGTGATTTCCTCTGAGAGAAACCATGTGACCTTGTCACCACAGTTTTTGATGCCAAATATCTAAGTGTCTTTAAAATGCAGCACAACACTTTTAAAGGCAAATAGTGAAGTAGTTTCGTTTGACATTTCCATTATAGCTGCTCTTAGTGGATTCTAGACATCATACATAAAGGTGGCTAGCTGATTCGTTTTTTTAAAAAAATATGATGCAAACCCATTGAGCTGTCTTTTCATATTTGATCCTCTATCCATTGAACAGGCAGCACATTTTTCTTAGAAATGTGATTTGATCTGAGGATATCTACAACAGTCTGAACTAGATTTTTCTAGCATTTGTCTTATATCCTAGAACCATTTCTTATAGTTTTGTGACATACATAAGTATTTCTGAACTAACATCAATTACTTTGTTATCTGTGGTACTCTGAGTCCAAACTGGGGGGGGGGGGTGGGGAAGAAACCCAAAATGTTAAATTACCACCATTATTGCAGTTGCTGTCGAGTTGTTTTTTTATGTAGAAGTGGAAATTGTTTTCTCAGACATTATATACGTTGTTTTTGCACCTTAAAAGTTTTATTAAATCCATTTTTATTCACTCATTAAATATTTAACAAACACCTATTATACGCTAAGAACAGTGTATGATGACTTCAGTACAGAGATGAATAAGATTCAGTCCCTGCCTTTGAAGTGCTCACAGTTCAGAGGAAAAGGCAGATAGGTAAACAGAAAAATTACAACAATGACAGCAGTAGTAAGTGGCTTCTAAAGAGCGATTGCCTCTCTGTGATGTGTGTGCATCCATCACCTTTTACCCACTGAGCCCCCCAGGAATGGACTTCAGCTTCCCACCACCACAGCAGTGCTTCGAAGATCACCTGCAGGTTCATTCCCCTCTGGACCTGGTGAGAATGTCTTTGGAATATATACTCAGGTGGAAGTGTGAGGCCATAGAATGTACATGTGCTGGACTTAACCAGAAACTGCCAGATTCTTCCCTGGAGTGGCTGTATCAGTCTTTATTTCCACAGATATATTACTGTGTCCTACATCTCTGTCAGCACTTGGACTTCTTTAGGACTCTAATTTTTGTTGATCTAAAAAGTATAACATGCTTCCTCATTGTTTTAATTGCATTTCTTTCATTGCTAACAAATTGGAACATTTGCTTATGTTCTTGTTTGCGCTTACGTTCCCTCTTCTATAAATTGTTAGACATGATGTTGTTGTTGGGGTTGTTGTTTTTATTGGGGTTGCTGTCCTACTGGCTTGCAGGCATTCTTCCTGTGCCCTAGAGTTTAGGTCCCTTGCCAGTTTTAGATATTACATGTCTTCTCCTATTGCCATCTTTGGCAAACTCACTGTGAGTGAGTTTGTGTAATTATTTGTATGTTTTATTGCATATTGCCCTTATTTTATAAAAATGAATGGAAATTTAAATATAAAAGTGTTGATATTAGCAAGAAAATATGTGGGTCTCAAAAGTTAATACATTTGTGATTAAGATGGAAAATTATTGGCCCTGCCCCAAATAATATATCTTTATCCTCAATTTGACTTTCTTTGATGTCTCCTAGTAAATTAAGGAAAAGATTAAAGGTTGAGAACATATATAAAATGCTGAAAATATATCTTTGAAGCTCCTGTCTAGTAGGTTAGCTGTAGTCGTAGAGCCAGAACTTCCATTATAACATGAAATTTCATTGACTAGGGCACAGTGAGCTTTTGTTCATATTTTCAGCCTTTGTTCACATTTGGTGCAAATTATGCACTGAAAGTTGAGCATTCTGTCTAAAAGACAAGGGCATTGATAAGTGATGTCTACCACTTAAGGGCACCGACTAATCCAACTATAGTGTGTTAATTTATAGTATGTTGGCTTCTGCTAAGGAGGGTAGAAAATGGGAGGACTAAAATAAGAGTATAGAGGGCAATCACCAACTCAGTGGACATGAGTCTGAGCAAACTCCCAGAGATGGTGAAGGACAGAGGAGCCTGGCCAGCTGCATCCATGGGTTCGCAAAGAGTTGGACACAACTTAGTGACTGAACAACAACAATAGAGGACAATTATTTTATTCTATGGGGAAAATTTTGGGGCTATCTTTTCAAAGGTTTTTAATTATTATAAAGAAAGAAAATAGGATTTCTGTGAGGACAGTGGTGATAAAAATCAGCTAAGACTTTCTATATGATTTGCTTAGAGAGCTTAGATGAAGTGATAAACAATTTGTAGTTTTTTCTTTCTGTCTTTAACCCTATGTTAACTTCTTTCTCTTTATCATTAGTCTTATGAATATCTTCAGGTCTCTCCTATTTTAGAAAAAAGTTCCCTTGCCCTGTGTTCCTTTTTTAAGCTACTATGCTATTTCTTTACCACCAAAACGAGACACTTTTCTCAAAAACGTAACCTACACTTGTTAGTCACAGTTCCTGACTTTTTAGTCACTCTTCCATTAAAAAAAAAAATCTGTTTGATCATGCTAAAAATGTATTTTATTAGTTTTTCTAAATTATTTTCATTTCAGACAATACAGGCTAGGTTATCCTACAATAACAACCAACCAAAAAATCTCAGTGGTTTAGAGCAGCTAAGGTGCATATTTTGTTTACTCTGAATGTTCTTTGCAGGCCATTAGAGAGTCTCTGATCATTAGAGTCGTTCAGAGACCCAGACTGAGAGATTAACCACCATCTTGAACATCGCTCGTTGTCACATCAGAGTAGTGACAGGAGGGTCTCACACTGGAAGTGGCACATGTTACTCACCTACAAATCGACCACAAGGTGCAGGCTTACATGCCCTGGAGGCAAAGGGTTGGAAGTATTTGGCAGTAGCATTAAGAACAACCACAGTTATGTTATGTCACTTTTTAGGGGTGCTAATTCTCAGTTTATTGTGTCTTGTGACCCCCTCTTGGTAAATGGCTTTCTTGTGCGGTTCATGCTGTTCTCAAATGGCAAGATCATCTTTTTTTTTTTTTTTTTTAATTTTATTTTATTAGTTGGAGGCCAATTACTTCACAACATTTCAGTGGGTTTTGTCATACATTGACACGAATCAGCCATTGAGTTACACGTATTCCCCATCCCGATCCCCCCTCCCACCTCCCTCTCCACCCGACTCCTCTGGGTCCTCCCAGTGCACCAGGCCCGAGGACTCGTTTCATGCATCCCACCTGGGCTAGTGATCTGATTCACCATAGATAATATACATGCTGTTCTTTTGAAACATCCCACCCTCACCTTCTCCCACAGAGTTCAAAAGTCTGTTCTGTACTTCTGTGTTTCTTTTTCTGTTTTGCATATAGGGTTATCGTTACCATCTTTCTAAATTCCATATATATGTGTTAGTATGCTGTAATGTTCTTTATCTTTCTGGCTTACTTCACTCTGTATAATGGGCTCGAGTTTCGTCCATCTCATTAGAACTGATTCAAATGAATTCTTTTTAACGGCTGAGTAATATTCCATGGTGTATATGTACCACAGCTTCCTTATCCATTCATCTGCGGATGGGCATCTAGGCTGCTTCCATGTCCTGGCTATTATAAACAGTGCTGCGATGAACATTGGGGTGCACGTGTCTCTTTCAGATCTGGATTCCTCAGTGTGTATGCCCAGAAGTGGTATTGCTGGGTCATATGGCAGCTCTATTTCCAGTTTTTTAAGAAATCTCCACACTGTTTTCCATAGTGGCTGTACTAGTTTGCATTCCCACCAACAGTGTAAGAGGGTTCCCTTTGCAAGATCATCTTTATTGAGAATGATTGTAGAAGAGTTCCTACAGATGACTTTGCATTTGCTTCTGCTGAAAAAAACTCAGGGGTTTCCATGGTCTAGGACTTGTTCTCAATGTTGATTTCTTATTTTGAGATTCTATACAACTTGGGAGATTTAAATTCAAGACTCCACAGCTCAGCTCTGTCTTCCACAGGCCTGGGGTTTTAATTTCTTAGTGGATACAGTGTTTCTGAATAGAAGACAGATGTCTAGGTTCCTGTGTCTTCCAAGGGTGGTTTTTTTAGTCCCTCTTTCATTGAAAGGAGAAGACCTTTTCAGAGTCTTTGCTTTGTGCAAGAGTATCAGTTCTGGTTCTCTGCCTTCTGTGAACCTAAGACCAGGTTTCCTCATCAGATGAACCCTGGACCGCAACTGTATTTGCTCCCATACTTGTTTGGTTTTGTATTTTTTCTGTTTCTAGCACCCGGAGGACTTTAACATGTTATTATATCTGACATTTCTGTGTGTTCTAATGGGAGAAGGTCCATACCAGGCTTCAGTCTTTTCTTCAACCTTTGTCGTATATCTTCTTTCTCTCTTACACACTCAACCTTTCTTCAGTGGTTTCTGATTGACTTTCATTTTATCAAATCTCGGGATACTTTCCAGTCTCTTGTCTTATAGACTTGCTCTGCACATTTAGTATTCCTGAATAAGCCCTCTTTTTGAAATGTTCTTCTTAGACTTTTCTGATTCTCCTCTTGCTTATTGGTATTTCTTCACTGTCTCAGTCTCTTCCCACTCACCAAATTTTGATGTTCAAGTTTATTTCCACTGTGTTCCTCTCTTTCCTCTTTTTGTATGATCCTGTATATTTTCATGATTATGACTATTACCAAACTGTATTTCCAACCTTACCCTTTCCTTTCCTTGTATATTCAGTGGCTCACTGAATGTTTGCATTTAAATGCCCCCAAACTAAGTTTATCTAAGTGTTAATCACTCAGTCGTATTTGACTCTTTGTGACCCCATGGACTGTAGCCCACCAGGCTCATCTGTCCACGGGATTCTCCAGGCAAGAACACTGGAGTGGGTTGCCATTTCCTTCTCCAGGGGATCTTCCCACCCAGGGATTGAACCTGGGTCTCCCGCACTGCGGGCTGTCCCTTTACTGACTGAGCCAGGGAAGTAAGCTTATCTAACCCTGGACTCATTACTGTCCTCTCAAAACTAATTTTCTCCATGAATTCCTCGTGCCACTTAATGACATCCCCTTTTCCCTGGTCATTCAAACAGGAAGTCAGGCCTCCTGTCCGTCAACAGCTGTCTAGTTAGATACCAGGAATTGCTCTTTGAGCTCCTAAATGTTTTAAAAATCAGTGTGCTCTCTATCCCTACTACCATACATGGTTAAGGTCCTTATTATTCATCCATTTGTTCATAAAATAAGTATGTATCATATACCTACCATGTGCTAGGTACTGAAATCACAGTGGTGACTAAGATAGCAGAGTCCCTGCCCCAAAGAGTTTTTCTTCACATGTGAGAGATAGTGAACAACTAAATATATAACATGTAGCATGATGTTAGATAGCAAAAAGTCATTGTATTGCAGTGACATTCTTTTGTTACTTAGTGGTGGTTTAGGTCATTTGCAGGTTTAGTTTTTTGGAATGTGAATAAAAATCTCTCTTGAAAGATTCAATCTACAATGAAAATAAGTGCCAGAAAATGCCATACTATGGCTGTTTCTCTGAATTTTGAATATGTGAAACATAAATTTACTTAAAATTGTTTGGAAGCCGAAGCAATTATTTCCTTTACATTTTTGAAATATCTTCTTTTAAATAATCATTTGATTATATGATACGTTATTTTTATGTGGTGGCTTTTTCTTTACACTATATTTAGAAAATTTCCCAGAATTGGAAATATATAGTCCCTCTCAAGAGTACTCATAATTTTCTTTCAGGATGTGTTTTTCAGTCCACTCTCTGAAATAGCAATGTAAATTTTTTATAGGGATCTTTAAAGTGTTGTGACATTTTTAGGAAAAAACAACAAACTATAGCCACTGAGTTAGTGAACACTGGAGTACTCAAACCCTGTCTCAGCATTTAACAGAAAGAGTGTATATTTGAGTATCTTTATGTCCATATTACACTGTTTTTCTGCTTGCTACAGTTGATGAATCAGTCAATGTGTTTCTAAAATCAGTAGCCAAACCATGTTAACTAATAACTGCAGTTTGGGTAAGGGCAGAGGAACAGAACATTGATCTTGGCTTGCTGGCTGAGTTAACTACCCATGACGCCTGTCCCCATAGTCAGGTTCTACCAGAGGATGGTGCCAGGTCTTTTGTGGCCTTTGAACACAAACCTGAGTCTTTCCCCTAATGTCCACATCTTTAAAAATTTCAGCAGTGCTAATGAAGATGAACCTGGCAGTGTGAAATGAGAAAAAAAAAGATCCGAGCATCCTACGTATTCAAATAAACAGCTTCTCTCTGGTTTCAGTTGTTTCACTTAGATAAATGCTGATAGGAATATAAGATAGCACCATTTGCATTTATGGGTTTAGTCATGACAGTTACAGCTTAACTGTCTGGCTTCAGTTTTGTCAAAATATATACCATCGTCTACCTCCGCCCTTCTCTTGCTCTTGCAGCCATTCTCAGGTCAGTATGTTTCAGTCATTGAACCACAGAATAGCAGGTGGGACAGGTTAAAAATGATGGTGGGATACTTCATCATCTCATTTTTACAGTGAATACTGGAGCTCTGTTTTGGTAGGGAGTGTTGCTGATGTTAGCCAATGACTGTCACTACTTCTGGATAATGGGACAGGAGTTCTTGCAAATCTGTTGAAACTGCCCTATCAAATGAGTTGGAGCAAAATATAGAATTGAAATGACTCCATATTAGCCCAAGGCTGTTCTGGAAAGAGAGATGAAACATGTTACCATGTAGCCGTCTCTTGTGTTATGATACTGTATCATTTTGTAGCTGTTTCTGAATTGTGTCCTTGCTGAATATAATAAAATTTAATTTCCTCTTCTGAAAAAAAAATTAGTCACTAAGTGAAGAACAGCTAGCTGACATTACTAATGAGCAGTGGTGTTTGGGGTATAGTATAAATGCTCGTGGTCTTGGTGTGTGTTTTGCTTTTAATAACATGGAATACGGAATACTGAAAGAGATTGATTTGGATCCAGGGTACTTTTTTTTAATGGATAGTGGAATGGGACTACCCTATTGCATAGCCCTTCTAATGTTTCAAAGTCTGTATTTTCTCATGCTTTTTTATCATTGATTAGGATAAATATTACCGTTCCTTACATTAGGCTGTGAAACATAGCTAAAAATAGGTTAAATAAAGTAGTTAAGATTGCTCAATTAATTACTAATCATATACCACCATATATTTGTGAATCACTTACATTTTATTAGTAATTCATACATACTGTATTTTTGTTTCTCTACAACGTAGGAATTAGGTATGGAGTCCAACTCTCATTTCCAGTTCTGTGGCTATTTTCCTAAACCTGATGTTGGCAAACTTTTTTGATAAAGGGCCAAATGGTAAATACTTCAGAGTCTTTTTGGCCAGATCATTGCAATGCATTGTGGCTTGAAAACAGCTATAGAGAGTACCTGAATGGGTATGGCCGTGTTCCGATAAAACTTTATTTAGAAAAATATGTGGTGCATGGAATTTTGCCAATCTTTTTTCTAAACTGGTAGCTTCCAAACTTCTCCTTACTAAAGGGTCTTATATGTTTCCTATTTGTGACTCCTGCTACTGCCCCATATTTTAAAAGTTAGACTTTTAAACAAACTCAATATTAGATAATAATGAGTTCATGCTCTCATTTTAAAATTAATGCCAAATAAAACCTGTCATGGCATGTTTCTTAAAAGCTGTGACCCTTGAGTCAGTGTTGTCTTGTGATACCCAGAGTCCATTTTCCTGTCAAGGGCACAGCCTTCTAGATGAGGACTTGAAAATTAGATTATGATATAACTCAAGCCTTGGGACTGGGGCATGTGACTGTCTCCCTTTTTAGCTTCTGTAACCTGTTACATGCCAGCTGCAGAAAGGGGCCCACCTTCCCATCGGGTTATGAGAATAATTCCCTGATACCTGTGTCTGTAAACTTGCAGCCCAGCCAATCTCTCAATGGCTGTGCAGCTAACTTAACCCCCAGGTTGCTTCCCAGGATAGCTCTCAGTCTTGTTGCAGATGGCATAATCATTTCCTTAGTGTGTAAGTACTTTTTCAGAATTATATGTTGAAATATAGAGATGATTCAAACCCCAGTATTAGTATTTTTGTTTTTAGCAATATGTACTTTTAAGAGAATTTGAACTATTAGATCAATGGATCAGCCTTGTGTTCTTAATATTTTTAATTGAATAATTGATTAGACTTATGATTTTGAGTTAGAGCTCTAAGTTTATAAATCATCCTGAAAGTTTTTAGACAGCCCAAGAATTTTCATATTTGAACATTTATTTATAAGAATTACTTATACTCTTTGAAAGCGCTTGTCAGTCAGGTAACTAGAGAACTTAGAACTGAATATATTAAATATGTAAATGTAATTTAATGCACTGAGGTGAATTTAAGTTAATATTATAAGTCTCTCTTTAAAAGTGGTGGTACAGAAAGCAAAGAAAAATAAAGAAGAATTCTTAAAAAGTGTTGGTATGGCTGATTTATGTCAATGTATGGCAAAAACCACTACAATGTTTTAAAGTAATTAGCCTCCAACTAATAAAAATAAATGGAAAAAAGAAGTGTTGGTATAGAGTGAATAATAAGAAAATTAAACTTGAAATCTTAAGAGTGACGTGGAGTTTAAAATTTTGAAATATAGCAAAAGGATAGATAAACCAAAGAAGGCCTGAATAGATAGTCTTTTCTGTTTATGTCCTCTGGGACCTTAAAAGGGAAAACCTCACACTGAAGTGATCAGTGTGAGTCACATTGTGACTCTGCTGACGCTATGCTAGGCACAGCAAGGAAACATGACATTTTAGACTGCAGTTCACAGTTTCCTAGAGGCTTTTGAAATACTGAAAATGCTTAATGAATCTGCACAACTGTCTTCCAGGACCTTGATTTGTCAGTTACTTACATTAGACACCTCTCTTATGTGTAGAATTAGCTTCTTAGTTGAGTGTTAATTGAAATGTTTTATTTAAGTGGTTGAGAGTCCTTATTTTAATCACAACAAGAAGAGTGAAACCTCAGAGATGCTGCTTGGAGGCACAGTGAATTGGTCTTAATATGAAATAGCAAGTGAGTGGCTGGTCTTCAGGCCTGACCTCTGAGGTAATGTCTCAGAACTGAGTTTTCAATAAAATAGATAAAGAATTTTTATTAAGTTTCCTGAACTGGAAACACATCCATCCTCTCATTTTGCTGGACAATGTGTTTACCATTAAGGGCCTGCCCATCTCAGTGAAAGCACAAGGCGGCCATGGAGGGCACGCAGCCCTGCCACAGGGGACGTGAAGGTTGGCTGAGTCCCAGTCGTATTACAAGTCATGGCGGAGGTGCTGCCCTTTGCCCTTGTCCTTGGGAAATTCATCAGTTCCTAGAGCTACTAGAGATTGCAAGACATTATCTCATCCAGTCCTCTGACTCCAAGTAGGAATTCACTTAAATTATCTCTGGCAAAGGAGAGTGTCTTCATGTACTACTGATATAATTCAAAATTAATTTTAAAGCTGTGTTTAAAAAAATAAAAGTTACCTGTGGGAGGTTTTATTCTACCTGCTCTGAAGATCTGCAGGGATTCTGAGTCACCTTGCTGCCCTTTGAGAAGTAACAATGATAAAGATAATTAGACCTTACATATACTGAGCATTTTCTGTGTGCCAGATAAGTAAAAATGTTCTATGCATTCACTTATTTAATCCTCAGAGCTGCCCACTGGGGCAGATACTGTTCTCAATTTTACAAATACTGTTCTCATTTTACAAATGAAAACACTCAGGGTTAGAGTTCCCAAGTGGCGGACTTGGGATTTGAAACCTGGGTTTGTCCCATTTCAGAGACTGTATTCTCAACCTCTGTGTTATTCTATCTTTACCAGTTATGGTGCTTAGTTTGTCTTCTTCTTTTTTTTTTCTGAAAGTAAGTTATCAGGCTATATGAAGACATATAATAATGCAAATTGACAGATTGGGGGAATTAAAGAATTAATGTTATTTCTATGAGTTCTACCCATTAATTGACATGTATATTATTTATGTTGGAAGGACATATTTACTCAGATGGTAAAGCTGGAATAAAAGCAAACTGTTTTCAAAGTTCTGCATTTTCTCCCTTTGCTGAATACCCCATACGGCTGTAAGTTTTAGTTTGTCTTATTATGGAGAAGAGTTAGAGAAGCTAGACTAGCGAATTATTAAACCCTCATGGAAGCAGAAAGCAAGCCTACAAGAAAATTCTGATTTGAAGTCCGACTATGTACCTTTATTCTTGGCAGCATGGGTTAGAAGCCCCTATAGGTTTATAGGGTGCTTCAGGTAGGATCCTTTTTCTTTCTGCAAGTAAGCATCAGTGGAGGACAAACTCTAGTGTGGCTTCTGTGGGTGTGTACTGTGAAGGACAGGGCTGCAGCCAGGAAAGTGGGATCATATTCCAAGTCTTTCCTCCTCTTACTGACTGTTGAACTAAAAACAACCCTCTGTATTTGGGTAGTGCATACAGTAAGGTATGTTTTGGTTATTTTCACAGTATTTTGATGGTTGAGTATTGAGAACTATGTTCTGCTTTAAATTTTAATGTTCTCCTTAATTAAAGAGCACCTCTGAAATTAACTCTTCATTTTTCCATGGCAAATAAGCCTGGGAAAGTCGTGGAGATTAGAGTAAATTCAAACCCCCCAGCCTGGCCCCTGTTTTCCAGGCTGGCTACAGTGAGAACTGTCAGGGAGATAGATGGGGGCTCCAAGGTTTCCTGGAGTTTTCAGCCATGTGTGGGCACCACATGTGGTGTGCTCAGTGAACACAAATACAAGAGCACATGCTGTTTCCATTAGGGACACTCCAGACCCTTCTGTGTCCCCAGCCTTACTGCAGAGTAGAATGGGTCATTTATCATAGGCCACTTACTGATACGGACTGGCACTCAGGCCCTGCTACAAGTGCGCAGCAAACAGCATGACTTAGTTCTTTTAGAAGGTTTATCGTCTAAGGGTATTATTTCATAACAACTCAGAAATTCATCTATAAAGAAGAAGCATTTTACTCACTGTTTCTAGAGGAGATGATATTTAAGACACAAATCTGATCATGTGTCTTCCTTGCTTAAATCTTCAGTGACTCATAGTCAGAATTGTTCAAAACTGGATTTTGCCTTCTCCGCAGCCTCGTCCCCTTCCATTGCCTATAGAAGGCGGAACTGCTGTTAGCTCTCCATATGTACTGTACAAGTTTTGGTCCTCCCGTGACGTCTGCTTCCTTTTTCTGCTTGTTGAGAAGGTCTTTCTCTGCCTTCTTCATCAAGGTGAGGCCCTCTCTATAAGACTTAAGTCAGTCATCACCTCCCCAGCAAGCCCTCCCTACTGCTCTTGCCACAGTCTGGGTTTCCACTCAGTCTGTGTGCTCAGAGAATGGTGAGATGCCATCTGTCACGGGTAGTTCTTGCCTTGTGTTGAAACACTGTTCTCCTCTCTGTCTCACGGTGTGGGCCGCCCGGAGACTGGCTGGTGCTTGTGCTCGCATCCGCCCTCGGGTGCCCAGTCCCGTGCCTGAAGCAGCGCAGAGGCAGCCACTAGCGATTCGTGAGCTGACTTGCGCTGCCATGTGAGCGCCTCTGAGCTTCACTCAGGCACAGTCACATACGATTTTCGTTATCCTCCTGTTCCAGGGCCTTACACACCCGCATGATGAGAAAGTTCACATTGAAGAACTGGCCGGCAGTGCGACTCCCTCAACTTTCCATGACTGAGGAGCCCAGATATACAAGCTGTACGATCTGTTTTCCTTCATGAGTGTTGTCACTAGAGACACTATTTATTGAGTGTTGTCTCTGGCGGTCCTAGCAGGCCCCTAGCAGGCTCATCACCTTGTTTACACTTAGGAGGAAAGGAGTATCTTAGAAAGAGTGCCTGCTATCCTGACGCTCTTAACTGTTTTCCCACCTTTTATTCCACCTTATATTTTGACTAGTTTGCTATATTTGGTCTTCTACTAGTCAGTTTTGCAAGAGGCTGCATAGCGCAATGGAAATAATAGGAGTTTCAAAGTCCAGGACTTGGGGTGAAAGCAGAATTCCACCGCTTAATAGAGTGTAATTGGCCTGTGACTTATGTGAGCCTTAGTTTTTGCACTTGAAAATGGGGGTAGCTTCTATGTCACTGGGTTAGTGTGAGGATTCAGCGAGATAATGTATACATATAAAACACTGAGTGCACGATCACTGTGATCATCACTATATGCAGCTCTGCTAGGGTCTGTGAAGGATAAAAACACTGTCACATGGAACAAGTTCAGTGTGATGCGTTATGTATGAATATAAGCTTAGCTCCTCAAAGAGTCACAGAGTGTTAAAGACTGGAAAAGAGTCTTAGGGACGACCTAGTCTAATTCCCCCCTAAAAACCAGAGGTTAAGTTTTGACTTTTTTGCATGTATTAACTGTCACCTCAGATTCAGCTTCCTTATCTATAAAACAGGGAAAGTCATTAATTGTGCCCTTTAACTTTGAAAAAGTAGACTAAGGATGAAATGAAGTCATTACTGAGTGCTAGCAAAACATGGTATTGATATTGCTGTTAATAATAGAAGCTACATAATCTTTCTACTGCATTTTGGTTTTGTATTAACTATAGCTGGAAGTCTGATTTTTTTTCCCATCATGAAGCTGGGAAAGCAGTTAAAATATTCAGTTCTCATGCTTCTGTTAAAGAAAATTTCTGCTTCTAAATGTTATTAAAACCCCAAAGGGAAGCTACTGTTCCTTGCCATTTGTGATTATAAGCATGACTTCTGAAAAACAACTTTCCGCAGTGTGAAAATGAAAGGTCTGGCTTGCTTTCTCTCTCTGCATTCTGTTCTAGTGAGCTCTAAGGGCATCTGAATGATAAGTGCTTTCTCTCTTAATACATAATGTCTCCACTTGAACTTATCTTGCTTGTAGGCATGACACCAGCAACATCAAGGCTGGGCGCTCTCCGTAGACCTCCTCCTAGGTGTATGTGGATGGCCAGCTAGATCACTTTCACTTCACTGAGCTGTGAAATTGACACCAAATTGTGCCATTAGCTTATTTCTGAAGGGTATGTTGTGCTGGGTGTTCTCTTCTTGCTTGCACGGTCCATGAAAAAAGATGACAAGATAAAAATGTCCCATAAATGAACATGAGCAAGGAAATTTAGATGTAATTTGTCGTGAATTAAAAACATTGAATAATGTATCAAGATCCCCTGGAAGCAGAGGTGTTGAAAATTCAGAGCATGTATTTTGTACTTGGGGAAAAGAAAACGCGGTGCTTTGGGTTTCTCTTTTGAAGCCTTTTCAGGTTTTTCATTTGCCTTCTTTATACCCTACTAGCAAGAGGACAAGAGGACAATCTTGCAATCGGTTAAGTCATTCAGTAACACTCATTCGTTCACTGACTTAGGTGTAGTAGTGTGTTGACACAAGTTTTGTCCTCTCCATAGCTAAATCATTCTTTGCCTACTTTTTGGTTAGAAAACCAAGATAAGCTGTTTCTCAGTTAAATCTCTCCCCTATAGTTGAACAGAGGTGAAAAGTAACTTTGGACATGGTGGTTGGAAGAGGTTTCTCTGAGTGGAACCCACATGGTCCTTGTGAGAGCTCTCCAGCTGGTAAAGCAGGGACTGGTCTCCATCTCGCCTCTCTGCTTTCCCTTTGCTCTTCTCCCAGGTCTCCACTTAGCTCACTCTTTCAGCTTCCTCCACGTTTTTATTCAGACCTACTCCAATCCTGCCTATCCACCTGCCCTGCTTTATTTTTCCCTCAGAACTTAGCACTGTCTAACTTATTGCCATGTTTGTTGCTTATGTATTATATTTCACATTTTAACATCTCTGAAATTGTACCCCTAGAATATAAGCTCCATGAAGGTAAAGATATCTGTTTCTGTTTGTGTTGTCTGTTCTGTATTTCAAGCACCTCTAGCAGTGCCTGTTACATAATAGGTGCTCAACAAATATTTGTTGAATGAATTGAATGAACTCCCTGGGTTCAAGGGATTTGGGGGAAAGATATTCTACATTTACTCCCCTATGTCTCACTTCCCTATTCCTCTTCACCTTTATCTTCACTTGCTTGTCTTTGCCAGTGCGTGTGTGCTAAGTCACTCACTTATGTCTGGCTGTTTGCAACCCTATGTACTGTAGCCCTCCAGGCTCCTCTGTCCATGGGATTCTCCAGGCAAGTAACCCAGGAGTGGGTTACCATGCCCTTCTCCAGGGGATCTTCCCAACCCAAGGATCGAACCCACGTCTTCTGCAGCTCCTGCATTGCAGGTAAATTCTTTACTGCTGAGCCACCAGGGAAGCCCTGGTGCCAGAGGACACTCTCATCTTATCTGGCTTCCCTCTCTCCCCACATAGCTCGTGAGGTTACTAAAGCAGTGAGCTGCATCTTCGGTGGATGTCTGTTCCCCATTCCCTGTAGCTGAAGCCTGCAACGCTGAGCATTTTCTTGCGGGCTCCGATCTTTATCCAGCTCTGCAGCCTTGACAGGCGCCCAAAAGCTCGTGCTGTGTTAGGGCAGCACTTTTCAAACTCTGTGGGTGAGGGTCAGTCTCAAATTTCTAACCAGTCACAAACTGACATATTTGGAGATTACTGTCTTCTCAAAAAACCCAGAAAAAATGAAATAAAATTTAAAAAATGATGTAAGGCCCAATTTTTAAATTATTAGGTTAAATAGACTTAAAATTACTCTGTCAAACTGATAACCATTTCTAAATACTACCCTCAATTTCTGTACATGTGTCCTTGCAGATCAGGACTGATGTATAGACCACAGTTTGAGAAGCACTGTATTAGGACATGGTTGCTCAATCTGATGTCTTTTCAACTTTAGCATGTTTTTTAAAATGAATCTGCTTATTATTACTTGTGCCTTTTATAGGCTGTCTGTTGTAGATGATAAAGCTGAAACTTACCTAACCCAGTTAGGACCAGTAACTGGTTGATTAATGTAAAAAGTCATATAGGATAGAACTCATAACAAGGATACATGTATATCCAGACATACTATTTCAACTAACAAACTTAGAAGTCTCAAAATAAACTGACCTGCAAATAAGTGATGCAAATGATAGAATCAACAGACAAGTACTTTAAAACTGGTGTTATAAATATTTTCAAGGATTTAAAAGAAAATATTTTTCTTTTAAAAGAAAAATGGAAACAATCAGAAAGAATGAAACTTCTATTAGTAAATGAACTTCTATTAATGAAACTTGTATTAAATGAAATTTCTATTAATAAGTTGGAAAAAATATAATACTGAGAATGAAAAATTACTGATGGGCTTAATAACAGATTAGACATAGCTGAAGAAAAGATTAAAAAAAAAACCCTAAAGATGAAACAATAGAATCCATCTACACTGAAGAAAAGGAAAAAGGACCAAGGAAAATGAATAGCACCTTCAGTGGTCCACTGGACATGTTAAGTGGTCTATCATATGTGTAACTGAATTCCCAGAATAGGATGTATAAATATGGAAGAAATAATGACCAAGGAATTTCCTAATAGTGTGAAAATTATACAAAGAGGCTCAATAAACCCCATGCATACAGAATAAACATAAAGTAAACTGCACCAAGGTATACCATAATCAGACTCTTGAAAACAAATGGTAAAGAGAATGTCTGAAGAGCAGCCAGAGAAAAAAGACATTACATACAGAGTAACAAAGATAAGAGTGATTGCTGACTTCCCATCAGAAAGACTACAAGCCAAAAAAGCAATACAATGACATCTTTAAAGCCTTAAAAAAAAAGTCATCCTAGAATTCTATATGTAGCAATAATACACTTCAAAAATGGAGATGAAATAAAGACATCTTCAGACAAAGCTGAGAAAAATTGTTGCCAGCAGACTTGTACTAAAGAAGTGTTAAAGGAAGCTTTTCAGGTGGAAGGCAAATGATACCAGAGAGAAACTCAGATTTACACAAAGGAAAGAAGAGAGCTTAACATGCAAATATGCAGATAAATAGAAATGACTCTTCCCCTCCTTTTTTCATTTACTTAAAAAATAATTAACTGATTGCGTAAAGCAGAAATAATAGCAGTTATTGTGGGGCTTATGGCATGTTGAAGTAAAATATATTGTAATAGCTCAATGGACAAGAGCGGAAAATGAAGGTATACTGTTATAAAATTCTCACATTTTACGTGAAGTATAATATTTAAAGGTAGACTGTGATAAGTTAAAGATGTGTATGTATATTGTAAACCCTAGCATCCTTTCTCAACTGGAGTTCCCCATTTCAACCTCAGAATACAGAAAATTATTTGAGTGACTATTGTCCCAGTTCTCCTAAGGATGAGGTGTAAATACTACCATCCTACGGTGCATAGAAGAGTAAAATCATTACATACAGTGGATACCTTAGGGCATCTGGACTTAAGTCTGCCATGGAATCCCAGTCAAAGAGGGCCCTGAGAGCAGTCACGGAGAGAGGGGTCGGGGGAGAGAGACATAGACTAGTTATTGGCCTAGAACAGTTGTTGTCAACTGGAGGCAACTTTGCCCCCAAGGGGACATTTGACCTTGTCTGAAGACATTTTTGATTGTCAGAACTCGGGGTGTGGGCTACTGGAACTCAGTGACCATTCAGAGCCAGGCGTGCTGCTAAGCATCCTGCACTGCGAAGGGCATTGCTATCCAGCAAAGGTCAGCAGCCCCATGACAGAGACCCTAGTCTAGGAGCAGTGAGAGCCGATGGAGTTGGGGTCCAGTCTCAAGAAGATTAGCATCTTCTGCAGGGCTTCACTTGCTTCAGGAGAAGTTGTTCATTTTAGGTTTTCAGGGAAGGAAAGACTAACCCTTGGAATTTGAGGTCCTTAGTTTCGTCAGAATATGCCTATATGTCTTCATTCTTTTTTTTTTTCAAGGTCCCATTCCTTCTAAGTCTATGTCGTAATTTATTTTTGGAAATCTTAAACCTGACTTTAGAAAATTAGGACTTCTTTCAGGGCAGTCATGGAAGCTTTCTTACCCTGACCTTGGGCTGGATGTTTGTAGTGCTGAGCTCATAATTTTCTTCCTTCAAGTTCTCTACAGTCCTTGCTGCTGCTGCTAAGTCGCTTCAGTCATGTCCGACTCTGTGCGACCCCATAGACGGCAGCCCACCAGGCTCCCCCATCCCTGGGATTCTCCAGGCAAGAACACTGGAGTGGGTTGCCATTTCCTTCTCAATCCTTAGAAGCAACTAAACCTACAGTCTTTATACTCCATTTCCACTGGTGTCTACCATGGCAGCAGCTTCTTGGTCACCCAGAGTTTTGCCCTTTATTGACACTTGTCTTCAGGCAACTCTAGGTAACACCTTTATAATCTGTTTTGCTTCTGTGTGCTGTATACTCAGTATCCCATTTAAAACCAGCAAAAAGGTTTTGAGTACTAATGCCTTTGAGTATAGTTAGATCAGAGAACTATTTCTAGATTCCCTTTCATTCTGTTATCTTGGAATTCCACTTCCAAGACTGATAGTTATAATACTAATACATCAGTCATATAAGCAAATCCATGATGAGTGTTAGGGAATTAGAACTACACAAATGTGGGAGTAGCTAAGGGAATGAAGGTCAAGAAGGGAGCTGGAGGCTGAGAGGAAAAAGGTCACTCCACTCCAGAAGCACTGGCACAGGTGGGCAGGTTGGAGCTTGTGCAGGAGTGTAAGAAGTGAGTGTGCCCAGCTACAGATGTTGAATTGTGGAGGGGGTAGTTCATGGATGGGTCTGTAGGAAAACTGTTGCCTCTGTCTTCTGCCAAGCCTCTGGGGGTGGACCTGGGACTGCAGATGGTCAGCACGACCAGCATTTCGGAAGGCAGCCTGGGTGTGGGGCAGAGGAGTAAGTCAGGCTGAAACACATCAGCTGAAACTGTCTGTTCACCGTCATATTAGACCATGAAGTCTCTCAGACAGTAGTAGCTGTGGCTCACTTCCACCTTCCAGATTTCTCACAAGCTCCTCTTTTGGCCTCCTCTACGCTGAAACCACATAAGGAGCAGGAATCTAGGAAATGTAGTGCTGGGCTTACCCAAGGTAACAATAGAACAATCATATGGTTTCAGTTTTTACATTGTTTTTTTTTTTTTATCTATGATCCATTTTGAGTTTATTCTTCTCTATGGTCTGAGGTATTAGTTCAGTTCAGTCACTCAGTCGTGTCCGACTCTTTGCGACTCCATGGACGGCAACACTCCAGGTCTCCCTGTCCATCACCAACTCTTGGAGTTTACTCAAACTCATGTCCATCGAGTCAGTGATGCCGTCCAACCATTTCATCCTCTGTCATCCCCTTCTCCTCCCGCCTTCAGTCTTTCCCAGCATCAGGGTCTTTTCCAGTGAATCAGTTCTTTGCATCAGATAGCCAAAGTATTGGAGTTTCAGCTTCAGCATCAGTCCTATCACTGAATATTCAGGACTGATTTCCTTTAGGATGTATGGATTTCAGTTTATCATTTTCCAGGGTTATTCAATTTTCCCCATCAACATTTGTTGAAAAGTCTGTCTCTGCTTTGCTGTCTTGAGATGCTACCGTTTTCATACTCTGCTTCCTTACTTGCGTTTGTTCTTGCGTTTGTTCTAGACTTTGATCCCTGGTTCATTTTTTCTGTTCAGATACCAACACCACGTTGTTTTTTCCTGGAGACTTGTAGTATGTTTTCATATCTGATAGGGCTAGTCTTCCATTGTAAGTTTGAAAGTCCATATTTAAATACTATTCTTTCTTTAGTCAGACTCTCACTTAGATCAATGTTTCACCTTTAATATTTGGATTGGTTAATGGAAAGGACAGATTTGAGATTTAGAGTCCAATTAGCTTTGCCAGTGGTTACTGTGGAGTTTCAGCTGGGGTGAAGCTTCTTTCATATTTAGAGCCAAGTGAAAACCAGATACCAAATGCTAGGACAAATATCAGTTCCTTCCCTGATCTCTTGGTCTTGCCTATTTTAAAATGGGGGAAGAAAACCTCAGTGAAAAACAAACAAACAAACAATGAGTATATTATGAGAATGACTGGAGGAGCAGTGAAGTAAGGATGAAGAGAAAGTAATACAGAGGCTGGTAGTAGCTTTGACTCTGGGAAAGTTGTTTCATCTCTTTGGGCTTTGATTTCCCATCTGCCATATGAGTGAACTAGATTAAACACTTCAAACAGTCTTTCCTTCCCTAACATTCTATGACTAAACCTTATAATACTGTGTATCAGAAAAGCCTCAGAGAAGAGGCACTTGTAATACATAAGAGCCTCTTCCTTGAAAATAATGTAAAAGATCATGACCCACGTTGGAGATAAACATTGGCTGATTGTCTGTCAGTGAATATATTTTAAGGGCTTATTACATGTAAGTTCACAACCCCACAGGAACAATTCATCATTGTAGTTCTAATTTAGAAGTAAATTATATATTTTTAGTGTTTTCTTAGCATGTCTCTTAGAGTTTAAGGGTTTTATTCACCTGTTGTTTCACTATATATGAATAAGCACTTTAAGGGATCTCAGCCTCTAATTCTGTAGTCTTTAGATCAGAAGATGAGGCTAGCATAATAGAAATGGAGTTTGAGATCCTAGTGAGTTCCCTTTTCCCTAACAATTTTAGCAAATTCTTCTACTGTCATTTAGTCGGTGATGTATTATGTTGTAGAATGCGTGTTAGTTATGGCTCCTGTGCTCTTGTAACAAATAACACACGTGACTTTGGATGGTGTGATGTATTGCTGGTGAGTTTTTAATGTCTGAGTGATACTTGGAATATATATGTTCAACAAGGGAATTAACCCCTGAGTGTTTTTTTGTTATCATTTTATTTTCCACTATTCTACTAGTTATATAATGGACAAATAGTCATGTATTAAATAATATGGCAATATTTTAGAAGAGTGTATAAATAAGATATTAATAAAAATGTGTGCATTTTGTGAGATGTAGAGAAATCTTATAATGAGGGAAAAGTAAATTAATTGAAGCATAATTATGTGATATATATTATAATTTAAAGGTAGTAAAGTATGAGAAAAATGGTCTAAAATTCAAATATAAATTGATGAGGAGCACATTCAACTGTTCTTTCTACCAGTGTACTTAATTTTTTCCAAAAATTATCACTGAAAAAATCCAGAATTTAAATTTCAAATAATATTGTTTATAATAAATATAAAGCAATAAAGGAAATACAAATCAAAATTAAAATGGAAAATTTAAAAAGCTAAATAACTGATGTAATGTCATCAAAGGGGAAAAAAAATAAATATATGAAAAGTGAAAAAAAAATGATGTAATGTCATCAAAGGAATCTTAAGTAAAAGAAAAAAGCCGTAAGTTTGCAAAAGATATTAGTCACATTATTTTATCTGTTTATACTGTTTTTCTCTCTTGAGCCACTTACAGGATCAGTCCTAGCTCTACCACTCAACCAATAATTTAATTTATTAAATCTCAGTTTCTTCATTTGTAAAATGAAGATTGTACTTGATTCTTTTGGTTACAAGAAGCAGAAATTTGTGAAAAATACATTAAGTGAAAGGAAATTTATTGTAAGGATACATTTTGCCCTGGAATGGAAACACAAGTTAGGACCACCAGCTTTCTCTGTCTGTTGGATTGATTAATGTTTGTGTGTGTCTCTCTCTCTAGATCTTTACTGCTCTCTGAGAATCTGCCATCATTTGGCCATGCCAGGAGTACCCATTCCCCCAAGCTGCCTCATGAGACTTCTTTTTATGCATTGCTTAAATTTTAGTTTCACTTTTAACTGCCTCATTCTCTTAATATTTATCAGTTTGATTTCCTGAAAGTGAACTGATCCGATTGGTTGATGCTCTTTTTTTCATTCCAGACCGCAAAACAGATCATTGGTTATCCAACTGATTGGCTGTCTTTCAGTCAAAATTTCCACACCTGATTCAGTCAGTTATGACAGGGTGGCTGAGATACTCTGGTGCTCACCCTGGCCAGCTGTGGCGTTCAGCCAGCACTGGGATGAAGAAGCAGTTTTGAGGGGCTTATGGGCTTGCATTCCCTTATCACTGTCTTGTGTGATATAAGAAGACCAATACCTGACCTATGTGGTTATCGGTTAATATTACCTTAAAAAATAATCCATGGCACCTGATTCTCTACTGGATACTTTCTCAGACATCATAAACTGCTGTAGCTCCTAGATGTGTAAGTCTGGAATAAGTATTTAAGCCTTGTATTCAATCAGAAAGAAAATGTCCTTAAGTTTTCAAGGCATTGATTGATACTTTAAGTTTCACGAAATCATTTTCCATTGTTTCCTAGCCATTATCAATGCTGGAATTAATTTATGATTATAGCAGTAAATGACCTGATGGTTGACTTCTTTGAATCTTTGAAACAACAAATATCTCCTTTCCAGACATTGATTTTCACAGACTCTCCTCGTGGCCCGGCCTGGTCTGTGAGAGCTAGCTCCTGGTGGCTCTTGCACGGCCTCTCCGCATCAGCCATGTGTAAACTGCTCACATTCCATGACCCCCCACGGGACTTATAAAACAAACAGAACCCGGAGCTGTTCCCAGCTGTGATCTGCAGATACCAGCCTCTCTTATAGTGGGTTTATCTTGTGATTCTAGGAGGG
Source organism: Muntiacus reevesi (assembly GCF_963930625.1). NCBI lineage: Eukaryota > Metazoa > Chordata > Mammalia > Artiodactyla > Cervidae > Muntiacus > Muntiacus reevesi. Next base: position 6,091,568 of record NC_089261.1, read on the forward strand.
TTAGAAGAGCTACATACAAGTTGTGCATTTTGGAATTAAAATTTAGAAATGGGACTCAAGGCTCATTGTCTTGTCTCATGCTAAAACCCAGACTCAGATTTTATGATCTTCTCTTTGAGTTTCCTTAGCTTCTATATTAAAGCACTTATCATATTATATAGCCATTTGTTTTATATATCTATCTCCTTCTATAAACTGTTGGTTCCTCAAGTGCAGATACCAGGTTTAATTCATCCGCTCACTCTCCTCTTCACCCCTCACCCTTCGGCCTCTGTCTCTAGTGCAGTAATATATGTGCTCGGTCTGTAGACACCATTTGTGGCATGAACAGGTTGTTGAAAGAAAAGCTAGAGATCTTAACTTTAGAATATACCTAAATATGTACAAGGATCACCAATGTTAATGTTTATTATAATTCACACCTTTAAAATACTTGATGCATTTTTACAAGTACACGCTTCCCATGCAGGCACACATGTCTTTCTTACTTAAACATTTTTGCCTAAAACTCACACAAAGAATTGTATAATGCAGTTAGACTTCCCATTAGGTCACTCCTCCTGGCTGAGGGGGAGTGGAATCCTGGGACTGGAATGAATGAGAGCTCAGTAGTTTGCAGTAATGAAAAGCTTCTCCTGACCATAAAGAAAAAATTTTGGTTCAACTCACACTTGACTTAATGTTCAGATCATTCCCAGCTGGCACAGTATAGGGTATACTTCCAAGGGAAAACATCCTGTTTTTGCTGGACCCCTTCTCGCCTCTCCCTGTAATACAATAAAAGCTTGTGCATGAAACTGTCATGACATGTGAAGGAAAGGATGTGGAAGAATTTCCTTTGAAGAATCTCCTGTGGTGTCCAGGTATCACTTGAGAATAAGAGGGTTGTTTTCTGGCAATGCAGAGACAGAGAGCGTCCCCCTGATGTGTAGGTGCAGCCTTATGTTGCAGTCACCTGTGAATGGATTGTAATAAGTCTTGTCTGGATCTCTTGAGTTAGATTTAATAACCTGCAGAATGCTTCAGCAGGATCAATAAGCCTTTTACGGCCAACAGAGCTCTATGCGTACTGCTGCCTATCCACATGAAGTTTTGTCTCAGCTTAGCTGGAAGGGGCCTTTCCATGACTACGGATATTTGCTTTCATTCTTTGACTCTTGTACATCATACTGTCACTTGGGCTGATGTGACCATTGCAAGTAGAAAAAGAGCCCGCATTTTTCTCTGTCAAGTTCTTTTACCTTTCGTAGTAGAAGTGAGGCCAGTTTGCTGTTGCCGGATACAGGCTCCTACCACAATGGCTTTTTCCGTTCTTTCTTTCCAATTGGTGTTTGTCAGCTGGTGACCAGACTGGAGAGCAGGTTCCTGCTGTTTGAGTGTTCCGTCTGGGGCCCAGATATGCTGCATGTGTGCATCCTTTTTATTACCACATCGTGAGACCGTCATTAGGAATATAATTTTTTATTTAGATTTTTAAAAAAGAATTTAAGCATTTCAAAATGTTTTATGGAACTGTAATTATCAAAATCCTCTCTTGAGAAGGGAAAACACCATTGTCTACATGTGTTAGAAGAGGACGTCTCTGAGACGTTATGCTGTGTCTAATCCAGGAACTCAGAACGATGCTTCAGTTGTTGCTGTCCACCCTGGATGATCAGTCTTAACTCCTGATTCATATGGTTGTAGATTGAAGGGATTGGTAGGGAATAAAGTTTTATGACTAGCATCTCTTGGGAACCTGCTTATTGCCTAACTACCCTGCTAACCTATAGTGTTATTCTGAAGACTGCTTTACTTTTAATTATACAACCATGAATAAATGGTTAGGAGAAAGTTAAAATAGTAAAATTAGTTGAATCTGGAGTATTTAAATAAGCTAATCAGTTCCATATTTTATATGTCTATATTGCAATAATACAATAGGGCCACCAGGTTGAATTTAATATTTTTGAAGTTGGTCTTTGCTGGGAACAGTTGATAGTAGTTTTTTATGATAGCCGTTAAAAGTTAATTATCTTCTTGATCCACTTGGTCCCTCTCTTGTTTTAATTAACTTGACTTAAATTTTTTGTTTGTATTTTAAAGCCAAATGGAGAACTTATTTGTTCTTTGTGTGATTTTCAAAGGCAGTAGATATTCTGTTCAAAAGATACATGATTGGCTATCTTTTCATTTGAAACTAACTTTTTTATCTTATTGGAGGGTTTTTTTTATTTTTGAACCATTTGGAAAATATCTATATTTCATTTATTGATTTAAATAAGAGTTTTACAATGATTTCTACCAATAAAGGGGGTCTTCACTCTCTTAGAGTGACTCTCCTTAGATCTGGAGTGTAATCTGAGCATGTGTACTTTTTAAAATTTATTTTATATTGTGGTAAAACATAAAACTTAACTAATGTAGCTATTTTTAAGCATACAGTTCAGCTGGTAAAGGATCCGCCTGCAGTGTGGGAGACCTGGGTTCGATCCCTGGGTTGGGAAGATCACCTGGAGAAGGGAAAGGCTACCACTCCAGTATTCTGGCCTGGAGAATTTCATGGACTGTGTAGTCCATGGGGTCACAAAGAGTCAGACACCACTGAGTGACTTTGACTTTTCACTTTCAGTGGTGTTAAGTTTATTCTCATTGTTGTGTAGCCATCACCACTATTCATCTCCAGAACTTTTAAATCTTCCTATTTAAACTCTACTCTTAAAACTAACTCCCCATTCCCTTCTCCACCACATCTCCAGCCACTGGTGACCACTATTATACTTTCTTTCTCTATGAATTTGACTGTTCTCAATATCTCTTATAAGGGAATCATATAATGTTTGTACTTTTGTGTCTAGCTTGTTTCACATAGTATACTCTCATCAGGATTCATCTACATAGTAGCATGTATCAGAATTTCCATCCTTAAGTCTGAATAATTTTTCATTGTATGTGTATACCATATTTTGTTTATCCATTCATCTGTGATGAACACTTCGGTTGCTTCTGCCTTTTGGCTGTTGTAAACAATGTTGCTATGAACATGGCTATACAAGTACCTGTTCAAGGCCCTGCTTTCAATTCTTTTGACTGTATGCCTAGAAGTGGAATTGCTAGATAATATGGTAATTCTGTTTAATTTTTTGAAGAACTGCCAGGCTGGTTTCCACAACAGCTGCACTATTTACATTCCTACCAGCATACAAAAGGGTTCTAATTTCATCACATCTTCACCAACACTTATTTCCTTCTTCCATCCTTCCTCCTTCTCTCCCTCCCGTCTTTCCTTTCTTACATGTTCAGTTCAGTTACTCAGTCGTGTCCGGCTCTTTGCGACCCCATGGACTGCAGCACACCGGGCTTCCCTGTCCATCACCAGCTCCCGCAGCTTGCTCAAACTCATGTCCATCGAGTTGGTGATGCCATCCAAACATCTCATCCTCTGTCGTCCCCTACATGTTATAGTACCCTAACAAAGTTGAAGTAGTGTCTCATCATGATTTTCATGTGCACTTCCCTAATGGCTAGTGTTATTGGGCATCTTCTCATGTTCTAGTTGACCATTTGTATATTTTCCTTGGTGAAATGTCTGTTCAAGTCCTTTAGGTATTTTTGAATTGGGTTCTTTATTTTTTGTTGTTGACTTAGTTACAGGAATTCTTTATATCTTCTGATATCAAGTTCTCATCAGGTATATGACTTGCAAATATCTTCTCTCATTCTGGGCATTGTCTTTTCACTCTGTTGATAGTGTTCTCTGCACAGGGTTTTAAATTTTGATGAAGCTCAGTTTCTCTATTTTTTTCTTTTATTGCTTATGCTTTTGGTGTTATACTTTAAAAACTACTGCCAAATCTAGGGTTTGGGAGATTTCCAAGCCCTGAAGATTTCCCTGTGTGTTTTCTTCTAAGAGTTTTATAGTTTTAGCTCTTACATTTAGGTCTTTGGTCCACTTTGAGTGAATTTTTATACATGGTGTAATGTAAGGGTTCAGATCATTCTTTCGCATGTAGATATCCAGTCTCCCAGTGATATTTATTGAAAAGACTGTCATTTCTCCCTTTGAATGGTTTTGGCACTCTGATGGAAAATCAGGTGACCGTATATGTGAGAATTTATCTAGGGACTCTCTGTCTCTAGGCCAGTACTACAATATTTTGATTATTGTATCTTTCTAGGAAGTTTCTAAATTAGGAAATGTGTATCCTCCAACTTGATTTTTCTTTTTCAAGATTATTTTGGCTATTTAGGTCCCTTGAGATTCCTTAAGAATTCTAGGATGAATTTTTCCCTTTCTGCAAAAAAGTGCCATTAAGGTTTTGATAGGAATTACATTGGACCTGCAGATCACTTTGGGTAGTATTGGCATCGTAACAATTTTTTGTCTTCTAACCAATGAACCTGGCTTTCATTCCACTGATTTTATGTCTTTAATTTCCTTCAGTAATATCTTCAAGTTTTCAACGTATAGTGTCTTTTGTCCCTTGGTTAAATTTGTGTATTTATTCAATTTATATTTACTATTTTTAAAGTTATTTCTATTCTTTTTGATGTTATTGTAAGCGGAATTATTTTCTTGATTTCCTTTTTGGATTGTTCATTATTAATATCTATAAATGCAGCTGGTTTGAACATGTATATTTTTGAAAAGCTTTAGGGAATTCTGATGCCTGTCTTTAGTTAGGCACTCTGCTCCTAGGCCTTTCCAAACTTTGCAGTAGTATTTGGGGCTAGAAAATGACTTAAATCTCAACTTCACCACTTAAGCACTTTCCAGTTTTTGACCTTAGACATTTCTTCAGAATTGAGATTGGAAATACACTATTGATCATTACAGAGTTGTAAGATTTAAATATGTGTTATCTGAAATTTAGTACCTCTCAACAAATGTTAACATTCATTCTATTTAGTTTTAAAATTTTTGTCTTACTGTTATTTCTAGATAGGTAGTGGTTGAAGTGATTTTGAAAGCCAAGTAGAAGTTAAGCAAAGGAAGAGTGTCACAGCAGAAATAGTGTGGAAGCACGAAAAGGGTTGCCATTTTGGTTGGCTACATAGTGATTAAGAACTTGTGCTTTGGAATTTGGTAGGTTTGGATTCAAATTCTAGCTGCTCTGCTGCTTTGCTTCATGTCCCTGGGGTCAGTCATTTATCTTGTCTGACATATGAGCCAAAAAAAATAAAGATTTCAAAATGGAAATTATTAAGTACTTTGAACTGAATGAAAACACAGCATATCAAGGTTTGTAGAATGCTGCTAAAGCAGCACTTTCAGGGGACATTCATGGCATTAGTGGCTATATTATCAAAAGGAAAAGGGTCTCAAATCAATGACTCTAGCTTTTAACTTAAGAAACTAGAAAAAGAAGAGCAAATTAACTGAAAGTAAGCAGAGGAAAGGAAATAATAAAGCTCAGAAGTCAATGAAACAGAAAAATAGAAAAAAATACAGAAAATCAATAAACCTCAAAGCTGGTGCTTTGAGAAAATCAATAAGATTGATACTCAAGCCAGACTAATTAGGGAAAAAAGACACAAATTACAAGTATCAGGAATGAAAGAACAGGTATCACTACAAATATTAAAAAATTAAGGGGATTTTATGATTACACAAATTTATCCCAATAACTCTGACAACTTAGATGGAATGGACAAATTTCTTGAAAGATAAAAGCTACTAAAGAACACTTAATAGATGACCTGGATAGCCCTGTATTTTCTAAAGAAATAGAATTGATAAATTGGGCTTTTATCAAAATAAAAACTGCTCTTTGAAAGACATTGTTGAGAGAATAAAAAGAAACAAAAAATTGGCAAGAATTGAACAGACACTTGATCAAATAATGACATTGAATAGCAAAAACAGCATAAAAAGATGTTCAACATGAATAGTTTTTAGGGTAATATACATTAACACCCTATATACCTAATAGAATGGCTACAATTAAAAAGACTGACTATAGAGAGGGAGGTGGGAGGGGGGATCAGGATGAGGAACACATGTAAATCCATGGCTGATTCATGTCAATGTATGACAAAACCCACTACAATACTGTAAAGTAATTAGCCTCCAACTAATAAAAATAAATGAAAAAAAATAAAAAAAAAATAAAAAGACTGACTATGCCAAGTTTTGGTGAGGATGTGGCAGAACTGAAACTTATATATGTTGCTGCTGAGAACTTTAAATTGTACTATCACTTTCAAAAACAGTTTGGGGGTTCTAAAAAGTTAAACACATACCTACTGTATGACCCAGCAGTTTAACTCTGAGATATTCCCTCTGGAGGCTTCCCTGACAGCTCAGTTGGTAAAGAAACTGCCTGCATTTCAGGAGACCCCAGTTCAGTTCCTGGGTTGGGAAGAGCCGCTGAAGAAGGGGTAGGCTACCCTCTCCAGTATTGCGGCCTGGAGAATTCCATGGACTGTATAGAGAAAAGAAAAGCAGCATATTCACACAATGTCTTACACATGAATGTTCACAGCAGCTTTATCTGTAATAGCCAAAAAATCCTGGAAGCAACCTAGATGCCCGTTATCACGTGAATGGATCAACAAATTGTGGTTGTGTTGAAACAGTGGAATGCGTCTCACTAATGAAAAGGAACAAACTGTTTATACATAAAACAACACGGATGGATCTCAATAATTACTCTGAATGAAAGAACCTCCCTCTGTGGTTTCACTTACATAAAACTCTAGAAAATGCAAACGCACCTTTAGCCACAGAAAGCAAATCGGTTGACTGCCTGGGAACGGGGGCCAGTAGGGAGGGGCAGAAGAGCGGGGCCGCCAAGGGGCAAGAGGGAGCTTTGGGGATGACGGGCTACGTTCACCATAGTGTCTGTGGTGATGCTTTCACGGGTGTTGATATCAGAGCTTGTCAGGTTCTGCTGCACGTATATGCCATTTATTTCTCATCAATTACCTAAGTAAGCAGATTGCATTTTATTTTGAATTGTCTGTGCAGTTCTTATACCTGTGCAACTCTTACATTTGCCTCTCTTCAGGCGTTCCCTCTCTCCCGCCCTCCTCCTTCCTCCTCCTCTTTCCTTCCTTCATTCAGAACCTTCTGTGTCTCTGTGCACATGGGCCAGACACACAGCCAGCCTGCAACCTCACTCTGGCTCAGTGTCTGGCTCCCAGAATTGATTGCTAGCTCCTAGTTTTCAGCAGAAACTCTCCAGAGCCCTTGAGACCTGGTAACAAATTCTTAGGTCATCTGACAGGCTCAGCTGATTTCTAGGGTCTGTTGAAGTACAGGAACCATTGCTGGGAGGGTGGAGTCATGAAGACCACTCACTATGGGCTTTGGGAACAGGTTCTTGAGAAAGAGCTGCACAAGATAGGCACGTTGAACACTGCATGTGACCTGCAGAGCCTTTGGTACTCAATGGACCAGCCACATCCACATCGCCTGGGAGCAGAGAAAAGTGCTGAACCTCACACCCTGCCCTGGACACTGCATTTTGACCTGATCTCGCGTGAGGCACATTCACTCTACAGCTGAAGACACACTGCCTAGAGCAGGATGTCTTCCATCTCTGCCTTGACGTGGGGGCTGGGTCATTCTTTGTGGTGGGGGGCCTTCCTGTGACTGGTAGTATGTTTAGCGGCACCCTTAACCTCTGCCCGCCTCTTTTCCAGTTGTGGCAACCAGACATGTTTCCAGACATTGCCAGATGTGCCCTAGGGGCCAGGGGGACATTGCCCTGGTCGAGACCCATTACTTTAGAGTATTAAAGGAAATAACACACAGTATTTTATAAACTATAAATATCTGTATAAACATTAGTCAGTCTGATGTGATTTTTCCCTCCAAAAGCCAAAGGCCATGAAAAGAGTAGCTTTAATATCAGGATTTTAGTGAATTTTTATTCCTTCATAGTGTTAAGTTTTGTCACGTTCTTATACACTTTGTTGCATTGATTTAGAAAGCCATTTCTTTTCATTTTCCATTTTTTCTGATATGGTGGTAAAATGTTTACTCACATAGTTATCATGTACACATTAAATCCTGAATTTAGCACTTGTTTAATTGTATTTGTTTTCTATAAAATACCTCTTGTCATTTAACAGAGTCCTTTTCAAAGAAATCTCTTTGGGAAGTTCAAGCTCTAATCATTCAGGAAGTTCCACTGCTGTGACCAACTGTGGAGATGTAAAAACAGATCAAATCCAGTTCAAATAATTAAGTTCTAATGCACAGATGTTTGAAGCTCATGGAAATGGATTATAAAAGCCGGAATCATTTTAATAGCTTTCCTTAAACTTTTAACAATGAATAGTGGAAGTAAATATTTTTGCAATTTCAATTTCTCTTTTTGGAGAAGTAAGCCAAGTATGCTTTCCAAAGGGACTTTGTTGGCTTCACCTAATGTGGTTTAAGACTTCCTTTTTTTCACATCTTTAATTTCTTACTTATGCTACTATATAAATTCTACTTTTTTTTTTTTTTTATAAATTCTATTCTTGAAGGCGTCTAGTGTAATAGCACTGAGTAGGCTCTCAGCGAGCGTTGGTGACATGGAGAAGAGGACTGGCGGGCACACAGGGGAGTCAGGACGGTAGGTGAGCTGCGGCACCGCCGACGCCGCGTAGGACTCACCCGCTGTGCTCAGCGTTTGGCTGGCGGGCCGTCGGTTCCTGGGTACAGTCTCTTCACAAGGCCAACTCTGAGGACACACTAAGCAAATTCATGCTTTTTTTCCTCAGCATATCTAATGCTTGTCCCTCATTATGAATGGAATTTTTTTTTATTGTCATGGGCCAAAGGGCCATTTTAAAACATGGATCTATGCATATTTTAAAATAAAATGATAAGATGTATGCATAATTTGTCCCCATTTCCAGGGCTTAATGTCTATATTAAGAGGCCTAAAAGGGATCGTGCAAATTAGCTGAGCTTGTTTCCAGCCACTCCCTGTTGCGGTCATCTTGAGCATTAAAAATCAGACTTTAAAGATTCATTTCAACTTAAAACCTTTCATCATAGAAAAGAATTGACTAATACTGTTGTGCATGTCTGATGATGATGAATAACTCTTTTCTCTGTTGCCCAGTAGAAGGTAGACAGCTTCTGAACATTATTTAGTGCTGAACGCAAGAGCCGGCCTTAGAAATAGCCATGGCTGTATCTGTGATCCAGCTTTGTGCTTGTGCATTAGGTTTAGTCATTAAGGTCTCACATACAAGGGCAGAAGGAAGCCATTCTCACATGCAGAATGAATTTTGGAAAGGAAATACTTGCACTGTAGCTTCAGACACTGAAGATACCAAGTGCCAAGGCTTATGTTTTTCTTATCAGCAGAAGGAGAGGGACTTCGAATCACCTTCGGGTCATGTGGGCTCTCTGGGTTACCCACAGTGGCAGCCGTGAACTGCAGTTGGGATTTACTCTCTTTTGAAAACATGTGGGTGTTGTGTTCTGCTTTACCTCTCACATCTGGTGATCAGAGCCCAGGGTCAACAAGGGAGATGTCTGACTGTGCACGCAGATTTGCAGTTTGTCCATAAAAGATTTAGTACTGTTTTTTCAGCCCTCTATGTCAAGCTTCAACTGCATTAATGCTTGTTAAAGAGCAGCGGTTATGTGAACCCAGACATATACACAGAGCTCCCATCAATATTGCAAGAAGTAGGTGTGTAGCAAGGGGATGGGTGAGGGGTGTCAGTGAGAGGGGGAAACAAAATTAGGCTCCTAAGGCAAGATCAATAAAGCATGATTTAATTGCTTCCTGGATTTGTTGTTTCAGCAATATTTTTTTGAGTAACAGTGAGATCCCCACCACTCTTCCAGGTGGGAAGGATACAAAGTTGAGTGGCTAGATGAGAAGCATTTCCCCCTCATACCCATAGCCTTGTAGAGTAAAGACTTGCCTGGCAAAGGATCCACCTTGCTAAGTGCTGCAAGGGTGGCCTGGACAGTGGGCATGTTTTATGAAGAAAGTAGCATTGAACTGGGCTTCCCTTGTGGCTCAGCTGGTAAAGAATCTGCCTGTAGTGTGGAAGACCTGGGTTCAATCCCTAGGTTTGGAAGATCCCCTGGAGAAGGGAAAGGCTACCCACTCCAGTATTCTGGGCTGGTGAATTCCATGCACTGTAATAGTCCTTGGGGTCGCAAAGAGTCGGACATGACTGAGCGACTTTCACTTTCACCTTAACATTTGAACTAGGTCCTGAAAGGAAAGTAGGAATCTCCAGATGGAGATGGAGGGGACAGGGCCCTCCAGGCATGGTGAACAGAGAATGAGTCTCAGAGGCATGCAGGTTTTTGCCAGGTTCACAGCATGGCAGGCCGGTCCAGTAATTTCAATCTAAGGAGTGTCAACATAAGTGGGCAGACTGAGGATAGATTATGGCGGCATTCATACTATACCATGGACTCAGACCCCTGCCAGTGTTGTAAGTCATGAGTGTGTGCATGCTCAGTTGCTTCAGCCCTGTCCAACTCTTTGTGACTCCATGGATCATAGCCCACCAGGCTTCTCTGTCCATGGAATTTCCCTGGCAAGAATACTGGACGGGGTTGCCATGCCCTCCTCCATGGGGGTCTTCCTGACCCAGGGATCAACCCCCCATCTCCTCTGTCTCTCCTGCATTGCGGGTGGATTTTCTTTACCACTGAGCCACTGAGGAATCCCATCCTAAGGGAGGGGGCAACCTTCGAAGCAAGTTCCTGTCTTCTCTTGCTAAGCTCCCAACACTAATACCTTAAACTTCATCCTCCCTAGTCAGTCCCCAAGTCGGTCTCCGGAGCTAAGATAGCTCTGGGTTGTTAGCCAGTAGGATTAGAATTAGTCTTGCCACCCTAAACGTGCTGTGCCCTGGTGCTCCCTGAGCGCTGTAACAGGACCTTTGCTGTGTTCTTGTTCACTTGGTCCTTGTGACTGGGCTTTTGCTTGGTTTCTTACTAAGCTCTCCAGTTTCCAGAGCTAGACCTTGCTTCATGCATCTGCCTCCTCAACTAGAGCCAAGACTGAGTCTGTCTTGTCAGTCATCCTCCTCAAGCCTAGATTCTTTCCGTATTCCACTTGCTCACTGGGATCCTGCTCCAACTGACACTTTCCCAGAGCCACACCATTGTCACCTGCTGATTGTGAGTGCCTGTCACACTTACAGTGGTATCCAACTCACCAACTTAGACCTCCTTGTGTATTAGGATCATCTCATCTTTTGTCTGGATTTGTTGCATGTTGATAGTCCATCCTAAAGGAGATCGGTCCTGGGTGTTCATTGAAAGGACTGATGTTGAAGCTGAAACTCCCAATACTTTGGCCACCTGATGCGAAGAACTGACTCATTTGAAAAGACCCTGATGCTGGGAAAGATTGTGGGCAGGAGGAGAAGGGGACGACAGAGGATGAGATGGTTGGATGGCATCACCAACTCAAAGGACATGGGTTTGGGTAGACTCTGGAAGTTGGTGATGGACAGGGAGGCCTGGCGTGCTGCAGTTTCTGGGGTGGCAAAGAGTCAGACACGACTGAGCGACTGAACTGAACTGATGTATATAAATTTATATTGGTAATAAGCTTGTGCTTCTCCTTTTCCATAGCTGTCAATTTCATTAAACTCATTAGTTCTTTTCACCCTAATCTTGGCTCTTCCCCACTTATTCTTATTCCCCACTGGCCACGTTGCTAGTGCTCCAACATGTCTATGGAGAACATGCTCTTAAGATGGTCCCCATGATCCCTGTTTCCTGATATTCATGCCCTTGTAAGGTCCCTTCCCCTTGAGTGTGGGCAGGACCTGTGACTTGCTTCCAACCAATAGAATATGGCAGTGGTGCCAGAATATACATGATCATGTGTACGTGGTTATGCTGTATAAGATTGTAGCATCTGTCCTGTTGGAGTCTCTTCCTTGCTGGCTATGTGGAAACAAGTAGCTTTGTTGGAGAACTCCATGTGGCAGGGACTGCAGGTAGCTTGAGTCTTTGCTCCATACAACCACATGAGGGGAGAGGGAGCAGATTCTTCCCTATCTGACCTGGTAAGGAGAGCCCAGGCCTGGTTGACTCCCTGTTTACAGCCCTGCAGAAGACCTAACTAAGGCAATGCCTGGGACTCCTGACTCAAAGAACTGTGAAATAAGAAATGTGTGTTATTTTTAAGCTACTAAATCTGTGGTAATTTTGTTACACAGCAATAGATAACTAATACAATGTCTCAGTGGAGCAAAACAAGATACAGCAATTAGAATATCTGTTCTAGTTAAATACTTGACATCTGGTAATTAGATGTGTAATTGTGCTTTATTAAGCATTTTTCTCTCTCCTAACATTCCTAAGGAAATGGAAAATTTTTATTTTCTACAAGGAAATGGTTCATCACCTTAATTGTCTCATTCCTGAAACAGGTGTCCTAGATAAAGAACACCAGATGGGATCCAGCAGCTGGGGTAGGAAAACTATAAAATCATAGAGATTATATTGAGTGTAACCTTGTGTGTAGCAGAGAACAAAGGAAAAAATGAGTCCCTAAAACATTTTCTGAAAAGTGTTGGGGGAGGTGTCTGTAGTGTCTGGAGCAGTGACGATTGGTGCAGGGTTAATACCATCGCTTGAAATTAGGGCAGTTCACCAGTGTTTACAAACAAAGTCAGCATTTGTCCATGGCATTTAAAAATCTCAGTTTCATAAAAATATTAGACTGATCTGTTATTTATGCATCATTCTCATAGTAATTTTTCCATTCATTTTAGCTCTCCTTATCTTCAGTCATTTAACAGCTTCTCTTGGCTTTTGCGTTTATTTGAAAATAGGCTAATCTCCATTTCATGTAGGGGAAAGAGGGTTAAAGAGAACATTGTGTAAACACCTACCGAGTACTTTGCTACTTGTTTCGCGTCTCATATGATCTTCACAGCAGGTCTATAAAATGACGGGTTTTTTTTCCTTTCAATCTTCATTTTGTTTAGTGAGCAAACTAAACGCAGATAAGTTGCATGCACAAAAGCATAGCACTAGTAAGTCTGAGACAGAACTCTAATGCACATGGCTTCAGAGCTGTCTTTCCTATACCCCAGCAGTTTTCAAGATTTGGTACGTGGACCTCCTGGGGCCCCTGAAATCTTTTCAGGGACTCCATGAGGTCAAAATTATTTTCATATTAATACTAAGATGTTACTTTTGGGTGCCTTTTTTCTTTTTTTTTAAACCACGTTGATTTTTTTTTTATACCGGTAGTATGGCTGGTTCTTGTTGATATTTGGCAGAAAACCACAAAATTCTGTAAAGCAACTAACCTTCAATTAAAAAAAAATATATACCATTATACAGAGTGAGGTAAGCCAGAAAGATAAAGAACATTACAGTATACTAACACATATATATGGAATTTAGAAAGATGGTAGTGATGGCCCTATATGCAGGGCAGAAGAAGAGACACAGAAGTACAGAACAGACTTTTGAACTCTGTGGGAGAAGGGCAGGGTGGGATGTTTCGAAAGAACAGCATGTATATTATCTGTGGTGAAACAGACCACCAGCCCAGGTGGGAGGCATGAGTCAAGTGCTCGGGCCTGTTGGGCTGGGAAGATCCAGAGGAATCGGGTGGAGAGGGAGGTGGGATGGGAGACCGGGATGGGGAATTCGTGTAACTCTATGGCTGATTCATATCAATGTATGACAAAACCCACTGAAAAATTAAAAAATTGAAAATTAAAAAAAAAATAAATAAAAAAATAAAAGCAATTTTAAGTCTTAAAAAAAAAAAGAATGTAGTTCCCTGTGCTATATATTAATTTCATTTATTTTGTACATTTATATATACATTCAGTTCATTTACTTTATATATGGTAGTGTGTATCTGTTCATTCCAAACTCCTATCCCTCCCCTGCTTCCCCTTTGATAACCACAAATTTGTTTTCTATGTCTGTGAGTCTGATTCTGTTTCATAAATATTAGATTCCACCTATAAACAATAAAAATAAATAAATAAATAAATAAATAAAGTGGCAAAAAAAAAAAAAGCCATGTGGAAAAACTGCTGGCATCTTAGCATGAATCTGGGCAGTGGCACCAAACTACTAGAAGTCATTATATTCTTCACTGCCATAAACTTGCAGTTTAAGGGGGAAAAGCCAGTTTCACTTGAGTATCCTCAGTGAAGCAATAAAAAAAATTAGTTTTGTTGCATTTCAGCCCTTGAGTACATGTCTGTTCAATATTCTGTATGACCAGATAGGTGGTATATTTACATCAGCTCTGCAGCCTACCAGCCAAAGTACTGTGGCTGGCCTGGATAAAAGCACTTGTGTTGTTTGATTTGTGGACCCAGTGGCTGCTTTTTTCATGGAACACACTTTTTACTTACATAGCTGACAAAAAACTGTGGTCATATAGGCTTGAATATATAGAGAGGTTTTTATCAAAAATGAATGAGTGGGAAAAAAACCCGAATGAGCCTATTGCTTGAAGGAAAACAATATTTGTTGCCAATCCAAGGCTTCGAGGAAAAGTTAGAATTTTGGAAAACCTGTATTTGCCACTGTAACTGTGAGCTTGACAACTTCCTGAGTATTTTTCTGATGAGATTGGTAGTGAGTGTTTGCTGTTGTATAATGAAATGTGTCAACTTTTGGAAATCTGAAAATAAGTGAACAATATTTTCAAATAACCGATGCATGACAGTACAAAGTGATAAGTAGGTAAAAGATCCATTCAAAGTACAAGGTAGACCAATGTGTTTTAACAGAACAGAGTACAAAATGTTTGTTAATATAGCCTCAGATTCCACATTGTAGATAACCTTTAAAAAATGTCACTTGTCAAGTTTCAGTATAGTATTAAAGAATAATATCTGCAATTATCTCTTTTCCCATTACCTATCTATGTGAGGCTGGGTTTATTCATATACTTCAATCCAAACAACATATTGCAACAGAATAAATACTGAAATGGATGTGAAAATCCAGTTGTCTTCTGTTAAGCATTCATTAAAGATTTTAAGAAATACATAATAATGCCATACTTTTCATTAATTTCTTTGTTTTAAAAGATCTAGTTGATTTTCATAAAGAATGTGTTATTTATATTAAACCTGTAATGGGTTTATACTTTCTTATAGTTAATAAATATTTAGTTTTTTTCATAATTAAGATTTTTCATATAATAAATAGTGAAATGTAAAATACGCACACACACAAATTTTGCTGTTGCAGGTGTTAAGAGGACAAGGGGGTCCTGAGACCAAAAAGTGCCTTTTGAAATGATGTTTCCTGCTCTGTTTCTTGTACCCACATGTCTATTCTGAAGATAAAGGGAAATGTTATAAACATTTTAAAGATGCATGATCCTGTCACTAGTGATGTTGAGTCTGTTTCACCTTTATTCAAACTATTTGCTTTGATTTTGCTGTTGAGAAAGAAATCTCCTGATAATATTGGGAGGTTATATACAATTACCACTTTCCTCTATCACAACAATTCCTTTTCATTGAATGGAATTCATAAATTAGACATGACTTGGCTGAACTGATATAAATAGGTATGTGGTAAAACCCATTTTATATTCATTTCTGAATTTATTATTAGGTCATTTGTAAATTTTTTTCTGGCAAGTGACGCTCAGTTTTAATGGTGCAAAACTGTAGACTGTTTCACTGACCGGTTTATGTAGGTTGCAATCAAACTTGCCATTGAAATGATTCCTTAGCCTTGCAGTCCAAAAGCAATATAAATTGGGTTGTTAATTACTCCCCTTCCGTCTTTCCTGTATTGTAGAGTGATTCTTGGGACCACAGCTTTAGGATGATGTATATCTGGGTAGTCATTAACACTCAGCTATTAGGAGCAATGAGTTCTCCGACCTGGACCATTTAATGATGTCTAATGAATATGCTAGGGCTTCCCCTGTGGCTCAGTGGGTAAAGAATCCACTTGCGGTGCAGGAGACACAGGAGATGTGGGTTCGATCCCTGGGTGGGTAAGATGCCCTAGAGGAGGGTGTGGCAGCGCACTCCAGGACTCTTGTCTGAAGAATCCCATGGACAGAGGAGCCTGCTGGATTGCATAGGGTTGCAAAAGATACATGGCTGAAGCGACCGAGCATGCAGGCCCTCAGTGTGCTAGAACTGACTACAGCGAGCCTCTTGCCTGTGTCTGAGGGTATTTAGTATTTTCTCCAAACCTGAGGTTTCATCACATAAGTTATCCTTAAAAATAACATTTGCTGTTATTGACATCTTTAGTAGACCTCAGGATCAGTAGCAACTGTGGTGTTGCTGGTCCTTAGTGGAAGCTGCTAATATCCTTTCTTCCTCAGTAACTGCTTCTTGCCTTGTTTTTGTTGTTTTCACTTTGTAAACAAGGCCATGTAAGGCATGTAAATTCAGCTCAGTAGGATTACGCATAGCAAAGATGATAGAAACACAATATTCCTTACTGTACCCCACTTCACAACCACAACTCATGTGTCTCACTCCAAACACCTGTGACTCAAGGAAGGTTAAACTGGTGAGTGAGTTGTATGCAGATGCTCTGTCCAAGCTCACCTCCTCTGCTGAGGCTTTTCTGACTTTCTCTCCACTTTCTCTCCTGCTCAGTAAACCTAGTTCAGCCTGACTGATCACTCCCTCCTTCATGCGTGGGCCATGTGGACTTCTTTCCCATCAGCTATGATAATTACTGGGCTTGTTACATTCCAGGTCTCTGGACCGTGCACTCAGCTCTTCAGTGACTCCTTCCCTCTGCAAACGTTGAGTGCCTCTCTGTCTTAACTGCTGTGCAGGTAGTAAGGATGCAGTAGTGATGCAGGCATGTGGTTCTCAGCCCACAGGGTCTGCTGCATAGTGAGCACTAAAGAAAATGTCTACTGAATAGTGTGATGCTTTTCATTCACCGTCTTTCCTGGTATTTAAGTTTTTAGCCAGTTAAATTTTAGTGAGCCTGTACTCTGCAAATCTGGCTTTTTCTGATTTCCAGGTACTTGTATATAAGAGTAAGGAAAGTTAATAAAAAAAACCCGCCTCTTGCTTGCACTAGACCTAACAAATCTTTTCCCATACTTGTTTTATTTGACTCTTACAGTATGCCTATGATAAGTAGAGAAGATGGTTTTATTCCCATTTTGCACATCATCCCTAGGACCGTAGACTTCTGATCCAGCCCCCAACATTCCTCTGCTCACAAACGAATCCTCACACACACAGATGTACACGCTTTAAGATCACTTCAGAGATTTGTCACCTTGAGATGGCCTTGCTTTTATTTCCTTAAGAGATAAACTCCATAGTGAGGCCACTATTGTGGGGAAGAAAATTAACTGCCAAATTAGGAAACAAGAAACAAAGAGGGCAGGAAAGGCATTATTTTTCACAGTAAACCCCAATTACTGTGATCCATCACTGGAAACGCTACCTTCCTGTGCAGTGTGGGAAATGGTAGCACAGCGGTGGTTGTCAGGGGTGAGCGAGGTGCTGACTGCAGTGTTAGAAGGTACCACGTGGACCATCTG
The DNA here is from genome assembly GCF_963930625.1 of Muntiacus reevesi. Classification (NCBI taxonomy): domain Eukaryota; kingdom Metazoa; phylum Chordata; class Mammalia; order Artiodactyla; family Cervidae; genus Muntiacus; species Muntiacus reevesi. The sequence continues at coordinate 6,109,009 of NC_089261.1, forward strand.
ATCCCGCCTCCGTTTTTGTAGCTAAGCGGATAGCAGTACAGAGATGTCTCTCAGCCAGCTAGTGGTAGCCAATCTCTAGATCCCTTGGTGTGAAAACAAGAAACTATGAGAGCCATGATCTCTTGGTGTGTGCTAAGTCTGTTTAACAAGGCTGTGTGTCTGAGAAACCTTTTAACTCAACTGAGTTAAAGGTTTGAATCAGTGGCTATAAAGCACGTAATTTTCCTTGGCAGGTCCTAGATGATTCTAATGAGCAATTGCTCTTTTGAATGATTGACGATTGCCCCTCTGGTATGTAGAGGGTAAGTATCTTAAGTCTCAAATCCGAGCACACAATTTTCCGACAGACCTTTTCTCAGAGGCTGAAATTGGTTTCAGGACCATCAAGTCTACAAGTCAGTTCCAGGTATTGACTGCAGCCTTTTTGCATCTTTTGAAGTGTGTGTGTGTTTTAGTGGTTAAAATACCATAGTTTAGAAGACTGTGGATTGTTGTAACTAGAATTCATAGGGTATTAGTTTATGTAGAAAAAGACAAGTTACCTTTGTATAAGTGTGAGTTATAGCCATGCCTGGGGGACATCATGAAGGTCCTATGTGGGTGTGTGGCTGTTTTTATTCCCAGATTTTCAGAATCTTTGAACTTCATTGTTTTCTGGCTATGGCACAAAAGTATTAGAAACTGTTCTGATTAAGTTAGAGCTAAGACTTGAACCTCGCTGTTCTGATTCCTCTAGTGTGATGCCCTTTTCACCAGCCCACCCTGGCAATTTTGGCATTTCTCCCATTTCTTTGTTTTAGTCACATTACTGTGTAGATGAAGAACCAAATGTAGTATGGAGTTTCGTGGCCAGGGCTGGTGAAGGAAAATACTATTCCCCAGTGGCTTAGAGGTAAATAATCTGCCTGCAGTGCAGTAGACCTGGTTTTGATTCCTGGGTTGGGAAGATACCCTGGAGAAGGAAATGGCAACCAACTCCGTTATCCTTGCCTGGAGAATCCCATGGACGGAGGAGCCTGGTAGGCTACAGTCCATGGGGTTGCAAGAGTCGGACAAGACTTAGCAACTAAACTACCACCATAGAAAAGCACCTTTAGGCTTGGCTAATTCTAAGTTACATTGTCTTTAGTTACTAAGAAGTTGGAATTTCTGGATATCAGTGAGTGCTTCTTGGGAAGTCCATGTGTCCCTCGTTTATTTAAGCACCTTGCAACACTTTAGGCAGATTACAGAATGGAGGGAAGAGATTCCTTTTCACATCTGTCTGATTCAGAAGGTGGCATTTTGCCCTTTTCAGTGTACCATGCAGCCAAGGATAGTGTTTTGGGGTCACTGTTTTTGTGTTCCTCTAATGGAATGCTACAGTGATTTTTAGGGTAAATTAACCCAAAGTGATTATACTGTGTCACAGCATTAAAGAATTATTTATTGAAGGGCCATTTACCATGCCCTTACAGCTGCTCAGCCTCCACAAATCAAGTGGCATCCTCTTCAAAGGGCTTAGTTACTTGTTAGTTATTTGCACTCAGAATTTTCCCCTTAAGGGTACTGTATTCAACTGTTAGATAACTTACAGTAATAGATAATCCCAACCCAGACAGTCTAAACATTTACATTTGGAGGAGAGTCCCATGTTTACTTTCCTAACAACATGTTAATCCAGTGTTGAAATGTTAAAGCGAATTAGTCCTTTTCTTTGTCCTTCATGTTTTATTGCCTTTGCCCCTCCCCCTCCTCTGCCCAGAGTAGAGACTTTTCCTCATTATCTGTAACAATGAGAGTCAGTTGCGCTTAAATTATCTTTGAGTGGCTGTTTCTTGGGATAGTGCTGAGTAAAGTACTAATGAGGACGGTAACTCGAATGTAGTGTGTCTCCCAGGGTAGATAGAGATGTGTCAACTTCCTTGTTTCTGGCGTTCAGTGACTTTTCAAACCCCTGGTGAGAGGACCCATGTCCTTTGTTTATGAAGCCCTAGTGCTATTTAAGGCAAAATGCAACTCTTAGGTCTTAAATGATTTAACAGAGAAAGTACTACTCAGCTCATCTACTACAAGGGATGTGTTAACTAGATTTGTGCTTCAGCAGAGTTGGCTAAATTTTCATTTGTGGCCTAATGTCTGAGCAGTATGATAGACGAGGTTCTCTTCACTAGTTCAGACGCTTAACTGCTGCTTGGGCTGGCACAAACATTGTATTTAGCGTCTGATGGTATTCATGTTGAAATATGATTAGAAAATGGACATACTTTGTTACTTCTCCAAAGAATTAAACAACAAAAGATCTGGAGTTGCTGTATGGCCATAACTTGAGTCACAGCCTAGAGTGAGCCAGAATTTAATGCAAAGAAATCCGAGGGGTTAGGTTTTTCCTGTCTTCTGTAAATGTGTGTTTATTTGTCATCACTTACCTGTCTGTGATGATGGGCCTTTGTATTTTATTTAGCAATTACTGCAGAGTATCTCATAGCTGACCCAATGCATAATTAGAAAAATTGGGAGTAGATTTTGCAAGCTGGCTTTCAAGGGACATAGGTAGGATTTTAAGTGTTTTGCTTCAGATCCTTGTAATGTTCCCTCTTTTTTTGATGTCTCGTGACTAGTTAGAGATTTGTGCAGACACTATATAGTAACCCTCTTCTACTCTTCAGATACTTAACCTTAGCATAAATCAGTGTGTTGTGGGATGGGGGGTGGAGGTGGAAATAAATCAATGTTATTTCATGAAAATCAATGTGCTACTTCTTCCAAGGGGTTATTTCTGTTTAAGCCTGATCTCTAATGGTGAAGTAAATGATTTTGTGGCTTGTTAAAGGAATTCATGCATGAGGAAAGGAAGAGGATTTGGGCTTATGTGGGCTTCTTCCCTGACAGAGGAAATCATACTTTTATTTTAGTTCTCAAGTGTTTTATTTGAATATATTTATCCCATCAAATGTTTTATTCTGTTGTTCATTTAACGTCTTCATCACTGAAAATTCTCATTTAATTGATACCCACCAAATAGGTGAATCACTCACTTGTCTGATATTTTCCTATGTTAATTTCAGTTACCTCAGTTCCTAGGAAACCACTAGATGGAAGTGTCATTTTATTAAAAATTTAATGTCACCTTGACCTTGGAGTGGGGGGCAACTGAGCAGAATTACCGTCAGGTGTAAATTCTAGTCCAGGCTTCAAGATGCACAGGATCTTTTCTGGTCTTGTCACATATATTAATTACTGTGCTCTGTCACCTTGAACAGAGGTTCTGAGAAAAAAATAAGTCTTTGAAATTTGAGGACATTTATAAGGGAAGAGTATCCAGATCTTCTGTGGAAAAATAGATGAGATTGAATATAGTCATTTCTTTCTCTCTCTCTCTCTGTGCAATTCTAGCATTAAAATAAAAGAGCATCCTTTCATCCTCACTGTATTTGTACAAAAGGTATAAGCCCTTTTTATTCCCTGTTTCAGTCTAAGAAGGAGCAAAGAAACATGAAAGCATTATAGGTAATATTTCACAAGGACCCTTATGATGGAGATAAGGCTGATAGTGAGTTGGTGGTATTCTCTCCAATAAGATCATATTTTACTGGAACATGTATTAGTTTTTGGCCTATTGTCTGAAATCCAAGAGAATAAATAATATACAATTTTAAGAGAAGGGTGGGGGAAATGCAAGTAATAAAGTAGTGTTTACTGCTACTGGGAGTCATCATTTAGACACTTTATTTTCTTTGAATAAGAGTGAAGATACATAGCTGTGTTTTTTTAGTGTTCCCTATAGTGTCTGGCATTTATGAGTGTTTAATAAATTTTTATCATAATTAATATCCTGAATGGATTGGGATTTTCTCCAGGGGATGGAAGGACCAGAGGCTTAGGAATCTTGGGAAAGATTAAGTGTTCTTTATGAGTTACTGTTCAGCTGTGTCTGAGGGCATCCTAACTGACTTATTCGTCGTGTTCCTTGCCTCAAGCCCCTTTGCATGTGGCGGGGTAGCTGCATTGCAGAGCCACGAGATTCAGCCTGGTGTTTATTATGTTGGACATTCACAGTAGGAAGAACATGGGCTTCAGAGCTAGACAGACCTGGATCTCAGTGACGGTTCTGCTGCAGTCTGGGAAATGGGTTCAGCTCCACTTCTCTTGCGGGATTGATATGAAGGTAGAATTAATGCATGTCAGGGCCAGGCATGGCAGAGGCTCTTGACTCTTAGCTATTACTGATAACCTTTCGGCAGAGACTGAGTCCACGTTGCCATCAGGATCAGCAGGTTGGTCGGCACTCGGTGGTGGCAACGGTTGGCATGTGGGCTGGTGTCCCATCATCACGGTGCGCCAGGTCCTCACAGTTACTGAGTTCCAGTCAGCACCTTCTTAGTCAGCTCTCTTGACTCCTGTGAGAGGAGTGGGTAGGAGTCTTCACTGGGAAGCTTGTGCTTTAATTAGGGCAGCGTAGGGCTAACTACGTGCTGAGCTTTGTGCAATAGGTGCAGGCTCTGGATTCAGAAGAGCGAGGGGGTGGGGGAGAGAGAGAGTTCCCCTTTGGGGCAGGAGGCAGTCATGATGGATTTTATGAAGGAGTTGGTAGTTGGGAGGAATCTTGAAGAATGGGTGAAGTTTTGACCAGCAGAGGTAGGTATGACAAGTCGGATTGAGGAATTAAAAATAAGACAATGAATAGACATATTTTTCTTTTTTTAAATGGAGCAGTAACATAATCAGAGCTTTTGAAGCCATCATATCAATCTTGTGACAAGTGAAGCTGAGATGATATAAATAGCAGTGCTTCTGCTGATGTCAGTCCTGAGCCCATGTTTAGCATCTTTATTGAAAACAGAGATGAATGCTCATTAAATTTATGGGTAACACAGAACTGTAGTGGGATGAATTTGTCCATGGGAGACATAAAAGGTCTGGGGCTGGCAGACAGGAGTAGGCTTTAAAAAACTTCTGCAAGCTGTATTCCTGATCTCAATCATATAGAATGGCGTTCAGTAGAGAGCAAAGAATGCGGAGTTTAATTCTGCCATTAAAGTAAACAAGCCAAGCCCAGCTGGATGGAGGCTACATAAAAACTCACGGAGACTTGACTTGGAAATTCTCACACCTCCTGTTACCAAGCACAGTCAGACACGGGACCTCAGGGCCATTCAAGGCTTTGGATTCCCGAAGATAGAAAGAACTTTTATAGGTTACAATCAAAACAGCTCCTGTTTATTGAGGGTATACTATTTTACTGTGGCAAATAATGGTTAACATTTATTGAACATTTGCTTGGTGCCAGGCTTAAAGATAGGTATTATCTTAGACCTCCCTGTAGCCTTGGAAGGTAGCTCTTTATCTCCATTTCACAATCAGGAACCTGGAGTGCAGGAATGTTGAGTAGCTCGCCTGAGAGCCTGCGTGAAAAAGCCACAGGGCCTCCCTGGCTCTACCAGAGCCCATACTTGCCTCACTTTACCATGTTGTCTTCTGCCAGAAAATACAAATAACACAAATACGTGTAGATGATAAAGTCTATGGAATGATATGCCTAATATGTTACCATTTCTATAACATTTGAAAACATGCAAAATGCTAACACCTGTTATGGATTCCTAATACATATTTATAGTATCAAGTATGCATAGAGTGGTGAACTTCAGACTCAGGATAGTGGTTACTCTAGAAAGGGAGGAAGAGGTAAACTGCATTTGTAATATTTATTTTCCATAAAAAAGAGAAAGAAAAACCCGAGGCAAATACAGGAAACTGTTAAGATTTGTTAAAGTTGAATCACAGGCACTCAATATATTAATACTTTTCTCTGTTTGAAAATTTCAAAAAATTAAAAACAGAAGGAACACTGGCCCTAAATTATGACACAGAAAGCTTTGGTGACACTTGTAGTGGAAGGAGGGAAGAACTAGACAATGCAGGCACCTTGGAAGCCCCTCTAGGACAGCTATAAACCTCTGTGGTCCTCTGATGACCAAGGTCTCTGCTAGTTTGACATCTTTATAAATCTAAGATAGAGAATGATGATGCCAAGAAAATTCTTCTTCCTATCCTTGTTTCTCTTGTTTTTAAACTATTGAATATAAGCAGGATTTTGAAGTTTCTGAATCTATTCAGATGCAGTGTGATATTTGAAAAGAGCTAGGGTTCCTTGGGGTTTCCCAGGTGGTGCTGTGGTAAAGAGTCTGCCTGCCAATGCAGAAGACTGGAGTTCAATCCCTGGGTCGGGAAGATTCCCCTGAAATAGGTAATAGCAACCCACTCCAGTATTCTTGCCTGGGAAATTCTATGGACAGAGGAGCCTAGCGGGGTTCCATGAAGTCAAACTGACTAAGATCTGAATCCTAGTCCTGCCACTTGACAACCATGAGACTGAGGGCAAGTTATGAAACCTCTCTGAACCTCTGCCTCTTCTGTGAAGTGAGGAAACCACTACTTCATAGGATTGTCATGGGCTAGAGAGGATATGTGTAAAGAGTTGAGCACGTAATAGGCACTGAGTAGGTTATCTCATTTGGTCTCTGAAGTCAATACAAATACTTTCTTGTTGTTGTTCAGTCACTAAGTTGTGATCGACTCTTTGCGACCCCATGAACTATAGCACGCCAGGCTCCTCCGTCCTTCACTATCTCCCAGAGTTTGTTCAGATTCACGTCCATTGAGTTGGTGATGCTATTTAACCATCTTATCCTCTGGTGCCTTCTTTCTCCTTTTGCTTTCAATCTTTCCCATCATCAGGGTCCGCCCCCCGCCCCGCAGTGAGTTGTCTCTTCACATCAGGTGACCAAAGTATTGGAGCTTCAGCTTCAGTCCTTCCAATGAATATTTAAAGGTGATTTCCTTTAGGATGAACTGGTTGGATCTCCTTGCAGTCCAAGGGATTCTCAGGAGTCTTCTCCAGTGCCACAATTCAAAAGCAACAATTTTTTGGTACTCAGACTTCTTTATGGTCCAACTCTTACATCCATACATGACTACTGAAAAGACCATAGCTTTGACTATATGGGCCTTTGTTGGCAAAGTGATATCTCTGCTTTTTAAAACGATATTTAGATATGTTATGGAGAAGGCAATGGCAACCCACTCCAGTACTCTTGCCTGGAAAATCCCATGGACGGAGGAGTCTGTAGGCTGCAGTCCATGGGGCCGCGAAGGGTTGGACATGACTGAGTGACTTCATTTTCACTTTTCACTTTCATGCATTGGAGAAGGATTTGGCAACCCACTCCAGTATTCTTGCCTGGAGAATCCCAGGGACGGCAGAGCCTGGTGGGCTGCCATCTATGGGGTCGCAGAGAGTTGGACACGACTGAAGTGGCTTAGCAGCAGCAGCAGATATGTTATAGCTCTCCTTCAAGGAAGAAGCGTCTTTTAATTTCATGGCTACAGTCACTGATGGCAGTGATTTTGGAGCCTAAGGAAATAAAATTTGTCACTGTTTCTACTTTTTCCTCTTCTATTTGCCATGAAGTGTTGGGACCAGATATCATGATCTTAGTTCTTCGAATGATGAGTTTTAAGCCAGTGTTTTCACTCTCATCGAGAGGCTTTCTTTCATTAGAGTGGTATCATCTGCATATTTGAAGTTGTTGGTATTTCTCCTGGCAATCTTGATTCCAACTTGTAATTCATCCAGCCTGACATTTTACATGATATAGTCTGCATATAACGAGCTTCCCAGGAGCTCAGTGGTAAAGAATCTGCCTACCAATGCAGGAGACCCAGGTTCGATTCATGGGTCAGGAAAATTCCCTGGAGGAGGAAATGGCAACCCATTCCAGTATTCTTGCCAGGAAGATCCCATGGATAGAGGAGCCTGGCGGGCTATAGTCCATCGGGTCTCAAAGAGCTGGACATGAGTGAGTGACTGAGCACACTGCATATGAGTTAAATAAGCAGGGTGACAGTATACACCTTGTTGTACTCCTTTCCCAATTTTGAACCAGTCAGTTGTTCCATGTCTGGTTCTGTTACTTCTTGACGCACGTACAGATTTCTCAGGAGTCAGTAAGATGGTACTCCCATTTCTTTCAGAATTTTCCTCAGTGTGTTGTGATCTACACAATCAAAAGCTGTGGTGTAGTCAGTGAAGTGGACGTTTTTCTGAAATTCCTTTGCTTTCTCCATGAGTCAACGAATTTTGGTAATTTGATCTCTGGTTCCTCTGCCTCTTCAAAACTTGCACATCCAGAAGTTCTCTGTTCATGTAATGCAGAAAACCTCCCTTGAAGGATTTTGAGCATAACCTTGGTAGCATGTGAAGTGAGCACAATTGTATTGTAGTTTGAACATTCTTTGGCATTGCCCTTCTTTGGGATTGAAATGGAAGCTGACCTTTTCTAGTCCTGTGACCACTGCTGAGTTTTCCAGATTTGATGACGTATTGAGTGCAGCACTCATATCCAACCAATTCCGTGTTTCCAGTATTTCTCGTGTCTGCTCACTTCTCTCTAATCCCAAGGCCATCAGCCCTGTTCTGGGTACATTCATCTCTCATCTGGACTTGATGAACAGCCACTTAACTGACAATCCTGTGTCCATGCCAGCCTCCCTCCAAGATCTTTGCTTTCTTAGAGACCCAGATCAGACCACAGGCCTGCCTTGCTCCTTTCAACCTGTTGGGTTCTCCTGGCTGTCCCTGCTGTCCTCACATCTTTCTCACTGTTCTTGGCCACAGTGCATGAGTCACCCAATCTGAAATTTTTTCAGTAACTTGAAAGTTTCATTTTCGTGCTTTGTTTTGCCTCTTGTTTTTTGTCCTCCCTCTATAACTTGCTCCACCTCACTTTTTAAATTCCCACACATCTTTCAGACTTTTTTCCTCCCCCTTTAAAAATTGAGGTATAATTGACATATAACAATTATGTGAGTTTTGGTGTACAATAGGATTTGATATTTGTGTACAATGTGAATGATCCTCATAGTAAGTCTAGTTGAGATCTGTCATCAATACATAGAAAAATATTTTTCTTGCGATGCAAACTTTTAAGATCACTCTTAGCAAACTTTCAAATGTACAATACAGTATTAACTAATAGTTACTGTGTTGTATTCATTACATCCCCATGACTTAACTCATATTATAACCGGAAATTTGTGCCTTTTGAACCCCCTTCACTTTTTTTGTCCCTGTCCCTGCCCAGGCTTCTGGCAACTGCCAGTCTGTTCTCTGTATCTGTGAACTTGGTTTTGTTGTTTTGGTTTTAGATTCCATGTGTAAGTGAGCTCATGCAATATTTACCTTTCTGTGTCTGACTTATTTTGCTTATCATAATGCCCTGCAAAATCCATCCATGTTGTTTCAGATGGCAAGAATATATATATATATATATATATATATATATATATGAATATGTGTGTCTGTCATCTTTATCCAGTCATCCATTGATGGACACTTAGGTTGCTTCCGTATCTTGGCTGTGTGCTGCAGTGAACATGGGGGTGCATGTATCTTTTCGAGTTAGTGTTCTAATTTTCTTCATATAAATACTCAGAATTGCTGGATCATATGGTCATTCTGTTTTTAACTTTTTGAGACATCTCTATGCTGTTTTCCGTAGTGACTGCACCAAATTACATTTCCACCAACAACGCACCAGGTTTCTCTTTTCTCCACATCCTCGACGACGCTTGTTTCTGGTCGTTTTGATAAGAACCATTCTAGCAGGTGTGGGTAATGTCTCACTGCAGTTTGAATTGTGTTTCCCTGGTGGTTAGTGTTGCACGTCTTTTCATATACGTGTTGGCTCAGGCTTCATTTTAAATCTGTTTCTCTGGGAGGCCTCCAGTAATCTCCAGCCGAGGTTGAGTTCTGCTGTTTGACCTCGTCTTCTACACTTCCCCAGCCTTCATCAAACCCTGTGCTGTGATTTCTTCTGTGAAGTCTGTGCTCTGCAGTAGCCCCACACTCTTCATGAAAGCCAAGGTTGTCATGGCCTTTGTTATATCCCCAGATGCAGATAATAGGTGCCCAAAAATATTGCTTTGAATGTTTGAATGAATTGATTTTGAGATTGATCAAGTGCTGCTCCTATACTTTACTCACCATGTGCTCTTGGTTAAATGGCCTGTCTGACCCTCAGTTTTCCAACCTTTGAAGTGAGATAACAGCTTCCAACCCTAGAGTGTTTTGAGTTGCAAGTAAGCCAGTCTGTGTCAACTGCCTGGCACATAGCAGATGCCGAGTGAATACCAATTTTTTTCTTCATGAATAGTTAAGGGAGAAGATAAGAGATTTTCCAGGTAATTTAATGATGTTTTCTAAAAATAAAAACAACCAAAAATTATTTGCACAGTAACACAAAATATGGCTTTCCACTTGTAAATCAAGTAGAGCAAGTCTCTGAGACTCTGCTACCAGCTGCTCATCTTAGCAGAGTTTGTGTTCTTCCTGCTGCTAGACCCTCTCCAGACTTAACCAGTGGCGGTCTGTATCACTCCTTAATTGTTAGTTGGAGATGGCATGTCTGAGACTGCACCACACCCGTTTTTGTTTGTTCTCCGTTCTGGGCCCTGGCTGCCTTCCTCTGGTTCCTAAGCTCTCAGAGGGGCTGTGTTCCTTATCTTGCAGTTCTAAACCGAGTTCTAAACCGTTCTTTCCCAACCCTGGTGTCCAATCTTGAAGGCTAGGTTTTTGAACTGCCTTGTAAAGAAGAGCCAGATACCAACACTATCTCTGACCTCATTTGGTTCTAATTTATTCTTTGGAACCATTCTTTTCAATTCAGAGTTAATAAGACTAGGATTTTCAAAAAGCAAAACTTTTTTGAATTGTAAATTAGTGCATGCTGCTGTAGCAAATTTAGAAAGCAATGATCAAAAAGGCAAACAAAAATGACACATCACCTCATTTCCCAGGTGAAATCTTTTCAGTCTTTGTTCTTTTCTTCAAAAATAAGGTTACTTTTATTAAAAAATTTAAATCAGTATTTGAGATAAATGATACAACAAATGTCATCCAGTTTTATGACTCTAAGATAATTACTGTTAATATGTTTGTATTTTTTATTTCTGAAATTAAAAAATAAAAGTACATGAACATACACAGACTCTCATGGTAGATGTTAACAATATTACAGGTAAAATGAATGTACCTTTTATTCGCCCCCACCATCCTCCTAAAGTAACACTCTTGTCCATTTGGTGTTTGCCCTTCCTAAAGGGTGGAGTGGGAAAGAGTTGTCACTGGCATCTAGGGGGTAGAGTCCAGATGCTGCTAAACCTCCTACAATGCACAGGAAAGCCTACTCCCGCTCCGATCCCCGCAAGAAGGAATTATCCAGCCCAAAATATCAACCTGCAGTTTAAAATTCTTGGTCTTGTGTCTAGAAGAAAAATTCCTGTGTCAAAGAACATTTTTAGGGTTTTCAATTTGTTCTGTCAGGTTGTTTTTCAGAGTGGCTTCACCAGTGTTCCTACCAACAGTGCCCTAAAGTACCCCCTCACTCCATTTTCACCAACATGATGAGTTTTTTTAAATTAAGTTTTTACTCTTTGAACGTTGATGTTGAATCTTTTATTTTGTGTTCCTTTACTAACTAATGAAAATGAATTTTTCATGTTTTTTTAATATTGTATTGATAAATTATATTTTTTTTCATCCCTTATTTGTGACAGATACATTTTCAGGATTTTTTTTTGCCATTTAACTTCTTTTATGATGTTTTTGATGTAAATTAAATTGTTTATACAGTCAAATCTTTTGATTTTATTATTTTGGGTTTCTATTGTTTTTAGGCTTAAGCCTTCCCATTCAGAGATTAATCACCTATATCATCTTCAATTTTTTTGTTTTTTATTTATGTTTAACCTTTTAATCTATCTATTTTGAAAGAACTATATATATTTTAAACTAATTGTTCCATCTCCATTTAGGTAATAATCCTTTGTTCTCATAATCTATTGTTCTTATAAGCCAGGATTTTTATTTTTATTTTTTTTTAAGCCAGGATTTTTAAAGAAGCTTCTAGCATACTTTGAAAAAACAAACTTGCATTTAAATACTTCTTATGATTAAAAATTTAACACAAAAATGGGCCATGGCCTAGAAGCAGGAAATGAGTTGGTTGTTTAGAGAACAACAAATATGCCAGGAGGTCTGGGTTGTAAGGAGGGTGATAATAGTAAAAAAAGAAGGTTGGAACCACTGTTGTGAAAAATCGTTACTTGCCAAGCCTAGGGGTTGAATTAGTATGCGCTGGGAACTCATCAAAGGTTTTTAAGCAAAGGGATGGAGTAATCAGAGCTATGCTTTAGCAGAAATTAATGGAGTAGATGGAGGGGGTAGAGGCTGCAAGACCTGTTAAGAGACTGTTACAGCAACGCAGGTGAGAGATAGAGAGGCCCAGAGTGGGGAAGATCTGACCAAAGAGCAGGGCCTCAAGAGGCCGTTGCCCGTAGGAGCCAGGCGGTGCCGCGAAAGAGTGCAGAGTTGGATGTGGGGAGTGGTGGGGTCTGTGGAGAACTTGAAAATGCAGATATGCAGTATCTGATGGAGACAGACACTATTCAGTTAGGTGATTTTTCCTGTATGAGAGAAACTATGGGTTGGTATTGTCAGATCTGGGTTTTTCCCCCTAGGGAAATTGAAAACCTAGATTTTTATGTGAGATTTCCTAATTAAAACAAAAAAAAACACTGTGTGAACCAAATAAAGCATGTTTGCTAGCCGCCGTGTGCTATGTTTGACATGCACACCTCAGTAGGATTTGCCCATTATGGATCTAGGGAAGAAGGAGATTTAGAGGAATCAGGATAACTACAGAGAAGGTGGTACGGTCCAGTGGCACACGAGGCAGCACCCTGTAGCCCAGCTCACTCTTAAGCTGGGATGGTTAGGCCTGAATCCTCAGTTCAGTTCAGTGGCTCAGTCACATGTCCAACTCTTTGCGACCCATGGACTGCAGCACACCAGGCCTCCCTTCCCATCCCCAACTCCCAAGTCTACCCAAACTCATGTCCATTGAGTCAGTGATGCCATCCAACCATCTCATCCTCTGTCGTCCCCTTCTCCCACCTTCAATCATTCCCAGCATCAGGGTCTTTTCAAATGAGTCAACTCATCACATCAGGTGGCCAAAGTATTGGAGTTTCAACTTCAACACCAGTCCTTCCAATGAATATTCAGAACTGATCTCCTTTAGGATGGACTGATTGGATCTCCTTGCAATCCAAGGGACTCTCAAGAGTCTTCTCCAACACTGCAGTTCAAAAGCATCAATTCTTCAGTGCTCAACTTTCTTTATAGTCCAACTCTCACATCCATACATGACTACTGGAAAAACCAAAGCTTTGACTAGACAGACCTTTGTTGTCAAAGTAATGTCTCTGCTTTTTAATATGCTGTCTAGGTTGGCCATAACTTTTCTTCCAAGGAGCAAGTGCTTGAATCCAAGCTAGGATCCAAGGGCTTGAATCCTAGCAGTTACTAATTAGATATCCTTAGACAACTCACTTTATCTCTCACCTGTGAAATGAGGATGATACTAGTATCTATCTCATAGGATTGTTCTGAAGATTAAATGTGTTAACACATGTAAAATGTTTAGCCCAGTGCTGACACACAGTACTCAGATAGGAAGTGATAATTATTATTTTAGGAGTTATTAGAATGAACCCCACAGTTGAGAGACTAGGTTGTGGGGACAGCTGGCTTGGGTTTGACTCCTTTGACACTTGACAGCTGTGTGACCATGGCTGCATTAGCTTCCCCTCTCCATGCCTCACAGTAAAGTGGGGGAGCAGCAAGACCTTCCTCACCCTGTCGCTTGAAAAGGGCCAGCATGCTGGTCTAGTAGTACTAGAATTGGTGAATCCTCTTGAAACTACTTAGGCATCTTAATGAGAATAGCAATGCTTACTGCTCCACCCAGTTAATTAACTGATTATAATGACTCTCCTTTTTTTTTTTCCTTTAAAAATTCTTTTTGCCTTAACTCTTCATCAGCAAGACTGTAGTTAAGGATATAGATTGAGTTTATATCAGAAATTATACTCCCAGCTCTCCATTCCTTTAAATTGGCCTCATCTTGATCCCTACTGCTGTTGCTCTGGTTCAGGCCCTATAACTTCTTCCAGACTTTGTCACTCAACTCTTAACCTATCCTCCTTGCCTCCAGTGCTACTCCTGTCACAATCCATTCTTCACATTGCCCCAGTGATCTTTCTGTATTGTAAAATCAGAATTAATTACTACTATAGTTTTTGTTGTTGCTTTGCTTTTCTATATACTACCAGTCACTACCATAAGGCTTTTCAACTGAATGAGAAAACTCCTTTCTAGAGTTCCAAACATATCAAATGATCTATACGTTTTCTTTTTTTCTGGAGAAATTCTTCTTGAAGGCCTTTCTGTACTGCTCCAAACTTAACTCGTTGTTCTATAGGCCCCTGACAGCTACCCTCCCCTGTGACTCTTGAGAATTCCCTTTGCCTTTTTCCTGTCTTGTAGCCTTTTTTTCTTAGATTACATCTTTTTTGGGGGGTGGGGGTGGTTTATACTTATGTTACTAGAGCGCACCCTCAGAAAAGCTGGATGATAGGTAAAGTTTTTGAGACTTTAAACATCTTAAAATTCTTTAATTTTGCCTTCAACCTTCACTGATAGTTTGTCTAGGAATAAAATTCTAGATTGAAATGATATTCTCCCAGAATTTTGACAGTACTCAATGTCTTTTAGCTTTCAGTTGCTGTTGAGAAGCCCAATGTTATTCTGATTCTTAATTACTAGCAGATTTTTTTCTCTGGAATATTTTGGAATCTTTTCTTTATCCTTTTTTATAGTGGGCTTTTCCCCCCTTCTTTTTCATTGTCTGGATCTATAGTGTAAAATTTCTGGGGAAGTTTCTTTGAAAAATTTTTGACAGTTTATTCCTATAATTTTTCCTTGTTCTCCACAGCTGGAGCTTTGTTAGTCAGATGTTAGGCTTCTTGGGTTCTTCCTCTAATTGGATTATCTGTCCTTCACCCTCTTTTCTATTTCTTTGTTATTGTTTCAGATCCTACTTCTTGTGATGTAATATTCTTCTTCAGTTTATTTTACTTCATAAGATTTTTTTGTGCTGCCATTTGAAATTTTAAAGGCTTCTCTCTGAATGTTTCTTTGTGTGGCACCTTGTATTCATGACTGCAGTACATTATTTTATGTCCTAGCAGACTTTTTTTGAAAGTTTTTTTCATCCTCTCATTGCATCTCTTCCCTATTAAGTTCTTTTGTTTGTTTGTTTCAGTTGCTTCTTCATGTCAGAGATTTCCTCAGGTGTCTGATCATCTTTGGCCAACTCTCATGTTAGGAGTGAGGCACTAGAACTGATGAGAGCCTATATCTGGTTGGGTGGGTCTTATGCACGAGAGATTTCAATGCAGGTTAAAAAGACAGAGAACTTTTTTTTCAGTTTGGGGAATACGCTCATATTAATATGTGCACATCTTTTCTTTGGACCAGTTTCCCCAGAAACTTCCAGTCTGCTGCCAGAAGATATCCATGCAGCTGCCGGCTTAGTAGGACCCGAGCAGAGCAGAGGGACTTGTAATGTGAAGAGGGATGTGGGGTGAGGAGAGTCATTCAGAATGCAGATTTTTACTGAGCTTCCTGTTTCTTTTTTTCAGTATAGCATTTCATTTCTATCATCTCTAAGCATCTATAGAAAGTAGGCTTCCATCTTTGCCAGATTTGGGGAGCAGATCTAGGCTCTCATTGATTCTTACATTGTTTATATCCCATATATGTTTATATCAACATAAGTTTATATATCTTATATATCAGTGTGTAAGTTTATATGCCCTTCTCTGTTTGAACCCTGCATCCCTTCCCCTGACCTTCAGAAGCCCTCATGCCTCAGCTCCTGTTTCTTTCCAGCGTTCTGTAGCTGGACTTGGCACTCCTCCTTGCAGGCAGTTTAGTTTTTGTTTCCCTGTCCTACCAAATCAGTTACCATCCATCCGTCTGCTTTCCCTCTTCCAAAATTTGGTGGATATCTCTCATCTGCTGGTGTCTTTCTCAGTCTTCTTATTTGCTTGGGCTTACAGCTCTTTAAGAAGCCTTTCCCTGTTGTTTTTCTGAGCCATCTGACGGAAGTTGAGAACTTGGGGTTTCCATGTGTCCTAGTCCCCCAGGGTCCTATTGCATCCCCTTGTCCTGCTCTGTCTCCCAAGCTGAGAGGGACTTTGCAGCAGATGCCTCGTCTCATTTGTCTTTATCTTCCCAGGGCCTGGGACATAGTAGGCTCTCGAATGTTTGTTGAATGAATAAGTAAATAAATTTTAATACAATTTTAATTTTAATAAACAAATTTGTTAATTTTGCAAAACACTCATTTTCTTGAAGTGTCCGTAAGTAAAGTGCTTCCAGTGCCATTCTAGATTCTGCCATTGTGATGAGGCCAGTCTCCTTTGAATGCAGCTGGTATTCACAGTATGCTTGAGTTACTTAGAATTCCCAGTGGACATTGTTAATGTGGAGGATTTTATTAAGTATCCAATGATGAATATATCTCCCAGACTCTTATTACCAACCCCCTGAAGCACATCCTTGATGCCCCCAGCTGACTTAATCACCACATTGCTCTCAAGTACCCAGCACATGTTTAATGCACTGCTCTGGTTTTGCCTCTGATGGCACCCATGAGAAGTGTGAGAACCACTATTTATCTTGTTAGAGAGAAGATGTTGGAAGAAACATCCCAGGGGGCAATGTAGCTCACTTGTGCACATCTGGATGCTGCTGCGGAAGACTGGCAGATCCTTGACTGCAGCCTGGAGTGGTTGTGGATAGTGGCCTCTGCCTTTTATCACTGGTGCGGCAGGTTTAATTTTATTCCACTAAAAATTAGGTTAAAAAAAATCTAATTTCTGTCTTTTTGACAGCTCATTGAATGCAAATCAAGGCTTTGTGTTTCTTTTAAATTAAGTTCAAGTTGTCCCACTTTCACATTTATCCAAAACTGTTTTTGGTAGATGAATGTTTTAGTACTGGCATTTTCTCACTTCTTTCCATTCTTAATTTTGCGTTTCTTATATAAAACAAGAGGTTAATCTTTGCCCTTACTCTGACTTAATGACTCCCTCTCTTCAGCATTTCTATCTAGTTTTCTTAGATTCTGGGCACTAACTAAGCACAGAATAAAGTCACTACCAATAGAGTAACCGTAGAACTTGGGAAGTGAAACTTTATTTATCCTCCTGTTTTCTCCCTCATTTCCTCCGTTTTTCTTCTTCTTCTGAACTACAATAAATTAGGTACAATAAATTTTAGGTGTACTCAGGTATGATGCAACATGTGCTTTGTTGTAGGGAAAATGTGCCGCTACTTTCTTGGGCAGAAGCCAGAGCAGGAAAAGGCTGTGTCCCACCCCCATCTGGAAGCGGGCATGGACAGAAGTGTCATCACTCACCACTTTATCTTCTCCCTCCCACTGCTTTTTCTCTTTAACAGTGACCGAATCATCACCTCCCCTTTCACTGTTCACTACGAGCAAGGTAAACCAATCCATTCCTAATCCCAGATTTTTTCAAAATAAAGCTTCTGAGGTTTCCATAAAACTACACAACTTACAGCACTCTGTATTTAATACCATAATACTTTGAATGGAACCTTCTGGAAATAGACCCTGCCATTCAAAAAGTTGGGCTAGCTCTTGTTTCCTGTTGAGTTCCCATCACACGTGCATTACTAAGGCACATTTGGGCAGACCTGCCTGAACTCACATCCCAGTACCGCTGTTGAAAACCATCTCTGTCACTCGATGGAAGAAGCTTAAACCTGACGCATAACACATCTCTTGAATGTCTGTAATTACAGGCAGTTGGGAGCAGCTTTCTGGGATTTTTCAGGCATGCCAGACACGTTAACCAGTCCTACACTTGGAACATTCCTAAACTTTTCACATCGTATCTCAGCATTTATATATCATCCCGAGGATAATATTAATCAAATAAAATACATCTCTTTTGAACCTCAAAGGTAGGTTGGCAAACTTGAAGACATCCAGAAGTAGTTTTTATATCTAAGGGTTAGAGAGTAAAACATTATTTTACTCAGAAAACAACAAGGTAGGTTAATTATTGCAGATTAAACCATGTCGTAGTAAAATTCTGAGCCTGTATCTAGTTTGTGATACAACTTGACAATAGCCATTTTTTGTTAAATATTGCAAATTAGAAACACCTGCCTGCTAAGCTATTCTGAGCACCTGATTGTGAGCAGCAATAGTAAGTAGGCCCTTTCAGAGCAAGTGCTTGTTCTGTTTTCCTCATTTTCTGTCTGAGATTTCTCTAGGTGGAAGTCTCATATGAATCAAATACTCAGATATGCAGTCAGGTGGACCTAAGTTTAACTCCATTCTTGATCATTTATTAGCTATTTTGACTTCAGACCAGTTGCTTAATGTCTTTTTATTCATCTGCAAAGTAAAAGTAAAAATTCCTTACCTTCAAGAGGTCTGGTGTGGATTTGGGACAATGTAAATAAGACACCTGATATATCATTTATCAACTCTAAAATACACACTTATTTTCTTATTTTAGTGTCTCTCAAATCAGGATGTTTTAAAATAATTTAAAAAATTATTGAGGTATAGTTGATTTACATTGTTGCATTACTTTCTTATATAGCAAAGTGACTCACATATATACATATAAATATAATCTTAATTTTCATATTTTTCCATTATGGTTTATCACAGGATATTGAATATAGTTCCCTGTGCTATACAGTATGTATGTGTTAGTCACTCAGTCGTGTCTGCTTCTTTGCAACCCCATGGGCTGTAGCCCATCAGGCTCCTCTGTCCATGGAATTTTCCAGGCAAGAATGCTGGAGTGAGTTGCCATTCCCTTCTCCAGGGGATCTTCCCGACCCAGGGGTTGAACCCGGGTCTCCTGCATTGCTGGCAGATACTTTACCATCTGAGCCACCAGGAAAGCTATGCAGTAGGACTTTGTTGTTTAATCATCCTATATGTAATAATAGTAATTTGCATCTGCTAATCCCAAATCCCAGTCTCCCCCCCGCCCCCCGGCAACCACAGTGTTTTGTGTATATCGGTGAGTCTGTTTCTGTGTCATAGATGTGTTCATTTGTGTCCTATCCACATATAAGTGGAGAGCGTATGGTATTTGTCTTTCTCTTTCTTAGTTTGCTTAGTACAATAATCTCTAGGGTGATTTTTTCCCCCTTGGCTCATGTTTTCTTTCCTTGATACACTGAATATGTTTTTCTTGTTTCTTTTTTTTTTTAATAAAAAATTGTTTTTAATAAGCTTGACAAATTTTATTTCCTTTCCCTCTTTAGTGACCTAGTCTAGTTTCTGATATATAAGACCATGGTCCTTTTGTTCATCTTACAGGAATTTTTATTGACTTCCCTCCTAGCTCAGTTGGTAAAGAATCTGACTACAATGCAGGAGACCCGGGTTGGATTCCTGGGTTGGGAAGATCCTCTGGAGAAGGAAATGGCAGCCCACTCCAGTATTCTTCCCTGGAGAATCCCATGGACAGAGGAGCCTGGTGGGCTATAGTCCACGGGATCGTGAGAGATGGACACGACTTAGCGACTAAAACCATGGGAATTTAGTTTTCCTTAACTTAAGGAGAAAAGGTGTGCTACTATAGCTCTTGCAACCTCACAACACTAGAGCACTCTGTTTTGTTGGTTTTTTTAAATTTCAATATATGTGTATTTCATATATATATTTATATGTTTTTATTATATATACACCATACATACATATATAGTATCACCTCATGCTTTTTGAGATCTGTCTCTATTTTCTTCTCTTTCTTACCTGAATTTCCCATTTCCTATGCTCTTACCTGACTTTCTCATTTCCTATGCAGTTTTTACATCTACAGTGGCATTAAAATTAATATGCAGACAGAGGAGACAGTTTCAGGTACAATATTCATGCCAAATATTATTTGAGAAACTTGTTTTTATTTTTTGTTTTATTTTTCCACAAGAAAGTTACAAGAATAAATAGTGAAGTAAGGTTCAGAACACAAGCAGGCAGAAACACAGCACGTTGGAGTTATCTATCAATGCCCAGGGAGTACTGCAGATGCCTGGAATACAGATGTGATTTCTTAAAAAATTATTTACTTTTAGTTGGAGGATAATTGTTTTATAGTATTTTGTTGGTTTCTGCCATACGTCGACGTGACTCAGCCGTACATCAACGTGACTCAGCCGTACACAGTGTCCGTGGTCCCTCCTTCCTGAGTCTCGCTCCCACCACACCCCACCTCTCTAGGTTGTCACGGGATGCGGGGTGTGAGCTCCGTGCATCATACAGCAGATTCGCACTCTCTGTTTTACATATGGTAACGTGTATGTTTCAGTGCTACTCTCTCCTTTCCCAGCTATGTCCACAAGTCTGTTCTCTACAGCTGCATCTCCATTACTGCCCTGCAAATAGGTTCATCAGCACCATCTTTCTAGATTCCATATATATATGCATTAGTATGTATTTGTTTTTCTCTTTCTGACGTACTTCACTCTGTATAATAGGCTCTAAGTTCATGTACCTCACTGGAACTGACTCAAATGCACTCCTTTTTGTGGCTGAGTAATATTCCATGTACCACATATACGTATATGGTATATATGTACCAAAACTTCTTTATCCATTCATCAGTTGATGGACATCTAGGTTGCTTCCATGTAGGATGATTTTATAATCAATAAGAAAGCATGCTCTCATTTTTTAATTGTAATATTTTGATCCCTTTATTTGTGATACATATTATAAAGTGCTTTGTAAATTGGTGGCAACTTTGATTTGAAGAAACGTGGTATGCCTGGTTCTCAATGGATAGTAGTCATACTTATTGTATGGTATATTTTTTCTAAAGAAGATTTTCATGGTTCCCAGATTAAATTTCCTAGACTTTATTTGGGGGGTACCATTATAATCATTCTCAGGAAAAATAGTGCTATAATAAAAATAAGAATGGCTCCTGTCTAGTCATGTCATGTCACATGTGAACAATGTAAAAGGGAGACTTCATTAGACTCAGAAAGAGTGACTAAATGAGCAGCAGGTAAAACAAGGACAGATACGGGGAGCATGAGTTCTGGGCATACAGACACCAAAGTGCAACTGAGAAACCCCTGTGTGTCTATGGATCCCCTCTTGGAGCTGTAGAAAAGTTTTAGTGTGTTTGAATTGTGCTTAAACAAAACTAGAGCTGAGGTATTGGTACTGCACATTGATTTTGGTATTCTTACTTTAGAGGATGGGATTTTCTTCTTCTGTGCAGACTGAAATTTGGATTGTTCTTCAGCTGTTTGGTGATTGCCTGCTATGTGCCAGGTGTTACACTGGACTCTGAAGTTTCAGAGATGAGGACAACTCTTGGCTTCAAGAAAGCCTAGTCTGACCTTTCACATGCTGTGTTCCTCATCCTTTCACCCATATAGCCTATATCTTATTGCTTTAAATAGAAACTATATGAATCACATCTTTTTGTTTTAGAATATATTTCCTTTGACACCTTAGTACATTTTCTGATATTCACTTTTATCCAAAGGAAGCATACCACTGAAAACAAATTTAATAACTAACAAGATGAAGAATTTGGCCACATTTGTAATTAAAAATTTTATCTATCAGTGTAACCTATATTTAATGTCAGCTTGGGTATTTTTATAATAAGTTAACATTTTAAAAAGTAGTTTAGGATCTTAATTAAAATTTTAGTTTTTCTTCAGTGAACTTCAGTTCAGTTTAGTCACTCAGTCGTGTCCCGATTCTTTGCAATCCCATGAACTGCAGCACGCCAGGTTTCCCTGTCCATCCCCAACTCCCAGAGTTTATTCAGACTCATGTCCATTGAGTTGATGATGCCATCCAACCATCTCATCCTCTGTCATCCCCTTCTCCTCCTGCCTTCAATCTTTCTCAGCCTCAGGGTCTTTTCAAATGAGTCAGCTCTTCTTATCAGGTGGCCAAAGTATTGGAGTTTCAGCTTCAACATCAGTCCTTCCAATGAATATTCAGGACTGATCTCCTTTAGGATGTACTGGTTGGATCTCCTTGCAGTCCAAGGGACTCTCAAGAGTCTTCTCCAACACCACAGTTCAAAAGCATTAATTCTTCGACGATCAGCTTTCTTTATAGTCCAACTCTCACATCCATACATGACTACTGGAAAAACCATAGCTTTGATTAGATGGACCTTTGTTGGCAAAGTAATGTTTGTTTTTTAATATGCTATCTAGGTTAGTCATAACTTTTCTTCCAAGGAGTAAACGTCTTTTTATTTCATGGCTGCAGTCACCATCTACAGTGATTTTGGAGCCCCAAAACTAAAGTCTGCCACTATTTCCACTGTTTCACCATTTGTTTGCTATGAAGTGATGGGACTGGATGCCATGATCTTTGTTTTCTGAATGTTGAGCTTTAAGCCAACTTTTTCACTCTCCTCTTTCACTTTCATCACGAGGCTTTTTAGTTCCTCTTCACTTTCTGCCATAAGGGTGGTGTCATCTGCATATCTGAGGTTATTTATATTTCTCCCAGCAATCTTGATTTCAGCTTATGCTTCCTCCAGTCTAGCGTTTCTTATGATGTACTCTGCATATAAGTTAAATAAGCAGGGTGACAATATACAGGCTTGACGTACTCCTTTTCCTATTTGGAACCAGTCTGTTGATCCATGTCCAGTTCTAACTGTTGCTTCCTGACCTGCATACAGGTTTCTCAAGAGGCAGTTCAGGTGGTCTGGTATTCCCATCTCTTTCAGAATTTTCCACAGTTTATTGTGATCCACACAGTCGAAGGCTTTGGCATAGTCAATAAAGCAGAAATAGATGTTTTTCTGGAACTCTCTTGCTTTTTCGATGATCCAATAGATGTTGGCAATTTGATCTCTGGTTCCTCTGCCTGTGAACTTACTGCATTCCATTTTTAGATCTTGTATAATGTCCTCTTTCTCTGGATATCCCCAGAAAGGAATGTTTTATGTGCTTGTATACCTAAATAATTTCTGTGCCAAAGGAATAGTGACACAGGGAATGTCAAATGCCACAGAAGGGAAGTGACATTTTCAGGTTTTAAAATTCATATAATGAGAAAGAGAGGCACTAATTTAGTACATTTAAATTTTGAATAAATATACAAAACAGATTAAGTGAATATATGACTTTAAGATTGCTTAATTTACTTGATTTTATTGATGTTGAGCGTCTGTAATAAACTCTAGCAGTAATTGAATACTTGTGATGTGCTGGGTGCAGCTTGAATTTCTTTAAGTGTATCCTTGTAACAATCCCATGAGATAGATATCATTTCCCCCACTTTATAGATAAGGAGACAAGGACAGAGACAAGGCCAGCAGAGACAGGATTTCAACCTAGATAGTTCTAATCACTGTATTGCCCTGCATTGCTGAGTGTATTATTATTTAGGAGACAGAATCTGTAGTTGTTAGAAAAATTGCTAAAGTTTGAAGTTTTAAAGTTTGCCACTGAATTTGTCACTAAATAGCTGGCTTAGATTTTAGAGAGAGGAGTATTATGTATTTAAAATATATTACAAACTTCATCTCTTAACATTGTCGTATAACTTTAAAGGTAATATTTAGAGGATGGGGGGAGGAGCCAAGATGGCGGAGGAGTAGGACGGAGAGACCACTTTCTCTCCTAGAAATTCATCAAAAAAATAACTGAACGCAGAGCAAACTTCACAAAACAACTTCTGATCGCTAGCTGAAGTCATCAGGCACCCAGAAAAGCAGCCCATTGTCTTCGAAAGGAGGTAGGACAAAATATAAAAGATAAAAAGCGAAACAAAAGAGCTAAGGACGGAGATCCGTCCCAGGAAGGGACTTAATAGAGGACGTTCCCAGACACCGGGAAACCCTCGCACTGGCGGGCCTGGGGGAAGTGTTGGAATCTCAAGAGTTTGAATCTGACTGGGAGGGATAGAATAAATAAAACCCACAGATTACGAGCCTAAAAGCAACTCCCAGCAGAAAAGTACCCCAGACGCCCGCATCCGCAACCAGCAAGTGGGGGCGGAACGGAGAGGATCGGGCGGCATTGCTTGGGACAGGGTCTGGGCCTGAGCGCCCTGAGGACAATCAGAGGGAGCTTTTGTGAGTTGCCAGCTTGAACTGTGGGAGAGTAAAAGAGAGAGAAAATTAACCGGCCCGAACACACTGCCGGCCGTTTGCAGAACAAAGGGACCGAGATTCTGGGCGGCCGAAGTCCGCCGGGAGGGTCGCGGCGAGACGGAGGGCGCGGGCGCCCGACCGGCGCGGGCGGGAACTGGGGCTGGGGACGCGGAGGGCAGAGGGCGCGCACGCCCGACTGGCACCGGCGGGGACTGAGACTCGGACCGCGCAGGGCAGAAGACGCGCCGCACCCGGGGAGAGAGCGCCCGTCAAGCGCCTGGCTGCCTGGGCCGCTCGGGCGGCGTGGGGCCGGAGCGCGGGCCCAGCTTTGTGTGCCGCGCTTTTGTGAATCGCCCGAGGGCTGGAGCCGCGCGCAGCGTGGCGCTCGCTTCAGACAGAACAGCCCGGAGCCTGAGCAGCGCAGACCGAGAAAAGAGCGCAAGCCCCTCCCGGGAGCGCCGGCCCCTCCCCGCACGGCCCCTCCCTGCACAGCCCCTCCCCGCAGCGCGACGGAACTAGCTACCTGAATAAGAATCCACCTCCGCCCCCTGTGTCAGGGCGGAAATTAGGCGCGGAAGAGACCGGCAACAGAACCCAAATAAACAAAGGGAACCGCTTCAGAAGGGACCGGTGCAACAGATTAAAATCCCTGAAGAAACCACCGACTGACTACACCGGAAGGGCCTGTAGATATCGAGAAGTGTAAGCTGGAACGAGGAGCTATCTGAAGCTGAGCCGAACCCACACTGACCGCAACAGCTCCAGAGAAATTCCTAGATATATTTTTTCTTTTTTTTTTCTTTTTTTTTTTTTTTAAGTAAGGAAAAAAAAAAAAATTTTTTTTTTTCTTTTTTCTTGGTTCTCTTTTATTTTCCTTTAAAAATTCCTTATTACTCCCCCATTACTCCTTAACTTTCATAGATTTTTACGATTTTTTTTAATTAGGCAAAACAATTTTTTTTCTCTTTCTTTTTTCTTTTTTTTCTTTTTCTTCTTTTTTTTCTGTTCTTTTTTCTTCTTCTCTTCTATTTTCTTTTTCTTTTTCTCTTATTTCTTGTAAAGCCCTCTAGCACTCCTTTTACTACGCCTTAATTTTCATTTTCAATCCACTATAACCTTACAGAAGAAAGGGAAAAAAAAAAAAAAAAAAGAAGAAGAGAAGCCCTATTTTTATACCAAACTTCATATATATTTCTAAAATTTCTTTTGTGTGTTTTGGTTTTTGTTTTTAATATAGTATTTTTAAGAGTCTAACCTCTACTCTAGATTTTTAATTTTTGTTTTTCAGTATATGATATAAATTGTGAACATTTAAGAATCCAATATTCAGCTCCCATTTTTATTCACGAGTGTGTTGATTATTCTCTCCCAATCTTGACTCTGTTTTCTACCTCAGAACACCTCTATTTCCTCCTTTCCCCTTCTCTTCCCAATCCAATTCTGTGAATCTTTGTGGGTGTCTGGGCTACGGAGAACACTCTGGGATCAGACAACTTCGTAGATCTGTCTCTCTCCTCTTGAGTCCCCCTCTTTCTCCTCCTGCCCATCTCTATCTCCCTCCTCCCTCTCCTCTTCTCCATGTAACTCGGTGAACCTCTCTGGGTATCCCTAACGGGGGAGAAACTTTCCACCATTAACATAGAAGTTTTATTATCAGTGCTGTATAGTTGGAGAAGTCCTGAGACTACAGGAAAAATAAAACTGAAATCCAGAAGCAGGAGACTTAAGCCCAAAACCTGAGAACACCAGAAAACTCCTGACTACATGGATCTTTAAGTAATAAGTGACCGTACAAAAGCCTCCATACCTGCACCGAAACCAACCACCACCCAAGAGCCATTAAGTTTTAGAGCACGACATACCACGCAAATTCTCCAGCAACGCAGGAACATTGCCCTGAACGTCAACATACAGACAGCCCAAGGTCACACCTAACACATAGACCCATCTCAAAACTCATTACTGGGCACTCCATTGCTATCCAAAGAGAAGAAATCAAGATCCGCACACCAGAACACTGACGCAAGCTTCGCTAATCAGGAAACCTTGACAAGCCAATCGTCTAACCCCACCCACTGGGTAAAACCTCCACAATAAAAAGGAACCACAGACCTGCAGAATACAGAAAGCCCACTCCAGACACAGCAATCTAAACAAGATGAAAAGGCAGAGAAATACCCAACAGGTAAAGGAACATGAAAAAAGCCCACCAAGTCAAACAAAAGAGGAGGAGATAGGGAATCTACCTGAAAAAGAATTTAGAATAATGATAATAAAAATGATCCAAAATCTTGAAAGCAAAATGGAGGTACAGATAAATAGCCTGGAGACAAAGATTGAAAAGATGCAAGAAATGTTTAATAAAGATCTAGAAGAAATAAAAAAGAGTCAATTAAAAATGAATAATGCAATGAATGAGATCAAAAACACTCTGGAGGGAACCAAGAGTAGAATAACGGAGACAGAAGATAGGATAAGTGAGGTAGAAGATAAAATGGTGGAAATAAATGAAGCAGAGAGGAAAAAAGAAAAAAGGATCAAAAGAAATGAGGACAACCTCAGGGACCTCTGGGACAATGTGAAACGCCCCAACATTCGAATCATAGGAGTCCCAGAAGAAGAAGACAAAAAGAAAGGCCATGAGAAAATACTCGAGGAGATAATAGCTGAGAACTTCCCTAAAATAGGGAAGGAAATAGCCACCCAAGTCCAAGAAACCCAGAGAGTCCCAAACAGGATAAACCCAAGGCGAAACACCCCAAGACACATATTAATCAAATTAACAAAGATCAAACACAAAGAACAAATACTAAAAGCAGCAAGGGAGAAACAACAAATAACACACAAAGGGATTCCTATAAGGATAACAGCTGATCTATCAATAGAAACCCTCCAGGCCAGAAGGGAATGGCAGGACATACTGAAAGTAATGAAAGAGAATAACCTACAACCTAGATTACTGTACCCAGCAAGGATCTCATTCAGATATGAAGGAGAATTCAAAAGCTTTACAGACAAGCAAAAGCTGAGAGAATTCAGCACCACCAAACCAGCTCTTCAACAAATGCTAAAGGATCTTCTCTAGACAGGAAATGCAGAAAGGTTGTATAAACGTGAACCCAAAACAACAAAGTAAATGACAACGGGACCACACCTATCAATAATTACCTTAAATGTAAATGGGTTGAATGCCCCAACCAAAAGACAAAGATTGGCTGAATGGATACAAAAACAAGACCCCTATATATGCTGTCTACAAGAGACCCACCTCAAAACAAGGGACACATACAGACTGAAAGTGAAGGGCTGGAAAAAAATATTTCACGCAAACGGAGACCAAAAGAAAGCAGGAGTCGCCATACTCATATCAGATAAAATAGACTTCCAAATAAAGGATGTGAAAAGAGACAAAGAAGGACACTACATAATGATCAAAGGATCAATCCAAGAAGAAGATATAACAATTATAAATATATATGCACCCAACATAGGAGCACCGCAATATGTACGGCAAACACTAACGAGTATGAAAGAGGAAATTAATAGTAATACAATAATAGTGGGAGACTTTAATACCCCACTCACAACCATGGATAGATCAACTAAACAGAAAATCAACAAGGAAACACAAACCTTAAATGATACAATGGACCAGCTAGACCTAATTGATATCTATAGGACATTTCACCCCAAAACAATCAACTTCACCTTTTTCTCAAGTGCACATGGAACCTTCTCCAGAATAGATCACATCCTGGGCCATAAATCTGGTCTTGGAAAATTCAAAAAAATTGACATCATTCCAGTCATCTTTTCTGACCACAGTGCAGTAAGATTAGATCTCAATTACAGGAAAAAAATTGTTAAAAATTCCAACATATGGAGGCTAAATAACACGCTTCTGAATAACCAACAAATCATAGAAGAAATCAAAAAAGAAATCAAAGTATGTATAGAAATAAATGAAAAAGAAAACACAACAACCCAAAACCTATGGGACACTGTAAAAGCAGTGCTAAGGGGAAGGTTCATAGCATTACAGGCACACATCAAGAAACAAGAAAAAAGCCAAATAAATAACCTAACTCTACACCTAAAGCAATTAGAGAAGGAAGAAATGAAGAACCCCAGGGTTAGCAGAAGGAAAGAAATCTTAAAAATTAGGGCAGAAATAAATGCGAAAGAAACTAAAGAGACCATAGCAAAAATCAACAAAGCTAAAAGCTGGTTTTTTGAAAAAATAAACAAAATTGACAAACCATTAGCAAGACTCATTAAGAAACAAAGAGAGAAGAACCAAATTAACAAAATAAGAAATGAAAAGGGTGAGATCACAACAGACAACACTGAAATCCAAAGGATCATAAGAGACTACTACCAGCAGCTCTATGCCAATAAAATGGACAACTTGGATGAAATGGACAAATTCTTAGAAAAGTATAACTTTCCAAAACTGAACCAGGAAGAAATAGAAGATCTTAACAGAGTCATCACAAGCAAGGAAATCGAAACTGTAATCAGAAATCTTCCAGCAAACAAAAGCCCAGGACCAGATGGCTTCACAGCTGAATTCTACCAAAAATTTAGAGAAGAGCTAACACCTATCTTACTCAAACTCTTCCAGAAAATTGCAGAAGAAGGTAAACTTCCAAACTCATTCTATGAGGCCACCATCACCCTAATTCCAAAACCAGACAAAGATGCCACAAAAAAAGAAAACTACAGGCCAATATCACTGATGAACATAGATGCAAAAATCCTTAACAAAATTCTAGCAAACAGAATCCAACAACATATTAAAAAAATCATACACCATGACCAAGTGGGCTTTATCCCAGGAATGCAAGGATTCTTTAATATCCGCAAATCAATCAACGTAATACACCACATTAACAAATTGAAAGATAAAAACCATATGATTATCTCAATAGATGCAGAGAAAGCCTTTGACAAAATTCAACACTCATTTATGATTAAAACTCTCCAGAAAGCAGGAATAGAAGGAACATACCTCAACATAATAAAAGCTATATATGACAAACCCACAGCAAGCATCACCCTCAATGGTGAAAAATTGAAAGCATTTCCTCTGAAATCAGGAACAAGACAAGGATGCCCACTCTCACCACTACTATTCAACATAGTGTTGGAAGTTTTGGCCACAGCAATCAGAGCAGAAAAAGACATAAAAGGAATCCAGATAGGAAAAGAAGAAGTGAAACTCTCGCTGTTTGCAGATGACATGATCCTCTACATAGAAAACCCTAAAGACTCTTCCAGAAAATTATTAGAGCTAATCAATGAATATAGTAAAGTTGCAGGATATAAAATTAACACACAGAAATCCCTTGCATTCCTATACACTAACAATGAAAAAACAGAAAGAGGAATTAAGGAAACAATACCATTCACCATTGCAACAAAAAGAATAAAATACTTAGGAGTATATCTACCTAAAGAAACAAAAGACCTATACATAGAAAACTATAAAACACTGATGAAAGAAATCAAAGAGGACACAAACAGATGGAGAAACATACCGTGCTCATGGATTGGAAGAATCAATATTATCAAAATGGCTATTCTACCCAAAGCAATCTATAGATTCAATGCAATCCCTATCAAGTTACCAACGGTATTTTTCACAGAACTAGAACAAATAATTTCACAATTTGTATGGAAATACAAAAAACCTCGAATAGCCAAAGTAATCTTGAGAAAGAAGAATGGAACTGGAGGAATCAACCTGCCTGACTTCAGACTCTACTACAAAGCCACAGTCATCAAGACAGTATGGTACTGGCACAAAGACAGAAATATAGATCAATGGAATAGAATAGAAAGCCCAGAGATAAATCCACGAACATATGGACACCTCATCTTTGCCAAAGGAGGCAAGGATATACAATGGAAAAAAGACAATCTCTTTAACAAGTGGTGCTGGGAAAACTGGTCAACCACTTGTAAAAGAATGAAACTAGAACACTCTCTAACACCATACACAAAAATAAACTCAAAATGGATTAAAGATCTAAATGTAAGACCAGAAACTATAAAACTCCTAGAGGAGAACATAGGCAAAACACTCTCCGACATAAATCACAGCAAGATCTTCTATGACCCACCTCCCAGAATATTGGAAATAAAAGCAAAAATAAACAAATGGGACCTAATGAAAATTAAAAGCTTTTGCACAACAAAGGAAACTGTAAGTAAGGTGAAAAGACAGCCCTCAGATTGGGAGAAAATAATAACAAATGAGGAAACAGACAAAGGATTAATCTCAAAAATATACAAGCAACTCCTGAAGCTCCATTCCAGAAAAATAAACGACCCAATCAAAAAATGGGCCAAAGAACTAAACAGACATTTCTCCAAAGAAGACATACAGATGGCTAACGAACACATGAAAAGATGCTCAACATCACTCATCATCAGAGAAATGCAAATCAAAACCACAATGAGGTACCATTACACGCCAGTCAGGATGGCTGCTATCCAAAAGTCTACAAGCAATAAATGCTGGAGAGGGTGTGGAGAAAAGGGAACCCTCTTACACTGTTGGTGGGAATGCAAACTAGTACAGCCACTATGGAAAACAGTGTGGAGATTTCTTAAAAAACTGGAAATAGAACTGCCATATGACCCAGCAATACCACTTCTAGGCATACACACTGAGGAATCCAGATCTGAAAGAGACACGTGCACCCCAATGTTCATTGCAGCACTGTTTATAATAGCCAGGACATGGAAGCAACCTAGATGCCCATCAGCAGATGAATGGATAAGGAAGCTGTGGTACATATACACCATGGAATATTACTCAGCCGTTAAAAAGAATTCATTTGAATCAGTTCTAATGAGATGGATGAAACTGGAGCCCATTATACAGAGTGAAGTAAGCCAGAAAGATAAAGAACATTACAGTATACTAACACATATATACGGAATTTAGATAGATGGTGGCGATAACCCTATATGCAAAACAGAAAAAGAGACACAGAAGTACAGAACAGACTTTTGAACTCTGGGGGAGAACGTGAGGGTGGGATGTTTTGAAAGAACAGCATGTATATTATCTATGGTGAAACGGACCACCAGCCCAGGTGGGATACATGAGTCAGGTGCTCGGGCCTGGTGCACTGGGAGGACCCTGAGGAGTCGGGTGGGGAGGGAGGTGGGAGGGGGGATCGGGATGGGGAATACGTGTAACTATATGGCTGATTCATGTCAATGTATGACAAAACCCACTGAAATGTTGTAAAGTGATTGGCCTCCAACTAATAAAATAATATTTTAAAAAAAAAAAAAAAAATGTAATATTTATTATTTAAAATGGTCAGAATTTAATTCTGAGTATATATTTTGCATAAATAATGGGCATTAAAGTGGAGATTATTAAATGAAAGCTAGTATAATTGTAACTTTACAAGTATAATAAATCTAGTCTGGCGTAGGTGCTGACTATGAGGGCCAAAAGACAGGGAAAAGTCAATGATAACGCTTTTAACTAGTTGTTGAAAGAAATAGAGATAATGTTCACTTCTTTCATTAAGACTTTGGAAAGGTGATGAGGCTTGAGTTTGAGGTGACTGTTAGATGTTGTGATGGAATGTGGGCAAAGCAGAGTGAGGGACTTATCAGTTGAGGGCCTAAAGATCTGGGCTCTAGCCCTGCCTTTGCTGGTCATTAGCAGGTTGACCTGCTGCCAAGGTGCTTGACATGTCTTGGTCTTCGTTTCTGTATCTAAAGACACTGAGAGGTACTGTTGCCAAGTGGTTTTCAAACCTGCAGGATGCCATTGATTCCCTTAAGGGTGCTGGGGAGAAGAGTGCACTCTAGTCTAAGTAACTTAAACAACTACACTTTTAACCACATTTATCACACTTATTTTTAATTTGATTCTTTAAAAGTTTGAAAACTGATGGATCAGGTGATCTCTAAGGCCTCTTCCAGCTCTAAAATCCCCTGTCTCTTATTCTGCGATCTGAGTTTATAATCATCCAAAAGGGATAGAATTTGAATCTGCTAGAATGACTGAAAGTACTGAGAGCTGAGATGGTGGGCCATTTATTCCTAAGCAGTTAGAAGTTGTGAATTTAAGAAGGTCTCAGCCTGCACTAGGGCCTGTTCTTCATAGTGGGAGGGCCATAACAATATTCCTTCATGGATGGTAGCAGAAGTCCTCAGTTGTTTCTTAATTTCCTGACATCTTTCCAGGATCGTGGCAGACTCCTTTCCAGTCAATTAAAAGATTCCTTGTTTAAATTGTTAATCTGCCTATCCTTGTAAATAAGCTGCCCTTTTCTTGGGTTTTCTTCCTTCTTCTTTTTTTTTTTATTTTAAATTTTATTTCATTAGTTGGAGGCCAATTACTTCACAACATTTCAATGGGTTTTGTCATACATTGACACGAATCAGCCATAGAATTGCACGTATTCCCCATCCCGATCCCCCCTCCCGGTTTTCTTCCTTCTAAGAAATGTCTCTTCTGCCTCTTGTATGTGCATTTGAACACATATGTGTTTTCCATCTTTTTTCCTCTCCACATTTCTCCATTACATCCTGCTCAGCCAAAGACAGATTTTATGATTCAGTCTTCAAAGGGTGATTGACTCCATTCCAGCTCCCTATGGAACAATGTTTTATAGTCCACTAAATTTCAGGTTGGCTGGCAAGTGTGGAATGGAGTAGTTTTGATTGGACTAAACCAGTACTGATGCATAAGAAACTTGAGTGAATTATGTCATAAAAAAACTAATTTGAGACTAAGTTATCTGCCTGTCACTCCCCCAAATAAAACCGAAGATGTAGGTGAAACTGATAATGGGGAAGAAGTTTCCAAAAGTCATCTTAACTGATTATTTTGAGTGAGTGAGAAAATCTACACCCGGTGAAACTCACTTCCCTGTAGTACTACCAGGACTCTAGGATTTTTTACTTGGTCATCATCTTGTGGTCAAAGAGCTATGTAGAATGGAATTCTTTATAAAAATCTTTCTGGAAGGATAGCATGTGGCTGCCATGGCAAGTGTTAAGATATAAAGGAAAGAGGAGAATCCTTAGGTAACCTGGAAGAGATGTTAAGAAGGAACATTTCTTCTCTCTGACATTCAGCATCAACCTCATCGTTTGCAGTTCTTCATGAGGAAGCAGCACACACTCTTGCATTGGCTGCAACTTGGCAGTTATAGCACATAGCACAGATGCCTGATGTATTGAATCAAGTTTACATGGAGCATCAAGTTTAAAAAAAAAATGAATTCATTATAAATTCTGGCAGTTTTTATAGTATAATTAAAATGTCTAACAGGATACCTCTGGGAAACTAAATGCAGTTTTACTATTTATAGAGCCAGCAGAGGTAGTGTTTCTTGCCAACTTTCATATCTTATGACCTATAAATTGCTCTTAATAGCTAATCTGTCATCCAGTTTCTCAAACAAGAAAGCTTGTTTCCTTATTAATTTGTTAATTTGCATCTGCAAAGGACATTTACAAATTCTTGGTTTGAAAACATTGCTCTTTAATGCTGGGCATTATAAATAATTTATCACCTGTGATAGAAACTCTTAGGTCTAGGTAATAGATCTTTCTGACACTGTATTATTCTTCCAACCCTAATATAATTTTGATAAAAATAATTATTGTGAAAGCTCCTCTGGCCCCATAACATTAGAAAAGGCTGACAGGTTACTCTGGAGAAATTATAACCATCACTAACGGCTCTCTAGGCTCATAGTAATAGATTCAAACTAGCTCTTCCAACTATGGTATTCAGTTTAGTTGCTCAGTTGTGTCCGACTCTTTGCGACCCTATGGACTGCAGCACCCCAGGCCTCCCTGTCTATCACCAGCTCTCGGAGCTTGCTCAAACTCATGTCCATTGAATCTTTGATGCCATCCAACCATCTCATCCTCTGTTGTCCCCTTCTCCTCCTGCCTTTAGTCTTTCCCAGCATCAGGGTCTTTTCAAATGAGTCAGCTCTTCTCATCAGGTGGCCAAAGTATTGGAGTTTCAGCTTCAACATCAACCCTTCCAATGAACACTCAGGACTGATCTCCTTTAGGATGGACTGGTTGAATCTCCTTGCAGTTCAAGGGACTCTCAAGAATCTTCTCCAACACCACAGTTCAAAAGCATCAATTCTTCAACGCTCAGCTTTCTTTATAGTCCAACTCTCACATCCTTACACGACTACTGGAAAAACCATAGCTTTGACTAGACGGACCTTTGTTGGCAAAGTTATGTCTGTGCTTTTTAATATGCTGTCTAGAAGACTGCTAAAGATCATCTAATTAAAATTTTCCCTGTTTATGTGGTGTGTAAGTCTCTTCTTTGGCTGTGGTTGTGAGTTCATAATTCTGAGTGATCCCATTTCAGGAAGCTTTCTTCCTACCAAGAGCTTTAATATTTAACTGTTTTTTGTTTGTGTTTTGCTGACTTGTCTTCTCTTTGTTGCAATCCAAGAAGGATTTGTGGAAGCAGGAAACAAAATATGAAAGGGAAGAAAGCAGAGTAATGAGAGGATTGGGATCCTATCATCTGCTGAAGCCAGGGCAGACTTTGTACCTATTATGGGATTCTATCTGGCTGTTAAAAGGAGGCTCTGTATTAAATCATAAGCTTCCTGGTGACTGAAACAAAAAGGTAAACATGACCACTTATAAGAGTCACATTTTTCCTAAGATAAAACCATAGCAACTGCTTTGTAGAAGCATTGACTCGGAAGGAAATTTTACCATTGATTCTTATGAAGATGACATCAGGTGGTATCATGGACAGTGTCCTCAACAATATAGATTATACATTTTTTATTATTTTGTCTGGTTGGTTTTATGTGACTATTGAGTAAGCAACTCTGGACATTAGTGATTATTGTAACTTTTTGTACAGAATTACTTCATCAGCTCAATTGCTGACCAAGGGTAGATTTTTCAGGCTATGGTACATTCATTATATAGGGAGTGGATGTCATTTTAAATTGTAGGGAGTATATAGACCCTGCAGAACATGACGCAGTCTTCTCTTTCTACAGGGTTGTATTTGGTTGGCTATTAATTCCTCATAAATTGATCTGCAGTGTGGGTAAATTGCTACCAAGTAGACCCTTGTATTTGGGTCTACAGATTAATACAGATTTTTAAAGATTAGCTAAGTTTCTGTATAGAAAAATGACTAAAATTCCATCATGTAAAAACCTATGGTAATTCAAATAATTGAACCACGAGATAGATAGTGCTAACTATAATTATAGTGACTGGAGCATGAAAATGATTAATTTATACTCAGTATTGTGGTTACGGTAGACGAGGTTATGCTGCAATAGTAGTCAGTTCCCAAATCTTAGTGCCTGATTTCTTGTGCCCGCTGTGTGTGTATCATAAATCTGCCAGGGCTGCGTTCCACAATGCTGTGATTGTCACTTGAAGTTCAGTTCGGATGGAGCAGTTTGTAGCAAGGAGAAGAGGAAATGTGGTGAAGCCTGCGCTGGTTCTTAAAGCTTTACATGGATTTGAGCACATTTATTGGCCAAAGAAAGTTGCATTGCCACTCTTAACTGACTTCTTGCAGGCAGGGATGTGCAGTCTTACCTGCTTTGACACAGAGATGCCAGCAAACTTGTGAATATCCCTAAAGTGAAGTGAAATGAAGTCGCTCAGTCGTGTCCGACTGTTTGCAACCCTGTGGACTGTAGCCTACCAGGTTCCTCCGTCCATGGGGTTCTCCAGGCAAAAATATCCCTAAAGCCTACCCTAATATCATGGGCGGTGGGGGCGGGGGGGGGGGTGGTTAGTCGCTAAGTCATGTCTGACCCTTGCAACCTCATGGACTGTGGCCCATCAGGCTCCTCTGTCCATGAGATTTTCCAGGCCAGAATACTGGAGTGGGCTGGCATTTCCTTCTCCACCCTTGTATCATTAGTGCCTAACATAGAACTTATTGTATTCTAATTAGTCATTATTTTAGTTAAACATGTTGTTGTTACTACCGGTCTCCCTCCTTTTCAGCTACTTTGTGGAAATATGTGAAAGTATGAATCTGATCCTGTCAGTCTCCTGCTTAAATGTGGGGTGGTTATTGCCCCATGGGTGGATCATAAATTCTTCAGTAGAGGCTAAACTGCATGTGTGAGCATGAGGGCTAGAGTTTGAAGTCTGTGGATGTGAACCCTGGCTTTGCTATTAGTTGTGTATTTTTAGGTATGTCATTTTATCTGAGTCTAGCATTATCTCACAATTGGATTTAATAATAACACACTTAGGAGGGTTTGTATAATGATTAAATGAAATAACATACATGGAATATATTTTAGATTTTACAAATTGATAGACAGAATTCATCCAAACTTACCTTTTATAGACTTCTCTCCAGTACCATCCCCACTCCCAGGTCTAAGTGGTTTTTTGGTCTCTAGTCACTACACACTCTGTCATACTTCATGCCTTTGCTTGTGCTGCTTCCATTTCCTAGAATTGCCCATTCCCACAGTGAAGAAAAATCCAATTTATTTATTAATTTTTTAACTAATAGACTTCATTTTTAGAGCAATTGTAGATTTACAGAGAATTGAGCAGATAGTACAGAGAGTTCTCACATTCCGTCTCTTTTCCCACTCAGTTTCCCCTCTTAGTAACATCTTACACTAATGTGGTACATTTGTTACAATTGAAAAACCAATAGTTAATATATTATTATTAACTGAAGTTCATAGTTTATGCTAGGGTTCACTATTGGTGTTACACAACCTGTGAGTTTTGACCAACATGTGATGCACTGTGTACATAATTATAATGTCATGCAGAATAGTCTCATGGCCCTAACCCCCCTGTGCTATATCCTCTCCCCCCACTGAAACCACTGATCCTTTTGCTTTCTCTGTAGTTTTGCCTTTTCCAGAGGGTCATATAGTTGGGATTACATAGTGTGTAGTTTGTTAAGACTGGAATCTTTCATCAAGCAATATACATTTAAGGTTTCCTTCATGTCTCTTTGTGGCTTGATAGATCATTTCTTTTTAGTGCTGAATAATATTCCATTCTAAAGATATACCAGGTTTTATTTATCTGTTCACCTATTGAAAGACATCTTGGTTGCTTCCAGCTTTTAACCATTATGAACGAAGGTCTTGCAAACATACATGTGCACGTTTTTAGGTGGACATAAGTATTCATTTCCTTAAGGTAAATACTTGGGAGCATGATTACTGGATCATATGCTATGAGTATGTTTGTAGGAAATGCTCCAAATATTTTCCAAGGTGGCTATCCCATTTTGCATTCCCATTAGCAATCAGTGAGAGTTGCTATTGCTCACATCCTTACCAGGATTTGATGTTGTCAGTTATGTTGGATTTTCACTGTTCCGATAGGTGTGTAGTGGTATCTCATTGTTTTAACTTGCAGTTCTCTGATGATACATGATGCGGGCATCTTTTCATATGCTTCTTTGCCATCTATATATAGTCAGCCCTTCATATCCATGGGTTCTGTATCTATAGATTCAACAAACCACAGGTTAAAAATATTTGGGAAAAAAATCCAGAAAGTTCCAAAAAGCAAAATTTGAATTTATCATGCACCAGTGACTCTTTACCTCGTATTTACATTATGTGTGCTGTGCTTAGTTGCTAACTCATGTATGACTCTTTGCAACCCAGGTGGACTGTAGCCCGCCAGGCTCCTCTGTCCATGGTGACTCTCCAGGCAAGAATACTGGAGCGGGTTGCCATGCCCTCCTCTAGGGGATCTTCCCAACCCAGGGATTGAACCCAGGTCTCCTGCATTGCAGGTGTATTCTTTACCAACTGTGCCACCAGGGAAGCCCAATTTACATTATATTAGGCATTATAAGTCATCTACAGTTAATTTAAAGAATATGGGAAGATGTGCATAGGCTATATGTACATGCCATACCATTTTACATGAGGGACTTGAGCATGCACAGGTGTAGGTACCTGCTAGAGTCCTGGATCCAGTGCCTTGCAGATACTGAAGGCAACCGTATCTTCTTTGGTGAAGTGTATTTTCAGGTTTTTTGTTCATTTTAAAGTTGGATTGTTTTCTTGTTGTGTTTTAAGGGTTTTTGTTTGTTTGTTTGAATGTTTGATATATTTT
Source organism: Muntiacus reevesi (assembly GCF_963930625.1). Lineage (NCBI taxonomy): Eukaryota > Metazoa > Chordata > Mammalia > Artiodactyla > Cervidae > Muntiacus > Muntiacus reevesi. Next base: position 6,147,220 of record NC_089261.1, read on the forward strand.
GGATACGGATATAAGTCCTTTGCCAGATAAATGTTTTGCAAATATCTTCTCCCAAACTGTAGCTTGTCTTCTCAGTCTCCTAGCCATATTCTTCACTGAGCACAGTTGTTAATTTTAATGAAATCCAACTTAGTAATTTTTTCTTTCATGGGTCATGCCTTTGGTGTTTTATCTATAAATTCACTGTCAAACTCCAGGTCCCCTAGAATTTCTCTTATCTTTAACGAGTTTTATAGTTCTCCATTTTACATGTACTGTGATCCATTTTGAGTCAGTTTGTATGCAAGGTGTAAAGTCTGTGTCTAGATTCGCTTTCTTTGCATCTGGATGTCCAGTTGTTCAAGCACCATTTTTTGAAAAGACTGTCCTTTCACCTTTGAATTACTTTTGCTCATTTGTCAAAATTAGTTGATTCTGTTTGTGTAAGTCTAGAGAGTTTTCTTGAGTATATGAGTGACTAAGGAAATGAACCACCCAAAAAGACCCTAGACACTCGAGTATCTTTGTCAGTTTTGACCACTTAAAGTCCTTTTACCAGCATTTTGCATTGCATATACCAATGATTCTAAAATGTCCTGGAGTAAAGGGTGAATTTTCTTATGCCTACTTTAGCAGAAGAGTTTGAACTGTGGTGTTGGAGAAGACTCTTGAGAGTCCCTTGGACTGCAAGGAGATCTAACCAGTCCATCCTAAAGGAGATCAGTCCTGGGTGTTCATTGGAAGGACTGATGCTGAAACTGAAACTCCAATACTTTGGCCACCTCATGTGAAGAGTTGACTCATTGGAAAAGATCCTGATGCTGGGAGGGATAGGGAGCAGGAGGAGAAGGGGATGACAGAGGATGAGATGGCTGAATGGCATCACCAACTCTGTGGACATGAGTTTGAGTAAGCTCTGGGAGTTGGTGATGGACAGGGAGGCCTGGTGTGCTGCGATTCATGGGGTCGCAAAGAGTCGGACACAACTGAGCAACTGAACTGACTGACTGACTGACTGATTGTGAGTAATATGCTTTAGCATATGAAGATAATAACCCTTCCCATCATCAGTGGGACAAGATTCTTATGTTATCTTTTTAGTTTTGGTAACGTAACGTCATGTTCTATTTTCTGGTCATCTGTCTTCTACCCCATCTTTGAAATGAGACCCCTGGGTTGGGAAGATCCCCAGGAGAAGGGAATGGCAACCCATTCCAGTATTCTTGCCTGGAGAATCCCATGGACAGAGGAGCCTGGAGAGCTACAGTCCATGGGGTCACAAAGAGTCAGATATGACTGAGTGATTGACACTAAGTGAGTGTTGTCTTGGTTAGGGTAGGTAAATAAATGAAAATTAAACATTTTGAGCATCTTCTGTGAGCCCTGAAAAGGGCTCTTTACAAATTCTATCTTACATTGTACTCATCAGAGCACTGCGAAATATCAATATTCCTGTTTACATATGAAGAAACTGAGGCTCAGAGATGTGGCATAACTTGTGCAGTATTATGTAGTTTTTTCTTTAAACCCGTGCATGCCTGATTCCAGAGTCTGTCCCTATTCTTCTCCATCCCTCTGCCTCTTGGGTTGCAGGTGGTTAACCCAATGCCTTGGGTTCATGGGCAGTGAACTGGCAGAGGATACAAGGTGTGTGTGGATTGGGACAGTAAAGATGAAAAAGTGTATTTCTGGCACTAGTTGTGGGAGTATTTCCCCTGTTCTTAAAACTATATGCAATTAATCAGCAATTATGTAAAATATTCTCTATATGTGTGTTTAATCATCCCACAAAATATAACCTTTATGAAAATACATACAATAAGGGGAAAAACATTCTAGCTGTGAAGGAAAGCATGTTTAATTCTTCAAAATAATATTTAATATTATTGTTGATGATATAGTGATGATAGTAGTTATCATCACTGTGGTTATAGTTGGGGTAGTTTTGCTGTTGTTCAGTCGTTAAGTCATATCCAACTTTTTGCAAACCGGGTAGTTTTAGAGTTTGTCTACTTTATGTCCTAAACTGAAAGTCCTTAAAGGTGGTTTGAAAATATATGAGCAAATTTCCTTTCTAGCTTCATGTCCCATGAAAGGACTCGTCAGGTGCAGTTCTTCTGCAAATACTCAGGTCACGGAGCACGGGGTAATGACTCTTGTGTGTGAAGTCTGCAGCTGGAAATCATGCTCTGGCAAGAACATGAGTAATTTATCTTTTGTAAAAAGAGAAAAGTGTTGTCTTATTCCAACTGGATAGTTTGTTAGCATAACTGTTTGTGTGCATTTTGATATTCAAATACAGATGTTCCAAAATGTTTCCACTGTGGGAAGCAGCTGCTGCTATTCTAGCACAGAAATCTCAATGAGATTAATATACAAAGGCAGTGTGAACCTTAGTGGCAAGTACAGCATCTGCTTGAGGTGGGGCTTATGAGTCCCCTAGATAGTGGGTCTTCATATTCTCATTAACAGCCTGAAACTATTGTTTCAGATCTAAGCTTGTTCTGAAGGAAGAGGAACAAAGACAAGTGATTAATTTGTAATTCACTTAGCTGATAAATATCATCACATGTTATTTGCCCAGCGGCTGTAAAACACTGGCCTTCATTTCCAGTGGCAACTGATAGGAATGTAGATGTTTGGTCACAATGACTGATGCTCTCAGTGCTGTTGCTAGCTTCTGCTCTGGTAGCAGAGCTCAGCCCTGCCAGCTTGCAGTCATAAAACATCCATCCACACCTTAGTGATGTGTTTACGGAGAACTTCACAGTTTAATCAGGACACTTGCATGTACTGCTTCATCTGATCCCATCCTAACCCTGAGAAGTACACATGCCGTCATTATCAGAACAGTTTACATATAAAGGAAACACAGGTGAAGAAGGTGAATGACTTACAGGGTGACACAGACAGGGCCTCTGACTCTAAACGCTGCTCCATTCCTGCACTCTGTCAAGCAGCCTTTCTCATTTCGGAGGCTGTGATGTGTGCTTCACAGACCATATTGCCCTGTCTGGAGCTGCCGGTTTCCAGGACACCCGCCTGAGGAGTTGCAGCCTGATGGTGCTCCCTGCGACTGGCAGGTGCCAGGGAAGAGCTGATGCAGTCACTCTTCCCTCTTTCCCTCACACCCCAGAAGGGAAACGCCCCAGTACTCCCTTTCCTTATGTTCAGGAGAGCTTGAGCAAATGAGCTGCTATGTCTCTCTGGCATTTACAGAAATGAAGAACCAGAAGCAGAAGATCCCTGAGCTGTCATTTGGAGTTGCCATAAACCAGAAGTTTCTAAGAACAGTGACGCCTGGGGTGCTGTGCCTGCCCCAGGCCTTATAAATCTATTCCCTGCAGTGTTCAAGGGCTCATTGCCTCCAACCAGACCTACTGTTTGGAATTATCTAGTGAATTATTTATGGTTTACACATTTGACAGAGGCTCATGGCTAAGTTTGAAAACACTCAGTTCCTGACTTACTGCTGGGTCCTAGAAACATCTGTCTGGAAAACTGAGGCTCAGAAAAGTGAAGTTTCTAAAGATCCCAGAACTCGGAAACAGCAGTACAGTTTTGAACCACATACATCTGATTCCAAGTTACTCTAGCTCCAGAGTGAAAAAGCCATGTGTTTTACTTTGAGAGCAACAAAGATTTGCATATGGGATGGTCTGTGGACTGTGTTCTCTCTAGCCCCACTTGGGCACAGAAGGACCCCTGAGAGTAAGGAGGGGAGGGCTAGTTACAGAAGGAAAAGAGAGAGGCTGAGCCCCTGGGCCTGCGGCAAGGAGGATAGAAGCTCACTGCGCATGAGGTGGGGAGTTGTGAGCAGTAGAAAGGCCCGTGTGCAATGTGCTGACATGAAGTCTTAACCTCTGATCCCAAAGAGGTTCCCAAAGTAGGAACCAGAGGCCAGTTCATGTCCAAGTGGCATGCTCTTGGGTGACATCATTGCTGCTTCTGCCAGAATCACATTGCTGCAGGATTGTGATGTTCACGGAATTGTTTCTGCTCTCCAACACTCAGAAAAAAACAAAAAAGTACATTTCAAAGTGTTTACTTCTTCTCTGTTTTCCTCAGTCTTTTTGCTGGACCATCTGTGAAATGATAAAAGCAACTTAAAACTGCATGGAACTTTTGGCAAATATACAATTTGCAAGCATCGTGAAGATGGTCAGTCTGAAGTCTTTATTTCAGAGGCAAAGAAATAAGGTAGCAGATCACTCACAGCTATAAAATATTAGTAAATGTGTTCTGAAGCACACAGATGTGGAACACATCTGATAAAACAGTGCCCTCACTCCAAGGTGGGATGGCCTTCCCTAGCCTGGGGGCCCACGTGAAGATTGCTTGCCCATTTGTGACAGAGTTTTTTTTACCATTTGTTCTGCCAGGATCACATGTTCATGGTAGAGGGAGGGAGCATCCCAAAGAAAGGGGGCTATGTGGCTCCAGCTGTAGGTTTGGTGAAAAGGGAGGGGAGGACAGGCAAGTTGCTGAATGAAAAGAAGGGCAGGAAACGTGCAGTGTAACTTCCTTTTATGTCTCTGCAAAGGAGTTAGAAACTAGAGGTGAGAATCTAAGACTGTCTGCACTTAGTAAGATTCTAGAACCCATGTAACATCTTCTTAGTTATATTTGTTTCCCTTTGGTTCACTATACCAATAAAGAGGCATTTTCATTAAAACCTTTAAGACAAAAAAGAGGTCATGTTCTTTTCTTTAGACAAGAACTGCTCGAGTGGCAAGCAGTGTGAGGCGATCGGGAAGATAGCATCTTTCTGCAAAGAGGCTGAGGCCAGAAGAGGCTAGAGACGAGAACAGCAGAGCGCAAAGCACAAAAGGGGTGGGGTCCCGTGGGGACCACCCCATTCAGAGATGTAGTTGTAGCTCTGTCGTTTTCCTCTGGTTCTCATCTCATCTAAGCCCTCCACCATAGCCAGCGCTGATGAAGTCTCACTGAGGGGGCAAAGATAAGAGAACAGGACCCTCCAGTGGGTCCTGGGTCACAGAATTATCAGCCATCATTCTTGATATCTCCCTTGCTGCTAGACTATCCATTTGCTTTGGGAGAAGACAAGAATTGAGAAATGCCAAGGAGTGCAAAGAGCCGTGCATGGAGTTTCTTATGAATGTCCTGTGTTATATAACATGTAATAATTAATTTTGATTTTCTTCAACATTTTCTTCTAACTGCAGAGGTTAATAGCTATTAACAGAGATATAATATCACAATATTAAAAATGTCAGGTCTTTAAGATGAAGGTTATATGACACACAACCTGTTTCTGTGAGATTCGATATTGGAAGTTACTGATTGAATTGCCATTGTCTTTTATTAGGAACTTGCTGAGTGGAAGCACTGTTTTTCACTTCTGCATAGGTCTGCAGACCTCTGATAGAGACACTACTGGAAATTGTATTGGATGGTTACAGGCAAACTCTCAAACATTTTATTTGCTGAAACAAACCAAAGCCATTTTCTGACGTGCTTTCTTTTCTCTTCCTTATCCTTTCTCTCCAGGCAGCTTCATCAGCCCTGAGCAGTCTGGGCCACGTGTACACAGCCATTGGAGATTACCCCAATGCACTGGCCAGTCATAAACAGTGTGTTCTTCTTGCCAAGCAATCCAAAGATGAGCTTTCTGAAGCCCGAGAACTCGGCAACATGGGAGCTGTGTATATTGCCATGGGTGACTTTGAGAATGCTGTGCAGTGCCATGAGCAGCATCTGAAGATAGCCAAGGACCTGGGGAACAAGCGAGAAGAGGCCCGAGCCTACAGCAATCTGGGCAGTGCCTATCACTACAGGAGGAACTTTGACAAGGCCATGTCTTATCACAACTACGTGCTGGAGCTGGCGCAGGAGCTGATGGAGAAGGCCATTGAGATGCGGGCCTATGCTGGCCTGGGCCATGCTGCCAGGTGCATGCAGGATTTGGAGAGGGCTAAACAGTACCACGAGCAGCAGCTGGGCATCGCTGAGGATCTCAAGGACCGGGCTGCAGAGGGGCGCGCGTCCTCCAACCTGGGTAAGGACAGGCTTTCTTGCGGCACCGCGGTCAGGGCCACGGACTGGGAGTTGCTGGAGTGACCCACTGTCTTTGACAGGAGTCTGTGTGTTTATATTCAGTAGTCCTCGTTGCTCGTGTTGTATTTTTCCTTCAGCTATGCTTCCTTGAAGCTTGCCTGCTCTAAATCACAGGATCCTTTCTGTCATCCCAGCGCTGTGAGCATTAGAATGCTGAAATACTGGAAAAACAGAACACCCCAACCTTTTAATCTGTCTAGAGAGAAGAGTGAGCAGATTTATCTAATTAGAGAGAAGGGGAATGAAATGCAGATACAAAGCTATGTTTGGTTTAAATGAAAGGGAAACTGCTAGGAAGTCATCAATGGGAGGGAATTTGAGAGGATTTTTGTTTAGAGAGATTTCTTTACTTGGTGACTTTAACACAAAGGAAATGTATTTTTTCCTCACAATGTATGTATATTCATAAATGATATTGATAGTATTAGTATAAATGTATAAATTTTTTCTTTGGAAAAATTTAAGTAAGAAATTTGCAGTGTGTTTTGATACACACACTGGGTTGAGCACAATTGTTTGGCCTTTTCCATAACATCTTATGAATGAATTTTTTGGCCACTCCAATACTTGGTTACAGTTAAGACCTTTATATATTTGGATGAATTTATAAGGAATGGTAAGAGGTGGTGAGTATTACTATCTGGCTGCTACTTAGAAAATACTGGTAGCTTTTCTCTGTACTCAAGCAAATGTGGGTACATAATGAACCAAGAGAACAGATGTGTTCAGAGGTATAAGCCGAAGTCATCTTTGAGCCTGGAGCCTATGGTTCGTGCCACAGGAACTCAGGGTGGGGAGAGGACAAGGAGACAGTGAACTTGTTGGTACCAGTGTATGCTTAGCAGATACCGGCAATGCAGGATAAAACTCAGTCCCCTTTCCTTATGTGACCTACAAAACCCTGCTTCTCTTCATAGAACTTTGGCACTGCTTCTTCTTCCCCTCTGCCTCTACTTACTGCAACCATACATTTCAGTAATATATATGGTTGTTAGAATAAGTCTAACAAATCCCTGAAGATGACACTGAAGATGAGATCAGAATGAGAACCTGGAGAGTCTAATAAAAACCGTAGAAATAAGTTCTTGGTATTATATATTCATTTAATTCATTCAACAGATTTCAATTATTTATTGAATCATTACTGTGTGCTGAATCCTGGAATAATTGCCTTAAGTGACAGAGAAGTTTGAAAAAAAATCCTTGCCCTCAAATAACTTATAATTTAGTTGGTAAAATAAGACTAATACATAGGGCAACAGTGGACTCCCTACAAAGCAGAGTTAATGATGTTGTGTTGCCATGAAATTCCCAGAAGGGAATCCCTGATGAGTGGGAATAGTCTGGAAGGCTTCTTGGAGGGCATGACACCAAGGTGAACCTTGAAGAATAGTTGAGATTTGGCCAGAAATGGGATGGCATTGATGGCAAGGGGTTTGTGATACAAGGAATTTGATACAATAAGTGAGCCTATCTGAGGGATGGTGGCATGATTAGCCTTTCGGAATGTGCTAGATGATGGTAAAAGATTATAAGATTGTTATGAAAAGTAGACAAGGAACTGCTAGGGAACAGGAACTCCTGCAGATTTTGAACTGTAGGAGGGAGAACACGGACTAGATGCTGTGGCGTGTGGGAGAGGTTGGAGGGCTTGGAACCTGGAGTGCAGAAGGCCGTGTCTGTTGTGCAGCTCCTCTTGTGTCGGAAATCTGTCGTTTTGATTAGCTGTATTTTCCAAAGACTTTGTTCATCTAAATTGTTGGATGGATTGGCATAAAGTTGTCTGTAATACTTCGGTATTTTCCTTTTAATGCTGGTAGGATATACCCTGTTTCATTTCTGTTATTGGTAGTTTGTGTTCTGTACCTGAACAACAACTCCCTCACCCTTTCTAGATTATTCTAACTAGAGATTTATCAATTTTCTTGATCTTTTTAAAGAAACAACTTTTGTTGTTGTTAATTTTTTTTTCTATTGCTCGTCTTATTTTTTAATTTCATTTTTCTGGTCTCATTTTTAATATTTTCTTTCTGTCACTTTCTTTGGGTCCTCTTCCTTCCTAGCCTCTTAAGGTTGAAATTTAGGTCATTGATATTAGACCTTTCTTATTTCTTTTTTTTTTTTTCCTTTCTTATTTATAATACAAGAATTAAAAAATATAAAATTTATTATCACTGATTTAGCTGCATCCAATAATTTTTGATATGTTTTTGCTTTCATTGGGTTTAAATTATTTTCCAAAATATTTTGTGATTTCCCTTTAAACCCTGTGTTGTTTAGAAGTGCGGTTTAAAACATTTGGGATTTTCCTAGATATTTTATTGTTATCAAATTCTAGTTTAATTCCATTGTAGTCAGAGAACATACTTCGTATTACTGCAATAGGTGTCTCTGCAGGTGCTGTTTTGGTCAGGGTGGTTGATGGTCATATATTGTTAGCATCCACCGTCCAGCATGGCCAGTGCCCTCAGGTAAACAAAGACCCTCAGACTGGGCAGTCTAAGAGGCTTGTAGAGTGCCTCTGAGACCAAGGGTAAAGGCTGAACCTCTCTGAGCAAGGTTAATTCTTTACTGCCTAAGTGCATATTAAAGTTTAGGTATAATATTTTTTAGCTCTAAAATTTCCATTTGGTTCATTTAATTAATATTTCAGTTCCCCAAAGATTTATGTGTTTATTCATTACATGTATATTTTCCTTCTCATAGGCAGCCCTAGTTATTACAAAAGCATATAAAATCTCATCTTCTAGTTCCATGTGGGTCATCTCAGAGTTACACCCTTTTGATTGCCTGTTGTTGTCATTATTTTTTAATAGCTTGATTGAGGTATAATTCACATAGCATACTATTTACCCCTTTAAGGTGTGTGATTCAGTGGTTTGTAGTGTAGTCACGGAGTTGTGCACTGATTGCCTTTTGTTTTGAGTTGTTAGTCACATTTTAACGTACTTTTTGATGTGAATTGTATCCAACACTGTCAGTGATATTTTAGAAAGACTCTGGATTCTGATATATTTTTCTTAACAGTATTGATGTTTGTTGTTGTTTTACCAGTTAACTTCGTTCAAACTCCAGATTCTGTCTTCCCTGTGATTTCAGGCAGCTGAAATCTCTGTTCAGTCTTTCAACTTTCACGGAGCTGCTTAGATCCCAGGTGCTCAGGCAGTAAAGAATCTGCCTATAATGCAGGAGACCTGGGTTTGATCCCTGGGTTGGGAAGATCCCCTGAGAAGGGAATGGCAACCCACTCCAGTATTCTTGCCTGGAGAATTCCATGGACAGAGAAGTCTGGCAGGCCCCAGTCCATAGGGGTCACAAAGAGTCAGACATGACTGAGTGACTCACACACACACACATGCGTATTTCATGAGTTAAACAAAGATTTGTGTAGAATTTATACTCAGAATTCAAGGCTCCCCACTGTGACTCTCTGGGATTTTGCCTTTGTGTTTTCAAACCAGAAAGATGGTGTATATATACTTGAGTTTTAGCCTCACCGCATAGCTCTGATGGGGTTTGCCGTCTGGTCCCTGCCACCACTAAATGCCCTGTGGCATTTCAAAAATGCGAAGCTGACCTAATGCCCTTCCCTTCTGCAGAGAGTCAACTCCAAGCTTGCTCACAGTCTCTCATCGCTTTTGGTTGCCCTCCATTGTTTCTGGGTAAGTTCCTTCCCCTTCCCTCTCCACACCTGCCCCCTGCCCACTGTCAGACTCCGTTATCTGTCGTGGGTGTGTCTGAGAGCAACTGCTCCTCCATTACTGGAAGTGGAGCTCCTTCTATCTGTTTTGTTATTGTTCAGTCGCTCAGTCATGTCTGACTCTTTGCGACCCCATGGACTGCAGCACACTAGGCTTCCATGTCCTTCATTATCTCCCAGAGTTTGCTGAAACCTAAATCTATTGAGTCAGTGATGCCATCTAGTCATCTTATCCTCTGTCATCCCCTTCTCCTCCTGCCCTCAATTTTTCCCAGCGTCAGGGTCTTTTCCAATGAGTTGGCTCTTCCCATCAGGTGGCCAAAGTATTGGAGCTTCATCATCAGTCATTCCAGTGAATATTCAGGGTTGATTTCCTCTAGGATGGACTCATTTTTGGTGGCGGTTTAGTCGCTGAAGTCATGTCCGACTCTTGCGACTCCACGGACTGTAGCCTGCCAGACTCCTAACCCAGTACAATTTGATATGTACCTTTTGTACCCTGAAAAAGATCAACAGTAATTTCCTGATGGCTCAGTTTAGAGATCTCTTGATCTCACCTCTAAATTTCCCTAATCAGTACACAACATTTGGCAGGCTTTACTCTTCCGTAAAATTCTCCCCTCCTCCAGTTTCTGGGAAGAACCACTGTCCTGTTTTCTTCTTGGTTGCTCTTTCTGTACCATCTTCATTGGCTTTTCTTTAAGGGGGGAAAAAAAAGCAATTTTAAAAGTTACAAAAGTAGTACTTACTTTTGTTAAAAATTCTTACGCTATGAAAGGGTATAAAGTAGAAAAAGGAGGTGCACCCCCTTACATTCTTTCTTCTGTCCCACTCTTCAGAGTTAACTACTGTGAGCAATTTGGTTAGACTCCTTCCAGGCCTTTTTATTATGCACATAAACACATGGTAGTACAATCATATGCATAAATATACACATGTGTGTACAGGTTGTTCCTTTTTTAAAAACTTGGATCATAATGTATATCTTTTTTTGCCACCTGCTTTTTTTAGCCCACTTTCCCTCTTGGGCTTCCCTCTGTGTCATTATTCAGATTCCCTACTTTATTTTTAATAGCCCTTTTCCATTGTATTGCCATGTGTTAAATGTGGGAGTTCTTGTATTTTGTTCCTGATTCTTTCCCTTCTTTCTTTGTATCTGGCTCTTTATCACTTACACCACCATACCTTCAGCTGCTGCTTCAGCGTACATTGTTTCTAAACTCGTTTTCACCGGGTCTGACCTGCTGCCTGAGATTGTTTTCACATTTTCAGCTGCCTAGTGGATGCTTCATCTGATTTTCATGCTGATCTGACTAAGTTTGTGAGTCCAAATGGGAAATATCTTTTTCCTAAATTAACTGCTTCTCCTAGCTTTTTTATTCTGTTGATTACAGCCTCATTCTTCTAGTCATCTCTATTAATTTTCTATTGCTGTTGTAACATGTTACCACAAACTTAGTGGTTTCAGACAGCACAAATGGTTTCTCTTACAGTTCTGGAGATTAGGAGTCTGAAATTCATTTCAGCAGGCTGAGGTCAGTGTCGGCGAGCCTGGTTTCTTGGCTCTAGGGAAGAATCAGCTTCTGGTGGCTGCCTGCGTTTGCTGGCTGGTGGCCTTTTCCCCCAATCCCAGGGTGCGCCACTCTAGTCTCTGCCTCTGTGTCATCACATTACCTTCTCTTCGCACCCAACTCCTCTTGTATCCCTCTTTGAAAAAGGCTATTGTGTTTACATCAAGCCCACTTGAGTAATCCAGAATATTCTTTTCAAGATCCACAATGTAATCTTACCTCCAAAATCCCCTTTGTAACAAAATCCCCTTTGTGAAGTAACACCCACAGCTTCCTGGGATTAGAATGCAGACATTAGGGAGGAGGGGTTTGTCATTCAGCTTGGTTATACCATCCTGACTTAGAAATCTAAAGTCATCATTGATTTCTTACCCCACCCCACCCCCTTTTTTTCAGTTGACACTCAATCTAGCCGTTGTCAAATAAATATTCTCACTGAAGTTTTTTCTTTTTCTCGCTCCTTCCTAGTTGCCCAGTCTGTTGCAATAACCAACTAGTTGGCTTTTCCTCACTACCATCCCCTCCTCCCATGTTTCCTCCATCCCACATATCAAGAGCAGACCGACCTTCCTAAGCTGTACCTCAGAACGGGGCCTGTCATGGTTTCCATTTTTAAATTCTGCTGCTCCTCTGTCCAGACTCTTTACCTAAAACTGCCTTTCCATCTTTTCTAATCAAGCCCCCTGGCTGTCCTTTCTTGCTTTAATGTATTTTCTCAAGCTATTTCTTCCAGTTAGAAGAACTTCTGTGTCTGTATCTTGCTTGTCTAAAGTTTGCCCATCTTCTTAGTATTATCCCAGACACCATTCACTTCTCGAAGCCCTCTCTTGATAACAAGAAAAGTTATTTACCTTGTCTGAGTCCTGAGTCTACTTTTAAAATTTCTCTTATTCTATTTCTATTCAGTCATAAAATATGGTTATTTGTGTACTTGTATAGTTAGCGCCACTGGATTAAAACACGGTAGATGTATGAACGAACAGCATTCAACTCCATGGTCTCTGTATCTCTGAGTGTAACTGCTTAGACATGATGAGGACTCAGTAAGTGTTTATGTGATTAGACTGAATGAGTCAAAGCTCATGCCAAGATGCTGTACCTTGGTGATTGGAAGCATAGTGGTGCCTTTGGAAAGGAACAGGAAAGCTGAGAGGAGGGACTCGCCAAAACCTGTTCCCTGTCAAACGTGGCGTGTTTGTTCTGGACATGCCCAGTGTGTGTTCCTCTCAATGTAACATGAGCAGACAGAACTAGAAACGAGTATTAAGATGGCATCGTCCTAATGACACCTATAAGGTAAGAGGAAAGCCAGTCAGGGAACCTGAGTCAAGATCACAGAGGGTGGAGGTGATCCAGGTGGAGTTCATTGAGGGAGAGGAGAACCTCAGTATGTAGAAGGCATATCACTTGCATCAGGGAAGCCAAGGAGAATGAGGTTTGAGTCACTAAGAAGGTTTTTTGACCTTAGAGGCTTTTTGTGTACGTCTGAGGGAGAAGCCAATAGAACTTAGGGAGATGGAGAAAAAGAGAAGGCAGAGATGACGAGAAATCTTTGCCCTTTGGTGGTCAACATGTACCAATATTTACCGTCCACCTTGTAGTTGATTTAAAATAAAGCAAATAGAAATGATTTAGACTGTTTTGGTTTCTTATGAACAACAAAGAATTGCTTAATGTTTTCTAAGTAAGTCTTAATTGTGAAAATAATGCTAATGTAAATTTTGCCTGAAAAAACGTTCGTATTGTCTTTTTTATGCTCAAAACAATGGTAGTTGCATGATCGTATTTCTGTAGCCTCTGGTTTTTTGGTAACCTTTATGGTTCTTATTTTGGTAGTTTGGAGTCGAATCTGTTAGGCTGCAAAGTATGTCACTTGAGTCAAGACTCAGTTCAAGTCCTCTTTCTCTGATCATCCCAGATCTTCTCAGCAATGCTTCTCATTTTACTTTGAGATAAGCTGCAGTTAGGGAAGTGAGAAGGGAGACTAAAGGTGGCTTCTCCCTCCCTTCCTTCCTTTTTTCTTTTTCTTCCTTTCTCTTTCTGGATGAAGGTGACCACTTCGCTTGCCACTATGCCCCTGAAATACATATGAAAGTGAACATATTTCAGAAACCACTTCCCATGCACAACAGTGTCAAGCTGGTTCTGTTTCTAGTATTGGGTCAGACATCAGAAATGAAAAGTATTTTTCAACAGGGCCTAGGGTGAAATATCTAATTTTTAATCTATGGAAAATAATTTAAAATTTTAAAAAGATATTTGATATCTGGAGAGTAGCTTATTTGGGAAAGAAAGGGAAATGGAACTTGTGTTTTATTTTTAATTATTTTATCTTATTGGAATATAGTTGATTAACAATGTGTTAGTTTCAGATGTGCTGCAGAGTGATTCAGTTATATAAGCACATGCATCTATTCTTTTTCAAGTTCTTTTCCCATTTAGGTTATTACAAAATATTGAACAGAGTTCCTTGTGCTATACAGTAGGACCTTGTTGGTTATCTATTTTAAATATAGCAGTGTGGGACTAATGTTCATTAATTCACTTGCTCACTTAATCATTTATTCTTTTGCACAACAAATATTAATTGAACATTAGTTATGTGACAGGCACTGTGCTATCTTTTATGAATAAAGCTGGCATGGTTCCTGCCCCCATAAAGCTTATGGTTTTTCATTTACCAGGCTTATGTTGAGGTCTGCTCTGTGTCACATATTTATATTCATTTTCATATTTAATCATCTCCACAAACCTATGAGGTCAAGAGTATTAATTAATTTTACATATGAGAAAATCACAGCCCAGGTAGATTAAAAAATTTCTTTATCTATTTAGTTTCAAGAGACCTGTAGCATAAAAGACTTACTAAGATCTCTTAAAATGATGTTTGGCTTCTTTTTTCCCCATGTTTTCAAACCAACGTGGGAGTCATGTGTTGAGGTAAAAGTTTGGTAGCTATCCTGGTGGGTATACTCACAGTACAGCAAAATAATAGTCACCAGAAGCGGGACTCTCAGCTGTTCTAATTCTAGGATGTAAGAAATATCATCTGAATAACTTTTATAAAAATTATACTTACAAATCTGACAATTTGAATCAAAAAATTCTAAATTCCCAAAGAAAGATGCAACAGTATTACATGTTGTATACATAACAAGCACACATTGTACCTTAATTATATTGTTTTCCTGATTACATTTTATGAATTAAATATTGCTGTGAACACATGTAAAACATAATATCTTGAAAAATCTTATAATATGTTTCATTTGTAAGAGAAAAAAATTCTGTCATATGGCAGTCACTCTCTTTTACCTATTTTTCACATTTCAATTTTTATATGTTGGGTTTTCTTTAGGTAGAGAGAGGTCTAGCTTTACAAGTAAAATGTTAGTAATTGTAGATAGTAAGTAATTTACACTCATTGGGTATTTATCTTTGAGAATCCACAGTATGATTTATGAGACTGTGTTCAAAATAGCCACTTAAGGTACTGAAGGGTCCATAAGACTCTCACGAAGAAATTCTTGCTACAGCAATGTAATTCCATAACATTTGTGTTTTATGAAGTAGATTGGTATTTATGAGGTATACTATGAGGTAAATTATTATTATTCATTTTCACTGATGAGGTTCCAGAGATTAACGAATGTCTGTAATTCACCAAATGTTGTGGAATAAGAGGCAGAGTTGAGTCTAGACTTCTAGTCTCTGATTCCAGTCCACTGATCCTTCCGTGAGGGAGCCTTCCCCCTAGAATGGTGGGTGGATTCCAGAGGGAGCCATGCTGAAGTTACTTAGCCTAGGGTGAAAAGCCAAAGGTGCTTCCTCTGTACCCACCCTCCATAGAGAGGAAGATGAGAGAAGGAGCACCAGTGGAGGGCTCTTGGCCACTGTGAGCGGTGGTCCCAGCCTGTGCTGGGACCTGAGAAGGACAGGCACCGTCAGGGTGGAATAGTTTCCCTAGATTCCCTAGAGGATCTATCTGTTGATTACTTGCACTGAACTAGATATTTTGCATATGTTATTTCATGTCATCTTCACTACAGAGCCCTGTGGTAGGCATAGAAGTAAAGGTACTGGCCCAGGATTGTACGATTTATAAGCAGCAGAGGCAAGATCCAAACCCAGGTTTACCTGCTGTCTTCTGCAACAGCCCACAGCCTCCTCTGAACCCCATACACTTAATTGAACCATTAGTTCTTACTTAAGACTCATAGACGAGACTGCACAGATTGTCAAAGTCTAGTAAGATCCATGCCGTAGGAAGCCAAACCACACACCTCTGCTTTCCTTTCAAAGCAGTTCCTGTTCAGGTCATGAAAAGGGGAAAAATGTGTCCCAGAGCCTGAAACAGATTTTTCTAGACATCTAAAAGAAAGTAACAAGAAAGTGCTTTCCCTGTTTGAAAGGAGAAATGAAAAATGGAGAGCGTCAACCAGAGCAGGAGATTTTTCTGATCAAGCACCAGAGGACTCACAGAAAATGACTCAGGCCCTCATTACGGTGGTGACATGCACATCCTGTGCTGCGCCCCACACCTATCAGTACCTAATAAATATTAATAATATTTATTCTCTCCTTTAGGTCAAGATTTGTCACCCTGCTTGTCTAGACATTGCCATTTAAAGGGAGCTGTGATTTGCTTACAGATACAGCGCGTCTGTAAACATGTGAGCGGCGGCGGACGGGGCAGTAAATCTTGGTCAGTGCTGCACTTTGGAGGGTTGCAGCAGAGGCTGCAAAACTGTTGTTGGAATAATGAAGTGGATGCTTGCTGCCAGGTCCCAGGGTTCTGTCTCCAGCAGGCAGAGTCTAGCAGTAAATTAGCTTATGTTTCAGCTTGGCATTTGGCACTTGGTTCATTTGTAGATGCTAATTGTAATCTGATGTTATCAGCAGCAGGTAATTGAAATGGTCTTGATGAATTACTTAATTTCTTTTAATAGCTGAGTCTTCAAGAACTGAATAAAGAAGATAAGGTGATCAGGAGGAAAATACAACAGCTCCATCTTTCTAATTAGTGCTTGGAGGTTTTTTCTTCTTTACACAAATGATTATGAACATGTGAGGCTGAATAGGTTTATGTGTCAAAAGCCCCCATGGGGGCATTTCCCATTAGGTAGCCTAGTCCTGAGCATTGATAACACTTCTGTTAGGACTTCAGAAGGGAACACTTGAGTGATCACTTTGGAGAACATTGATTTCTGAACACGATTTTGTTTTCCCAGACTTAGGTGGGCACTGCCTTCTGGGGGTATTGCCACTTTGGCATTCACTGAGCCTTCAGCCCTTCTTGTGTGGCTGATCTGTGTGAGCAGTGCTGCCTGGCACTGTGCTTTGAGCAGGGGAGCCTCACAATGAGGTTTAGTCGCTGGCTCCTGCCACCCACACCTGGCACCGGCACACCCGCCCATCCCTGAGTCTTTCCATCTGCAGCAGCCCCTGTGTAGCCATTTGCTTTGCCAGCAGTGGTGGGTGCAGATGTGACCCCAGGTCCTGCCATCTGTGCTGGACACTGCCTGTTGGACCTGTGCCACGTGACTGCAGGGAGCTTTGCGGGGTCTTTCTTGTAGAAACATTTGGCTCTGTTTTAGTCTCATGATCATTCCTTAAGGAATCCATCTGTTTTGAGGTCAGTCTGGAGGAATTTACTTTTTGATTAATTTTTTGAGAAAATCAAAATAACAGTGGAAAAAGTTGAACATTTGAACTGGGTCACTTAGCTAGACATTCAGATCGCGTCTGTGGTTCTTCTTCATGGTGAGTTCTATTTAAAGAGAGCTTATTGTTACAGGTGAAGAGTCCAGGTCTCTAACTCACCAATATGACACTGGCAGTAAATGCCTTTGATGGTTTATGCATTGCAGAGATACTGGTAATGTTCTACTTCTTGATCTGGAGTGGTAGCTACATGGCTGTGCTCACTTTTGAAAATTTGTTCAAATGTATGCTTAAAATTTCATACCTTTCTGACTGTATATTATACTTTAATTAAAGGTTTACTTTTAAAAACACATTGCTCTCTGGGGGCAGAGTGGAATTAGAATGTTATGCCTTTATTGATCCTAATCCATGACCATGGCCTTCACCACCATACACCAGATCCCCAAACCCAGACCTCACTTCCATCTGAGACATCTGTCTATTCCTGCTCCCTTGACAGCTCCATCTGCCCCAAACAGGCCTCCCTCTTAAGTCTGTAACTTCATGAGGCGACTCTGGGTAGGCTCCTGGATGGGAACAGAAGGACTAGCCCGTGATTTGAAGCTTGAAATTTGCAGCCCTGCCCTCCCCATCCTCCAGAGCTAGGAGAGGGACTAGAAATGGAGTTGTTAATAATAATTGATCACGCCTATATGAGAAAGCCTATAAAATCCTAATAGTAATCTGATATAGGGGCTTTAAAGAGCTTTTGTGTTGGGGAACACACCCACACCAGAAGGGTGATGAACCCCAGCTCCACGGAGACTCCTCTGGAAGAGCTGCTGTGCTCAGGACCCTCCCACGCTTGGACCTGTGTGTCTCTTCATCTGTCTGTTCAACTGTATCCTTTATCACGCCCTTTAATAAACTGGTGTTTGTGTTTCCCTGAGTTCTGTGAGCTTCTCTAGCCAACAGTCAACCCTGAGGAGGAGGTTGTAGGAATCTCCTGTATAGCCTGTTGGTCAGAAGCACAGAGGTTGAGGCTGGTATCTGAAGTGGGAGTGGGGGTGGTCTTGTGAGACTGAGCCTGTACCTGTGGGATCTGATGCCAGCTGCAGGTGGACAGGGTCAGAATTAAGTTGACTCCTAGGACACCCAGCTGGGGTCTAAGACTCACTTGTTACCTGAGAACATCCCCTAACACCACGCTTGATGACCAGCAGTGTTGGAATGAAGTGTTCTGTGCGAGTGTAAAGGAGACTCAGGGGAGAGAAACACAGTGGGAAGAACTGTGTTTTCCCAGACAGGAAGGAAAACACTGAGATTTTTTTCATTTACACCTAGCATATATATTTTTCAATAACCCTAAACTTTCAAAAAGCATTTCTTGAGCACCTACTATGTGCCAAAAATATTGCCAGTGGCTGTGTGGTAGATAAAATAGGCATTTTAAGTGCTTAAAGGAGCAATACTTAGTGACTTTGGAAATTATTACATGGGGTGCAATTTTATTTTTATTTTTTTTTATTTTTTATTTTTTTAATTATTATTTTTTTTATTTTTCAGGGGGTTTTGTCATACATTGATGTGAATCAGCCATAGAGTTACACGAATTCCCCATCCCGGTCCCCCCTCCCACCTCCCTCTCCACCCAATTCCTCTGGATCTTCCCAGCCCAACAGGCCCGAGCACTTGACTCATGCCTCCCACCTGGGCTGGTGGTCTGTTTCACCACAGATAATATACATGCTGTTCTTTCGAAACATCCCACCCTCCCCTTCTCCCACAGAGTTCAAAAGTCTGTTCTGTACTTCTGTGTCTCTTCTTCTGCCCTGCATATAGGGCCATCGTTATCATCTTTCTAAATTCCGTATATATGTGTTAGTATACTGTAATGTTCTTTATCTTTCTGGCTCACCTCACTCTGTATAATGGGCTCCAGTTTCATCCATCTCATTAGAACTGATTCAAATGAATTCTTTTTAACGGCTGAGTAATATTCCATGGTGTATATGTACCACAGCTTCCTTATCCATTCATCTGCTGATGGGCATCTAGGTTGCTTCCATGTCCTGGCTATTATAAACAGTGCTGCGATGAACATTGGGGTGCACGTGTCTCTTTCAGATCGGGATTCCTCAGTGTGTATGCCCAGAAGTGGTATTGCTGGGTCATATGGCAGTTCTATTTCCAGTTTTTTAAGGAATCTCCACACTGTTTTCCATAGTGGCTGTACTAGTTTGCATTCCCACCAACAGTGTAAGAGGGTTCCCTTTTCTCCACACCCTCTCCAGCATTTATTGCTTGTAGACTTTTGGATAGCAGCCATCCTGACTGGCGTGTAATGGTACCTCATTGTGGTTTTGATTTGCATTTCTCTGATAATGAGCGATGTGGAGCATCTTTTCATGTGTTTGTTAGCCATCTGTATGTCTTCTTTGGAGAAATGTCTGTTTAGTTCTTTGGCCCATTTTTTGATTGGGTCATTTATTTTTCTGGAATTGAGCTTCAGGAGTTGCTTGTATAATTTTGAGATTAATCCTTTGTCTGTTTCCTCATTTGCTATTATTTTCTCCCAATCTGAGGGCTGTCTTTTCACCTTACTTATAGTTTCCTTTGTTGTGCAAAAGCTTTTAAGTTTCATTAGGTCCCATTTGTTTATTTTTGCTTTTATTTCCAATATTCTGGGAGGTGGGTCATAGAAGATCTTGCTGTGATTTATGTCAGAGAGTGTTTTGCCTATGTTCTCCTCTAGGAGTTTTATAGTTTCTGGTCTTACATTTAGATCTTTAATCCATTTTGAGTTTATTTTTGTGTATGGTGTTAGAAAGTGTTCTAGTTTCATTCTTTTAGAAGTGGTTGACCAGTTTTCCCAGCACCACTTGTTGAAGAGATTGTCTTTTTTCCATTGTATATCCTTGCCTCCTTTGTCAAAGATAAGGTGTCCATAGGTTCGTGGATTTATCTCTGGGCTTTCTGTTCTGTTCCATTGATCTATATTTCTGTCTTTGTGCCAGTACCATACTGTCTTGATGACTGTGGCTTTGTAGTAGAGTCTGAAGTCAGGCAGGTTGATTCCTCCAGTTCCATTCTTCTTTCTCAAGATTACTTTGGCTATTCGAGGTTTTTTGTATTTCCATACAAATTGTGAAATTATTTGTTCTAGTTCTGTGAAAAATACCGTTGGTAGCTTGATAGGGATTGCATTGAATCTATAGATTGCTTTGGGTAGAATAGCCATTTTGACAATATTGATTCTTCCAATCCATGAACACGGTATGTTTCTCCATCTGTTTGTGTCCTCTTTGATTTCTTTCATCAATGTTTTATAGTTTTCTGTGTATAGGTCTTTTGTTTCTTTAGGTAGATAAACTCCTAAGTATTTTATTGTTTTTGTTGCAATGGTGAATGGTATTGTTTCCTTAATTTCCCTTTCTGTTTTTTCATTGTTAGTATATAGGAATGCAAGGGATTTCTGTGTGTTAATTTTATATCCTGCAACTTTACTATATTCATTGATTAGCTCTAGTAATTTTCTGGAAGAGTCTTTAGGGTTTTCTATGTAGAGGATCATGTCATCTGCAAACAGCGAGAGTTTCACTTCTTCTTTTCCTATCTGGATTCCAGGGGTGCAATTTTAATTGAGGTAGGGTGTGCCAGAAAACTCTTCCCTAGGGAACTGGCCCCAGCTGGTGTTTCTAATGCTGTTTTCTGCGACCCTACCCCTCACTCATTCCTCCTCCAAACTTATGCACTCAGTCTTTCCTTCATGGTTTTCCTCACACCATTTCTTCTGCCCTGAGTAGTCTTTCTCCTTCTGTCAAGCCTTTGGAGTCTTGCTTATTCATTCAGACGTCAGTCAAGTGTCATATTACCTTAAGCCTCTCAGGCTCTTCCAGGAAATGTAGTGTTCACCTATGATCTAACATTTTGTATATGGCACTTGTTAAGCATAATTATTTACCAACCAAATCATAAATGTCAAGAATGGACAGGATATGCTTCTTAGCTTTTTTTGGTGGTCTTATTCCCTAGTGGCTAGTAAGTGGCCACACCAAATATGTATCTTGAATAGATACAGATGATAAGAGCCAAGCACTGTGGGAAATGCCAGGAACTAAATTACTGAAGTCTGAGGGTCAAGTGCTCACTTACCTCTTTCATAGCTACTGTGTTCATCCATTGTGCCTTGCTGCTTTAAGTCAAGATATAATTCCTGCTGCTTCTGATCCCATAGCACAGGTGGACTAGTCCTGGGAACAGTGGCAGTTTCTGTACATTTTATACTGGATCTTCAAATACCCAATGGTGTAAAGAATCTCTGAAAGTCTCTACTACTTTAAAAAGCAAATTCTGTTATTTTTTCCATGGGAAGACGATGTATATGGAAGCTGGAACTTGATCCTAAGGGCTTTTAAATGAACCAAAACTATAATCAGCTTGAGAAATAGTTAAACCAGCAGGTGGTGATTAGGGTTTATGATACCATTTTAATTTTACTCTTTACAGTCAGTAGGAATACTGAATTGAGCAGATATTTCTTCCTTTTACATAATCTTTTGCCCTATGATAACTGAGACAGCCTGAGAAGCAGGCAAACTAATAAATTAACCTTTTTGGACTTTTATCCAAGTAGTTTACAAAGCATGGTTAAAATGAGGCCTTTTGTGCAGGTTTGAAGAGCCCTAATATTTATTACTTCTGGACAAGAAAATCACTAAGATATCACACTCTCTCTTCTTTTAAATGTATAACTTTACAGTTTATTCTCCTCTGCACTTATCATCTAGTCTTAAGAAACTGTTACTAGTTTCACTTTTTAGGTATTTAAATAACAGGTTCTATAGAGAATGTATGAAAGGCCTTTGTGATGTTTTCAACACACCTGTGAAATAGCTTAAAAGTCATGATAATAATAAGTCATTTCACTTTTGGAATGCCTCCAGTGTTGCTAACACTTTTCTTGGGGTAGCTCTCTCTGCAGAGTCATTGTTTCATTTTAAAATTCAGAAAGATAGGGCTTATTATTCTTATTTAGAAGTAAAAAAACTGAAGAACAGAGAGGTTAACTTGTTAAAGGTCCCACAGCAAGTGTGTGTGATTTGAGCCCAGAGCTCTCTGGATCTAAAGTCCATGGTCTTTATAATACAATGTCATGCGGCCTGCCTCTATAAAGAGAGTGGCTACAATTATTTAGGGGAGAGCAAAGGGCTCTTGCATTTTTAAGTGGCTAGGGCGAGTTGACATTTTAACTGGAAAAAAACTGGAAATGAGCATTTTAAAACCACAGCTTCTTTTCATTCTCATGCACTTATCCCTACTTCATGCCAGTCACACACAGGCACACCTTCAGACCGACACCAGGCATACACGTGTGGCTGCTCATAGACTACAACCTGAACTCACTTCTGTTTCCCAGCATGAAAGCCACAAGAGATTCAAGTGTTTAAGACTCTCTTCAGCATAATTAGTAATTTCATGGTGCCTTCAAAAAGTAGCTTTCATCGAGAACCATTTTCAGCATATTGTTCCAGAAATTCTTCTTAAGGCTGTCTCTGACACAGCAGGAAATGCATTTGTTGAATTGGATTAAAACCGAAATGCGACTTTTAGTTGGTATTGCTGACTCAGCCTGTCCCCATTTGACTTTCAAACAGCTTTGTTAGCTCCTGAATACAGACTCTCAGTTTTCAAGGGATTTCAAAAAGTGGTCCTTTCTGCTCTCCTTTGAAGAGTTAAGTTACTCTGGGAAGCGAACACTTTCATTTTTTTAGTAAAAATTGCATTGGTGCCATTTAGAATGTTTCCAAGAGCAATTAAAAAGTGAAGTAAATGCTTTGTTGTTATCTGTCCAATGTGCTTGTAAAGCAAGCCCTCATCAGAACAGCCCCAGTGGCAAAAAAAGTAACAGATTTGTGTTCCTGAGCCAGAATGTCAGAGTTGGCCACTTATTTGAAACAACAGCAGTTCTCTGATTGAG
Source organism: Muntiacus reevesi (assembly GCF_963930625.1). Classification (NCBI taxonomy): domain Eukaryota; kingdom Metazoa; phylum Chordata; class Mammalia; order Artiodactyla; family Cervidae; genus Muntiacus; species Muntiacus reevesi. The sequence continues at coordinate 6,170,174 of NC_089261.1, forward strand.
TTTCCCTGATTCAAAAGGAAGGTCCCATCAAATCCATTATTTAATACCGAATAAGACAGAGACAGCTTATACCATGGCCCAGCTGTTGGAGTGCTCTGAAGGGAGGGATAATATGCTCCGTGACTCAGTAAGCAGAAGGTAATGGACTCAAAGTTGTCAAGCCCTGCACAGCAAGGAGATCTGGAGTTTAACCAGAAATTTCAGACTGTCAACATTAACAAAACAGATGGTGTTCTTTAGTTCGTGGCACCATCCGGCAAGCTGGCATGTCTGCCTTGACAACTCCTGGTACTTCTTAAATGCCTGATGGAGAAAGACATTCTCTTTGTCATCAGTGAGGCACGCATACTACTTTGTGTGTGACAAAGGGGATAAGAAGCACCTATATGCTGAATCTTTCAGTGAACACTTGTATGATCCTTCTCCCCTGCTCCCATTCTGACCTCCAGGGCTGTGGCCCTCTGCATAGGAATCCCTTGGGACTGTTCTTTTTCTTTCTCCTGGTGATGTAGAAACCACTCAGCTCATATGCTGAGTTCTCTCCATTGTAATCACTAAGAAGCCCCACTCACAAATGGCTCCCCTTCTCTGCCAGTGTGATGGCTTTTACAGTGTTGTATAGCTAGGGTGACTATAGAATTTATCACTGGGCCAGTCTAGGATATAGGGTATCAAGTCACCCTATGTCTGGCATACATGTAAAGAACCTGACCACTGAAATCAGATGTCCTGGCTTGGGATCCTAGCTATGCCAGTTAATGACTTTGTGACCTAGGACAAGATGTTTAGTTGCCCTCTGCCTCAGTTTCTTCATCTGTGAAATGGGCATAATTTTAGCACCCATCTCCCATGATGGCTATGAGGACTGAGTGAGTTAATATGTGTAAAGCCTTTGGAGCAATGCCTAACACATAATATTCAAAATTGTTTTCATCATTGTCATCATCATAACTTTATATCACGTGTGGGAAGATGCTAAAAGAGAAATAAAAATGCTACTGAAATACGTAGTATTTCTTACCCTTCAGAATATTCTGATCTGTTGAAACTTGAAGGTGGTTATCAGGGGCCAGCAATACATGTTGTTCTTTGATCTCATCATCTCTTTTTTGAGATATAACTGATATTTAACATTGTAGAGGTTTAAGGTGGATTGTGTGATTATTTGATACATATATATTGCAAAATGCTTCACCACAGTAAGGTTAGTTAGCATACCCTCCACCTCACATAATTACCATTTTGTTGTTGTTGTGAGGTCATTGAAGCCCTCCTCTTACAGCAGGTTTTAAGTATACAGTACAGTGTTGTTAGCTTCAGTCGTCAAGCTGCACATTAGACCCCCTGAGCTTATTCATCTTCTAACTTAAAGCTGTGCCCTTGGACCCATCTCCCGATGCACCCCACTCTTCAGTCACTGGTAACCATCAGTACACTGTTTCTAGGGGTCTCATCTAAACCAGAACATTGACTGAGGAGAACTGGCCCCAGAGTCTAACTGTGCCACACTGTTTACTCATTTTTGGAATTAAGTCATTCAGTTTTGGACACCAAGAAAGGAAACACACAAACCGGCCTGATAAGCTCATGTTCTGTGGCTCAGAGATTGGCTGGACCGAGAGGGCCCCAAACTGAGCTCCGAGCCTCAACTTTGTGCAAGTTGCTTTCCCTTCCTGAGCTTTAATTTTCTCACATGCAAAAAGGAAAAAGCACTATATAATATCTTTGTTCTTTACAAGATGGTTTCTAGGCTTAAAATGTGAATATGAATGTGAAAATGCTTTGATGAGTGTTAGCTCAGGTGACTCAGTGGTAAAGAATCTGCCTGCAATGCAAGAGACACGAGCTCAATCCCTGAATTAGGAAGATCCCCCTGGAGAAGGAAATGGCAGCTCACCCTGGTATTCTTGCCTGGAGAATCCCATGGACATAGGAGCTTGGCAGGCTACAGTCCATGGGGTTGCAAGGAGTTGGATACAACTGAGTGACTGAGCACACATTCACAGGTGCTAAATAAGAGTCCCATCACGTGACTCGACGGAGACCCTAGTAGTTACTGTAGGGGTTTTGTCTCGTGTTGCCGTGTAAGAAGGAGGTCATCCCGTGGCAGGAGCTTTAAGGAGCGTATTTTCTTTCGAGGCCACAGTCAGATGTGGGCGGAGCATGGCTCTGAAGTGAGGGGAACCTGAGCTCAGCCCACCTCAGAGCTGTGCCCTTTCACATTACTTAACCTTCCTGATCCTCCGTTCCATCCTGAGGTGTGAGGTCACCGCCCTGGTAAGACGGCTCCCAGGAGCCACCCGGGTGCTCTCTGGCGCCCGCGTGGTGCCCTGTGCGCCACTGGCGGGGACCGCTCTGTGTGGGGCCTCCTGCAGGCTGTGGGCCGCCCTCTGATGCGTTGTATTCCCAGGGCTTAGTGCTAGCTTGTCAGTCTTCGATGCTGCATGAATTAATGAGTAGTGCTTAGCACATAGCAAGCACTCAGTAAATGGTACTGCTGTTAGTATGCTCCGAAGAGATTTGTCTCTTAAAAATCAGCTTACAGATGTCTCCACTCATCTCAATTAGCTGGATGTTAAAATGCAGACTTGGGTAAGGAATGACCATAACACAGCAATTTTTGGCTTTCCAGAAGGTTTTTACCAAAGAAAGACAACTGCCAGTTGTTTTGTAATGGTAAACCCAGATTTTTGAGACTTTGACCAGCACTCTCAGCTCCTAGTCTTGAAAGAACTTGAAGGTATGCCTGGTAGATTTCCAAACCATCTATTAAGCCTGGTAAAGCCATGGCTTTCTGGGATTCTCAGTGGGGAGGGAGACTGGCAGCCAGGAGATAGAAAAACCTGAGCCTTGATGTCAGACCAGACTGGGTTTGAATCATAGCTCTGCCATTTATGAACTGTGTGGCTTTGGGAAAGTTATATAACCTCTTCAGACTCCAATTTCTTCATCTGAAACAAGGAGTTAAGAGTAGAGCCTGCAGGGTGGGGCCAGGGGTAGAGCACTTGTCGGGGTTAAATGGGCCGACGTGTGTGGAGCGCCGTGCACTGTGCCTGGCACACGGTGCAGGCTCAGAACCGCGGCTGGCGTGGTGCTGAGAGCGCCTGCGCCTCGGGCCCTGCTGGCACCCCTGGCTGTGTTTTCCTTCTTGCTTCTCTGCTCCTTTTCCCTTCTCCTCTGAGTGATGTCAAGGCTCTGGGGAAATGTAAAGCAGTTCTTCTCTGTAGAAGACTTGAAGATTCCTCACCTAGACAGATGATTGGAGCTAGTTTCTGTTGTGCTCTGGGATTTGCTAGAAGAAAAGTTTACTCCTACCCTGGTGGAAAAATAACTTTCTTCCCTTATATGGCTTTAAACTTGTGCTGAGCCCCTTTTTCCTGTTTTCACATTTTAGACCGTCTATGTGATCTTGAAAAGCATTTTGTTTTCTTCTGAATATGTTTGTAATAATTGTAGAAGCAGTGCTGCGCTCAGAAAGTACATGCCTGACTTCCCGTCCATCTCTGTGCTGGGGCTTTCCCCTTTTCCCTCCTCTCTTCTCCCTCATTCATGGTGCACCTCGAGGAAAGGAGTCACACTAAATATTGCCAAGTAATAGCAGTCCTGCTTAAGAAATATGTTTGCCTGTGTTTGTTCTCGTGCTCATTACTCCTTTTGGGGTATATACATACATACATATGCCAGTGCTCTCAAGTTATATTTGAGAAGAAAGAATTCTTAGAATCACATTGGGAATGGTTGCTAAGCATGATCCAGCTGACTTTTCAGTTCTTTATTTCTGAAGTATTTCAGTGATATGTTCTTTTTGGCTTTTTCTTGTCATGAACATTGACCCAAAGAGGACAGTTTTTTATTTCATTCATTTATCCGTTTACCCATCTATTCACCCATTCTTTCATCCATCTGTCCATGAAATAATTTTTGAACACCTCCCTGCCTAAGGCACCATTCTGCAAGATGAAACCCAGTGGGTTGGGAGTGAAGAGATGGGGTTTTAGTTCTGCCTCTGCCATTAACTCAGTTTCCACAGAAAGGAAAAGGAACATGGTAATTCAGAGAGCTCTTTCCCTCTGACATTTTGTAATATATCTCAAAAGAAAAGTCGACCACTGCCTGGGTGCTGTGATTGAAGGACATTTCACACCTCTTGAGAATCATGAAAAATGTACAGATGGCTCTGTTGTACGTTTAGGCACTTTAATTTATGTCAATATTCAAGCTTTCTCCACAAAGCTCACTTTATTCTGGGGAGTCTCATGGTGGTCATGGTGTTTATAAATGACAGTATGCCCATCATATCATTTTTGGCTTGTCTGATGGTTTCGTGCATGTTACATTTTGATTTTGTAAAACCATTAACAATGGTGGACAAGGAATGTCAGAAAAGTCCAATCCTGATTTCCCTTCTTTGCCTTTCTTTTGTTCTGTTTTTATGGCTCCAGTAACAGGAATTTTATTACAGCAGTTTGTGTCCTCAGCTCTTTTGCTGAGGCTCTGCATAATTTATGATCTAGATTCCAAAATGTTAGTGAATTGCTCCACCAGAAATAATGGAATGTGACAGCAATGGATTCCACATTCTTGGCCCAAATATTTGTGTCTGTGGTTTACAAGTCATTTCAGAGCACGATTGCTACACTGCTCAAGCTGTTACTGAGAATGAATTCTGACAAAAGAAGAGAACTGAGGCAATTATAAAAACACCAAATGGGTCTGGGCAGCAGTGTTGTGCTTCCGAGTATCAGGAAGAAGCGCATATCTCCCTCCCCCCATGGTTCACCCCTCGATTCTCGGACCCACTGCTGAATATTAGATATGTAATTTAGATCTCAGAGTGTCTCTTATGTGGAAGTCATACATGATGGGTGAACCAACATTTATGGTACACTCATTCTGCCTCAATAAAGTAGGAATGTGCCCTAATGATGTACCCTTGGAGGCATGTCTTCCTTTTTAAAGTTTTACCTTCCCAGGGTGATGACCCCAGAGCTCCATAATCTCTTTAATTCTTTTTTGTTGAAATTATTTTTATTCGGTGTATCTTCCAGCTATTTCAGAAAGATCTGAAAATAGAGCCTGTGTTAAATGTAAAATTATTTAAATGACCAAAAATTGCAGTTACTTTAGAAGTTCCGAAAGACTCTTTTGGTGTAATAAGTGAATCCCTTGCTCTCATGTTGATGTGGCTTTTGTTGGTGAGTCAGGATAAGTTTAGTGGTTATGGGACTGACTGTAAGAAGGGTCTGGGAGGTTTGTTTGGTATTAAATTGTCCTTTGTATGGAAAAATAAGATAGAAATCACCTTACCAGATTGGTGGACTCTTGATGTATGTGATTCCTGTGACGAAGGACACAGGTGTGTGGACGGGAGTGCTGGCGCAGGTGTAAAGTGTCCTCCTGTCCTGGGACACAGGGACTCTTTTCTTGTGGAGACAGGTTGGTGAGTTGTGTCCACAGTCAACTGGAACCCTTACTCTATGACCTTACCACCCAGAACATGGACAGAACAGTGAAACAGAATGTGTACATGTGGATGTATATGCATGTCTGCTTTCTTACTATACCCTCCAGTGAGTTGTGATGAAAAACACAAGCATTTAGGTTAGTCTGTTCTTTGTTTAATATTTAGTGAGCACCACATCTCAGGTACTGTTCTAGGCACTGGAGATGAAACAGTGAATACAACAACAGCAAAAAATCTCTGCTTAGCTTATATTCTAATATAGGAGAAGTGGTTTTAAATAAATAAGTACTGTGAAGGAACTCAGCTGGGAAGGGGGATAGAAAATGACAGCAAATGGATGGAGAGGAAGGGAGTCACGTGCCAGCTGGGGTATTTTAGGTGGTGAGGTCAAAGAAGACCTCTATGAGGGGCTGACATTTGCACAGAAACCTGAGTGAAGCAGAGTAAACTTCAGAGTGAGCCAAACTTGCGTTTGAATTCCATCGTTGTAACTTGCTCACTGTTAGACCTCTCTTAAGTCAGTTCCTTCTTCTTGCTTGCAGGAACGTGTTTGGTGTTATTGATTCTATTCTCCTTTTTGTCTTCTTTTGCACTTGAAAATTAAATACAGCTTTGTGTTCTCTGACCATGGGGATTAACCCAGGATTTACAGTATCTACAGTAATCATCAGTGGGCTTCCCCGGTGGCTCAGCAGTAAAGAATCTGCCTATAGACAAATGGACAAGGAAGTGGTGGTACATATACACTGTGGAATATCACTCAGTCATAGAAAGGAACATGTTTGAGTCAGTTCTGATGAGGTGGATGAAGCTGGAGACTATTACACAGAGTGAAGTGAGTCAGAGAGACAAATACTGTATATTAATATGCATATATATGGAATTTGAAAGGTGGTAACGACGACCCTACATGCAAGGTAGCAAAAGAGACACAGATGTAAAGAACAGACTTTCGGATTCTTTGGGAGAAGGCGAGGGTGGGATGATATGAGAGAAGAGCATTGAAACATGTACATTACTATGTAAAACAGATGACCAGTGCGAGTTTGATGCATGAAGCAGGGCATTCAAGCTGGTGCTCTGGGAAAACCCAGAGGGATGCGGTGGGGAGGGAGGTGGGAGGGTGGTTCAGGATTGGGGGGGACACAGGAGCACCTGTGGCTGATTCATGTTGATGTATGGAAAGAAACAATCACAATATTGTAAAGTAATTATCCTCCAATTAAAAAAAAAAGAATCCGTCTGCAATACAGAAGACCTGGGTTTGATCCCTGGGTTGGGAAGATCCCCTGAAGATGGGAAAGGCTACCCACTCCAGTATTCTTGCCTGGAGAAGCCCATGGACAGAGGAGCCAGGCAGGCTACAGTCTATGAGGTTGCAAAGAATTGGACACACACACCCGTGTGTAAAATTTTCCAATTAAAATTTAAGAATCTGATCTGAAAAAATGTTTTCCTAATTTATTAACTTATATGAATAAATATCCAAAAGACTTGGAAAAATTAATTATAGTTAATCACACTTTTACGTGATCTTTGCCTTTATTGAGAAGAAGGAGGTTACATGAAATTGGCCATCTCTGAAAAGTCCAGACCTATGGGTACATTACACTACATGCCTGCAGTCCCATAAAACCCTTCTGGGAGAGTTTTAATAGGATAGAGATCTTAACTTCTTAGAACTCTACATGGGAGAGTGGGTGGCATGAATGTTGACCTAAGTGGGAAGTGATAGAAAAGTTCTCCACTTAAAGTTTCTAATGCGGTGTGTTCCGGAGACTGTGATCTGAGTGGGATTGATGTGGACAGCATTACTGTCAGTTCATAGCAACGTTACAGGCTTCTTTAGAGAAGGAATCCGCTGGGACCTTATTGGTTCTAGAGCCACTAGCTGCTCTGGGGAGAGATATAAAGACACATCAGCCTCTAGGCTGTGTCTGTTTTACATAAAGTTTCCTCTCAGGGAGCAATAAAGCACACAGCTCTGTCCTGGCAAGACTTCCGGCTGGAGGAGCCCCTGAATTCAGAGCGTTTGGTCATCATGGCCCGCTGCTGTAATACTCTGCATTTGTACAGCGCTTTATGAATTGCTTCACTTTGTCCCCATTAACAACCCTGCAGAGACTCAGGGCAGACCCTCTTGCCCTGGTGGGTGGAGAATTCACATGTCCAAGATCCCAAGAAGCCAGGACTACACCCATATTCAAGCTTATGGAAGCTTCCCCAGGGCCACCATGCAGGGGAGGACCACCCTCCTTGGTACAGGAGCTGCTGACCTATGGCAGGTCCTTCTAAGGAGTGAGTCCTCTGGGGTTATGTCTGTGTGGTGATCATGGGGACATGCGGGAGGTGAGCCAGGCGAGCAGAGAAAGGAGGTCTGGCTCAAGGCCTGAAAGCAAAGAGAACCCTGCAGGGGAGACGGCACCCGAGAGCAGAACATGTGTCCCTGGAACACGAGGATCCCAGATTTCCGAGCTGGAGAGGGGCTGTATCATCCAGTCCCCTTAAGGTTTAGAGAAACAAAGCAAAGCAGAGCAGAACCACAGCTCAGGAGAGCTGAGGGGTTTAAATCGCAGAGCTGGCTTGAGGCCAAGCAGTTTGAGAGCCTGGTACTTCTAACGCCTGGGCAAACAGATTTTTTAGTATTTTCCTTCCTCATATCAGACTTCCTTGCCTTAATCCCTTTCTACAACAGAAGGCCCTTTAATTTTTGAGTTTCGTATTTTAAAGTTGTTCATCCAGTGCTCACAGTTCCTAAAAGCCCTGATGAAAATGCCTTTAATTGAAATGAGCAGTGATTGAGGCCATCCCGTCCTTGTTACCGTGGGTTTATCCTCCTTCCCACCATCTCCTCGGTGCGTGACTGTGTCGTAGAAAGAGCTGACTGGGGCCTGGAGGCAGTTGCTCACTGCACAGAACCGTGTTTTGTTTTCTGCTGTTTTGTTGTATCTCAGTGTCCTGTTCTTATTTCTTTCCATGTCTCTCCTGTCTAGGCTGTGAGCTCCTTAAAGGCCTGGTAGCAGGCCTTTGGAGTCTGTGGATACTGTGTATATGACTCTCAGAAGGCGTTCATTAAATGTGCTTCTTTTGGTAGCAGGTTAACACTGCATATCCCTCAGTCCCCTCAACTCCACCCCCTCAAACTCAGGACAAAGGCAGTGGTTCTGTAATCCTAATAGTTAACAGACAGGAAACACTGCAGCCTCATGATTCATGCTTATGTTTGTTTTTTTAAGTATCTGTATTTTCAGAAGTACTGGTCATTGTTATTCTTTGTTCATTTGAACTAGCCGCTGTTTTTGTTTGTATCTTTGGGAGTTCGGTTCAACGGTATTGATTTCCTCTTAATGAAATAGAAGCCACCTCAGATCTTTCTTGCATATTGAGTTATGTTTTGGTGTTTAGGAGAGAGAATGCTGCCTAATGATGAAGAGTTCAGGCTGTGGAGTTGGAGGGGCACAGGGTCGCCCATATCCTGCTTGTGAGGTTATCTCTGAGCAAGTTGTTAGGCCTTGGTTGGTCTTGGGATTTTCCCTAACTGTTGAAGCCAAAGCTGCTTTGACAAAATCGGTGTCATCACAGTTCAGAAGAGCAGTGAGGCCTGGGTCACCTGTGATCACCATATGCACAGCTGGGCTTCTGCCAGAGCAAGAGTCTTCGTGGTGACACGGGGTAGGAGGAAGTATACAGAACAGACTTTTAGCCTCTTATTTGATTGGTTATTAAAACTTCCCTCATGCAAATACTTATAAACAGTCTTTCAGTGTTTTTAAAAATTTGTGGCAGAAAGAGATTTATCGGAGCATTTGAAGAGTTTTGGATCTCATTTCTCAAGAGTCTAGCAGTACATCCCTTTACCCTTTATTTATAAAAGCAGAGAGTTCTGACAATTTTTGACCGAATCTTGAGATTCTAGTGATTTGTGTCAGATAGATATTTGTTTGATCCAGACTCTGGCTGGTTCATACTATAGTTTATTCCACAGACTGAGTTGGAAAGTGTTTAAGGAGAGTGGAGGTTTAAAAATGTGTCCACATATTCACTGACACTTCTCCCTCCCAAGTAGAGTCTAAATTGCCTTCCCTGGAATGTGGACCAGACTTAATAACCCTTATGAAGAATAGAACATGAGAGAAGTGATGCTGTATGACTTCTGAGGCAAGGTTACAGAAAGACTACAACGTCCACTTGGCTCCTTCCCTCTTGCAGCACTCACTGTGGGGGAAGTCAGCTATTCACCGTGAGGATGCTCATACTTAACCTCTCAGGGGACAGACATGGGTGTTCTCCCTCCAGACCATGAAGGGGCCTGCAGGAGAACTACTCCTAGTGCTTGAGGTATGTGCAGGCATGGGAGTCGCATTCTGCAGACCCATATCTGACTAAATAGTGAACTTGCTGGTCTGCTATCTGCACCTTCCTGAAAGGGAGAGGAGAAAGATGGAGACAGGGCCAGCACTAAAGAGCGGCACTCCTGTGTTGGCAGGTCAGGCATGCACCAGTGTCCAGTGGCCCAGGGAGAGGAGAGGTTGGTTTGAGACAGCTGTCCAGAACCACTCCCAGGAGGGCTGCCTCTGACGAGCAAACTCTAGCAGCACAAGGCTCTGGAGTGTGACTGGAGGGAATCCAAGAGAGGGTTCCCACATCAGGGAGCTGTGCAGTGGGTATATCTCCCCCCAGAGCTCCAGAGAACTTGTACAAGACCCTTACAAATGAGGGTGGCAGTTGGATGCCTATGTACAGGTAGCAGCAGTAGCCAGTCTTCAGCAAAAAGCCTGCAGTCATCAAGAGAATACTGGTTAAGCTTCCCTGGTGGCTCAGACGGTAAAGAATCTGCCTGCAATGGGGGAGACCCTGGTTTGGTTCCTGGGTCGGGATGTTTCCCTGGAGAAGGGAATGGCAGCCCACTCCAGTATTCTTGCCTGGAGAATTCCATGGACAGAGGAGCCTGGCCGGCTACAGTCCGTGGGGTTGCAAAGAGTTGGACACAACTGAGCAACTAACACTTCAACTTCACACTAAGAGTCACCCATCCCTTCCCAAATCTCCTAGTTCAGTACGCCGGGGAGTGAGAGGAAGGGAGAAGAACTTCTCCACCAGCTGGTTTCCAGCAGAACAGCAGACTTGCTTCTGTGCTGCTTATGGTTAAAGTGGTGTGCTGAAGTTTCCCAGCTTCCTTGACGTGGAAGTGTTACCGCTTCTAGCCAATGAAATGTGAGACCATGGAAAGTGCTCATGCAGTTCTTCCGTGTCTGTTTTCCTGCTGCAGCCGCTGGGGTGGTGGATGTGCAGATCGGAGCCTCCTGCTGACTCACTTGGGACAGGCAGAGTGAGCGGGAGACAACGGCGTGAACATGAGGCCAGGCTGTGCTTGGTGACAGCGTGACTCAGCCCGCCCTGATTAACACGAGCAGGGCGCAGACATGGAGTGCCCTCGTGTTAGACATTGCCCTGGACAGCTGGGGCTCAGTTGAGATGGCAGGCTTTGAATTTGAGGTCTGTGCAGCCGAGTCCAGCTTTAGAGAGCCCGCTGCTCTAAGCTGAGCCAGTGCCAGTCCATGAGCTATCTATTCCTTGTCCACAAGAAGATAAGGAAAGAAAGCAGGGGTAAGCATTTTGAAACTTTTATAGCAATTGGACATTGCTGTGATATTTCATTGTCTTATAATAGTATTAGTTTGCAGTTGATTATAAAAAGTAAAGAATACCCAAACTGGCCCTTCACCAAGATAGTTTTAGAAGTACTACTTCATAGTATATTCTATCAGTCTTAAATATAGTTAAAAGAATAGTCAGTTTTGGAATTGTTTCTTTTTTGGATTTATTCCATATGTCCATTCTGTTTTAAGTCTTCTTGATCTTTTTTTTGGAAATGACTGGAATACAATAACAATTTCAGCACTGATATCAGGATGTAAATCTCCATAGTTCCTCCCCTTCACTTTCAAATTTGGATTCATCTTTTTATTCCTCTTCCTCTCAGGTTTTCCTTCCTTAACTCCATTTTACTTATCAACCACCCTAGATCTGCCTTCTCCACCCCGCCTTTTAAATTTCTTTTGCTAAAGTCTCAACGATTTTCTAAATGTCAGATCTGTCAACCTCGCCTTGTACTTCATTTATTTGAGCTCCCCTCCATGTCTGCATCACAGACACCCTTTCTCGGATTCCTCCTTCACTTGGCTTCCAAAGCCCTTCTTAGCCTTGGGGTTTTATTTATCAACAACTCTGCTTAGCAAAAACTGGGCATAAATTATTAGAGTAAAATTTTTGAAATTTAGTTCATGAATGGATTTAATAACCAACTGTGCTTATTTTGTAAAGAATTCTTTTGTAATGTGAATAAGAGTCATCTTAGTTTTAAATTATAGTTTTTTTTGTTTGGAAATCAAACACACGCACACACGCACACATGCACACAGAGTAACATCACCTATTTCACTCTTAATTTCCCTTCATTCCAAAGCATGAATGATACTGTGTCTTCATTTTAAAACATTTCAATTTCATTTGATTTACTTCAGTCATCATTTTCTGAGTGCTTTCCGTTGGTTAAGCACAGGCACATTAACTCCTTATTCAGTTCAGTTTAGTCGCTCAGTCATGTACGACTATTTGTGACCCCATGGACTGCATAATGCCATGCTTCCCTGTCCATCACCAACTCCCAGGGTTTACTCAAACTTATCTCCATTGAGTTGGTGATACCATCCAACCATCCATCCTCTATCATCCCCTTCTCATTATGCCTTCAGTCTTTTCCAGCATCAGGGTCTTTTCCAATAAGTCAGTTCTTTGCATCAGGTGGTCAAATATTGGTGTTTCAGCTTCACTTTCAGTCCTTCCAATGAATATTCAGGACTAATTTCCTTTAGGATGGACTGGTTGGATCTCCTTGAAGTCCAAGGGACTCTCAAGAGTCTTCTCCAACACCACAGTTCAAAAGCATCAATTCTTCAGTGCTCAGTTTTCTTTATATTCCAAGCCTCACATCCATACGTGACTACTAGAAAAACCGTAGCTTTGACTAGACAGACCTTTGTTGGCAAAGCAATGTCTCTGCGTTCTAATATGCTGTCTAGGTTGGTCATTACTTTTCTTTTTTTATTTTTTTTTTGATCATTACTTTTATTTGAAGGAGCAAGCATCTTGTAATTTCATGGCTGCAGTCACCATCTGCAGTGATTTTGGAGCCCCCCAAAATAGCGTCTGCCTCTGTTTCCATTGTTTCCCCATCTATTTGCCATTAAGTGATGGGACCAGATGCCATAATCTTAGTTTTCTTTTTCACTCTCCTCTTTCACTTTTATCAAGAGGCTTTTTAGTTCCTCTTCACTCTCTGCCATGAGGGTGGTGTCATCTGCATATCTGAGGTTATTGATATTTCTCCCAGCAATCTTGATTCCAGCTTGTGCTTCCTCCAGCCCAGCGTTTCTCATGATGTACTCTGCATATAAGTTAAATAAGCAGGGTGACAATATACAGCCTTGACGTACTCCTTTCCTGATTTGGAACCAGTCTGTTGTTCCATGTCTGGTTCTAACTGTTGCTTCCTGACCTGCATACAGATTTCTCAAGAGGCAGGTCAGGTGGCCTGGTATTCCCACCTCTTTCAGAATTTTCCACAATTTATTGTGATCCACACAGTCAAAGGCTTTGGCATAGTCAATAAAACAGAAATAGATGTTTTTCTGGAACTGTCTTGCTTTTTCAGTGATCCAACGGATGTTGGCAATTTGATCTCTGGTTCCTCAGCCTTTTCTAAAACCAGCTTGAATATCTGGAAGTTCATGGTTCACATACTATTGAAGCCTGGCTTGGAGAATTTTGAGCATTACTTTGCTAGCATGTGAGATGAATGCAATTGTGTGGTAGTCTGAGCATTCCTTCACATTGCCTTTCTTTGGGATTGGAATGAAAACTGACCTTTTCCAGTCCTGTGGCAACTGTTGAGTTTTCCAAATTTGCTGGCATATTGAATGCAGCACTTTCACAGCATCATCTTTTAGGATTTGAAATAACTCAACTGGAATTCCATCAACTCCACTAGCTTTGTTCATAGTGATGCTTCCTAAGGCCCACTTGACTTCACATTCCAGGATGCCTGGCTCTAGGTGAGTGATCACACCATTGGGATTATCTAGGTCGTGAAGATCTTTTTTGTATCATTCTTCTGTGTATTCTTGCCACCTTTTCTTAATATCTTCTGCTTCTGTTAGGTCCATGCCATTTCTGTCCTTTATTGCACCCGTCTTTGCATGAAATGTTCCCTTGATATCTCTCATTTTCTTGAAGAGAGCGCTAGTCTTTCCCATTCTGTTGTTTTCCTCTATTTCTTTGCATTGGTTGCTGAGGAAGGCTTTCTTATCTCTCCTTGCTATTCTTTGGAAATCTGCATTCAAATGGGTATATCTTTCCTTTTCTCCGTTGCCTTTTGCTTCTCTTCTTTTCACAGCTATTTGTAAGGCCTTCTCAGACAACCATTTTGCCTTTTTTGCATTTCTTTTTCTTGGGAGGATGGCCTTGATCTCTGCCTCCTGTACAATGTCACAAACCTTCCGTCCATAGTTCTTCAGGCACTCTATCAGGTCTAATCCCTTGAATCTATTTGTCACTTCCACTGTATAATTGTAAGGGATTTGATTTAGGCCATACCTGAATGGTCTAGTGGTTTTCCCCACTTTCTTCAATTTAAGTCTGAATTTGGCAGTAAGGAGTTCATGATCTGAGCCACAGTCAGCTCCCAGTCTTGTTTTTGATGACTGTATAGAGCTTGTCCATCTTTGGTTGCAAAGAATATAATCAGTCTGATTATGGTATTGACCCTCTGGTGATGTCCATGTGTAGAGTCTTCTCTTGTGCTGTTGGAAGAGGGTGTTTGCTATGACCAGTGCATTCTCTGAGAAAAACTCTATTCGCCTTTGCCCTGCTTCATTCCGTACTCCAAGGCCAAATTTGCCTGTTACTCCAGGTGTTTCTTGATTTCCTACTTTTGCATTCCAGTCACCTATAATGAAAAGGACATCTTTTTTGGGTGTTAGTTCTAGAAGGTCTTGTAGCTTCTTTAGCATTACTGGTTGGGACATAGACTTGGATTACTCTCATAATGAATGATTTGCCCTGGAAATGAACAGAGGTCATTCTGTCATTTTTGAGATTGCATCCAGGTACTTGCATTTCAGACTCTTTTGTTGACTATGATGGCTACTCCATTTCTTCTAAGGGATTCTTGCCCACAGTAGTAGATATAATGGTCACCTGAGTTAAATTCACCCATTCCAGTCCATTTTAATTTGCTGATTCCTAAAGTGTCGATGTTCACTCTTGCCATCTCCTGTTTGACCACTTCCAATTTGCCTTCATTCATGGATCTAACATTCCAGGTTCCTATGCAGTATTGCTCTTTATAGCATCAGACTTGACTTCCATCACCAGTCACACCCACAACTGAATGTTGTTTTTGCTTTGGCTCCATCTCTTCATTCTTTCCACTGATCTCCTGTAGCATATTGGGCACCTACCGACCTGGGGAGTTCATCTTTCAGTATCCTATCTTTTTGCCTTTTCATCCTGTTCATGGGGTTCTCAAGGCAAGAATACTGAAGTGGTTTGCCATTCCCTTCTCCAGTGGACCATGTTTTGTCAGAACTCTCCACCATGACCCGTCTGTCTTGGGTGGCCCTACACGGCATGGCTTATAGTTTCACTGAGTTAGACAAGGCCGTGGTCCATGTGATCAGCTTGGTGAGTTTTCTGTGATTGTGGTTTTCAGTCTGTCTGCCGTGTGGTGGAGGGTAAGATTCTTTGCTGGATAATAAGGATAATTCCTTATTAGTGAGGTGAGATGGCTCACTCAAGATTGCATCAGCAACTTCTGCTTCTAGGGAATGGAATAGATATGCTTCCCCAAACTCTAAGCATTATGTGTATGCTTACATATATGCATATGTATGAGACAAGCATAACAATGCTCAGAAAGGTAGGAAACGTAAGGTAGACCAGTAGGGACCTCGGCACCCAAAGAATGACAAGGTAATAGGCTGCATGGTAGTGAGTTCCTTCAGAAGGCAAAGTGGAGAAAACTGGACTTCTCCCTGCATCTGGCAGTGACAAGATGGTATCATACCCTTCACCCACCAGGGGATGACCTGGTGATGTCAGAGGAGATCTGCTAAAACATAAGATTAAAATTAGGTCCAGAATCTTATAATAATTAAAAAGACCAGGTTTCAGTTGGAACTCACTCATTAAGAACCAGGAAAATCTCAAACTTAATGAGAAGAGATAAGAGACAGTGACATCGTGATGGCACATTTGCTAGAATTATCTCGCAAAGATTTTTAAAGCAAATATCACAGAGGTGTTTCAGTGAGCAATTATGAACATTCTTGAAACACATGGAAAAAATGAAAAGCCTTGGCAAAGAAAGAGAAGGTATAAAGAAGAACCAAATGGAAATTTAGAACTGAAAAATACAGTAACTGAAATAAAAATCTCAACAGATGGACTCAGCAGCAGAAAGGGGAAGACATAGGAAAGAATCAATGAACTTGAAGATACAACAGTAGAAATTATCCAGTCTGAGCAACATAGAGAAAATAGACTGGGGGAAAAATGAACAGAACTTTGGAGACATGTGGAACTATAACAAAAGATCCAACATTTGTGTAGTTTGAGCCCTGGAACAAGGAGAGAGGGGCTGAAAGTGAATATGAAGAAATAAAAGCTTAAAATTTCTTGAAACTGACAAGAAATATAAACATACAGATCTAAAAGCTGAGCAAACTCCCTAGAAAAAAATCCAGAAAGAAATCTATACCAAGTCACATCCTAGTCAAACTTCACAAAACTAAAGAAAAAGAAAAATCTCTTGAAAACAACCAGACCATATATATCCTGGGCCATGAAACAAAACTCAGCAAATGTAAAATAATTGATATCACAGAATGTTCTCTGACCATAATGGAACCAAACTAGAAATCAATAACAGAAAGACAGGTAAAAAATAAAAAGTCTTCAAACAGTTGGAAACTAAACACTTTTAAATGATAAGTGGATTAAAGAGAAAGTCTTAAAATGAAAAAGTACATTAAACTGAATGAAAATGCAACATATCATAATTTGTGCTGAGAGGGAAATTTATAGAGCACTAAATAAATATTTAAGTTAGATAAGAGGGAAAATCTCAAGTCAATAATGTAAGCTCCTCCTGAAGAAACTGCAAAAACAAAGGCAAAATAAACCTAAAACAATCCAGAGGAAAGAAATAATAAATGCCCTGGAGAAGGAAATGGCAACCTACTCCAGAATTCTTGCCTAGAAAATTCCACAGACAGAGGAGTCCATGTGGTCACAAATAGGATACGACTGAGCTACTGACCATAGGGGTAAGAATGGGAATCATCACTAACTGTTAATTAGTAAGAGGAATCTTATTGGGGAGGTAAAAATGTTACAGAACTTGATTGTGGTGATGGTTGCACAACTAGGTAAGTTTAATGAAGGTCATTGAAGTGATCCTCAATTCCATTCCTGTTTTAGCATCTGGGTTCCCTGCCATAACATCTATTGTCACCCATATCTAGAATGAAGTGTTGTCTTGGAGCCTGTTGTACATTTAAAAATAAGCTTTTTAAAAAAGGTCATTGAACTGTACAATTTAAATATGGAACCTAAATTATACCTCAATAAAGTTGTTTCTTTTTAAAAAAAAAAAAATAAATGTAAGAGTAGAAATCAATGAAATTGAAAACAGAAAAAAAACAGTAGAGAAAATCAGTAAAACTAAGAGCTGGTTCTTTGAAAAGATCAATAAAATCGCACAACATGTAGCAGCTGACAAAGAAAAATAGAGACAACACAGATGGCTATTACTGTGAATAAAGTGGGAGTATCATCACAGACCCAACAAATATCAAAAGGGTAAGGAGGTACTATGAGCAACTCCATGTCCATAATTTGACAGCTTACTTAAAATGGACCAATTCCTTGAAAAGTACAAACCAGCACAGCTTACCCAATGTGTACTAGATAATTTGAATATTCCTATAAATATAACTACTAAGGAAATTGAATTTTTCATTAAAAACCACCCCTCAAAGACATCTCTAAACCTAGATGATTTCACTGCAGAACTCTACCAAATATTTAAAGAAGAATTAACATTTCTGCAATCTCTTCCAGAAAATGGAAGAGAAGTGAACACTTCCTAACTCATTCTATGAAGCCTCTATTATCCTGATACCAAAACCAAGCAAAGACTTTTTTGAAGTATATACATATGTGTGTGTGTGTGTGTGTGTGTGTGTGTGTACACACACATGTATAGGTAATAAATGCAGATGCGAAAGTCTTAACAAAGTATCAGCCATTAGAATTCAGCAACATATAAAAAGAATTATACACCATGACCAGTGGAGTTTACACAGAGCATGCAAAACTGGTTCAGTATTTGAAAATTGGTCCCTGTAAGCTATTGTATTAATATTAACAGGCTCATGAAGATAAGTCACATGATGGTATCCACCAGTGCAGAATGGGAAAAGTATAATTATTTCAAAGTAAAAACTATTCTAAAAAATCACAGTCAGTTAAAAGTCAGAACCAGGATTGAGAACAAGGTCTTTTTGCTCTTATCAAAAGCTTGATTATCATTCTGAACCCTTAAGAAACTTAACTGATTTTTTGCTTTTGCAATTTCAAGATGCCAAGTCTGGATGCCAGAACTGGTGAACTCTTCTAGTTCTTTAGCTTCCTTGACTTTCAAGCACTTGGAGCCATTTTTAAGAGCCACTGGTGTATTCTATAGTCTGGTGCATTTGTATTTGCTAAAGAGTTTGAGACATCCTTTGCCCTTGAGGCACATGGCTTGTGACCTGAATAAAGCTGTCAGTGGGATGCTTCCAGACATTGTGAGAGTCATGTTAGAAAATCAGAATATTGGCGTACCCTACCATTAAAAGGATCCTAGAACTATGGGATGTTAGAACTGAAAGGGCTTTTTATAAAATGTTATTCAATTTAATTCTTTCGCTTTATAAGAAAGTAAATATTTTTCACTGATAAGGAAACTTTTATGTGGGGAGATTTATTGACTGACCTTAGATCACACAGCATGGCTAAGCCAAGAGAAAATTAAAAAAAAACACACACAAAAAAACAAAACGCAGAATCCATAGGCCTGGAAGACACCCTGTAGAGACAATCACTAATTGAGGTTGATGTAATCCACTCGTGTAGAAAAATGGAAAATCCAGATTTTCCAAAAGACAAAATAGACTTTCAAAGATGGTTTTCAGAATTAACTTTCATAGACACCTTAAATAGCCAGCTGTTTTTCTGCATCTAAAATATGATTTGGTTCACTTATAAGTTTTTCTTGCTCAATTTTTGAGGACATATTTATATGTAAAGCTGGATACATGCATATGAAACAGAAATTCCATTATCATTCAGATAGAGCACATGTAGGACTAAGATTATGACACTCAAATGAAGCTGCTCACGTTGAGAAATACCACTATCATTATGAAGATAAAGTCAGAGAAGTTTCTGAAACATCAAAGAGTTTATTGTTATTTTCCCAAAGTAGTAGAAGAAACACAAAGTACCTTGGAGGTTGTAATGTATCTTCTCATTGTCCTCTGGAGCAGGCAAAGGGAGAAATACCTTCAATTCTTGGGGAAGTGGAGGGTAAATGTGTTTTTCACACTTGCGATTCAGATGTGTTTATTAGGTTCAATCATAAGGTGAAAAATAATGAGCTTAAACCTTCAAGTTTTTCTATAGGATCTCTAATTGTACTGGTTCCTTTATAGGTATTAAACTTGCTATAAAGTCTCTCAAAAGAAAAACATTTGAACATTCACAAGAGTAGGTAATATGATGATACTTCCCAAAAGTAAGCTAAGGAAGTATTAGTAGCCTTTTATTTTGGCAAACAATTTACCATTTACAGTCTAGGTACTCAAAGTGTGGCCCGTGACTGGGCAGCATCTCATCTCCTGGGAGCTTATTAGGAGTGTAGACTCTCAGCCCCACCTCAGACCTAGGAAATAAGCTTCTGTATATTAACAAGGTCCCCAGTGACTCATGCACATTAAGGTTTGAGAAGCCTTGTTCTGCAAAGTTCTTTTATGTGCACTGTCTGCTCTGCCAGCAAAGCATGAACACAGGAGAAAGTGACACTGACCTGACCACATGCAGGAATCATCTCCCTTGAGGTGAGGGAATAATGACAATGATTGCAACTGTGGTTCCTCAGGAACCCATTGCACACGAGTCACTCTACATAGGTGATCATATTCATTTCATCCGCAACACACCCTGTAAAGGGGGTATTATTAGCTCCATTTGACAGTGGAGGAAAATGCAGCTCCTGAGGGTAGGTAAATCCAAGATCATACAACCAGGAAATGCTAGAGCCCAGATAATTCCCTGATCTCAGGGCCTCTTCTTTTTCCAAGTGTTAAAAACATGCTAGAAGGAGAAAGGGGTTATCACAGAGGACTTCAGCCTTGGCTGATTTTAGAATTGCCTGGAGAACATCGCAAAGCCCTGATGCCTGCTGTCTTAGTGTGTTTGACCTGCTATAAGAGAATACCACAGACTGTGTGGCTTATCAGTTCAGTTCAGTCACTCAGTTGTGTCCGACTCTTTGCGACCCCGTGGACTGCAGCACACCAGGCCTCCCTGTCCATCACCAACTCCCGGAGTTTACCCAAACTCTTGTCCATTGAGTCAGTGATGCCATCCAAACATCTCATCCTCTGTCATCCCCTTCTCCTCCTGCCCTCAGTCTTTCCTAGCATCAGACTCTTTTCCAATGAGTCAGTTCTTTGCATGAGGTAGCCAAAGTATTGGAGTTTCAGGTTCAACATCAGTCCTTCCAATGAATATTCAGGACTGATCTCCTCTCAGATGGACTGGTTGGATCTCTTTGCAGTCCAAGGGACTCTCTCCAGAGTTTTCTCCAACACCATAGTTCAAAAGCATCAATTCTTCGGCACTCAGCTATCTTCATAGTCCAACTCTCACATCCATACATGACTACTGGAAGAATCATAGCCTTGACTAGATGAACCTTTGTTGGCAAAGTAATGTCTCTGCTTTTTAATATGCTGTCTAGGTTAGTCATAACTTTCCTTCCAAGGAGTAAGTGTCTTTTAATTTCATGGTGTGTGGCTTATAGACAGCAGGAATTTATTGCTCACAGTTCTGGAGGCTGGAAAGTCTGAGGTGAGAGGGTCAGCATGGTTGGGTGAGGTTGGGTGACTGTCTTCTGGGTCATGGTAAAAGAAGCTAGGATTTCTTTGGAGCTTCTTTGATAAGTGCACTAATCTCATTCATGAGAGTTTCACTTGCATGACCCAGTCCCCTCCCAAAGCCCCCACCTACTCATACCATCACCTTGGAGGTTAGGATTTCAAAATAGGAATTTTGGGGAGTTAGAAACATTCAGACCGTAGCACCCCACTGTAGAGATCCTGATTTAATTGGCCTGAGGTCTGGGCTTGGCATTGGGATTTTTAAAAGCGCCCACTAAGAGTCTGACATGTACCCTAAGGATGAGATCCGCTTGTTGCCAGACTGGCTGAATGTCTCTCTGTGTGGCGCTGTTGGCAGGGCTCCTGTTGGGAAGAGTGCACCTGCCTCGCTTCACTTGTTGCCTGGGTAGACTTTCAGATTGCCGGCACTGAGAATGCCAGAGTGGTAGTATAAATACCTGAAGCATTTGATGTGTTGTTGCATGCAATAACCCCACTGTGTTCAGGGAGAGAGAAATTGACTAGGCCGTTTAAATCTCACTAAATGTCTAAAGGCAGAGTAGGCTTCTTTTCCAATCGATCTTTATGGTGATTGCAGAATTCTCTTTTCTTACTCTTCACACAGCCTGGCCCTCATCTCCCAGCACCACCTACTTAAAATCTTATGTTTAGGTGTGCAGGTGGATCTCAGTATTAGCCACAGAAGTGTTCAGAATAGATACCAGAATCCGAGTCCAGTCCATCAGTCGGCTGTTTGCTTTAGATGAGGGTTTCATTGAGTCCTCTCCTCGCCCCGTTTCTCAGGTGAGCGACTGCAGTTCAGAAGAAGTAAGCCATTTGTTGGAGCTGCAGTTCCAGTTAGGTCAGCAAAGACCTTTGGCAGCTCTGATGTGAGTCAAACACTGAGCTCACTCCCCAGGCTCCAGGAACGAAGATCAGTCATCTGCTTCATGGAGCTCACTGTCTTGAAGTGCAGACAAATGGGCCAGAGAAGCATTGTCCACTAGAAAGGTGATGTGAGCCACATACATAATCTAAATTTTTCTAGTGGCCACATGATAAAAGATTTAAAAAAGTGAAAATAAATTTAAAAACATATTTTGCTTAACTCACTATATAATACATGCTATCATTTCAACATGTAATCAATATGAAAATTAATGACATTAATCAGTGTGAAAATTGAAATCCTGGGTGTGTTTTATATTACATGCCTGCATGCTCAGTTGCTCAGTCATGTCCGACTCTCTGTGACCCCATGGACTGTAGCCCACCAGACTCGTTTGTTCTTGGAATTTTTCAGGCAAGGATACTGCAGTGGGTTGCCATTTCCTTCTCCCGGGGATCCTCCCAACCCAGGAATCGAACCTGCATTGGCGGCACATCTCAGTTTGGACTGGTCGTGTTTCAAGTGCTCAGTAGCCACTTGTGGCCACTGGCTGCTGTATTGGACAGCACACCTCTATAGAAACATTGAGGAAACACCTTTTTGTTGGTAGAGCAGGAGTCGGGAAAGAGAGAGAGATGAGTTATTCTTGTCCTTCACTGGCAGCCCCTGGCACCGCGTAGTTAGAAACTGTTTTCAGGATGGGGCGTCCAGTACTCTGGACTGAATGGTCATGTTTCTCTCTCTCTCTCCAGTCCTCTCCAGGGCCAGAGCATTCTCTCTTGTTTTCTATGTTGCTTTTTGCCTTCAGGGTATGGTGTCTCTCAAAGTGATAAAGAATATAGGACTTAGCTGCTTTCTAATTTCCATTCCCTCAGTTCCTCTAAGGACTGTAGCTGGGCTTGCGTGGTCTCCAAGCTCCCAGTGTGGCTGTTGTTCTCACCTAATTTATGCAGAGGCCTCGTAAGAGAAAACTTACCCTTTTGTCTCTTACCCCGTTCTTTGTAATAAGCTCTGCCACGTTTTAGTAATTTAATGGATGGGTATGTTTAAAGCATGTGTGAATTAACTATGATAATCTTTTTATGCTGAATAAATTTCATTAATCATTTTTTTTTAAAAAATCATTGCTAAGCAAATTAACCTGTTTTATTAATAATTGGTGATAATCCTTTTTTTTCAAACAAACCTTTGTGAGCTATTGCAGATAAGCACGTATAAAAAGAAATATGAATCCTCTTGCTGTAAAGCCTGCGTTATTGATCTGTACTGTTTCCTTTTACAAAAGTTCAAGGTGTAAAAGCATTCTTTATTCTTTTTGCCCCACATAGCAGAGCCTCTGGTGGCACTGGTGGTCATTCGAGCAAGCACCTGGTGACTGGGGGACTTGTGTGTTGCTAGCAGTGCCTCCGTTCCCGCACTTGTTATCCCGCATAGTGAGCAGGCCCCCCTGCCCCACCAGGCCGTGAGCAGGAATCCGTAGTCCTTATCTCTTATCCCTGATGCCCACTGCAGCGCTGCGGTAAATGTGTGCTGAAAGAGTGATAATGGCATTCTAGCAAATTATGTCTGAGCCAACAGAGATGAATAAATCAAGTCATTTTTCACTCTGGAGGGCTCCCAGGACCTGATCCTAAGGAGATGAGATAGGAGCCAGGTACATACTAACAGTAACCAGCTGTCTGACTTTGGTAGGTTGCTCTCCTTCTTTGTACTTCAATTTCTCCATCTGGAAAATGAATGATTAATAACTTTGCATCCCCCCCGAGTCATGCTATAAAGATAAAGGGGAGAGAGAGATGAGAGCACGGTGAACTCTTTGGAAGTGAGACCAGTGTAACACTCCGTCACCGTAATTGCCACTGTTACTGTTTCTCTGGGGGTGTGAGGTGTATTCACTTTACCCCTTTGAAGAGCACAGAAGAGAGCTAGCTGGAGTAGAGGGTTTGGGCTAGTGAGATGTGCAGGATGAGTTTGGGTACACAGTTTAGAGTGCACCCAGTTTAGATTCCATCTTTTTAGTATCGGGGAACCTCTGAGACTTTGTCCTGAAGTTTACCCACTCCCCCCCAACCTTCCATCCCAAGCTGAGGTAGAGAAAGCCTCAGGTGAGCAATCTAGACATGATTTAGAAGTTATCGAGCTTGGTTGTACCTCCCCAGATCCCACCTTATCCACTTGCATCTTCTTCACAGAAGCCTTGATTTATTGTCCAGATGCCGTTAAATGCTATCAAATGTGCTGGCTAAGCTCTTGAATTCTAGAATCAGATGCCTGGTTCAAATCCCCACCTGCCACTTTCTAGTCACATGACCATGGGCAAGTTCCTTAACCTCTCCGTGGGCTTGTCTAGAATGTGAGGATAAGTATAGTACTTAAATCATATGCTCTTTTGAGAATCACATTGGCGTATGTAAAATGCTTAAAATAGTGCCTGGCACATAATAAGTCCTCAATAATTTTAATTATTAAAATGTATATTATTATACACTAGGAATTGGGTGAGGCATTATATACATCATCATTCTCTCATCTCATGACAGATCTGAGACTGGGATTTAGCCAGAGCCCACGCACTGGAGGATGGGGTCAAATCCCACTGGACCACAAACACTGTACTTTATTTATGAGTAAATATTAGACACACCTTGCTTTATTTGGAGGTTAAACAAGAAAAAGATAGAGATAAATGAAAAATTGCTACCAAATAAGGGAGAGGCAACACTGATTCTCAGAAGGTACGCAGACCCTTAAATAATGTTTACTGTGGGAACTAAGAGGCAGGTGAGGTGGTCTGATATTCCCATCTCTTTCAGAATTTTCCACAGTTTATTGTGATTCACTCAGTCAAAGGCGTTGGCATAGTCAATAAAGCAGAAATAGATGTTTTTCTGGTACTCTCTTGCTTTTTCAATGATCCAGCGGATGTTGGCAATTTGATCTCTGGTTCCTCTGCCTTTTCTAAAACCAGCTTGAGCATCTAGAATTTCACGGTTCATGTATTGCTAAAGCCTGGCTTGGAGAATTTTGAGCATTACCTTACTAGCGTGAGAGATGAGTGCAATTGTGTGGTAGTTTGAGCATTCTTTGATATTTCCTTTCTTTGGGATTGGAATGAAAACTGACCTTTTCCGGTCCTGTGGCCACTGCTGAATTCTCCAAATTTGCCGGCATATTGAGTGCAGCACTTTTACAGCATCATCTTTCAGGATTTGAAATAGCTCAATTGGAATTCCATCACATCCACTAGCTTTGTTCATAGTGATACTTCCTAAGGCCCACTTGACTTCACATTCCAGGATGTCTGGCTCTAGGTGAGTGATCAGGCCATTGTGATTATCTGGGTCATAAAGATCTTTTTTGTACAGTTCTTCTGTGTATTCTTGCCACCTCTTCTTAATATCTTCTGCTTCTGTTAGGTCCATACCATTTCTGTCCTTTATCGAACCCATCTTTGCCTGAAATGTTCCCTTGATATCTCTAATTTTCTTGAAGAGATCTCTAGTCTTTCCCATTCTGTTGTTTTCCTCTATTTCTTTGCATTGGTTGCTGAGGAAGGCTTTCTTATCTCTCCTTGCTATTCTTTGGAACTCTGCATTCAAATGGGTATATCTTTCCTTTTCTCCTTTGCTTTTAGATTCTCTTCTTCTCACAGCTATTTGTAAGGCCTCCTCAGACAACCATTTTGCCTTTTTGCATTTCTTTTCCATGGGGATGGTCTTGATCCCTGTCTCCTGTACAATGTCACAAACCTCCCTCCATAGTTCATCAGGCTCTCTGTCTATCAGATCTAGTCCCTTAAATCTATTTCTCACTTCCACTGTATAGTCATAAGGGATTTGATTTAGGTCATACCTGAATGGTCTAGTGGTTTTCCCTACTTTCTTCAATTTAAGTCTGAATTTGGCAACAAGGAGTTTATGATCTGAGCCACAGTCAGCTCCTGGTCTTATTTTTGCTGACTGTATAGAGCTTGTCCATCTTTGGCTGCAAAGAATATAATCAATCTGATTTTGGTGTTGACCATCTGGTGATGTCCATGTGTAGAGTCTTCTCTTGTGCTGTTGGAAGAGCGTGTTTGCTATGATCAGTGCGTTCTCTGGGAAAAAGTCTATTCGCCTTTGCCCTGCTTCATTCCGTACTCCAAAGCCAAATTTGCCTGTTACTCCAGGTGTTTCTCGATTTCCTACTTTTGCATTCCAGTCCCCTATAATGAAAAGGACATCTTTTTTGGGTTTTAGTTCTAAAAGGTCTTGTAGTTCTTCATAGAACCGTTCAACTTCAGCTTCTTCAGGGTTACTGGTTGGGGCATAGGCTTGGATTACCGTGATATTGAATGATTTGCTTGGAAATGAACAGAGGTCATTCTGTCATTTTTGAGATTGCATCCAGGTACTTGCATTTCAGACTCTTTTGTTGACTATGATGGCTACTCCATTTCTTCTAAGGGATTCTTGCCCACAGTAGTAGATATAATGGTCACCTGAGTTAAATTCACCCATTCCAGTCCATTTTAGTTTGCTGATTCCTAGAATGTCAACATTCACTCTTGCCATCTCCTGTTTGACCACTTCTAATTTGCCTTGATTCATGGATCTAACATTCCAGGTTCCTATGCAATATTGGTCTTTACAGCAATGCTTTGGCTGTGTGAAAGCCTTTGATTATGTGGATCACAATAAACTGTGGAAAATTCTGAAAGAGATGGGAATACCAGACCACCTGACCTGCCTCTTGAGAAGCCTTTATGCAGGTCAGGAAGCAACAGTTAGAACTGGACATGGAACAACAGACTGGTTACAAATAGGAAAAGGAGTACATCAAGGCTGTATATTGTCACCCTGCTTATTTAACTTATATGCAGAGTACATCATGAGAAACGCTGGGCTGGAGGAAGCACAAGCTGGAATCAAGACTGCTGGGAGAAATATCAATAACCTCAGATATGCAGATGACACCACCCTCATGGCAGAAAGTGAAGAGGAACTAAAAAGCCTCTTGATGAAAGTGAAAGAGGAGAGTGGAAAAGTTGGCTTAAAGCTCGACATTCAGAAAACTAAGATCATGGCATCTGGTCCCATCACTTCATGGTAAATAGATGGGGAAACAGTGGAAACAGTGACTGACTTTATTTTTTTGGTCTCCAAAATCACATGCAGATAGCCATGAAATTAAAAGACTCTTACTCCTTGGAAGGAAAGTTATGACCAACCTAGATAGCATATTAAAAAGCAGAGACATTACTTTGCCAACAAAGATCCGTCTAGTCAAGGCTATGGTTTTTCCAGTGGTCATGTATGGACGTGAGAGTTGGACTGTGAAGAAAGATGTGTGCCAAAAAATTGATTCTTTTGAACTGTGGTGTTGGAGAAGACTCTTGAGGTCCCTTGGACTGCAAGGAGATCCAACCAGTCCATCCTAAAGGAGATCAGTCCTGGGTGTTCATTGGAAGGACTGATGCTGAAGCTGAAACTCCAATACTTTGGCCACCTCATGGGAAGAACTGACTCATTGAAAAAGACCCTGATGCTGGGAAAGATTGAGGGCAGGAGGAGAAGGGGACGACAGAGGGATGAGATGACTGGATGGCATCACTGACTCAATGGACATGGGTTTGGGTAAACTCCGGGAGTTGGTGATGGACAGGGAGACCTGGCGTGCTGTGATTCATGGGGTCACAGAGTCAGACACGACTGAGCAACTGAACTGAACTGAACTGGTGGTAACTAAGAGAAAAGTTTTTACGAGTTTGGCATTCTTAGTAGGTGCAAAAAGACATGAGATGGGAGTAGAAAACCAGAAGAGGAAAGCAGGATGATATGAAAAAAAGGTCAGATGAAAAAGAAGATGAGCGACAGAAGGAAGAACCGCAGAGAATCTAAACATGTAAAATCTGCAAATAAAAGTAGAACTGAGCAATGGAAAGCTGAATCATTGGAGAATGAACTCTATTGGGATATAGAAGAGAAGAACCTAGAAACAAAGACAAAAATTAGGAAGTGTTAGCCTTGAGTTTTATCTTCCACGTTTCAGTTGGCTGGTGTATGGTGAAGTGGCTTCTATGAACCTCTTGTGTACATGTCAACTCCCTTCTTTGGCTCCTGACCAACACCAGGAAATCTGTTTCTTTTGCCACATCCTTTACCCCCTATTTCAAGTGAAATCTGTTGAGTGTGAAACCCCCAAAGACTGTATACCTGATGTAGTTCTGTCCCAGCACTTCCTGAGAGTTGCTTGTTTTTACATTGCTAAAACACTTTCAGAAGAGTTACTGGACTTAAAACAGTTTTTATTCAGCAAAGCAGAGCTGTAGAGAGCAACATAATAACTACTTTCATTGCCAAGAAACTTGAGAAATGATTGTCTGCATCCTTTAAATGCATATTGAATGATCTAATTCAGAGCATAGACCTAATGGCAGATATCCATCATCAAAATTCTTTTTTTGTTACCTTCCTTTAAGAACAGAGTTTTGTTTTAGTTATGTTTAAAAATCAGCACATATAATGTCTCAATGATATAAATAAAACAATCTATACGAGCACAAAAAACAGATTGTCAGGAACTATACTAAAGTGTTAGCAATAATTATCTCAGGTAGTCATGGAGTGAGATAGGTAGGTGGGTAGATAAAGAGTTTTCCTGTGTTTTGTATTTTCTACATTGAATATAGTGACAATAATCCTTGGCTAAGAAATCTGATTTACAGTGGCTTAAACAAATAAGGGCTTATTTATCTCACAAAACAGTGTGAGACACCTAATGTTGGTTCAGAGGTTAAGGATAACAGAGCCTATACTCTGCAATTCTCATGCTAGTCGCTTATGCCTCATTGTAACACAGTGGCTGCTAAAGCTCCAGGCATCCTGACTTGTTCAAACTGGGAGAAGCAGTTTTTATCAGAAAATCAAAAGCTTTTCCTAAGATGCTGGCAGTCCTGTGCTTTTGTCTGTAGTCCACAGTAGTGTCACGTAACCAACCCTGACTGCAAAGGAAGCTGGGGAAGTGAATATTTACCTTTCCAGCTCCATAGCCAGAGGCAGCACGGGAAGGGGAGGAAGTGAAAATGAGTGTTGGGTGAACCAAAATTTGTTTCTGCTAGAAATATTTTTTAACATGTATTATTTTTAAATTGGAAAATATTTTTTGAGATTATTATGTTCAATTTGCTATATTATCATATCTCTATAACATAGAAATATGCATACCTAAAGGACAAAAGAAGGAAAAGCATTGAAGTTGTCTGCTTTGGGTCTTGACAGTTATAGTATTCTGCATTAACATTTCTTTGTGTGATAGAGGGGGAGAGGTTGGGTGGTTCCTTTATTTATATGTACATGGAAGAAGTGGTTGACTGGAGATAGGTGTGTAGATGGACAGGTTGCTGGTCTGGCAAGATAGACAGACAGGGACCCACCTTGTCCTGATGTAGCAGGGTTGAGGTGTGTCAGGAACCAACAGATGTTTTGGGAAGCCTAAGTTTAGGTGATTTCTACAGATTTCTCTGATCCTGTGTGTCTACACCTTGAATAAAGGAGATAAATGGGGTTTCAGATTTAAAGCGGTTCAAAAGAGGAATACACTTTTAAATATTCTGTGATGTGCATGAGTGGGCCCACCTCAGGAGCCTCTAATTTCCTAAGTAAATTTCTCTCAATTAAGCAGAAAGAGAAGAAAAACTGAAAGCAGTAAATGGATTCACAATTTCAATCCTATTTTGCTCTCCATGTTTTTGAAGTTGCCCTAGCCAAAAACCCATATACTAATAGAAAAATGAGCAGAATATATGAATCACTTGTTTTGATAGCATTATGCTTAATCTAGCTAGAACACTTCACACAATCATAGAGTTTGAGTTTTCTATCCACTGTGAATTTTTAAAATGAAGCTTTTCAGACCCGATTGCCTTGGGAAAGCAGATTTCATAATTTGCTCTCCAGCCTTGCTGGAAAATCCATCTGTCTTTGCAATTGAATTTGCAAAGTGCAATCATTTTGAAGAGCTGTTCTTTTGGCTAGCTCTTCTGCTCCTCCTCCCCTTCCCTATTTGTTCCCAGGGCTCCCAGTTGGTCTGGGCAGACCGTGCCATCCTTTCGTCCTCTCTGGGCTGCTGGAATGGTGCAGCCGCAGGAGGTGGTCTTTATCCTCACTGCAGATCACACGGTTGAATTCTGTAGCGGTTGCTGTCTCAGACTCTTGAAGGGGTGAAGTAATCCAGGGGAGCAGTGTGGGGCTGGGAGGCTGGGGCCTGAGCTCCAGTCCTAACTGTGTGACTTAGTGACTGTGTGGCCTTTGTGAGTGTCTTCAGAAGCCGACCCAGCTACCCTGCCTTAGTCCTGGAGTCAAATAAGATAGTGGAAGCTGAAGACTTTAAAAACCAACATGTGCCCTAAAATGTTAGATTTCATTCTGTTCAGTTATTCAATGAACATTTTTGGAAGTAATTGAATTTTAGGTATATCTGAAGTATATCCATTAGGCAATTAGGTTTATGAGACTAATGTTCTGAAATTGCATATCTGGGAGTCACACAATTGTTTTGTGTTGTCATAGTATTGGATGTGATCATAAAGAAGTATTTTGTATATTATTGTCATTATTACTGCTACTACTATTTTTATTACTTAGGGAAAGGTTCCCCTCTTCTTTGTTAATTATCATAATGAAATTGGGAGGAAGCCTATATATGGTGTCTTTTAATTTATATTTTCTGAATTACATTTCACAGTAAGAAACTAGTGAAAGGGATCAGTCCGTCTTCTCTGTCCATGGAATTCCCCATCAAGTATACTGGAGTGGGTAGCCATTCTCTTCTCCAGGGGATCTTCCCAACCCAGGAATTGAACCTGGGTCTCCTGCACTGCAGGCAGTTTCTTTACTGTCTGAGTCATGAGGGAAACCCATACTAGATTTTAAAATTCGGGTTTTCAATTTCTTAGTTTTTTGCTTAAATTATTGGATACCAGCCAAAAGACTTCCCAGTTAATTAGTTTTGATATATGACAGTATATAGAAGTGAAGTTGTATTTTTCAGATTATTAATTGGTGCCAGAGTATAAAATCACCTCAGCCCCAGTGTTTCTTAGTGCGGTCTCTTGGGGATTTGAGGATGCAGCAGTTTTTCACTTACCCACATGATGCAAGCCCTGCCCATAGCCTGCCTTTGCGGCCCCCAGATATGATAACAACCCAGATTGCCCCTCTGCATTTCCAAACACCCCTGGGGGACCTCCTCTCCCACATGAGACTCTTAAGGAAATGGGCTCCATTTCTCTTATCACATACAGAACTTGGCTGTAGTATTCCCAGAGCCCTTGATTTTGCACTCTCCTTAGATGATATGAACTGTTATCAAGTCCCCTGTGGTGTACTCACTTTGGAAATATGATGGCATCTTAAGACATAGTGAATTACACTCTATGGTAAAATAATGTTAGAGTGAGTCTAATATTTTGATTTTGTTACTAGTAATATTGAACACTTTGATAAATGAGCTGTTTGGAATAATACTGATGTACTAGAAAATTGAATATAAAACAGTGGTATCCAGTTTTATTTGATCTTCATAACAACCGTCTAAGATGAAAACTTGAGGCCAAGAGAATCAGTAACTTTTCCTAAGAGCATGAAACAGTGAAGTGGTAAAACCAAGAACAGGAAACTTCTAATTCTGGTCACAGTGTCTTTCCATCATAAAGAACTGTCTCTAAGTAACTGGTGCTTCTGGGTTGTTAAAGTTGGTAGAACAGGGTCAAAGAAACAAATTGAGGCAAAGTCAAGAAGTGACAGGCTAGGGTGGTGGGTAGATTACCAAGGCAAGGTCAGCTGAGTGTACAACAGATGTGAAAAGGGTTTTTGATTGGTTGCTTACTTATAACTTGTTTCATTCTATAAAGAATTTTACTTATCTAATGATGATACAGTAGAAATAGAAAATCAGGATCAGGGAAATACAAATAAAAGTAGGACACCAAAATTAAGGAAAAGAGCCTAAACATGAGCCCATGAAGGTTAAAGTAGTTGTTAAACAGAGCTTCATATTCAAGTCAGAGCTTCCTGGTGGCCAAAGCAAAAAGAGCCCATGAAGGTTAAATAGTTGTTAAACAGAGCTTCATATTCAAGTCAGAGCTTCCTGGTGGCCAAAGCAAAAAGAGAAAGGGATGATTCTCACTACCCAAAAGGTAGAAGCATAGAATTTCTCAGAGGAAGGAAAATTGAATTCTAAAAGAAATTTCTCAAGAGGTTTTATAGAAAGATTTTGGTGACAAAATTTATACTATTAATTTTTTTTTTCACCAGCAAAGATTATAATAGGTTTAAGTGTGCTTTTTCTACTGTCAAACTTGAATCAAAAACAAACCAGCTAACCTTAGGGCATTGAAGTTAAACGTCAATTCACTGCAGCTTATTCTGTGTGAGTCAAAGGTAATTTGGTTCAAGTTTATGGATTTTAGTGGTCTCACTTGATCTAGGGCTAGAATTTAGAATGTCCAGAGGTGTGGATGGCCAAGAAAAAGGAATGCAAAAAAGCAAAATCCCATCATGAAATGTCTATTAATAGGTATCTCTCTTCTCACACAGACTTTTTAGGACAGTTTGAAATTGTAGATTATGACAAGTCTTGGAGTATTGATATTGGATGGCATATCCATCAGGATATGTTAGGGTCTGATGAGGAAACAACAGCCCACAAATCTTAGTGGCCCTAAAACAACAAGGTGTTATGGTTATACACAGCCCACTGCAGGCTCATGCAACCCTCAGGGGCAGGTTGCTGAGCCAGGCCGGCTGTGGCTCCATCTTCCTCCAGAGGCACCATCTGCGTGGAGCACAGTTTCCACAGTCACTGGGGTAGGGGAAGAGAGAGTGGAATGTTGCAGTCCAGCCCTTCAGTGCTTTGTCTGGTCGTATCATGTCACTTCTACTTGCATTTCATTGGGCAAAGCAACTCACTTGGCCATGCCTAACTTCCAGTGAGTGGGGCAATGAATGTAGAAGAGAAGCAGAGAACAGGGAACATTAGTAGGGTCTATCACAGAATGGGGAGAAAGGCAAGGTGAGCCTTTCTCGGAAGTGGGCTGAGGAAGTCCGGAGTCCAGGGCAGCTGGGAGGGAGCGATTGGTGAGTGGGCGGCTTCGTGGCTGGCACAGCATAGGAGCACGGGGCACAGGCCGCTGGACTGGGCCTGCATCCAGAAATCTCGTAAATGCCATTGTAACCAGCCTACTCTTTACACTTGAGGCCGGAGGAACCCTCAGAAGGTGTGGCTGGGAGGTGGGGCCGCTCCAGTTGAGGTTCCGCTCAAGGGAGGAGCAGAAGCGGCTATCTCTGCCTTTCAGAGTCCACCCCAGGGCTGGAAACAAAAGAAATGCTTGTTTCATATTGAAACAAACTCCCTGTAACATTCTCTGCATTGTTCACTTGTAAGGGTGCCTCCCACCTCTTATTGTGAACCAGAATGAAAACCAGGCATACTTTGCCTTTTCCAAGCAGTGACTAATGGCCAGGCTTGGCCAGGCAGGCCCAGCATATTTTTCACTCTTCTCTGGGCTTCGCACCAAATTCTCTCACAGTGGCCTGGCCACAGCCGTTAGGGATGACTGTGCCTAGCACTTCCTACCTCATCATCCATCTCCACAGCCCCCTCTGCAGCCACCTCCTTTTTAATAGGTTTAATTATTACTTCCCCTACTTCATGGCACAATTAATCTTCCCCGCTGCCTCAGGATTTACAGCCGTACAGGCCCAGGGAGTCACTGCGCTGCTCACCTGCAGTCCTGGTTTTTAACTCTCCAGGGGAAGGTGGGACGTGGGGCCGTGTGCGAAGGCAGTGACGTACCTGTGAACTCACTGGCTCTAGGCTGGCTTCTTGTCATCATCGCTCAGCCCCGGCCTTGGGGATGGAGGCAGAAGGGGATGCCGGAGGAGCCGCCTCTGCTCAGCCCAAGGAAGCCTGAGGGCAGGGGTGGAACAGTTAGGGCTATGGCTCTCTTTCCCTTCCTACTGCATTTTCTTAATCGTTGTAAGAAGAGTAAGTTCTGGGGATCTAATGTACAGAATGGTGAAAGTGGAAGTCTTAGTCACTCAGTCGTGTCTGACTCTTTGTGACCCCATGAACTGTAGACCACCAGGCCCTTTTGTCCAGGGGGTTTTCCAGGCAAGAATACTGGAGTGGGTTGCTATTCCTGTCTCTAGGGGATCTTCCTGACCCAGGGATTGAGCCTCGGTCTCCCACTTTGCAGGCAGATTCCTTACCATCTGAGCCACTGGCATGGTGACTATAGTTAATAATACTGTATGGTAAGAGAGTAGGTCTTAAGCATTCTCACCACAAAAAGGTGATGGATATGTTAATTAACTTACATGTGTATCAAATCACATGGTACACTTTAAATGTATATAATTTTATTTGTCAATTATGCTTCAGTAAAGCTGGAGGTGGGTGGTAGGACATGTAGTTTCCAGTGAGGCAAGTTGTGGGAGGTAGAGGCAGCAGGTGCACGGGATTCCTCGGCTGTGTTGTAGCCACCACCTCAGGGCTGAGACCGAAGGGCAGGGCAGTTGGGATCTGGGACCCCTGTGCTCTCGGTGTCACTGGAGCCATCCCAGATGGCTGTGGAAGCTAAAGAAGACAACAGGAGGCTCTTAACTTCACTTATCCTTTGGAGGAACAGAAAGAGCCTGGTGGGTTTGGTAGAAAAAGTAGACAGATGGGATAGACGAGGGCAGAAGAGACACGTGGTGGCCACAGAGTTCTCCAGAGGTGATGCCCACACAGACAATTATATCTGCTGCTGCCTCCTCCCTTCCTGAGTCTCTTAGGATTTTCTGGTCTGTCACGTATACCTGTCTGCTCTAGAAACAAAGTTAGCCAGACCATCAGTCTGTTTCTGCATAGCTGCCACAGGGTTGGTTTGCCGCAGTAGCATACTAACGCTAATAAAGAAGAAATGAGTACAAAATCATGAGCACCTTTTACTAGAAGGCACACCAGCTTCATTCCAGAAGGGGAGCAAGTGAAATAGCTCGGACTCCTGAATCCAAAGAACCAGATTCCAGTATCATTCTTGCCACTTAGACCTACACGGGCCTGAATAAGTTCTTGAATCTTGTGGGTTTCTGAGACCACAAGATTGTCTTGACGAGTGAATGAGGTCATCAAGGTAGGAAACCAGGCCCAGATTCTCAGGGAAGGCTTACCTACCTGGAAGATGCTTGTAGCTTAAATCATATGATAAGTAATTTTGGATTGGTCTGCTATTTAAAAACATCTATGTCAAAAAATAAAAACATTAAAAAAAAATCTATGTCTTCCACTGGTGAAAATAATGGAGACTGTCTCTGGGAACATAGTCACCTGAAAATGAGCCAGAGCTAGTCAAGACAGTCAGTTGGTTGCATATAAGATAAAGAGCATATGCTCCCATGCCTTTGATTGTAACCATTTGTTTACTGACCAGGTGTGTCACCCCCCTCCCTGCCTCAGGCTCTGAGATATTTTAACTACACTGTAGAAGACTCTAGGTGGAAACTTGAGAGGGAGGGATAGGGTTCAGGGAACCTAGTGGTGTCTCAGTTCAGTCGCTCAGTCGTATCCAACTCTTTGTGACCCCGTGAATCACAGCACGCCAGGCCTCCCTGTCCATCACCAACTCCCGGAGTTTGCTCAAACTCGACTCCATCGAGTTGGTGATGCCATCCAGCCATCTCATCCTCTGTCGTCCCCTTCTCCTCCTGCCCCCAAATCCCTCCCAGCATCAGGGTCTTTTCCAATGAGTCAGTTCTTCGCATGAGATGGCCAAAGTATTGGAGTTTCAGCTTCAGCATCAGTCCTTCCAATGAACACCCAGGACTGATCTCCTTCAGGATGGACTGGTTGGATCTCTTTGCAGTCCAAGGGACTCTCAAGTCTTCTCCAACACCACAGTTCAAAAGCATCAATTCTTCGGCTTTCTTTATAGTCCAACTCTCACATCCATACATGACCACTGGAAAAACCACAGCCTTGACTAGACGGACCTTTGTTGGCAAAGTAATGTCTCTGCTTTTTAATATGCTATCTAGGTTTGTCATAGTTTTTCTTCCAAGGAGTAAGTGTCTTTTAATTTCATGGCTGCAGTCACCATCTGCAGTGATTTTGGAGCCTAAAAAAGTAAAGTCAGTCACTGTTTCCACTTTTTCCCAATCTATTTACCATGAAGTGATGGGACTTCTAGATGCCATGATCTTAGTTTTCTGAATGTTGAGTTTTAAGCCAACTCTTTTACTCTTCTCTTTCATCAGGAGGCTCTTTAGTTCTTCTTCACTTTCTACCATAAGGGTGGTGTCATCAGCCTATCTGAGGTTATTGATATCTCTCCCAGCAATCTTGATTCCAGCTTGTACTTCATCCAGCCCAGGGTTTCTCATGATGTACTCCAGACTTGCCTGTGAGTGTCCAGATGTCTCTGGTGGAGGAGTGGGATGGGGGCACCATAGTGCCCTATGTTGTAATAATGAATTGTTGTAGAGTTGTAATAATGAATCCCCAGAAAAAAACTGGGGCCCTTTCTCCTGGGGAGGGTGAGTATTGGGAGAAGCACCTGAAATACGCAGTGCTGCAGAATATTCTTTGGAGCAGGTTTCCTCAGCTGTTCTTCCAATTCCCTCCCACTTTGCTCTTTGATCAAGAAATCATCACCTATTCTTTAAGATAATAGACAAAACTAAATATCATGATGTTAAACAAATCAGGGCAATAGGACAAAGCCCTGTGTTGTTCTGTCTGCACGTGTCCTCTGCCCAGCCTGGAGAAGGACGTGTATGGAGGCTGGTATAGCTGTACCTGCTGGTGACCAGCTGCTTTCTTTTTTTCTACCAAAGTCCCACAGAGGAGATGTAAATTTAAACATCCATGTTGGTCCTTAGCTGTGAGGGCATTTCCTGATCCACAAGGAACTATAGACCTCTATGCTTGTCTGGATTATTTGATTTAACTTTGTATTATAAAACTTTCAAATGTATACATACACATGGAGAGAAAATAGTATAATAAATCCCCTTATATTGATTGCCCAGCTATCAACATTTTGCTAATATTATTTCGTCTATTTTCATAAATACACACATATACTTACTTTTCCCCTCTGATGGAATATTTTTAAAGCAAACAGTAGACACCATGTTATTTTATCTGTAAGTAGTTCCATATGTACTTCTAGCAGATGAAAAGTTTTTAAAGTACAGATGTTGTCTCATGTCACACCTAGTGAGACTAAATACAGTTCTTTTATTTCTTCTGCTTATCTTGAAAGCAGATGGGCTGACACAACTAAAGGTCTGTGGGTCTAGAGTTCCTCTCTCCACTGTCGCTAACACACTTCCTCTCACTGGGCCAGGGCCACATCATTTATAAAGTTAGGAGGGCTCTTCTGTTTCCCAAATCTTGATACTTTCTGAGAATATTTAGTGGATTTAGCCAAACTTAACCTGTTTGAAAGCAGTGGGAAAGAATAGATGGGCTCTTAAAGCCCCATTTGGATCATGCACTGTTAATAATCAGAATAGTAATATTTTCAGTAAATAAGAACACATCCATCATTTGTACATTGAAGTTTATACGTTGAGGTACACTGAGGCCCTACTTTTAGAAAATTTGCAAGAGAAAAGGCTGCCAAAATTCACTGTTAAAATGCTGTTTTAGTTTCAGCAGAATTCTGTTAGTCTCATCCTGTTCCACACCTTTTTTGGTCTTTGCTGGTAATGGTTAGCAACAGAGGCAAAAATATTTTGAGCACTTACTGTCTCCTAGGCAACTTGTTCTACTCATAAGCAAGACTCCTTGACCTTCACCACAGGTCTTTGCAGTAGCTCTCCCCCCCCCCCCCATTTATTTTTATTAGTTGGAGGCTAATTACTTTACAATATTGTAGTGGTTTTTGTCATACATTGACCTGAATCAGCCATGGATTTACATGTGTCCCCCATCCCGGAACTGGAGGAATCAACCTGCCTGACTTCAGACTATACTACAAAGCCACAGTCATCAAGACAGTATGGTACTGGCACAAAGACAGAAATATAGATCAATGGAACAGAATAGAAAGCCCAGAGATAAATCCACGAACCTATGGACACGTTATCTTCGACAAAGGAGGCAAGAATATACAATGCAGTAGCTCTTATTATTCCCATGCAGGGACTGTTCCTAATACATAGTGGAGGCTTACTGTGAGGATATATAAATCCATGAAGTAGACCTCATAGTCAACAAAAGAGTTTGAACTACAGTATTTAAGTGTGACCTCAAATACAAAAAAAAAAAAAAAAATAGAATGATCTCAGTTCATTTCCAAGGCAATCCATTCAGCATCACAGTAATCCAAGTCTATATTTCAGCCACTGATGGCAAAGCAGCTGAAGTCAACTGTTCTATGAAGATCTACAACACCTTCTAGAACTAACACCAAGAAAAGATGTCCTTTTCATCATAGGGGATTGGAATGCAAAAGCAGGAAGTCAAGAGATACTCAGAATAACAGGCAAGTTTGACCTTGGAGTACAAAATGAATCAGGGCAAAGGTTAACAGAGTTTTGTCCAGAGAACAGGGTGGTCATAACAAACACCCTTTGTCAACAACACAAGAAATAGCTCTACACATGGACATCTCCAGATGTACATATCAAAATCGGATTGATTATGTTCTTTGCAGCCAAATATGGAGAACCTCCATACAGTTAGTTAAAACAAGATCTGGAGCTGACCAAGGCTCAGATCATGAGCTCCTTATTGAAAAATTCAGGCTTAAATTGGAAAAAGTACAGAAAACCGCTGGGCCATTCAGATATAACCTAACTCAAATCAC
Organism: Muntiacus reevesi; assembly: GCF_963930625.1. NCBI lineage: Eukaryota > Metazoa > Chordata > Mammalia > Artiodactyla > Cervidae > Muntiacus > Muntiacus reevesi. Next base: position 6,208,633 of record NC_089261.1, read on the forward strand.
TTATGATTATATAGTTGAGGTAATGATTAAGACTCAAGAGATTAGATCTGGTAGACATAGTACCTGAAAAGCTATGGATGGAGGTTCATAACATTGTACAGGAAACAGTGACCAAAGCCATCCCAAAGAAAAACAAATGCAAGAAGGCAAAATGAGGAGGCTTTACAAATAGCTGAAGAAATAAAGTGAAAGGCAAGGGAGAAAGGGAAGGATATATCCAACTGAAAGCAGAGTTCCAGAGAATAGCAAGGAGAGATGAGAAGGCTTTCTTGAATGAACAATGCAAAGAAATAGAGGAATAAAATATAATGGGAAAGACTAGAAATTTCTTCAAGAAAATTGGAGATTTCAAGGGAACATTTTGTGCAAGGATGGGCATGATAAAGGACAGAAATGGTAAGGACTTAACAGAAGCTAAAGAGATTAGAAAGAGGTGGCAGGAATACATCAGTTCAGTTCAGTTCAGTTCAGTCGCTCAGTCATGTCCGACTCTTTGCGACCCCATGAATTGCAGCATGCCAGGCCTCCCTGTCCTTCACCAACTCCTGGAGTTGACTCAAACTCATGCCCATTGAGTCAGCGATGCCATCCAGCCATCTCATCCTCTGTCATCCCCTTCTCCTCCTGCCCCCAATCCCTCCCAGCATCAGTGTCTTTTCCAATGAGTCAACTCTTCGCATGAGGTGGCCAAAGTACTGGAGTTTCAACTTCAGCATCAGTCCTTCCAATGAACACCCAGGACTGATCTCCTTTAGGATGGACTGGTTGGATCTCCTTGCAGTCCAAGGGACTCTCAAGATTCTTCTTCAACACCACAGTTCAAAAGCATCAATTTTTTGGTGCTCAGCTTTCTTCACAGTCCAACTCTCACATCCATACATGACCACTGGAAAAACCATAGCCTTGACTAGACGGACCTTTGTTGGCAAAGTAATGTCTCTGCTTTTTAATATGCTGTCTAGGTTGGTCATAACTTTCCTTCCAAGGAGTAAGCGTCATTTAATTTCATAGCTACAATTACCATCTGCAGTGATTTTGGAGCCCAAAAAAATAAAGTCTGACACTGTTTCCACTGTCTCCCCATCTATTTCCCATGAGATGATGGGACCAGATGCCATAGTCTTAGTTTCCTGAATGTCAAGCTTTAAGCCAACTTTTTCACTCTCCTCTTTCACTTTCATCAAGAGGCTTTTTAGTTCCTCTTCACTCTCTGCCATGAGGGTGGTGTCATCTGCATATCTGAGGTTATTGATATTTCTCCCAGCAATCTTGATTCCAGCTTGTGCTTCCTCCAGCCCAGCGTTTCTCATGATGTACTCTGCATATAAGTTAAATAAGCAGGGTGACAATATACAGCCTTGACGTACTCCTTTCCTGATTTGGAACCAGTCTGTTGTTCCATGTCCAGTTCTAACTATTGCTTCCTGACCTGCATACAGGTTTCTCAAGAGGCAGGTCAGGTGGCCTGGTATTCCCATCTCTTTCAGAATTTTCCACAGTTTATTGTGATCCACATAGTCAAAGTCTTTGGCATAGTCAATAAAGCAGAAATAGATGTTTTTCTGGAACTCTCTTGCTTTTTCGATGATCCAGCAGATATTGGCAATTTGATCTCTGGTTCCTCTGTCATTTCTAAAACCAGCTTGAACATCTGGAAGTTTTTGGTTCACATATTGCTGAAGCCTGCCTTGGAGAATTTTGCGCATTACATTACTAGCATGAGAGATGAGTGCAATTGTGCAGTAGTTTGAGCATTCTTTGGGATTGCCTTTCTTAGGGATTGGTATGAAAACTGACCTTTTCCAGTCCTGTGGCCACTGCTGAGTTCTCCAAATTTGCTGGCATATTGAGTACAGCACTTTTACAGCATCATCTTTCAGGATTTGAAATAGCTCAATTGGAATTCCATCACATCCACTAGCTTGGTTCGTAGTGATGCTTTCTAAGGCCCACTTGACTTCACATTCCAGGATGTCTGGCTCTAGGTGAGTGATCAGGCCATTGTGATTATCTGGGTCATGAAGATGTTTTTTGTATAGTTCTTCTGCGTATTCTTGCCACCTCTTCTTAATATCTTCTGCTTCTGTTAGGTCCATACCATTTCTGTCCTTTTTTGAACCCATCTTTGCCTGAAATGTTCCCTTGATATCTCTGATTTTCTTGAAGAGATCTCTAGTCTTTCCCATTCTGTTGTTTTTCTCTTATTTCTTTGCATTGATCGCTGAGGAAGGCTTTCTCATCTCTCCTGGCTATTCTTTGGAACTCTGCATTCAAATAGGAATATCTTTCCTTTTCTCCTTTGCTTTTTGCTTCTCTTCTTCTCACAGCTATTTGTAAGGCCTCCTCAGACAACCATTTTGCCTTTTTGCATTTCTTTTCCATGGGGATGGTCTTGATCCCTGTCTCCTGTACAATGTCATGAACCTCCGTCCATAGTTCATCAGGGTCTCTGTCTATCAGATCTAGTCCCTTAAATCTATTTCCCACTTCCACTGTATAGTCATAAGGGATTTGATTTAGGTCATACCTGAATGGTCTAGTGGTTTTCCCTACTTTCTTCAGTTTAAGTCTGAATTTGGCAATAAGGAGTTCATGATGTGAGCCACAGTCAGCTCCTGGTCTTGTTTTTTGCTGACTGTATAGAGCTTCTCCATCTTTGGCTGCAAAGAATATAATCAATCTGATTTCAGTGTTGACCATCGGTGTTGACCATCTGGTTAGAAGTGTACAAAACAGGTCTTCATGACCCAAATAACCACAATGGTGTGATCACTCACCTAGAACTGGACATCCTGGAGTGTGAAGTCAAGTGGGCTTTAGGAAGCATCACTACGAACAAAGCTAGTGGAGGTGATGGAATTCTAGCTGAGCTATTTCAAATCCTAAAAGATGATGCTGTGAAAGTACTTCACTCAATATGTCAGCAAATTGGGAAAACTCAGCAGTGGCCACAGGACTGGAAAAGGTAGTTTTCATTCCAATCCCAAAGAAAAGCAATGCCAGAGAATGTTCAAATTACCGAACAATTGTGCTCATATCACGTGCTAGCAAAGTTATACTCAAAATCCTTCAAGCTAGGCTTCAGCAGTACATGAACTGAGAACTTCCAGATGGACAAGCTGGGTTTCAAAGAGGCAGAGGAACCAGAGATCAAATTGCCAAGATTCATTGGATCATGGAGAAAGCAAGAGAATTCCAGAAAAATATCTACTTCTGCTTCATTGACAACACTAAAGTCTTTGATTGTGGGGATCATGAAAAACTGTGGAAAATTCTTCAAGAGATGAGAATACCAGACCACCTTACCTGTCTTCTGAGAAACCTGTATGCTGGTCAAGAAGCAATAGTTAGAACCAGACATGGAACAACTGACTGGTTCAAAGTTGGGAAAGGAATATGACAAGGCTGTATATTGTCACTCTGCTTATTTAATTTCTGTGCAGAGTATATCATGTGAAATGCTGGACTGGATGAATCACAAGCTGAAATTAAGATTGCTGGGAGAAATATCAATCTCAGATATGCAGATGATACCAGTCTAATGGCAGAAAGTGAAGAGGAACGAAAGAGCCTTTTGATGAGGGTGAAAGAGGAGAGTGAAAAAGCTGGCTTGAAACTCAACATTCAGAAAACTAAGATCATGGCATCCGGTCCCATCACTTCATGGCAAATAGAAGGGGAAAAAGTGGAAGCAGTGACAGATTTTATTTTCTTGGGCTCCAAAATCACTGTGGATGGTAACTGCAGTCATGAAATTAAAAGACGCTTTCTGCTTGGAAGGAAAGTATGACAAACCTAGAGAGCATATTAAAAAGCAGAGACATTACTTTGTTGCCAAAGTACATATAGTCAAAGCTACAACTTTTCCAGTGGTCATGTACGGATGTGAGAGTTGGGCTATAAAGACTTGAACGCTGAAGAACTGATGATTTTGCATTATGATGCTGGAGAACTCTCGAGAGTCCCTTCGACAGCAGGGAGATCAGAGCAGTCAATCCTAAAGAAGCTCCAATATTTGGGCCACCTGATGCGAAAAGCCAACTCCTTGAAAAAGACCCTGTTGCTGGGAAAGATTGAAGGCAAAAGGAGAAGGGGGTGAAAGAGGATGAGGTGGTTAGGTAGCATCACTGACTCAGTGGACATGAACTTGAGCAAACTCTGGGAGATAGTGGAGGACAAAGGAGCCTGGGGTGCTGCAGTCCATGGCGTCTGTGAAGAGTTGGACACGATTTAGTGAGTGAACAGCAACAATAAATCCGTAACCATGTGTCCTTTCTCCCTATGCCTTGTGAGAACTGGGCTTTGTGAGGATCTTCTGCCCCACTAATCTTCATTTAATTCCCCTCCCTGCAGCACGTTGTCACCTAGTGCGCCCCCGCTGACAGGCCCTCTGTAAGTCTTCATCTGAGTGACAGCCCTGGAAGATCAAGCTGTGGTCTCGAAAGGGAAGGAGGATCCACAGATTATGTCCTCAGCATGTACAGTCACTCTGCTGGCAGCTCTCAGGGCCGCTTTTATGTTGCCTCAACAAAGAGATGGGCTGCCAAGAGTGTGTAATGTTCCGTTCAGAATGCTCCAGGCTGGCAGCAGCGGGGACAGGGCAGACACAAGACAGAAGAAAAAATGCCCGCCTCAGCCGGCCTGTCTCCTCTTACCCTTAGCTGTGTCTGGCAGTCTTTGTTTGAGAATCTTCCTGTGTTCTTTATGGACTCTTGGAGGTGTCAGCCAAGGAGAGAGGCGGAGGAAAGGGGAGTGTGGGCAAGCTGGCTGGAGGTCAGATCATTTTGCCATAACCAGCAGGCAGTTTCTTTCACAAATCATTGAGCCCTGGGTAGCCATTATCATCCCAACTGCTCGCTATTAACTAGCCAGACTCTTGAGGCCCTGGGAGTAAGAGAAATGGAATTCCTTTTCTTTGAACTCTCACTCTCTGAATACTGCTCTTAGTGTGTTTGCGTAGCATGCATCATTAGCAAAGCTTATTGATATACACTACTGTGTTTCTCATACTGTTTCTTTGAGATTATTGTAACCTGGCCTTGTTAATAAGAAAACAAAAAACACCAAAAAGTTTTCAGTTTAAAAAAAACAACATAACAAAGGCTCAGAGACATAAATTTACAGTCTCAAAGACATCAATTGAATGAGATGGGAGCCAGGCTTGTAAAATGGGACTTCTGACTTAAAGTCTTATGCCTTTTCCATTATAGCATGCTTTTCCAGATACTTAACCAGCTTCCTATAGGATGGCGTACAGGTGGGGAGGATGGGGTTCTAGCCAGGTGACCTGTTCTTTGGTGGTAGGAGGCACACAAAACATCTGAGCTTCCTCTGTTGCCTTCTCTGAAGGTCCCGTGCTGCTATCTTCCTCTTACCATCATCTTAGCGACCAATTAGTGACCATATTGCCTTAAAAATCATTGCCGTGAAATCCAAAATCTGTGGGGAAACAATCATTGTAAAGGCATCACTGTGAGGGGAAGTCTGAGAAGGTTAAGAGGACACTCCACCACCCTCCCCAGCTCCAGCTCCGCACTCACAGCAGGGCAGGCATCCTGCCGCTTGCTTCTCCTCATGCAGAGCTGAGGAGAGAGGGAGTAAATGGTGTATTTCCGCTAAGGATTCCTGGAAAGTTGAAACCTTACAAGTTTCCTCTTTAGGTAAAAGCAGGTTAGGGATCCAGGCCATATTCAGGCCTTCAGAACTGAAATGTTTCTGTCACTAGTAATTTTTTTTAAATTTTTTTCTCAGTATTTTTTTCCTTTTTAAAAATTTATTTATTTATTTATTTTCCTTTATTTTTATTAGTTGGAGGCTAATTACTTTACAATATTGTAGTGGTTTACATTGACATGAATCAGCCATGGATTTACGTGTGTTCCCCATCCTGATCCCCGCTCCCGCCTCCCTCCCCATCCCATCCCTCTGGGTCTTCCCAGTGCACCAGGCCTGAGCACTTGTCTCATGCATCCAGCCTGGGCTGGTGATCTGTTTCACCCTTGATAGCATACTTGTTTCAATGCTATTCTCTCAGAACATCCCACCCTCGCCTTCTCCCAAAGAGTCCAAAGGTCTGTTCTGTACATCTGTGTCTCTTTTTCTGTTTTGCATATAGGGTTATCGTTACCATCTTTTTAAATTCCATATATATGCGTTAGTATACTGTATTGGTTCACTACTAATTTTTCACCACTAGAAGGGTTTCAGGTGATTCTGAGGTAATGTGTTTTGGGCATCTTAGAGTTTCTAACCTTGAAACAGTCTTTGAAAATCTGTTCTTTCCAGCTGGGACGCCAGTGACATCCCTGATCCAGGGGAATGACCAGACCTAATCTGCTCTAATTGGAGCAGAGTTTCAAAAATATTTGATTAATTTTTAAACCAAAGATTATGCATTCATCATAGAAAAATCCAATAAAATACAGCAAAATTCCACCACTCCAAAATTACTACTGTTAACATTTTTAAAAATGTATACTGTATGTATAAGCGTAAACATGTACCTATACACACACATGCCTGAACCCTATTAATGTTTTTATTAAGGTACTGTTTTGTGCCCATATAACCCCTTTGCTCAGTCACTCAGTTGTGTCTGCTCTTTGTGACCCCGCGGACTGTAGCCTGCAAGGCTCCTCTGTCCACGGGATTCCCCAGGCAAGATTACTCCAGTGGGTTGCCGTGCCCTCCTCCAGGGGATCTTCCCAATCCAGGGATCAAACCCACATCTCCTGCATTACAGAAGGATTCTTTACTGCTGAGCCACTGGGGAAGCCCATATAGCCCCTTAATACATTTTATTTTTTCCCATGTCAATAGATAAATTTCTACTTCACCATTTTTAATGGTACCATGTTATTCCATCATATAGAGTACCATGATTTGCTTATTTTAAATGGAAATATTTAGCTTGTACAAGGAAATACACAGAAGAATTACCATAGTTTGTTTAATCTCTACCACCTTGAGAATTCCCTTCCCTGGAAGCATATAGTAATTTCAGTAACTAATATTTGAATTTCACTTTATAGTTTACAGTGAGCTTGCACATACATTATTTCATTTGATCCTCACTACTATCCTAAGGTTGGTATCAAGACTATCATTTCCTCAATTTATGGATGAACTGAAAAATTTCTCAAAGAGGCTAAATGATTTATCCAGTGTCCTGAATCCAGTTAATGTCATACGGATGACTGGATCCAGAGACAGGCACAACTCCTAGGGCAGGACAGACCTCCGCTGCAGAGTCAGGACCAAAGGAGTGGCCCTGGCATGCCCCTCTCTCCCCCACGCCCTGCTCACTTCAGCTTGTATTATGTGTGTTGACAGTATTTGTTTCATGACTGTCTCCCTTATGACCCTGTGTGCTTTCTGAGGGCAGACTTGTGTCTTCATGTCTCTCTCTGTGTGTTGCCCACCACAAGGCTTGGTACACAATAAATGTTCAGTTAATATTTGCTGGGTCAGTGTGTAAGTGAGTGAAGGAAGGAAGGAAGGAAAGAAAGATGTAAAGATAAACAAATTGCAGAGGCTGGATTTTGATAGCTTGCTTTCTCGATGCCTCTGTTTTCAATTCAGACATTTCAGTGAGAACCCATCTTGGTGTTTTTGAGTTTTTATACTTCTGCAGGTTTTGGTCACCAGTACAAAGTTCACACATTGATGCATAGAAAAGCATATTCAAAACCAAGGGCAGAGAGAAACCTGTTTGCATACTAGATCCTTTTGCCTTTTCTGTGTCTCCCACCCAGCCCCAACTGGAATGAACCAGGCTGTCCTTAAAGGCTCTTCCCAAGTTCCTTTTATGGTATCCCTCATTTGCAACTGCTTTATATTTATGATATATCTCATTTTGAACTGCTTATAAAAACAACTGCTTGGCTTAGCAGCTATAGCATAGTTTATGAGAGCTATTTGAAATGCAATTATTGTTGACTGTAAAAGCTGGATAGCAAAATTAGAAGAAATTTTGAAACAAAAATCATTCAAATCCCATCACCTTACAAGGCAACTGTTTTTATCTTTTCATAATCCCCTTGAGGTCTTGTCCATGTGCACACATTCATTTTCCTCATCATTGTTACAAGGGAGCATGCAGCATTGTTCTTTGCTTTTTCCACTTAACATTATTGCAAGAACCTGTTTTTCCCTGTTTTTCTGCGTAGTCTTTGTAATAATCTTTTTAATGACTGCATAATCCCCTATTGAGTTGATGTACTGAAATGTACTTATACAACCCCCAGTGTTTGCCATTGAAGATGTTTCTGATCTTCCACTAATCCATAACCCTGCAGTGAAGACTGTCAGGCATAGAACTTCTGAGGATTTCCTTAGAAGACACTCCCCTGAGCAGGACTGCAGGGCCTGAGCAGCACCCGGAGTGAGGCTGTCTCGCCACTCCTCCAGAGACTCTTCCCATTTATGTCCAGCAGTTGATGGGTTTACTAGTTTCAGGGCCACCTTGCTGGTACAGGTTGTTTAAATTTTTTGTTTGCTAATTTAGTAGAAGTAAAATACTTCAGAGTTGCTTTATTTTACATTTCTTTGATTATTAAAAGAAATTAACATTTTCCCCTATGGGTTACTCTTTGTATTTCCTTGGATATGAGTCGTCTGCCTATTTCAGTAAATTAAGGTCTTGATTTTTTTTTTTAATCAAACCCAATTAAATCTTTACACACAATAGCTATTGAATTTTTTGTATATGATTTATATATTTCCCAGTATTGTGTTTGCCTTTTAATTTTAGGCATCTATTTGTAGTATAAAACTTGCTATTTTTGTAACCAAATCTGTCAGTGTTTTGTGTGTGTGTGTGTGTGTGTGTGTGTGTGTTTTCTTTTTTCTGTTGCTTTGAAGCTTAGAAAGCTATTCCCCCTCTGGAGAGCTGATAAATATTTAATTCTACCTTCTGTTATTTTAAATTCTTTAATTCATCTGGATTGTATTGGACTATAAATCGAGTTGCAAATTACATTTTATTGCTAATCAGTCATTCCAACCCTTTTCTTTTGTGCTCTTTCTCAGGAATCATACACCAGATGAAAGGTGATTATGATACTGCACTGAAACTCCACAAGACCCACTTGTGCATCGCCCAGGAGCTGAGCGACTACGCCGCCCAGGGCCGCGCCTATGGAAATATGGGCAATGCCTACAATGCTCTGGGCATGTACGACCAGGCGGTCAAGTACCACCGGCAGGAGCTGCAGATCTCCATGGAAGTGAACGACCGTGCCTCCCAGGCATCCACGCACGGGAACCTCGCCGTGGCCTACCAGGCGCTGGGCGCCCACGACCGGGCCCTGCAGCACTATCAGAACCACCTGAACATCGCCCGGGAGCTGCGAGACACCCAGAGCGAGGCGCGGGCCCTCAGCAACCTGGGCAACTTCCACTGCTCTCGAGGGGAGTACGTCCAGGCCGCCCCCTATTACGAACAGTACCTCCGGCTTGCTCCTGACCTTCAAGACATGGAGGGAGAAGGAAAGGTCTGCCACAACCTCGGCTATGCCCATTACTGCCTTGGAAATTACCAGGAGGCAGTAAAGTACTATGAGCAGGATCTGGCCCTGGCCAAAGACCTTCATGACAAATTGAGTCAGGCAAAAGCTTACTGCAACTTGGGCTTAGCGTTCAAAGCTCTGCTGAATTTCAGCAAAGCTGAAGAGTGTCAAAAGTACCTACTGTCCCTAGCCCAGTCCCTGAATAATTCCCAGGCTAAATTTAGAGCCCTGGGGAACCTGGGCGATATATTTATCTGTAAAAAAGATATCAATGGTGCAATAAAATTCTATGAGCAGCAGCTGGGCTTGGCTCACCACGTGAAGGATAGGAGACTGGAGGCCAGTGCATATGCAGCCCTGGGCACCGCATACCGAATGATCCAGAAACACGACAAGGCCTTGGGTTATCACACACAGGAGCTGGAGGTATATCAGGAGCTGAATGATCTGCCGGGAGAGTGCAGAGCTCATGGGCACCTGGCCGCAGTCTACATGGCCCTGGGGAAGTACACAATGGCTTTCAAGTGTTACGAAGAGCAGCTGGACCTAGGGCAGAAGCTGAAGGACCCGAGTCTCGAAGCCCAAGTCTACGGCAACATGGGCATCACAAAAATGAACATGAACGTGATGGAAGAAGCCATCGGCTACTTCGAGCAGCAGCTGGCCATGCTGCAGCAGCTGAGTGGGAACGAGTCTGTGCTTGACAGGGGCCGGGCCTATGGCAACCTGGGGGATTGCTACGAGGCCCTGGGCGACTACGAGGAAGCTATCAAGTACTATGAACAGTACTTATCTGTTGCCCAGAGTCTGAATCGCATGCAAGACCAAGCCAAGGCTTACCGAGGCCTGGGAAATGGACACAGGTAAAAACGACAGAGGACAAGTGTGGTTAGCAAACCTGCACCAGGGGCAGCTGTTGTGTCCACATGGCAGCACGCTGACCGCAGAGCAGCTCCGTGCACTGCTCATTGGCTTCCTCCAGTGAGTCTGTGAGTGTAGCCGGGTGTTTCTACCCTTGTGTCACGGAGGAAGAAACTAAGGCCCAGAGTGTATGTCCAAGATTACACAGCTTAAAAGGGACAGCTGAGAGTTTAATGCAGGAATCTCTGACTCCAAATGCAGTGCCTTTTTGACTACATCACAATGAGCAGACTAAAAGAGAAAACAGGAAGGTGAAAGATGAATGAATCGATCTAACTTATCTTTTCTGATTGCCCCTCACAGTATATGAATGTGTTCATTAATATAACGTCTCTACCCACCAGTTACTTGGACCCCATATTGTTGCTTTTAGGGAAAGCCACCTCAAAAGATGGGGAGTGAACGAGCATATACTATCATCATGCTCGGCACTTTGTGTAGATATCTTGTTTAATATTTATTGTAGTTGTGTATTAGTCTACATTTATCATCATTGGCTACGGGATATGGGATTTATCATCGTCCAGAAACTGAAGCTCAGGGAAGGGAATCCATGTGTCCTGCACAACTGGTTTGGTCTGCTGCTGGAGTCCACGCCCTTCTCCCTCTTACTGTGTCATCTCTCAGCAGCACAACAAGACCCACTGTCGACCAAGGCGCTGCTTTCCTCCTGGGTGTGGGGAACCCAAGAGGGTGTCTGTGTCTGCAGAATATATGGCCTCTCCAGACAGGCAGGGGATTAGGGCTCCTGGAGAGGAGGAAGGGCAAGGGTCAGACTAAATCATCACGCACAGAGTGCTCTGAGAAGCTCAGGGTGAAAGATTTATCGCCATTGTAAAGTGATTTCAAAAACATAGTCTGTGCGGTAGTGGAAATTGGGAGGCCCAAAGAACCAAACAGTTCACTTGCTATCATTGTGCCTATTAATATATTTTATGTTTCCTCTGGGGTGTATATCCCATTGAATCTCAGGCTCTTGGGAAGGTCACTAAGGGATGACTCTTGAATTGCTTTCCAGATTATGAAATTCCCCTGCATCTCACTCTAAGGGCACATGATAGATTTTAGCTAGAAGAGGAGTTAAGAGCTTCTATAGTAAGTGACAGTGACAAATGCTTTTCATTTTCTCAGGGGCTTTAGCATGTCTGCACCTGCACAAAATAATATCATTGCTTTTCTGTCTACATCCCCACAGGGCAATGGGGAGCTTGCAGCAAGCCCTGGTGTGCTTTGAAAAGAGGCTCGTGGTCGCCCACGAGCTCGGGGAGGCCTTTAATAAAGCCCAGGCCTACGGCGAGCTGGGAAGTCTGCACAGCCAATTAGGGAATTATGAACAAGCCATTTCCTGCCTTGAACGCCAGCTGAACATTGCTAGAGAGATGAAGGACCGAGCTCTGGAAAGTGACGCAGCCTGTGGCCTGGGGGGTGTGTACCAGCAGATGGGGGAGTACGATACAGCCCTGCAGTACCACCAGCTGGATCTTCAGATTGCCGAGGAGACCAACAACCCCACGTGCCAGGGCCGGGCCTACGGGAACCTGGGCCTGACCTACGAGTCCCTGGGCACCTTTGAGAGAGCTGTGGTCTATCAGGAACAGCACTTGAGCATCGCTGCACAGATGAACGACTTGGTGGCCAAGACGGTGTCTTACAGCAGCCTCGGAAGGACGCATCACGCTCTGCAGAACTACTCCCAGGCAGTCATGTACTTGCAGGAAGGTAAGTGGAAAGGTCTGTGTAGCTTCTCGGTCTACTCTGAGACTGAGCGCACAGTCTGCCCAGGAGGAAATGCACTCAGGTGAGTGACCATCTTGACCTGGAGTGAGGATTCAGAGGCTACATCATCAATTCAACTCCAAAACCATGGTGTCCTCCCGTGGGTGCTCCTTAAGAGTTCACAGTTCTTTCTGCTCTCCTGGATGCATCACCCAGCTTGTCTCACTATGCTAGCCAGCTGTCCAGGGGGCTGACACCCTCCTTGCCTTTCAGAACCCTCCACTGAATGAAAAACACCTTCTCCACAAGATGAAGTTAGACCTAGGCACTTACAGGTTAATGCTCTGCATCAGGAGATGCGCAGTGGTTCCGAGCCCGTTGTCTGCTAGACAATATCTGAGCTGCGTCAGCACTGTATAGAAGTCCATTTCAAGGTGGTGCCAGGGTCTAACCCAGTAGCATCCGTCTGAGGGGCGCTCAAGCCGTCAGCCAGGTTTCCCAGCATTGGTTCCCCCCGGGGCTGGGCTGGAGCCGCAGTGCGGTTGCTTCAGGCCGGCCCGGAAAGTGCCTGCTTCCCTCACCTCCCCTGGCTCTGCTGCCTCTCTGGCAGAGGCTCCGTGTGGCTACCTGCACACAGGGGAGCCTGCAGCGCTCCCTCCCTCGCCACGCAGAAGCCCTGCGGCAGTGTGTCTGCCCTCCACTCCCGAAACCCTCCTGGAAAGCGCTTCTTCTCACAGGGCCACGGCGTGTCACCACCTGGGAGGGGGCACAGCAGACAGTGTTCTTGGCTCTTGAGTAAGAGGAAAGCGGTACTGATTTCCAGCAAAAATGCTCATGTGTGGTTCCCAGAAACCTTCCCATACATAGTTTATCTAATCGGATTTAATTCTCTTAGTAACCCTGAGAGGTGTATCTTTTCATTCCCATTGGCAGCTAAGTGACCTGAGGCTCAGAGTGCAGTGGCTTGATCCTGACCTCATGGTCAGTCAGTGGTAGTGTGGGGCTTGGCCCAGGTTTCTTGATCCCAGGAATAGCACAAGACTCCACGAAGCCCCCTAGAACATAGCCAGGCTGGTGCAGTCGCGTCCACGATCACTCCTGAGCCCCAGCTGGGAGCCGGGAGAAAGAGGCAGCACACGGAGTGGAGAACGGGCCAGCGGCTGATGGTCAGGGTGGTCCTCTGCACAGACCAGGAATTGCCCTGGCCTGCGGGCTGAGAGGTTACTGGGAGGCTGTAAGCCACTCGCCAGACATTATTTGACTCCCACTCAATGGGAGCTCTGCCTCAATGCGTGAAATATGAGAGTTGGCTTTTGGTTTCCTGAAACTAGACTGTGGTAAAATTCTAACAGACTGGGGGCAGTTTTCAGTTGAATATGTGAAAACTATTAAAATAAGACCTAACGTATGACAACCTTTCAGCTGTGTTCTTTGGTTTTTCCTGAAATATTATTTCCATGAAGCAGCTGCTTTGCCTGAGATATTGTAACATAATTCTATATTTATGGAAGGCGGTTTTTTTTTTTATTGTTGTAATTTTAAGTCTTGCAGAGATCTAAATTCTTATTGTGGCATCTCCATGGTGTCTTTTTAGTGGATGTGGTCTACCCTAGAGCCTGATGTTCCCCTTGGGCCCATCCAGACGCCTCTTCACATGAGTTGTTATAGGTGCAGGACCCCTATTGGGCATTTTTGGAGTGCTTTGAGTTGGGTCTTCAGCCTCTTGCAGAGAGGGAACAGTTCAGTTGGAAACCACTTTAGTTCTCTTTCCTGACTTTCAGAAGGGACTGTGCACTAGCATCACACTGCCCATGTGTAATAGAATCTCATAGGTGGGCCTGGTCAGAGTCCTTTGAACAAGCTCTGTGGGTTGTATAGTTACCCTTGATTGAAACCACTGGTCTCATCCAGTTTTTTCTCTTTTTGCAAATAAAGCAAGGGAGCTAGAGCCAACTCGGCTCCAGGAGAGCCGGATGGCTGGGTCAGATCCTCAGAGCAGAAGCAGGTGGAAACTGGGACAGCACAGATGTCGTGTCTGCCGTGTTTGCTCTTCACTGTTGAACTTCTGACCATGGGGCCAGCGAGGGTCCCCACTATGGGATCCAGCAGGGAGCATGGTCCAATCGCTGCTTGCACAGAGCATACCTTCTGGAGGGGCTGTCACAGTGACTTCCAGCTCGGAGGCCCAGGCCTAGCAAGGAGAGCAGTCCTGAAGAGTGAATAGAGTTAGCTGCTTGAAGGTCAAAACAACCAGCCTCCTCCTGGTTTTCACCCAAGAACCATTTCTTCTATTTCTGTTCCTACTCTATGAAGTATTTTAAAATGTGAATAATTTTCAAGTACATATTGTTTTTGTTACCCAGTGACATGATTTAAATGTAAAATGCTGTTGCTAAGTTTTCTGAGTTATGTGCATTTTGAGATACATGATATTTTATGGAACTTGAACCCGAGTCTCACTTTTATTAGCTTCTCAGCTGACTCGATTCTTTTCCAGAAGTCTGAAACTGAGTGGGTCCAGCATGCTCAGAGGCAGGTTCCCATTCACCCCGAATTAGATTATAAAGAGGAAGTCCTTCCTTGTGTGTACAGTTGTAGCATGGGGGCCTTCCTGCCGTCTCGGCACAAGCTGACTTCTCAGTACAGAGAGCAGGGTAACGAGGGCAGAGTGATGCTGAGAACTGCTTAGTGACCCACACAATAAAAGGTTGCCTTCAGATTTGACTCACTCAAAGCCCTGGAGGTTGCCAGTGTCCTGAAATCCAGAAGCTTGCTGTGAGTAATTGACCCAAACTGCCGGTGCCTATCCGAAGGCCAGTAGAATGAGGATAGTCTCATCTAAAGCTTTTGACTCACAAAAGCACTTGTTCTGCATCCCCACTGAGGCACATCAAAGTCTCAGCCTTAAAGGAAAAGCAGATCGGATGTGAAATGTGTCAGTGGCATCAGTAACAGAAGGCAGGGTCAGGCGGTGCGAGCATTCTGCTTCCAGGACATCTGATGTGTCTCCCGTCGATGCTGGTTGGATGCTGTGCACAGGTGATAGGAGAGATCTGAGCTGGGCTTCTGTACTTGATTGTGGAACTGTCAGAAACACTCCTGCCAGCCAGAGAATTGGGTTCGATATATTTATAGGCCTGGAGTTTTCCTTCGCAAAGCTAGGGATTTCACAGTGGGGAAGGCAGCCAGTTGGGTTCTGTTTGCTTCGGTGTCTCTGCCTGCCCTGCAAGCCCGTCTCCTGCTGATAGCCATCGCCTGAGCTCTTGCGGGGGCATCTTGGAGTGACCTGGAAAGGTCGCTGCTAACACAGAATTTGAAAAGAATGCTTACTCTGCCTTGGCAGAGTCTGCTCGTGTCCTGCATTTTATCTCGCTGTGTTGCTGACAAGCTTTATATCCACCTGAGGCAGAATTACCCTCTAGAACTCCTTGGCAGGGTGTAATTGTCTGTCTTCTATACATCCTCAAAATTTCTCTCTCTGAATTCAGGTTTAAGGTTAGCAGAGCAGCTGGGCCGAAGAGAAGATGAAGCCAAAATTCGCCATGGTCTTGGCCTCTCCCTCTGGGCGAGCGGGAATCTGGAGGAGGCCCAACATCAGGTGAGCAGGAGAACCCTTTTCTGAGTAGATTTTGTTCCTAGAAGCATGGAAGATCTTGAGATTACTATCCTAACAGTGATGGCATTTATCAGAAGGTGTTGACTTGTGCTCTTGGGTTGACGCACAAGATATCCAGCCTGTATCAGCCCAGACACGTTGAACCATAGTAAAGACTTGTTCACTTGTGTTATAGATTTCTCAATAATTTCTTTGGAATTCTTGTATTATGTGCTGTTGTTCCTCATAAAACTTTAATATGACATTACATACATTTTTTGACAGAAGTAATCCAAGAATTTGTAATTATTGGATTTACTGTCTTTGTAGGTTTTTTTATATCACTAGATGCCTCTTTCCCTTCTCCCTCTCCCTCTCCCCCTCCCCCTCTCTCTCTCTCTCTCTCTCTCTCTCTCTCACACACACACACACACACACACACACACACAGAGTTCATGTTTCTACATATGTTCAACCAAGAGTTGAAGAGAAATTTTCTCTCAGGCTGACTCTGGAAATTAGAAAGATCCCTGGAGTGGTCTCTAGTCAAAGATCCCTCTGTTGGGTTGCAAGAGTTGTGAAATGGCTTCAAAAATCACGTGCTCAGCCGCTGAGGCAGCGCTTAGCATGGAGGGCGCTGTGCTAGCAAAGGGGCCCAGAATTGGAGAATCCAGGCTCCCATCCGAGGTGCTGCTGGGATTGCGGACATGATGTGCCTGAACTTGTGCCACAGCATCCTGGGATGTTACGGCATTTTACAATTTAAAGAATTAATCCTCTGGTTTTCTGGTTCAGATACTAAAGTTTTTATTGATACAGTGATTTATAGTTTTCAAAGTACTTTCACTGACTGGGTGTATTCCTCAGTGACCCTGTGAGCTAGAGTGATAGCCATCCCTTTATAGATAAGAAGCCGAGACTCCGAGTCTCACTGAAAGTCCCCCAGCAAATTCGTGGCAGGGTCACGAGGGAGTGCGTTCCTCTCTCCTGGTCTCAGTCCCTTAGTCTTAGAATGCTGTTCTTTACATTTGCATGAATTTAAATTTTGATACTGTTTCCACCTATAGGTATCGGAGAAAAGCCTCATGGTCCTGGAGAAAAGGGACCTATAGGCCACGGAGAAAAGCCATGAGAGCAGCAGGACTGTGTCTCCTTAGGAGCATGCGTGTCTGGTGTCAGGGCGTCCATGTGTGTGGACACGGTTCTTGGAGCACGGCTGTGCGGAGCAACATCTGGTTCAGAACAGCCTGCACAAAGCCCCCTCCTCCTCCTGAGAGCACAGCTGTCCTCACAGCTCACCCTCTCCCCCCACGCCCCCTGTCTCAGGCATCTCCAGCCTGCCCCCCCCCCCCCCCACATCCATCCCAGCCCTTCTGCACTGCGAGTCGTGGGGTCGTGAATTACAGTGGCTTGATGACAAGAGCAGAGGCTTTTCATTTGTTTTAATCAAAATCAGGACTTGATTGCATTAATAGCTGATCTTTTTTCACAACTTTCAGACTATGAGTCTATTACTCCTGTCTTTTAGATCCCCTTGTCTGCAAAAATTGATTACACAAACTGTAATTTACCAACTATGATCAAACTGATGCCTTTTCAGGTCTGGAAATGGAGACTCTGAAAACAACTTTTCCATGGTATACCAAGATGTGAGCAGCAGTGGTCTCTAGTCAGGGAATGGCTGTCCCATAGTTTCTGGAAGATGGATAATGTTCTCTTCCCTCCCTTGCAGCTCTACCGGGCATCAGCCTTGTTTGAGACAATCCGACACGAAGCGCAGCTGAGCACGGACTACAAGCTCTCCCTCTTCGACCTGCAGACGTCCTCCTACCAGGCCTTGCAGCGAGTACTCGTCAGCCTCGGTGAGAGCGAGCGGTGGGGTTTCTACCCCTAGTGTGCACCCCGTGTCTGAGTTGTTTAGTGAGCACCGTGATGAAATACAATTTGTTGTCATGGCAGAACTAAAGCCACAACCACAGCCTTGCCTTTGAAAATTTATTCATACATCCAACAAATGTTGTGCCACGTGCTGGTCAAGAAGGCCCAGCTCCTGACCTCTGGAAGCTCTTAGTTTGTCAGCAGATGAAAGTAGGGGGTCCAGTAGGGTGTGATTTGGTTGTGGAAACAAAGAGGCTTGGCAGGCAGACCCAGGAGCCAGAGGAGGTACCCTGGAGACAGGGTACCTGAAGCAGGTGCTCCCACCAGGTTCCCTCTGTCCAGGGTGTGTGGGGGCAGGCGCCTGAGAAGTCACTGGGCTCTTCCCTGGCTCATTGCCACACGTCCTTTAATGCTGCTGTCTAGTAAACGTGTACTGTCTGCCCCGTGGCCGTGACACTGTCAGTGACAACTCTCCCGGGCCGGGGTGCCACGTTGCATTGGGGCGGCACCCCCTCCCCTTACCTGGCTTAACTGTGGCAGCCACCTGATTCCATCTCTGCCTCTCTTCAGGCCTGCCCATCTCTGCAGACCATTTCCCGCAGCCCAGAAGTTGGGTTAAGTAGGTGTCCACTGGAATTAACAATGTCTTTGAAGTTGGTTGTTAAGGCCTCACCAATAACCTATCCTTAGCTTTATATATATATGAATGCTCAAACTTCCCCTTAAAAAATGTGTCTATTAACTGTGCTCATTGCCTGGGATTGCAATTTATTATCTGTTATAATCACAGTGTTAAGTCTGTCTAGCACTTTGGGGCCAGTTTTCCAGTGTGTACAGAAACCGTCCCTGCTGCTCCAGCTAATAACTTAATAGAGGAAGAGAAGACATTTGCATACACACATGTAAATCCCCGCTTGTCTGCTGATACCCGGCCTGCAGGAGGTGGGGCATCCTCACAGTGCTGCTGGAGTTGTGGCATCTGGTCTCCTGCCTCTGCCCACTCTCTCTTCGGACCTTCCTTCTAGCAGCTCTTCCGTTTGTATATTTACAATTGCAAGTAAATCCTCTGCATTGTATTTCTTCTAACAATCTTCATTTGAAAGGATGTTGCTGTGTCTTTTGTGCTCTCATTATTGTGCATTAACTTTTAAACTAGATTACAGACTAGTTTCTTAGACAAAGTGGGTTTAGAGGTTGGATCAAAAGACAGGAAAAACTGGAAAGAGAAAAGCAATTTCAAAGAATTAGAGACCTCGGAGATTTGAACCCTTTGCCCATGGGAACTAGAAGAGACAAGAAGCAAGTTTATGGGACCCCAGAATGGAATAAGGTATAAACTCTAGCGATTATAATGTCACTTATATATGCACCGTGCTTTGAATGCTGCCTACCAGGCATCTCCATGTGTAGGGCCTCATTTAGTTGTTGAGATAGGCAGGACAGCTGTCAGGAGTCCTTGTTTCAAATGAGGGAGGAAAAGGCACTCCAGCAGATGGACCAGCATGTGTAAGGACACAGAGGTATAATTTGGTGTGAAATGTGGAAACGGGGCTGGTCAATGTGATGCACGAAGGAGCTACATAAAGGAGAAATAGAAAGATGGTCAGAAGCCATGTCCCAGAGGGATCAGCTGTCGCGACCAAATCAGAACCAAGCTGAGCACGAAAGTGAGAGGGTAACCGGAGAGCAGAACGTCAGGTCCAGTGAGCCAAGGGGATGGGGTCAGAAGCCAGAAGGCCTGGAGCAGCTCGGGTTGAGGAGGGAGAGTAGGCAAGGCTAGGATGGATGCTGTCAGCAGCTCTCCTGAGGTAGCTGCCAGACAGGGAAGCCCAGCAGCTTTCAGGAGTGCGGGATCTGGACCCGGGGGCTTGGAGAAGCGTGGTCACTGCATGCGGCCTCTGAGGCAGTCTGACTGAGAGTCTGCCACGTGTTGGCGTGCAGAGGCTGTGGGGCTTCTGCCTGCCCAGGGTCTCTGGACCTGGTGGTCCTCTCTGATAAGCACGCTCCCTGTGGACTCCCAGCCTATCCCTTTGTCTCCTAGGCCATCATGATGAAGCTCTGGCCGTGGCAGAAAGAGGACGGACAAGGGCGTTTGCAGATCTCCTGGTAGAACGACAAACAGGACAGCAGGACTCTGACCCCTACTCCCCGGTCACTGTTGATCAGATCTTAGAGATGGTTAACGGCCAGAGGGGACTAGTGCTTTACTACTCCCTGGCGGCGGGCTACCTCTACAGCTGGCTGCTGGCTCCTGGGGCAGGTAAGATCTCTTTCCTTGGGAACAGGGCAGTTAAAACAGCAGACTGTGAAAGTCTAATGGGCAGAGGTGGGAGAGGTGCATTACCATAGATCAGATCCAGGAGCTAATGCTGGCTTTCAGTGAAACCTCAACCTCAGTGGGTAGCTAGTGGTGGAGCATTCAATTAATAAGACAGCCCAGCTTTTTCATTCCCCCAAGAAATCACAGCTCCTCACTGGTGAATGTGGAAGCATTTATCAGGGAAGACTAAGAACAGGAGGATTAATGTCACCAGCAGCCCTATTTTTAGGCAACTGTTGTTCACTAGCTAATAAAGTGATAACTGTTCAGTCCTAACGAGTTCTTTCTCGATATGATTTAATAATTGTGACCCTTTGTTGTGGTCCAGTTAAAGAGACTGAAATGGTGATGGCAACTCTTATCACAGTATATCAATGAAGTCTCATGCTTGAAATTTCTGAGTTTAGCAAAACCCATTTTTAACCAGTTCATTTGTTAATCTGTTTCAGAAATAAAAATTCCCTTTGATTAAATCAGGATTAAATGTTCAGACTTTAACAGCCTCACTAAGTACAGAACCACTAATTAGCTGTTAGGGCCATATTTTTTGCATAATAAAATGCTGATGGTTTTACCATGTTGGAGACACACCAGATCCAATTAGAGTTTATTGACTGGGGAAGTGCATCTTATAATTGGGAATCTTGAAGAATGGGCTTCTTGGATATCTGTAAGCCAGTTTCAAAAAGTTCAACTGCCAAGGTGAACTAACAAGCTTTTCTTGATTACCTCTCTGTCCCTTTAATTTAAAAAATGATTGCTGGATGACAGCTCTGAGGTACTTCTTGGGTTCTGATTACATTCTGAGAATGCCTATACATTCCATGCCTCAGCAGGATTACTCTTTGTAATTTTCCCCTTAATCCCACATTTCCATAGGCTTCCCATAAAGAACATTCTTGCCTCTGACCTTTATATGCTAACGGTTTTGAGTTGTGATGTCTGTGGTGACTTGGTGAGTGTCAGACACAGTGGGCTGAATCTCTGTATCCCAGTCCCCGGCGGGCCCTGGTGCTCAGGAGGATACAGCTGATGATGGAGGCATCGAGCACGTTCTCTCTCTCCGTGGTGGTTATGTTTTGGGGACATGATTTGACAGGTGGCATATCCAAATCCCTGTAATAACGAGTCATGTATAATGAAGCTCCTATTGTTTCTCTTTCCGTTTCTCTTTGCTCTTAATTAGACTCTGAAGCTTTCACTGGGGCTTTAATCCAATCAGAGAGGACCAGCATTTTCTAGGGCTGACACACCTCATTACCATTTGAGAATATGTCCTGTGTTTATTGCCAGAAAACTACTGCAGACCGCCTCGGTTTCATACAGCCATCAGTTTTTGCTCCTTTAATCCATTAATGACCATTGACCAGTTGGTCTTAAAGATGGTTTAAAATGTTTTTATCTGGCCTTAATGCTGCGTATTTATTTTGCTTTGCTTTTGTGAAAGGTCTATATTTGGCTAGCTACAGTTTTTGTCAGGAGTTCAGCTTCTGGGGAGAATATACCTTTGGCATGCGCACGCACCATTCCTCAGAGGGAACTTTCCCTGGTTACTGCTTCTGAGATGCATCTGTTTTAAGATATGTGAACTAGCCATCAGTCCCGGAGCTTCTGAATATATATCATCAAAAGCAAAAGTCCTGTCTTGAATTCCTTGTTTTCATGCGCCAAACCTGATAGTGAAAATTGTAAAAATGGTACTGATTAGAATTCTGAAAGACCTAGGATTTTAGGCTTTCTTCCCATGGTTTGGAGGACAGCACGCTTGTCATCTTTGACCTCCTGGTCACGTAGCTTTGACCTTGTTGCCCCTTGCCCTCCACCTTCCCTTCCCCTTATACCCCTGTCAGATGTAATGTTGGTTGTGCTTGTCTTATTTCAGGAATTCTGAAGTTTCATGAACACTACCTGGGAGACACCACGGTAGAAAACTCCAGTGACTTCCAGACAGGCAGCAGCACAGCCCTTCCATCAGCCGCGAGCTCGGCCCTGGAGCAGCACGTTGCCAGCGTGCGGGAGGCCCTGGGTGTGGACTCCTGCTACTCGAGGTAAGGAGGGCGGCGCTCCTGGGCCTGCCTTCAGGTACGGGGGTTTCCGTTTGTCTCCTCCTTTACAAACATCTTACTTGCAGAAATCTTCTGAAATCCACACACTTGTGCTCAGTCTCTTCACAGTTGCTATAGCAGAAGCAAATATGTGTCTCTGGGGTACAAACCCCTTAGCAGATTGTCTTTATTCTTTTCAGTAATTTCCTTTCAGACAGGGAAGGGCCTCATCAGACATGCCCATTTTCTAAGATGGGTTTGTAGAATGTTTAAACATAAACATGACTTTGAATTTAACATATTAGCTAATTAAAATTGAGATGCTTCTTTGGTTATAAACAGATTCATAATGAGTTTGTACTACAACTGAACGCCTGTTTGAGAATTTATCACCAGTGGCAGGATCTGTGCATTGGGAGGCTGAGGTGAAGGAAATTGAACTTCCAATATCAAGGATAGGGAAGAAAAGTGCTGTTTTTTGCAAATATTGTAGAAGTTATATACTCAAGGAAATGTTTAATCATAATTGACTATTTTATATATAGAAATATATGTATATATAAAAATATATATTTTATATATAGAAAGTAATTTCCATAAGGACCCTGTTTCTGGGAAGATGGAAGGAAGAGAGTCCCTGAGAGCTGGGTCATAGCCAGATTTCCCAGACATCTCAGTCCTCCTGTGATTAACAAATGTTGAGAAGATCTGTGTCAGAGAATCTGCTGTGTGAGCTGGTGTCAGGTCCCTGGGACATCTGCTTTCCTCTTGAATGATTTTATTTGTAATCATGAAAATCCTAAGATGTGGCAGTGATTTCTTTAGAGATAGGTGCTTAACTCAAACTCCCGAGTGTATGGTAGTCATTGCCAGCAGCTGGATTGATCTTTGGGTATTTATCAAGTCTGAGATGAGCTCTTAGACAGAAAATAACCATTGGAAAATGAACTGTCAAGGCCGGAAGGGGCCCTGGTGGTCATCAAGGCCAACTCATTATTTGACGGAAGCCGGCACAGAATGGGACTTGCTGACAGTGAGTTAGTGTCAGGGCTAGGATCAAAACAATCTCGATCTCAGCCATACTCCCAGGCCAGTACTGGTTCTGTTTTTAATTATCAAAATTAATATCATACTTGAGACAATAGCAGAAGCATGTAAAAATGTCATCTGTAGCTTCTGTGTGTGGGAAGCACAAGCCACACACACACACTGTCGCTCAGTTTCTCCCCCGGCTGCCCTGCATCCTGGAGCATCCCTGTCCTTAACGCACATGGGTTGGTGACCACAGGGGCTTCGAAGAGTGGGAACCCCTCGAACTTAGATGTAAGGCTACTCCCCAGATTCAACTATAAATGACCGTAAAATAGATTAGGCCGGGGTACACAGAGCTGTTTCAGCAGACAGGTGCTTAGACCAGTCTGATTAACCTGTAACCCAATCAAAGAGGTATTGCATATCCAAAGCAAATGTGAGAAGGGAAGGGTTGGTCAGCAGTAAAAATACAGAAAAGGGACCATAAGTAGGGCAGACTTCGGCCGTGCCCATTTCTAATCTTGTGCAAAGGGAGAGAGAATCTTGTCAAAAGGACTCTAGGTGCCGTCTGAAGGCTGTTCTCGTCGTAGTGGACAGGCAGTCATTATGCGCTCCTCCTCCCCGCCCTTCCACACTTATTTGAGTGCCTACTACCTGCTGCATCCACTGGAGATCAGGCAGAGTGGTCAAGGTGGCAGGCATAGCTCCTGCTCTGAGGGAAATGAAAAAAAAAAAAATAGAGCAGATATGGTCTTTTAATGAAAATTGCTGTAAGTACTTAAAATTGCAGGGAGTAGTGAAAATGTGTAAGCAGTGGGGAAACCCACACTGGGAGTTGCAGGGGTTCTTGAGGAAGGTGTGTTTGAGCTGAGCGCAGAAGGATGACGAGAAATAAACTAGATGAAGGCCACCGCAGGCAGGATGCACAGGGTCTGCAGTGACCCTCAGTGGAGAGACCTCTCAGGTGGTCCTGCCTCCCTGATGTTTTTTGTCAGACTTTCTGATTATCATTTGGCTTCTCATGACATCTACTCGCAGATATAAAGTGTACATAACAAACTGGCATTCTGATTTGTATAACTCTATGACCTTGGTTGGTGGAAGCGAGCTCCATGAGGCCAAGATTCTTCGAGCACATTCATAGCATGAGCTTTTCAAGCTTGTAGGGCCGCACTGCGGAGCTTGAGCTGAGACGAGGTCATGAAGGGGCCCGGGTGTGCAGCACCTGCCGTCGGAACCCCTACACGTGCAGAGGTGGCTTCTGTGTGCGCCGCCCTTGCCGCAGCCAGGACATCGCAGTCCACGCCAGCCACTGAGAGGACTCAGCCTGTGTGAACGTACAGCCTTCTCTTGATCTCAGTTTTCTTGGACCTAGGTTGAAATTCATCCTGAGAAGGAGGGGGTTACCCTTTGACTTCCCAGCACCCCCTTGTTGGACACCATAGTTTAACTCCAAATGCTTGTGCCTGAGCAGTTCTTTTACAAGAAACTGGAGGGTGACTGAGTTTGTTTCCTGGTGCCTTTTGATTTAGAAGGATGACTTTGGGGTTATAGTTCAGCCCTTCGTCAATGGCAGGGAGAGAGGAAAGCACTGTAACTTGCTTCTGTTCCCCACATTAACCTTTTCCCCTCTGCCCAGGACAGAAAGCTCACTCCTCAGGGTGCATCCTCAGGGGTCTCTAGGATGTTGGCTGGCTTGATGCTCAGCATGAATCTGGGGGGCTGCCCTCAGTAGCTTCGATCCCAGGTTGAACATCCAGACGTGAAGGTCTTTCCTGTTGCTTTGAACTAGTCTTATTAGAAATTTGTTCATCTTTTGTGACCTCAAACTCAGGTTCTTAATTATGATATTAAAATTGAATGCTTTGTTGGCATGGTTTGAATTTACTAAAATGGAGTTTTTGTGAGACTGGTTTTTGCCTCACAGTTTCAAGAAAAGATTTCAAGTGACAGATAAATTATTTCTCATCAATAAAATGAGTAAATATTTTTAAAGTGTGAGTACAGTAGACAGTCTCATACCCTAGGAATATAAATTGATTTAGTTGTTCTAAAAATATTGGATTGGCCACAAAGTTTGTCCTTCTACTTTTCCTGTAGGTAGTCTAATCTCCTTTTAGAGCCCTGTTTAAAGCTTGTGCTGTTTCCATCAGGAACATCCAGTCCTTGTAAGTCTAACTCAGGTCTCTGCTATTCTCCATGGTCGTTAACAATAGCACTTATTTCATTCTTCCTTGTTCCACAGTCACCTGGGTTGTGTCTTCCCAATCAGATGGCGATGCCTGGAGAGCAGTTGTGGTGTTCTTCTCTCTGAATTCTCACTGTCTAACACAGTGCCTGGCCCAGAGTGGGACGTCAGTGAATTTGAAATTTAGTCACCAGAAGGTGTGCTGTGAGCAGACTCTCTGCTCATGCTGGACTGGCTCACTGATTCCCTTTTTCCAGTGGATGTAAAGTATACAGTGTGCCCCTAGAAATTGAGTCTCCGCGCCTAGGGGAACACCTTCATTCAATTACCCACAGTCTGGCCATGATATCCTTGTTATTCTGCAGACCATTTTTGCTCTCCTTAATGGCATCTTGCTGCTGAAAGGAAGTACATTGCTACAAAGGAGTTTCTGAAAATGGCTTTAAAATAAAAGAACTGCTTTTATTAAGTGTTTAATAAGAACTTCCAGTCCCTTCCTCCCAGATCAAAAGAGGTGTAGATTGAAACCACTGTACAGAACATGAACCTCCCATAAGGGAGATGTTATGAATTTCAAAGCACATCTTCAGCTTTTAATTCTGATATTTAGCTGGAGCCTCGCTGCTTCCTGGGCACCTGGGACAGTGCAGTGGCACTTTGGGGGTGCTAAGCTGACAGGTTAGAATACGAGCAGGGCCATGTTCAGTGGTAGGTCTGGTCTGTTCTTCCCCAGGGTCTTTAAATAAATTGCAGTTGTGGACTGCCCTTGTAATAGGGTAAATATTCCTTCATTACTGCAAATGAATATGAAATCTTGATATACTATAGCTGCTACTATTTTTTTCTTTTGGTGCTTTTCTGTATTTCTGAATTTTCTATAGTGAAAGTTATTTTTATAGTCAAATGTATTTTCTTATTTCAAAACACTGATTAACTTAGAGTGCACTGGTTCATAAATGCTGATGCCTCTAGCTGCTTCTAGCCTGATAACCAGGGACAAATGTTAACAAGACTGACAATCCCAAGTGCTGGAAGAGATGTGGGTCCACAGGGTATCTTATATGTGGCTTGGGGAAGTAGATTGGGATGACCACATCAGAAAATATTTGTCGTCACCTTCTGAGCCAAGTAGTTGCCTACCCTTTGGCCCAGGCACATAATATAATATATGTGTAATATCCAAGAGAGGATCTTGTACATGAGCGAGAATCTTCAGAGTCGCACTGCAAACAACAGCAAAATTCTGGAAATACAGGCCATCAGTGAGAGAGTGGATGAGTAAATAGTTCTGCAGTTAGTGCCTAAATGGAATATTGGGCAGCAAACAAAAGAGATGAGTCATAGTGAACCTCTTCCTAAATAAGTTAAATAAATTGGAGAAATATTATGTGAAAAAGTAGGTCCCAAAAATACTACCTATAGCATGATATCTTTATTGATAGAGTTAAAACAACTGAAATCAAAATATGCTTCTAGGAATATAGCGATCAGTTCAGTCGCTCAGTAATGTCCGACTCTTTGTGACTCCATGGACTGCAGCATGCCAGGCTTCCCTATCCATCACCAACTCCCAGAACTTGCGCAAACTCGTGTCCATTAAGTTGGTGATGCCACCCAACCATCTCATCCTCTGTTCTCACCTTCTCCTCATGCCGTCAATCTTTCCGAGCATCAGGGTCTTTTCCAATGAGTCAGTTCTTCATATCAGGTGGCCAAAGTATTGGAGCTTCCTTCAGCTTTAGCATCAGTCCTTCCAATGAATATTCAGGACTGATTTCCTATAGGATAGACTGGTTAGATTTCCTTGCAGCCCAAGGGACTCTCAAGAGTCTTCTCCAACACCACAGTTGAAAAGCATTAATTCTTTGGTGCTCAGCCTTCTTTATGGTCCAACTCTCATATCCATACATGACTACTGGGAAAAAAGCCATAGCTTTGACTAGGTGGACCTTTGTCGGCAAAGTAATATCTCTGCTTTTTAATACACTGTCTAGGTTTGTCATAGCTTTTCTTCCAAGGAGCAAGCATCTTTTGGCTTCAGTCACCATCTGCAGTGATTTTGGAGCCCAAGAAAATAAAGTCTGTTACTGTTTCCATTATTCCCCATCTATTTGCCATGAAGTGATGGGACCAGATGCCATGATTTTCGTTTTTTGAATGTTGAGTTTTGTCACTCTCCTCTTTCAGTTTCATCAAGAGGCTCTTTAGTTCCTTTCTGCTATAAGGGTGGTGTTATCTGCATATCTGAGGTTATTGATATTTTCCCCTGCAATCTTCATTCCAACTTGTGCTTCATCCAGCCTGGCATTTCACATGATGTACTCTGCATGTAAGTTAAATAAGCAGGGTGACAGTATACAGCTTTGACCTACTGCTTTCCCTTTTGGAACCAGTCCATTGTTCCATGTCTGGTTCTAACTGTTGCTTCTTGACCTGCATACAGATTTCTCAGGAGGCAGGGAAGGTGGTCTGGTATTCTCATCTCTTGAAGGATTTTCCACAGTTAGTTGTGATCCACACAAAGGCTTTAGTGTAGTCATTGAAGCAAAAGTAGGTATTTTTCTGGAATTCTCTTGCTTTTTCTATGATCCAGCGGAATATAGCTAGAGGCAATACAACTTGTGTGGAATGGACAGGCAGGAAGTGATGACTGTGGGCTTGGGGTTGGGACTTGCCTCAGACTGGGGAGGGGGATGGGCTCTATGGGAGGTAGCAGATGATTAGCTGTAAATTGTTCTCTAGCTGTTTGGGCTGGTGGGTTTATGAGTACTTATGACTTTATTAAAAATTACTGAATAAATATGTGAAAACAGGCTGCTCATGGATCGACAATGAACCAAAGATTATGATTAATTCAGTCCAAAGAGATTCCCACGCCCCATCTCTGCTAAAAGAAGGGGAAAAAACCCAGAGGTTTTTAAACAAGCGAATTGCAAAAGCAAAGTTGCAACTAGGACATATTTAATTGATGAAAACGGATACTTGATAGACTGATTTAAACTACTTATATCTGTCCTTTTAAGCAAGTAACCATGCACTGGTCATTGCTTCATCATTGGCTTATTTAAATTACAGTGAGCCTTTGACAGTTTAGGGCTTCCCTTGTGGCTCTCGTGGTAAAGAGTCCGCCTGCAGTGTGGGAGACCTGGGTTTGATCCCTGAGTTGGGGAGACGCCCTGGAGAAGGGAGAGGCCACCCACTCCAGAATTGTGGCCAGGAGAATTCCATGGACTCTATAGCCTCTTGATGAAAGTGAAAGAGGAGAGTGAAAAAGTTGGCTTAAAGCTCAACAACCCGAAAACGAAGATCATGGCATCTGGTCCCATTACTTCATGGCAAGTAAATGGGGAAACAGTGGAAACAGTGACTGACTTTATCTTGGGGGGCTCCAAAATCACTGCAGATGGTGATTGCAGCCATGAAATAAAAAGACACTTACCCCTTGGAAGGAAAGTTCTGACCAACCTAGACAGCATATTAAAAAGCAGAGACATTACTTTGCCAACAAAAGTCCATCTAGTCAAGGCTATGGTTTTTCCAGTGGTCATGTATGGATGTGAGAGTTGGACTATAAAGAAAGGTGAGCACTGAAGAATTGATGCTTTTGAACTGTGGTGTTGGAGAAGACTCTTGAGAGTCCCTTGGACTGCAAGGAGATCCAACCAGTCCATCCTAAAGGAGATCAGTCCCGGGTGTACATTGGAAGGACTGATGTTGAAGCTGAAACTCCAATACTTTGGCCACCTCATGCGAAGAGATGACTCATTTAAAAAGACCCTGATGTTGGAAAAGATTGAAGGCAGGAGGAGAAGGGGACAACAGAGGATGAGATGGTTGGATGGCATCACTGACTCAATGGACATGAGTCTGGGTAGGCTCTGGGAGTTGGTGATGGACAGGAAGGCCTGGCGTGCTGTGGTTCATGGGGTCACAAAGAGTTGGACACGACTGAGCGACTTTCACTTTGAAAGTTTAAAGCTATCTTCATGATATTTTCTAATTCTGACAAATTGCTGCTCAAGGCTGACTTCCCAATTAATCCAGACTAGTAAGGTTTTATTTTGCAAATCAAATGTTTTTTCTTATCCCAAATTTTTTCCCAGAATTCTATGAAGTAAAAGTGGATATAATATTTGGGGGCATTTATTTTACCCCTTAAAGAGTTTCCAACTTCATTCTAAATTAGGTCAGTGCCATTTTGAAAATATTTTATGAGCATGTAACCCAGTTTGTGCCAGAGCTGGTCCTGAGCTTGGAAATACAGGAGTAATACCTTGGAAATACCAGGAATAATAGCCGGAATTCTTGGCCTTACAGTACCTGCCAGTGTGGAGCATGCAGCAAATGTGTAAATTGTTAATTCATCATATGTGAAATGCTGTGGTAAAGGTCCAAACCAGAAAAAGACCATGCCTCAGTTTGCCCCCCAGGGTCAAGGCAGTGGTTCAGAAGGTTTCCTCAGAGGTGACATTTGAGCTGGGCCCTGAAGCATGAGGTGGAGAGGTCATTCTTAGCGGAAGAAGTCCCTTACCCGCAGGGCCTGGAGGAAGGGAAGGGCCCAGGCCTTCAGCTGGTGAGTGGTCACTGCAAGAGGTGGACCCCTGTCCTGTGCTGCAGGAAATGTCGTCCCTACGTCCCAGTGCTCAGCTGCTGCCTTCAGAGGCTTGCCTCTTTCCTGTGAGATCTGAAGTCAAGCTCCCTTTCTGATAGGGTAGGCTTGCCTAGCTGAATCTCTTATGTCCTGTCTTCTCGTGAAAAGGCTCCTTCCAAAGGGCAGGATTTATCTCTGAGGTGACTCACACAGGCTCAGCTACATCTGAGGAGAAAAAGTAAAATAAAAACAACATGATGCCAGGTTAGGGATTAGAGCACTCGAAGAGACACAGCTGTAGAAATGAGTGGAACATGCTGTAGATTCTGGTCTTACGCCCCAGATTCCTGAATTTGGATTCCTTCCAGAAGGCTGAATACAGAATGAGTACAGAAGGCTCTGATAAGCTTCTTAGTGTAAGTCAGCAGCTTAGCAAGAAGGATAAGTGTAGTTGGTCTTTTTGTGTGACCTTTGAAATAGCCTAAATTGAATCTCCTCTTGTATTTCTCATGTACTTTTTAAAGAGCAGAATTCTTGAAATTGCTCGACATGGGTTTTCCCATTATTCATAGGAGGCATAATCTGGTGAATAGTAGAATCAGCCTAAGGACAAAAAGGTGACAACAGTGATGCAAGGCACGCCATTTGTGCCAGTCATTGAGCCCACGTGGGGTCCCCAGGCCTGGAGCTGTGAAAGGCCCGGACTTCCCTGGACCAGGGGCCGACATGTCTGTACCGGGGCCACAGGGCACAGGCTATTCTGGTAGGTGTCCTGGGGCCCTGCCCGGGGCAGTGCTAGACACCGGACACTTCTTTTATGTCTCATCCCAGATCCTTTGTTCATGGTGCCAAATCTTGGAGTGGCATTTCTATTAGAACAAGGGCTGGAGGAAAGGGGCGAGGCAAATCCACTGACCAGTCCAGTCAGTGCTTCCCTCTCAGGCCCACATCATCCTTGGCTGGCTGTTGCCATAACCAATTTTGTAAAAATTCTTTGAATTAATCAGATCTCAAGATCTTTGACTTTGTATATCCTGCCCTTTGCCCCAGTGAAATTCCCTGGTCTTTTCTTTCTGATTGATTCTGTGCAGCTTTATCTAACAATTAATATTTAAGACATTTAATATATAACTCTTGACTTATCTTGCTTTGGGAAAGTAACCTCAGTGTAGCCACTAAGCTCCTCTTTGGAATGGCTAAAATAGGTATTGTTTTCATCTCATTTGTACTTTTACGGTTTGGGCACGGTGGTGAGGAGGCCCTGAAGAGGTGCCGTCCTTAGAGGAGCACACGTTCCTGTGTCAGACCACAGTTCACACTGTGCTGGTAGTGCATGGAGCACCTCACAATTTCAGAGACGAGTACCACAGACATGCATTCCTTGCTCTGGGTCTGTGGGTCCACTGGGGTGGTTCTGCTTTAGCCAGCCTGTTGGGCTTAGGTCTCTGTGTCTCATTTTTTCTGTGACTAGACAGCACTCTTCTCAGAGCAGAAGCCAGGATCACAGGAGGCCAAGCAAAACCATCAGGCTCACCGCTTGCTCACATCCCATTGGCTAAAGCAAGACATGTATGCAGTGGGACACGGACAGGACAGAAGTCTCTGCTGCATGATCGCGTGCTGAGCAGGAGCTCAGGCTCCCACCTGCAGCCCCCCTGCAGACGGGCGGAGACGTGATGATCTTTGTTCAGGCTTCCTTCTGCTCCCTTCAGTGTCTGACGTGGACCACCTTCTGCTTCTCTCTCTCCCCCTCAACGCAGCACATACCCTGGTGTGAGCCTAGCTCTGCAAGCCCTCATCCGTCTCCTCTGACTGCTTCTCATCTTCCTCTTGCTCTGAAACTCCGGGTGTTTTCCCCATGCTCACATCTGGTTATTGGGCTTTCCCTTGGAAAGGTCGTCTTCCTCAGGGACACAGATGTGCATGCTTGCCCAGTGTCTCCCTTGATTTCTAGGCTTGACCTTCCCCTTGTATGCAAGCAGGTCCTGTAGAAATGACCTCAGGCTTCCCACATCCAAAGTCAAACCTCTTCTCAGGTGGTACCCAATCAGGTTCACCAGTATTTCCGGTTTTCCCACCCTGGGCCGACTCGTATAAGAATACGTCGGGTGACCAGCCTGGCCTCCCTGCCTCCTGCCTCCTTCTCCTGCTTCCGTTCCCTTGGCCCCCTGCTGCCTGAGGAGTTTCCCCAAAGCTGCACTGTCATCTGACGGCTCCCATACACATCATAACCACAGAGAATGCTGGTGGCCGAGGGGCACCTGGGGTGATTGGGTCAGCAGGCCCCATTGTTCCATATGGCTTGTCTCATGCCAGTGCCTGGAGTCAGCCCTCTGTTCCAACAGGGGTCAGGTTCCCCCCACCCCCCGCCACCACCTCCACATCCTGCACATTCTCCTGTGTTTGCGTTTACTTTCTTCTTCTGCCAGCATGGGATCCCCTGGAGTCCTAACCCCTGGGGCATTGCTTTTCCTGGAAGTCTTAAGCACACATTGAAGGCAGGATTTGCTTACACAGGTGGATAGAAGTCAGAGTGGAGCAGGGGGTATTAAGGAGAGAGGACAAAGTAGGGATACCTGCTGGGAGCTGACCACCCATGCTTTCCCCCCTTCTTTACCTACCAACCCAGAGTTAGAAAAGTCTGGGCATGTGGGACATGGAAGTCTGATGTATACTCATTGGGTAACTAAAATTAAATAGGACAGACTGGCTCAGTCCCAAGAGTATTGTCCCTGAATGGCTGGACAGTCACCAGCTCTAGTGATTGTGTCTTATCTCTGCAGTCCCAGCTCCTAACAGTGCCTGGTACCTAAGAGGCCCTCAGTGAGTGTTCACTGATGAGTGGATGAGGAAAGAGGGGAGAGAACTACTGGGGGCTAGAAGGACTCCTTCCCTTGACCATGAGGTCAGTATGGCATCATTGATATGGCAGAGCATGACACAGGTGGGAACATGTTTCATAGTTATTTCCCATATTGCTCTAGTCTTTTCTTCCCACTTCCGCCCCCATGAAGTACCATGAAAGAACAATTTTCAACACTCAAAGAGGTGGACTTGGATCAGATAATTAGTGCAGACCTTGAACTTACATCCACATTACAAAACTTGGCCCCTAGGCCAGCACATGAAACTCCTCTGAGTGTAGTAACACATTAAACTCGCTAAGGCTTCAAAAGTAACGAGATGTTCTTTCCTGGCTTTTGATGGACCTATGCTAATACAGTGAGGAGTCACTGCTAATAAGCAGACTAATTAAGGAGAGACTAATAAGGAGAAGCAGAATGACTTAAGGATCTGTCACCTCCAAAAACACACTGTCCGATGGAGACAAAGTTATCATTGTAAATTGTCTTTCTCTATATTCCTATGCATGCTGCTCATCCCCTGTTAATTAGAGACATCAAGAAACAACACTTCATTCTGGCATCCCTTCTAAAAGCATCTTGCTTTTAGGAGGGATGGCATCCCTTCCCATCTCTGAAGTCAGTCCCGTAGCTGTCCCGCCCTCGTCCCCTCCTTGCTTCCACTCCAGGGCCTCCTATGAGCCTGCCGCTGATACTGGCTTCAGTGCTTTTTCTGTGTCCTCATCTCCAGCCTTGCAGGTGGATCAAGCAACAGTGGGTGCTTCCACCTAAAACTGGAAGTTGGATGGACACATGTCATCCATGAAAGGATAGAGCCATGGGGTAGGGATAACTTGCAGATCTGACCGTAAGTTAATATATACATATACTGGTTTAGACCGATGGGGCTGACAGTACATGTGTCACGTATTGATTGTCACCTCAAGATTGGAGACAGCCTCTCTTGAGAAGATTAAATGGAAAGACAGAGTGATACACAACATTGATTTCCTTTCCTTTGACCAGCCACTCCAGACTTGGGTGCCGCATCCCTGCAGAGAATGAAGACATCTCTTTGGGGTTTCTAAAAAACTATTTGTTAGGTCTCAGTTGTTTTAGTGTTGGGTTTTCACTGTTTCCTTCTATCTCAACACCTTGTATGTTTCATTTTTGGGTGTTCTAGTCACAGTATTATTTATTGTATGGAGTTCATTTTGTAGTGTCTCTCTGTCTCACTGGACTAGAAGTCCATTGAGTGTAAGGATTGGGTCTGCGTGGTTTGCCATCAGTACAGTACCTGGAACGTGGTTGACTCTCAGAAAATAGTCATTGAATGACTAAATGAAATGGGCCTAACTTTCTTTCCCCCATACAAACATTGTCAATTCATAGTTACGTTAATGGGCTTCCCTTGTGGCTCAGCAGGTAAAGAATCCCTCTGCAATGTGGGAGAACTGGGTTTGATCCCTGGGTTGGGAAGATCCCCTGGAGAAGGGAAAGGCTACCCACTCCAGTTATGTTAAGTTATATTATTGCTGAAGCTAGGAAAGTTTCCCTTCAATGCTAGAGTTGATCTGGCTACATAAAGGAAAAAAATTTCCAGAGGACACAGATTGAGCAAACGGAATTAATACCAGAGTGAAATGGGGGTGGAGGAGGGGGGAGATGGGAGGAAGTGTATGTGTACCAACTTTCTTTCAATTAAGCGTAAGGTAATGTGTTACTTTTTTTTTTTTTAATCTGCTTCCTCCTACTTTAGTTCAGTGTTGAGTTTTAAGTTCTGGAGAGAAAACTCACCAGAGTTTGTAGTGAATGAGGGTTATGATATTTTTGAATGATGGAAATGGCTAAGTTTAGAAGGATAGAGAATTAGAGATGGGAGAAAGTTACAAAGAGGAAAAAAGCTATTTGTCTAACTTATCTTTGAAAATGAGTCAAATAGGCAAGAGAATCCAGGTTCTGTAAAATACAAGTCATTTCAGTTTCTCATGGCAGGTAGGGTTTTTCAGTATATGTGTACAGCTTTGATTTGATCTTACACTACTAAATAGTATTAACAAACCAAGATATGTAAATTGCCTTCCTGGGGACTCTGTTTAACGCTCATATTTTAACTCTGACTCCCTATTAGAACCTCTCAACTTGCTTCTTTCAGGGAAGAAGAGAGAAATGGCCTTCACAACCCTTACCTTGTGCCACACACAGGCGTCCATACTCACTTACTGTTTGTGATGTCCTCCGAGGTGGAGAAACTGAGTTACTCAAGGAATTGCCAGGGGTTCATAGCTAGTTAAATGGTGGAACTGGATGTGGGCTTTAGAAAAGGTTTCTCAAAAGCAAAGAGTGCTATGCCTTCTGGGGCTCTAGAATTGCCTTTTCAAAGGATTTTGTTTGAGGATGAGAAAAAGACAGAAAATTACTCATTCAGTGCCTTTCCAGACTTTTGCTGTCCCTTTGGAGATTTTAGTACAGTTGTCTCCTCCCCTTCTGGCAGTTTCCACTGAGTCTCCAAGTACTGGGTATTCTCCAGTCTCAGCAGTCAAATGGAGGAAAGAGCAGTGTAGGAAAATATACAAGATGAAAAACTAGAGAAATATTCTGTCACAGGGCAATCTAACACATCATTTAAACAGTCTTACTACGGTGAATTTGAGAGCACGGATCATGGTTTCTCATTGAGAAATAAAAGTCCTTTGGCTTAAAGAATATCTTCAAAAAATAAATCCTTCATTACCCAAGGTATTTCTTGAAATGAAAAGAGTACATATCAAGCCATATCATGAAAGAAATAATTCAGCAGTCCTTGAGAATTTACCTAGTTTCCATTCAAACATTAAAGTGATCGTTTAATCTTACATACAATTCCCTGAACTCTTCCTAAATAATTGCTTTGGTGATTTTAGCTCAACCTTGAAACAGAGTTGAATCTGTTGTATATTTGACTTCATTTGAAAGAAAGAAAATTTATAAGGACACAGAGACTTCAGAGGTTTAAATCTTTTATCCACAGGGACTAGAGGAGAGAAGTAAGTGTGCAAGCCCAGAATGCAATGAGGTATCAGCCCTGACAATAATAATAATAATACCACCTGTTCTATATAGGAGCGTTATATAACGTCTACCAGGCATCTTCACATATATTCATTCCTCAGTTAATCTTTACAGTAACCCTTGGAGATAGGTAAGACAACTGTTAGGATCCCTCTTTTTGGGACAAGGAAGTTGAGCCTCAAAAACTGACTTACCCAAAATCACACAGCTAAAGGATAAAGTGGGAACTTGGACCCAGGCCTCCAGGTTCCCATCTACTGCTCTTTCCAACAGAGCCATTTGTCTCTCTCAAGAGGCAAGTATTTACTGTGGATAAGCTTTTGTTAGATTTGCCAAGGCTCATGCCAAGTCTCTCACTGTAGTAGAAGTTTTCCTGTGTTTGAGACAGATGGGCATTTCCTGGGGTTGGTGTCAGTATTTATAGAGATGGAATTTGAGCTGTAATAATGGAGTTCTGAATTATTCTCTGTGTCACACCAAGCCTTCAGATGAACTAAATTTCAGTCAGTAGTATATAAATAAGCTGATCTACTTAACTTCTATATGGCTTGGGCGTGTGGGTTCCAGAATAAATCTGAAGCTGCTTAAATCAAAGTGGGAAAAGAGACCGGCATCAGGTTATTCTCTGGCAATCTAATGATTAGGACTCTGTATTTCCACTGCAGAGGGGCACAGGTTCGATCCCTGATCTGGTAACTAAGATCCTGCAAGCTGTGTGGCACTGCTAAAAAAGTAATAAATAAATAGGGTGTCACTTAGTGCAACTCTACTCTAGTTAAAAGAACAGCTGTGAAGGGTTTGCAATATAGTGTGGACGATGTTAGAAGCATTTTTCTGAATAAGTTAGCCTTTCAAATAGAGTTTGAGATTTTTAAATTCACTTATTCATTCAGCAGCTATTTGCTTAATATCCCCCCATAAGGCCAGTTACTATACTGGGCCCCAAGAAAAGACATGGTTCCTGTCCTTAGGCATTCACAGGCCAGTAGGTATGTGGGTGTCATGAGTAAAGACACTCGAAAGCACAGATAAAAGTTTCACAGAGGTCTAGCATTCATCTTACCTATCCCTAAGTTTTCAGATCTTTTATTTTCTTCAAGTTGGAATTTTCAGTATTTCATATTACAATAGATAATGCAATCACATGAGAGGTCCAGTTATTGAGACATTTATTCAGCAAATATTTGTTGCATGTGTACTATGTGTCTGGTTGTCTGCTGGGTACTGGGGTTGCAGAGATGAAACCAACAGCTTTGTTGTGGTAAGGAGCTCTCAGTCTAAAAGGAGAAAGATAAAAAACAAATGTGTTCTGTTTGGATTTGTTGCTTATAGCTGCATGACCTTTGGTAGACTATTTAATCTCATGGGGTTTTTATAACAATACAATGATAATACCTGAAAAACAGTAGGAGAGAGCTGGGCACATTAGAAGCCTTCATGCAGTTGCTGCTGTCACTGATGAGGAAAGTGGGAGAGGCACACAGAGGTCACAGGGGCACTTGTTCCTTCAAGAGGGTTTAGTCAGGAGAGGCTTCCTGGAGGAGGAGGTGCAGTGAGTTTTTGCCAGGCCTGCAAGGCAGGGTGAACCCTGTTTGGAGTGTGCAGCACAAGCTGAGGCTTGGAATGTGGGGCAGCTGCCAGCAGAGGGGAAAGGTAGGGAGGGCAGCACAGTTGGAATGTCGAGTATGGGGAGAACTTTGACCCGAACACCCCTAGAAACAGGCTGGAAAGCTGCGAAGGCATCAGATGCTGTGTGGCCGTGGCTGGTGGTGTCACCCCACAGCCAGGGCGGGAAGTTTGCATTTGAGAAAGATGCACCATCCCACTTGTCCAAGGAGAACTCAAGATCATTTTGCCCTGTGCTCTCTTAGGCTCTTGGGTTAAATATTCTACATGGTCTGTTATTTTAGGAGTAAAGGGAACCGTTTAAAAGCCTGCTGGACAGTTAAGTCATGTTGAGCATATGCCTTCAACCAAGAAATACTGTACATAGAAGGGAGGAGGCTCACTTTCCAGTTCTAGAGAAAACCAGAAAATTAATATTCTGATTTGGTCCAGCAAATGTTGTAAGAACAAGTCAAGTATAAAATATGTGCATTTCCTAGTAATGTCTTTGTGTTGGCAGAAAATTACCTAGCCGGGATAAACGCTCAGGGAACAAGCAGGGTTTAAGTTGTGTGTAGTCCAAACCAAAATCCCTTCTGTCTAAACTCAGGGCCGGGGCCTGACTCCATGACAGCCTGCAATATGAAATGGCACCGAATGCTCTTCTTACCCTATTCTTTATTAGAAATTGAATATTTTTGTCATGGTATCAATAAAAATAAATAAAAAAACAGTAGGAAGAAGTCGTCTCCTTTTTCTGAAGAGCCAGCGAGGCTGGGAGGCTTGAGCTGTCTTTACCTGTAGCACAGCTGTCACAGGAGCTTACTGGCCCTCAGTGTAACCAGAGAAAACATGTTTTCTTAAATTGTTTTGGCCTTATAGGGTGTTTTCTTAAATGAAAAATGATCACAGTTAGCATGCCTGACCCCTGTTGGCCTGATCATTTTATGAAGAAGAATAATGTTATACGGCAGAGAAGTCTGGAAAGAATGTCAGCTCGCTTCGGTCACAGATTCTCAGTGACCTCGGAGCATACGCTAAGTCAGTGGAAGGCTAAGTACGTAGATTGTGAGCTGTGGCAGAGGAACCAGTACTTTCTTCGGCATCCACGGGTTTTCACTTCCTTCTTTGGAAGAATCTCGTCTTGGTGGGAAGCATAATTACCCTTGCATATGCCACTTTGGGAAGAGAACGTGTGTCCATAATCACTGAAAGGAAATACCCAGTGTGGTCAGAGTCCATCCTGCCTGGCCCCGTGAGGTTTAGCAGCTGCTGCCAAGTTGCCGCGCGAGGGGGGTGGCCTGGCTGGAATACCAGAGGCGTTGCTGGTTTCGGATGCGATAGAGAAGGCCACACATTCCTGTGTGTAATGTACCAAAGTGACGCACTGATAGCTCTCCTTAAATGTGTCTCCTGTCCGTCCACCGTTTGCATTCCTACTTTAGTTTCTCAGCAAGTAGTATTTGTAATTGATATGAACCGCAAGGGTTCAAAGAGACAATGGTGAACAGTCTCTCTCCCATCTCTGTTTCTCATGACCTAATTCTCCTTGAAGTTGGCCGGTATTCCAGTTTCCCAGGTACATTTCCAGAGAAAATCTCACCATTTACTTTTGACACGTCTGCCTCTTGCTTCTTGGGGGCACTGAAGGTGTTTCACAGTAGTTGTGGGAAAACTACTTTACCACCTCATTCTGAACATAGAGCTGATGTTGAGAGTGAAGTTATTTGGGGCAGGGGTGTAATTAGGCCTGTTCAACAATAAAATATTAGTTTTGCATGATATATCATTGAAATATTTTTATTCCATGTCTCATTTTACTCTTATTATAATCTAGAAAACAGATAAGAGCAAGTATTATAGTATTATTATTTCCACTTTACAATTCACAAAACTGAGGTGAAGAGAAAACCAGTGCCTTTCTTTGTCTTACCGCTGATCTGTGGCAGTTAGATGCGAGAGGGTTCCCCTTATGTTCAGGCTTCTGTCCAGTGTTGTAAGCCTGATTTTAGGGGAATCGATTTCCATTACTATATATTCAGAGTTTTAATGGAATCTGCTATGATTTTAGAAATACTTTTGTCTCTTGCTTTCAATAAAATGTTGGAACAAGCAGTGCTGTGAGGGCTTATTAAAGACCTATACTAAGAAAGCTGTCTCACTATAACCAGTCTCTGAGCCCACCTCTGTTTCAGCATTGTGCTCGGTGCTTTAGGTATGCCATTTAATGCCTGGTGTTCACCTATTTTACATGTGAGGAAACAGAGATACAGAGAGAGGAAATAAATTGCCAGTGGATATGCAACTTGAAAGTGGTAGAACTGGATTTCAAATTCAGTATGTACCCATTTCTGCCAAGAAGTGCTGCCTCCCCAGATTGGATGGCCAGAGCATAAATGATTATTATTTTCATAACAGAGATATTTTCTTTATTTAAAAATCCAGCAAATGCATATGGGTCTTGATTACTAGCAGTTATTAAAAGACGATAAAAGTTCAACTGTCATGCTCTATTTAAAATACCATAGAATATTAAAGATGTAAAAGCTTGCTTCCTGCTTTCAGGATGTTACCATTAATCTGAAGACATCGAAATAACACAAATAAACTTCAGAACATAACATGATCATGAAACCACACTCGGAAACATGGAATCAGAGAGGTTTGAAGTCCGAGGGGCCCGGGAGGTTATTTAGAGACTCCATCCAAGCCTGAAGTCATCCTTTTCCCTCTGATTTGTGTGTCAGTGATACCATGAGCCTCCCAAGACACCAAACCCGCAGACATGGAGTTCGAGTACATTCCTTCCACTCCTTCATCTCCAGTCTTATGAGGAGCAGCCTTGCAAACTACATTTAAAGTGGTCTCACTCCTGCACCCCTCCCTCATCCACAGGAAAAGTAATAAGACCACGTCAGTCCTTTATTTCCAGCCCTGCCAACTATGCTTCTCCTGGTTCATATCCTGTCAAATGTGTGCTGAAAATAGGACACCAAACCAGATTCCTGGACCCCAGTCTCTGTGCAGTCCAGGACAACAAGCTCCCTGCTGGCACAAGAACCCTCCTGAACCGTGGCTGTCCTGCCGCTCCCTTGATGGAGGCTGCAGCGCCCCATTCCTGTGTAGTCCCCACCCCATTTGTCACTCAGCCTTCTCACAGCTCCGCTGGTCTTGTGTCCTCCTCCTCATGGACCAGGTTCACAGCCAGGGTGTGAAGGAATCTGTCCAGATGCCTTCCTACCACAGGGGCATGTGGTAGAGAGGGCCCTGGACTGTGTCATTGTGTGGATGGGGAATCGGAGTCACTGCGGAGGGGCGGGGGTGGTGCCGCATGCAGCAGTGAACACTGCACTTGCAGTGATTCTGCTTCCGGTATACAGAAATAAACTCCTCACACAGAGCAACTAAACTCATGGGGAAGAAAAGTACCAAGTACCCGATGGTACTAGAGAGTGAACAGAAGCAAACAGATTCTGGAGAGGAGTCATAACATGGAAGAAATGAATGGCATAGAGGATGTGTCCCATTTTTACAGCTTTTAGCCTAAGGTAAGAACGCAGTCAGCAGCCATATTTGGCACTTAGAACTCCGATAAAACATGACATCCTTCTGGTCTGAAGAATCAGAGGACCATGTTCAGGGTGACCGCGGCCCATGTATAAACTCTG
Source organism: Muntiacus reevesi (assembly GCF_963930625.1). Taxonomy (NCBI): domain Eukaryota; kingdom Metazoa; phylum Chordata; class Mammalia; order Artiodactyla; family Cervidae; genus Muntiacus; species Muntiacus reevesi. The sequence continues at coordinate 6,249,595 of NC_089261.1, forward strand.
CCCCATCTATGGCTCACCTCTGAACTGCAAATGAACAGGACAGATTCTAGCTAAAGGTAAAATTGAACTGAGATTTGAATTTGCCACTCAGACAAAATTTTTCATTTGAATCCAATCAAGTGAATTTCCTGCTTTAAAAAAAAAGGAAAATCAATAAATACTCTTCAGAGGAATGTAACAGAATTCACAGCAAGCATAACTTTCACAACACCCTAGATGTACTGAAAAAAAAAAAATGCTGATGTTGCCATACAAAGAACCAGAAAAATATAGCTCACTTTTTAAGAGAAAAAATAGTCAACTGATATTAACCCTGATCTGCTTCAGATGTTGGAATTAGCAAGGATTTCAAAGCATTTATAATGATGTTAAATTAACTATGCTCACAATGAGTGAAAATAAGAGAATAACATTATATTTAAATGTATAAAATATATAAAAATATATTGTCAAGTATATTTAAAATACACATATAAAGCAAAATAAAAAATATGAAAATATAATTTAGCAGACTGAGAAAATTTTAAAGAGAACACAATGGAAATTCTAAAACTGAAAAATACAGTATCTAAAATTTAAAATTCACTTCATGGTCTTAATAACAGATTGGAGTTGACAAAAGAAAGAGTAAACTTGGATATAGATCAATAGAAAGTATCTAATCTTAAGAAAAGAGAGATAAAAAAAGATTGGAGGAAAAAAAAAAAGATCCTCACAAATTTGTGGAACAATACCAAAAGATCTAACATGTAATTAGGGTCCAAGGAAAAAAGAAGAGAGAGAGTGAGGTAGAAAAAAATATTTGAAGAGCATCCCCAAATTTGGTGGAAGACATAACATTTAAAAACTCAAGAATCTCAGAGAGTAAATAAGATTTTTACTTTTGTAAATAAGATAGAGAAAATTCTGAAAGCAGCTCAAATCAACACATTACACAGAAGGAAACAGTGGTTCGAGTGATGTGGATTTCTCATGCTAAATACATGAAGGTCAGAAGACACCAGGAATGACATCTTTAAAATGTTGGCTGAAGAAATCATTGATCCAGAGTATTAGGAACAGCAAAAAAAAAAAAAAAAAATTTAAGAATGAAGGCAAAATAAATATGTTTTCAGATTTTTTTTCAGAAGTTGAATATTGATAATCAGAAGCCCTTTACTACAGGAAGTACTAAAAGAAACACTTCCAGTTGAAAGGTTAATGCTGGATGGAAACTTGGATCTTCAGGAAGAAAGAAGAATGTCAGAAATGGAAAATAAATGGGTAAAAACAAGACCTAGTTTTCCCTTATTTTTTAAAAAGTGCATAAGATTATATAAAACAAACAAAAGTCAGACTGTCCTATGGTATTTCTAATGGAGATAGCTGAGATACATATCACAATCATATAGTGAAAATTGGAGGTGGTGTTAAATGGACCCTTTGTGTGATACTTTGAAAAGTTAAGGATGTACGTTCTAATCCCCAAACAACCACTGTACACAACTGTCAGGCTAAAGAGCCAATATAAATTAAAATGGAATTCTAGAAAGCAGATAATCCCAAAGGAGGTAGGAAATGGGGAAAATCTCACAGGGGACAAACAAAATAATAAAACACTGATTTTAATCCAGCATATTAGTACTTTCATTAAATATTAAGGAATTAAATACTCCAACTAAAGGACAGGCACTGTCAAAATAAATTTTTAGAAAAGCAGAACCAAAATATCTGCTGTTTATAAATAGATTGAAAGTAAATGCATGGAAAAAGATACACCACGCAAAAGGTAAGCCTGAAGAAAGATGAAGTACCTTTAATCAGGTAAAATAGACTTCAGGACAGAGTATTACCAAAGATAAAGAAGGGCATTTCTTAATGATAAAAGGATCAATTGACCCAAAACACAGAAAAGTCAAATGTAATCATAATGACAAAGTTTCAAATTACATAAAACAAAATTTAATAAAGGGAGAAATACACATTTCTGCAATTGTATTTGGCAATTTTAACACTGCTTTTTATTGATAAACTATTAGAATTTGATAGAACAATTAGAAAAAACAAAAACCAAAAAAACAAGAAGCATAGATGATACAAAAACACAAATCATCTTGACCTAGTTATATTTGTAGAACACTGCATCCCCAGGGCTCCCCGATGGCTAGTCAGGGAAAGAATCTGCCTGAAGTGCAAGAGACACAGGAGATGTAGGTTTGATCTCTGGGTCAGGAAGATCCCCTGGAGAAGGAAATGGCAACCCACTCCAGTATGCTTGCCTGGAAAATCCCATGGACAGAGGAGCCTGGTGGGCTGCAGTCCACGGGGTCACAGAGCATTGAACGTGAATGTGCAGCTAAGTGTGCACACAGGTACATTCCCAAACTGAAGAATACAGGCATGCCTTATTTTATTACGTTTTGCTTTATTGCACTTCAAAGCTACTGTATTTTTTACAAATTGAAGATTTGTGGCAACTGCATTGAGCAAGTCTGTTGTTATTTTTTCCAACACCATTTGCATACTTTGTGTCTCTGTGTCACATTTGGGTAATTCTCAGCAATTTTTTTCATTATTATTTGTTGTATTAATATGTGGTCAGAAGGCAATGGCACCCCACTCCAGTACTCTTGTCTGGAAAATCCCATGGACAGAGGAGCCTGGTAGGCTGCGGTACATGGGGTCGCTAAGAGTCGGACACGACTGAGTGACTTCACTTTCCCTTTTCACTCTCATGCATTGGAGAAGGAAATGGCAGTCCACTCCAGTGTTCTTACCTGGAGAATCCCAGGACGGGGGAGGCTGGTGGGCTGCCATTTATGGGGTCACACAGAATTGGGACACGACTGAAGCGACTTAGCAGCAGCAGCAACAGTGATCTTTGATGTCACTACTGTAACTGTTTTGAGGCATTGTCTATTTTAAGAAGTTGCCACAGTCATGGCAGTAACTACACCCCGAGCATTCAGCAGTCATCAACATTGAGGCAAGACATTTTACCGGCAAAAAGATTATGACTCATTGAAGGCTCAGACAATGGTTAGTATTTTTTAGCAATAAAATTATTTTTTTGCAATAAAATATTTTTTAACTAAGGTATGTACATTGTTTAGATATGATGCTATTGGACACTTGATAGACTACAGTATAGTATAAATGTAACTTTCTTATGCAATGGGAAACCAAAAAATATATGTGGGTCAGTTGATTGAGATAGTTGCTTTATTGTGTTGGTCTGGAACTGAACCTGCACTGTATCCAAGGTCTGCCTGTACATATTCTTTTCAAGTGCCTATGACACATTCAACAAGGTAGACCATAAAATAAATCTCAGCAAACTAAAAATGGTTGAAATACTACATAGAGTATGTATTCTGACCTCAGATAATTGGAAATTAAACACACTTCTAAATAATCTATATAGGTCAAAGAAGATAACAAAGAGGAAATTTAAAAATATTTCTAATAAATAACAATGAAAATAAATATATCAGAGTTTACAATATGTAGCTAAACATACATGGAGGGACATTTATAGCTTTAAATGTTTATATTGGAAAAAGAAATAAAATCGGTGACCTAAATTTGCATCTAAAGAAGCTAGGGAAAAAAGAGCATTGTAGAAAGAAGGAAATAGCAAGGATAAAAGAAAGATCAATGGAAGAGAAACATGAAAATGTATAGAAAACACACAAAACTAAAACGTGCTTCTTTGAGAAGAACAGACAATTGAGGAACCTCAGGTGAGACTGGCTAAGAACTAAAACACAGATTATGGATGTAAGAGCTGAAAGGAGCATTGTTGCTGCAGATCCTATGGACACCGAAGGATAAGAGAATAATATTAGGCACAACTTCATACCAATTAGTTCAGCTACAATGAAATGGAAAAATTCCTTGAAAAATACATTTTGCAGAAACCAACAGTAGGTGAAACAATATATGAATAGCCCTACGTCTATTAGAGAAATTTAATTCAATAAAAAAACTAGTTAATGACAATAGCGAACTCACTTAAAGCCTGGATGGTTTCACTGATTAATTCTATTAAATACTTAAGAAAAAACTCACAATTTTACACACAAAAAGTTACATGAATGGCAATGTGCACATCAAAAGAATTTTTTTTTTTTTTTTTTTTTACTGTCGTTAGTCATCAAGGAAAGTTGGTTTAACTCACAAAAGGATACCATTACATTCCCACCAATATGGGTAAAATTAAAAGACTGACAACACAAATGTTGGTAAGGATATAGAACAACAGGAACACTCATGTATTATTGGAGTGGCTGTAGCTGTATGGGAAAAGTTCTAAAAGTTTTTATGAAACGAAACATATATCTACCCTGTGGGCCAGCAATTTTACTCCTAGGTATTTACCCAAGAGAAATGATAACATATGTCCACAAAAAGAATTCTACATGAATGTTATTAGCAGATTTATTCATAATATCCTCAAACTAGAAACAGTTTCAGTGCCTGTCAATAGAATGATTAAGCAAACTGTGCTATAGTTGTACAATGGAATGGTGAAGTGAAGTGAAGTCGCTCAGTCATGTCCGACTCTTTGCGACCCCATGGACTGTAGCCTACCAGGCTCCTCCGTCCATGGGATTTTCCAGGCAAAAGTACTGGAGTGGGTTGCCACTTCCTTCTTCAGAGATCTTCTCCTCTGTTGATCTTCCCGACCCAGGGATCAAACCTGGGTCTCCCGCATTATAGGCAGATGCTTTACCGTCTGAGCCACCAGGGACCCAACAATAAAAAGCAACAAACTGGGAGTACAAATAGCAGGACAGATGAATCTCAGAAATACTCTGCTGAGTGAAAGGGGCCTTGTACAATAGAGTGTATACTATATGACTCCATTCGTACAAAGTTCTAGAACAGGCTTACTTAACCCGCAGTGGAAAAAAAGTCAGAAGAGCAGCTGCCTCTGGGGTGGGAAGGGCAAAGATTGACTAGGAAGAATCACGAAGGAACTTTCTAAGTAAAAATAATGTTCCGTATCTTGATTGGGTTTTTGAATACAAGTGCATGCTTTTGTCAGAAGTCAGTGAGTGCATAATGAAGATTTGTGTAGTTCATTTCATGTATTTGTTTTTATTTTTACTGTATATAAATTTCACATTAAAAACTGTAAACAAATAATTGTGCTAATAATTATGCCTTCTGAAGTATTGAGGGGAACTTTAATAAAGCCTGTAAATTTATTTTGAATTGAATCCAAAATTCAAAATGAATTGAATGGAAAGAGAGAAAAATAGTTGAATAGATATGTGATGAAGCAAGTTTATTAAAATGTTAATCTAGGCAGTAAGTATTTGGGTATTCACTATAAAAATTCTTTCAACTTTTCTATACGTTTAATTCTTTCATAATTACATTTTGGGAAAATGTACTAAGTGCAGCATGGACATATGGACCTTAAAAATTAGAGTGGAAAAATGAGAAAGAGAATGAAGTGTATAAAATGATACTGTTAATATGATTAAAATACCTATATCCAGATTTGGAGGAAGAAGTTCAGGCAAAATGATATACAACAAACACGTTAGAACAGTTGCCAACGGGAAAGGAAATGTGACTGGGGTCTTCTCGGGGTGATGGGATAAGTGACAGGTGAGTGCTGGGTAGGTAGGCTTTGTGTGGGCAAGTGGTGATGGCGGGGAGAGAAGGGACAAGGGTAGATGGGAGGATGGTGGAGCACTGTTGTTGTCCAGTCATTAAGCTGTGTCCTGCTCTTTGTGACTGCAGGGACTGCAGTGCACCAGGCTTGCCTGTCCTTGATGAGTCAGATCTTGATCTTGTCAGTTGCTAACTGCCATTTTAGACAAGTTGTTTAGCATTCTTCAGACTCACTTTTCCCATCTGTAAAATGGAGATTATGATGTCTACTTCACAGAGATGTTGTGAGTTAAAAGCAGATTGTATCCAGGAAGTTCCTAGCACACAGCCCCAGATCTATGTAGACTAAAGTCTGGCATCCTTTCCTTGTTTTTCCACTCATCTCAATCCTTGGTGTCCTTCAAGGGGTATACCTTGTCTAAGTCTACAGAATCACGCCTCTTCTGCGTGTTTTCCAGGGGCCATTGGCATTTGCATGCCATTCCTTTCTGTCCAGCTTTGTCTCATGTGTAGAGTTGCTTTGTGTGTATCTGTGTGCATCTTATCTCTTCACTCATCATCCCGTGGCTGCTTGAGGACTCAGCGTAGCTTTGAGTGTCCCTCTGCTGAGTTGTCACCCAGCGCTGCTGTTGTGTAGTCTCTTGTATGTCTCTCCCCTGACCAGAAAGGCAGGGACAGGGTCTGCCTGACTCCCTGTTTGCCTTCTCATGGAAGGGGCTCAGCAGGTGTTTGCTGAGTGAATGAGAGAATAGAGTTACCTTTTTGTCACTGCGCTTTTCACTCAGTGCTGTCTGGTCAGCACACTGATTTATCTTTGCTCTTACTCACCGTCAGACTTGCTGAACTTACCCAAACACACCGATGTGATCATTTGAGCCCAGCTAAGATCTGCTGCTAGATGTGGTTCCAGAACCCCACTGGACTCAAAGACAGGGACCGTAATAAAGACAAGGACTGTAGTAAGACGTTCTCTTTACTGTGGCTGTTGTTTTCAGCTATTCTGTTAAACCGTGAATAGCATTTTAGAGCGGGAAGTGCTCTTAGATTTTTTTATACTCAAACCCTTGAATACTGAATGTAAATGAAAGGATCTAAAGCCAGTGGGCTTAGTCAGTGGGAGTGCCTTCATGGAGGAGGCAAACATTAGGCAGAGTTTATTGGTGGGGAGAGATGTGGGTTGTCTAAAGAGAGGGTGGGACATTCCAAGGGTGTAGAGTGATGTGAGCTGGGAGCTGGTGATGGCTGCAGGCATGCGCTAGAGGGGAGCCCACAGTGGGACGTTGGTCCCACATCAGGATTGTCACGTGACTTAAAGGGGTCAAGATGGCTAGTGATCGAGTTGGAAGCCATTACCCTCTCTGCTCTGTCTTTGTAACAGCCTTATCTCATCCTTGATTTGGTTCTGACCTCCGCTTCCTTTCATTTGGACCAAAGACAGGCTCAATTCCTGATTCTAAAATGAAATCCAAATAACCCATTTGGAATCCTGTATTTCAACTCAGAAGTGTTGGTTTTGCATTGTGTCTGGTGCAGATGGAGGCCAGCTGAAATGGTCCAGAACCCAGGCAGCAATTTAGCACAGCCTAATATTTCCTTGTCTTCAAATCAGTCCAAGCTATTCATTCGGAGGCCTCATTTCAGCCAGTGGTCTGCTGCCCGCAGGACCATCCTGGGATCACCAGGGACTTCCCTTTGGTCCATCTCATCATTCCTTCTCCATTCCTGCCTTTGCCATATTTCTAGTGCCTGTGGAAACCAGCTGAGGAAACCAGCCTCTTTATTTTCTCTCTGGGAGGGCTGGATACCTAGCATATATACCCCTGTCTTCTCCTAAATGGGTCCCTGTGCTATTTTCCTATCTCAGATTGTCCCCTGTAAGAGGAAAAAGTACTAAGCATTTGTATAAGCCTTCCTCTGGTTAAGAAGCATCCAGTTAACATATACCTTCAAAAGAATTATTTCACTGTATTCTAAAAACCTTAAAAGCTGACCCGTCAGCCAAGAGGCATTCCTTTTTTCTCCAAAAGCTACCAGTGAGTACTTTCTTCAGGCAAAAGCTGTCTCTTCAGAAGACCTTGCCTCTTTTTCTCCTAGGGACTCTTTGCCCATCCTTCCTTTTCCCATCACTGAAAAATAAAGGCATGTAGCTGCGCCAGTCACTGCCTTTCTGGATTGCAGGGCCCCTGGAGTCCGTGCATGTGGAGCAGGTGGTCTGAGGGACACTTCAGGGTGAGGCAGGGAGAGGCCACACTTCAGGGTCCCAGGAATTCCACTTAATGGGCAACAGCATTTCTCCATTAAACGTTGCTTCATAATTCATGTAATAAAAATAGCTCTGGAGAAATCTAAGCTGTTATTATCCTATGTCTTTGAATTTGGATTTGCTGATATTCCATCCTGAGTCTTAATGGTGGAAGTTATTGCATTTTGTCACTTCTCATGATACACGTAGTAAACCCTGGATTCAGAGGTGGCAGTTCTCAACCCTATCCTGTCTTAAATGGAAGCAACTTTCCTTATTCGGTTTCTCAGCAGCCACTATCGAGTTATGCATCTTTAAGGTTTTTTTTTTTTTTATTAAAAAAAGCAGACCACCAGCAGAATAATTTGGATCTGTGTAGCTTCTGTTCAGATGCCCAGTGGGAGAAGATAGGGCCCCCTGATCCAGAGGGGCGGTGGATGAAGCCTCTGCCTCCCACAGCTCACTAAGGCCCAAGTCCCTGTTCTCAAGCCTGAGACAGCAGAAGCCATTTCATTCTTTGTGTTTCTTTGTGACCAGCATGCCGATACATTCTCTGAGCTCTGAGATAGTCTCGCTAGCACCACAAGCTTTTACTCCTGTTCCTACCCTGTTGTAAACCTGGAAACAAATATTTAACTGGCTGAGGAGTGCCGTCTCCATGAGCGCTCTCCCTCTGGGGGCTGCCGCACACACAGCGCGCCTGCCTGGTCCTCTCACGCCGCACAGACATATAACATATTTACGTCTCGCGTAACCATAGAAACCTGTTGTGTCAGAGAAGACTTTATGATTTTGCTGCTCTCTGGAAAGAGATGAATAAAGCCACAGGGCAACCTGCCACCTCTTATTTAGTTACTTTGTAATCGTTTAGCAATTAAGAATGCAGAACATACTTACTATAATTTTCACATCTGTAGACATTTTATAGAGTATTGAATATACATAAAGAAAAACACTTGAGACATTATTTTAGAAACCCTGTAGCCAGCCAACTCAGTTTTTTTTTTTTTTTTTTTTTTGGTATTACACGATTTGTATTTCATTCATTATTCTAAAAATGGCTGGGTCCTTTTTTTTCCCTGCTGTAATGTTTCCTTTAGAGAATTTCTGGCATAAGGAATCCTTACATTTTGTTATGCTGGCTATTCAAGAGGGCTATGGAAAGAACCCCAGTTTGGGACTTGGAAAGAATTGGATGTACTGCCCTGTTTGAATCAGGGCTCTTCTACTTACTGGCTAGGCTTCCTGGGGCAAGTGACAGAATCTCACAGAGCTTTTAGGGGCTTTTGACAAAAACCTGTGAAATGAGCATAATAATATCTTCTTTGATAGATGATCATGATGAAGGCAATAACATAGGGAAAATATCTGGCATGTGATAAAGGGTCACTATCTGGCACTGTTATCATTTCTCTTATTCCTAACTGTTGTGTCTTTTGATTTAATGTGAAATGTACCACAAATACATTCTGATGCTCACAAAAGCTTGTTTTGTTTAGCGCATATATGATACTTCATACTTATCAAAGGCTTTACAAATATTTATTAATTATAAAACCCCCAAGGGAGCTGAGGAACACAAATTTCATCTCTTTTCCAATTAATTCTGCACCTTTCCATTTGGCAAATACATGTGTTTCAAGTCTTTTAATAGAGCAAGGAACCCCCTTGGCTCTTTTGTCTATGCCTTGGATTGTTTAAAGGAATTATCCACGGTGTCATGGAAGCTTGAGTTAGCTGCTAGATGGCTTGAGCGACCCCTGCTGGCTGGCTGCAAAATCAGAAGCGCCCAACCAGCCAAAGCTGCACCCTCACTCCCAGGCCTTTTGAGAATTGGCCATGGACTGTGTGGACTATGGGTGGTAGGGTATAATCATGGCTATGAAGGCATGGAGTTTACTCTTATTGTTATTATTTTCTTTATTATTGTTATTTAAATGGAGGTATTAGCATGCAGGGGACATTTCCCACCAGCTAATAACCATTTAAGTTGCATTTGGGGGCTTTCACGATTTGACAACAGCTTTTCAAAATCCCGAGCTGTTAGACCCCCTACCGGGTTAATGTGGCAGGAAAAGACGAGAACGACCCCAGCCAGCGGCTTTTTGTACGGCACTGTATCGCGGGCATCTGGATAGAGGAGAGGAAACAGATCCTTTTAGAAAATCCAATTAGACAGAGAAGGAAATACGCTTTGCTTAGAGAGAAGGGTGGGGGAGACTGGTTCTCCCCTCGAGGTCAAAGACTTCAATATTAACAAAGGAAAATCCTATATCACTTTAACTTGTTTCAGAAAACCTGTGTTTCTCCTCAGGAAACAAACACTGCAAGTGAACCGGAAACTGTCCACCCAGAGTTCAGTTGAGACAGTACCAAGCGTGCTTGTGACATTAGAAATCATCACAGAAGTCACCAGACAGGTCCCTTCAGCTCGTCTCTGTTTTCATTAAATGGTCTTGACAGAGGATCTCGGGAATAGGGGGTGATTGTAGAAGCGATTTTAGAAGCTTTCAGGGACTGTGCACCACATGGAAAGGAACGCCCCTCCCGGGGCCTCTGCCCCGCAGATGGCCATGCCTGGACCTGCTCTGTCCCCTGTCTCGGTGCTCAGACCTGTTAAGTAGACTCGGTTTGGTAGCTTTTGGTGACATTCTTTGTGTAGAAATTTCAAATGCTTGCAATTTACCTAGATTTAAAGGCTTATAAATAAAGCTACCACACAGTCCCTCTGGTTTTCCTCATTAAGGGGACCATGTTGTATTGAAATATGCATTTTTATGGTGACATATCAGGGCTGGGTGCCTTTGTCACAGTTCTGAGGGGCTCTTTCACAGCGTCTCATGCAGGTCTCCCTTTACAAAAACAGACACAGTAGGAGCTTTGCTATAATAGTCTCATTATTGTAAACCTCATCTCTCTTCATTTGTTAGAGGATTCATTCGGCTTTTTCATATAATTTGTATTAGTGCAGTTGTAGAGAACGGAAGTCTTTAAAGACTGACTCGAGCAGATGCAGGAAAAAAAGGAATGCCGGTGCTCCACCGTTCACCTTCCTGCATCAGTCCCTCCATGCACACGTGCTCCTAGATGGTATGTAGGGCACTCACCATGGATGCAGATGTCCCCTCCACAGACCTTCTTAGCTTTTAGTGGACAAGGGAAGTGGACCTCATGGGGATCTTCAAAAACATTTTCATTATAATAGCCTGTTCTCCACAAGACATAGGATCAAATGAAGAGGGGGAAAAAAAAAGCGTGCCTGGTGTATGGGAGGGGCTGCTGCTCAGTGGCTGAGGTCTGGAAGCACCTCTGTGGACTCTGGGCTTCACAGTCCCCACCTACCTTTAGAAGATGTCCCTGGATCAGGCAGCTTCTGAGCTCGTGGAGGCTGGGATGGGGACGTGATGAGGCATAGGCCTGAATTTGCACCCCCTGGCTCCTCAGTCCAGTTCTGCTGCTTAGGGTTAGTTGGACAGGTGCCTGCACTCCTCTGAGTTTCCCTCAGCATCGTCCCCGGCCCCGGCGTTCAGTTACTGCCTCCTGCTGTGGATAGTAACACATCCCAGCTCTGCTGCCTTTTGGATTGGGAACTGGGGTACCCTGTGGATGAGAATGGATACCTTATTTCAGATGCCTGGGGAAGGGCCCAGAGCCACTCCCCTGATAAAATGCTTTGTCTGCACACACACCCTGACTTACCCTCACACCTACAGCTCTCCCATGACACGTTCACCTTGCACAGTGACATGCACACTACACTCACCTCCTTCCCTCGCCACCACACTCCTCACTACCCTTACACACCACATGACAAAGTGAAGCAGGGCCATCGTGAGCCCTTGGACAGCCCCCAACCAGTGTGAGGCAAAGGATAGTCACCTGGGAGACAGGTGGTGACCAGGATGGGGGAGTCTCCCTGAGCCTCTCTGATGTGGGGCTTTGGCTGTTTCCACTTCCCTGGTGGCCCAGGTGGTAAAGAATCTGTCTGCAATGCAGGAGATAGAAGAGACCCAGGTTTGGTCCCTGGGTCAGGAAGATCCCCCGGAGAAAGGAATGGCTACCCACTCCAGTGTTCTTGCCTGGAGAATTCCACGGACAGAGGAGCCTAGCAGGTTATAGTCCTTTGGGTCACAAAGAGTCCGACACAACTGAGTGACTGACACCTTCAGACGCTGCAACACACAGTGTCCATGTCGGTTGAATGTGTCTTTATTGATGTGACAAAGCCAAATCGATAGTAGAGAGGGTTCCAGAGTCACATCGTCAGGAGAGCTCTCCACTGCCGACACTCTCTCAGCGGAGATTTCAAAAATGAGAGACCAAGTAATGGGTTCTTCCTATCAATTACAGTCTTTCCGTCCTCGTTCACAGAGGCTAGTGGAAGTGAAACCTCCTCATTTGTTTGATCACTGTGTTTACTGAAGGAAGAAAAGCTAGGAAAAGACTCATGTTCCTCCTCCTAAATAGAGACTAGATAATTCCAGGCGGTAAGATACTTAGGATTCACAAGTACTTCTGAGTTAAAACTGTACAACTGTCTGGATGCAAAAGGCAAGAGGCTTTTTTTAAACATTCAAATGCTTATTTTAAGAATGCAATTCCAGTGTCGGTGAACCACCAGGGCACCTAACAGAACTTACTGATTTTGTGTGTGTCTTAAGTGTAGATTCCTGGCAGGTGAATATAGTCATTTGCCTTCAGACCAACAGATTTGTTCTGTAAATAATAACTGTTAGATAATAGTGTGGATTGCAATCTTGATGAGACGATACAAGGAAAAGTAATTTCTAGAGTGATATAGGGCTTCCCTGGTGGGACTCAGATGGTAAAGAATCCACCTGCAATGCGGGGGACCTAAGTTCGATACCCAGGTCAGGAAGATACCCTGGAGAAGGGAAGGGCAACCCACTCCAGTATTCTTGCCTAGAGAATTCCATGGACAGTGGAGCCTGGGGGCCCCCAATCCATGGGGTCAAAAAAAGTCAGACACAACTGAGCGACTAACACTTTCACTTTCAGAGTGACATAGAGGAACAACAAATTAAACCTAGTTCCATCCGGTGAGATGAGTTGATGACAGTGACATTCACTTTCTGATAAGAAGCAGCAGGGCCCCTGGGCAGTGTTGACAGTGAGTGCTGCTGCTGAGGGCAGTGGGGGACGCCAGTGGTGTGGGTCTGAACCCCTGGATTTGCTCTCAGAGTCTGCGCTGGCTGTACCTCTGGTTGTACTGCGCCCCTGCTGGACCTCCCTCACTGGGAAGGGTCTCCTCCGTCTCGTCGCCCTGCCCTCCTGGCTGAGGCTGGCACGCCTTTCTCTGGTGGCAGCTCACACTCCTCCTTCCCGCTGAGTGTTTGCTGGCCTCCCCTCTGTGGACCCCACAGCGTGGAGCGATGCCTGGGCAACTCGAGCAGCTGTGGGGCTGGCTCCCTGTACAAGGCCACACAGGTCTCCAAGGACCCCTCTCAGCCCTCTTCCTCCGCTGCCCCACAGCAGTCCTCTCGGAGGTTCACTTGAACCAAAAAGGGGCACTTATAATAAGGTTGTGGGGTCAGAGGGTCCCCTAAAACCCAAGGCAAGCCTGGAGTGGGGAAGGAAGGCCGTGGGGAGCCCCGGGCTGCACCGGGCCGCCTGGCCCAGCACTGCCCAGCCACCCCTCTGTGCCTCCTGCGCCGGCCCGCCCTCCGGCTTGCTCCTCCTCCTCGTCCCAGGGTGGAAGGGCCATCGGAAGCAGCTGCGGTGCTCACACACGGCCTGCAGAGCTGGCAACAGCGAGTCGCGCCTCGCTCTCCCTGAATTCCTGGGTTCGGATTCTGGGAAAGGAATCTGATTGGCCCGTTTAGAGCTGGTGTCCACCTCTGCTCCAGTCAGCAGTGGGAGCTGTCAGGTACACACTTGGCAGCAGGAACTCACCCCTGTGGTCCTGTGGGTCAGGGAGACAGTTTCTAGAAGTAGAATCATTATGACCAGGGCAGATGCCCTAAGACTGTCTGCTGTACCACAGCTTTCTCCCCCGTTGCTCTAAAGCCTCGCATCAGCATCTCTGTTCCCTTGGCTCTTCTCCCTTATGAGATGCCACAGAGCAGGACGCTGCCTCTCCACTGCCGCCTTTCCTTGCTGTCCCTGAAGGGAAGCCCCAGGCTCTTTTCATCTGAAGTTTCACTTATAATCACGATGAAAAAACAGACAGGGACTAGCAAGTCATTCACATGGGCAAATTTCAGAGGTCTTAGAAATCTTGAGTTCAGAGTCACATGTCTTTGGTTTCTGAGACTCCTGCTAAGTGACTTCTGGGATACGTGGGTCTTTTCAGCTGTTGGCTAACTGGTTGTGCAAAGCCCACTGCCCACGGAGCCTGCCCTCTGTGTCCCTTTTCATGTCTCCAAGACATTCTCTGCCACCCAGCTCTGGACTCCCATAACCCAGGGTGCTGGCACACTCAGACCTGGCCTCGTCACTAGGAAACCCAGAATGACTGTGTGCAGTGGCAGCAAATGAACTAACTCTTGCCTCCTCAAGTTTTTTTTCAGTTGTAAAGAGGTCTTGGGACTCCTCTAGTGGTCAGTGGTTAAAAATCCATCTGCCAATGCAGGGAACACAGGTTTGATCCCTGGTCTGGGAACTAAGATCCCACATACTGCAGGACAGCTAAGCCCGTGCACCACAACTGCTAAGCCCGAGCTTTAGCGCTCTTGAGCTGCAACTACTGAAACCCAAGAACCCTAGAGCCTGTGTTCCACAAGGGAGGCCACGCAGTGAGCAGCCCACACCCTGCAACTAGAGTAGCCCCTGCTCGTCACGACTGGAGAAAACTGTGTGTAGCAGTGAAGACCCGTGCATCGCAATGAAGACTCATACATAAATTTTTTTTAAAAAATTTAAAAAGAAGTCTTTGCTTTGAAAGAAGGGGCATTTCCTGCCCTTGAGCTGATTCCATTGGCTCGGGACTAGTGGTACTGGAGCTACCACAGCTACCAACCTGTGCTTCCTGCTACACTAGGGGCTGAACAGGGCTTTTCCCCCTTTGTTTCTCGCTTCAGGGTTGCCAGGGTTGTCTTTGGAAAGTAACCAGTTATCAGTACAGAAGAGGCCTAGAGATGGGGTAGGGGGTTGAAGAAGGAATGAGTTAGCAGAGGAATGCTGAGACATAAATTAAAGTGTGCTTGTGTGAAGCTTAGTCACAGCTGTCAGAGGGATGACAGAGAGTATGTACTTGGAGAGATCAGGAGGCCATGCTTGCAGATGAAAATCCTCTCTGGAGACTGTGGCCAAGCCCTGTCCCCCCAGAACAGGACAGCTCGGGCGCCGCTGCATGGCACTTGATTCATGGGCCGTTTCCATCTCTGGGGAGAGCTGCATGTGAACAGCATTTTGGAGCCTGTTCTGTGACAGCATGATTTATATTCCCCAGAGCAGGGGAAGGACCGGGCTGCTCAGCCACAGGAGCAGATGCTGGCAGGGCAGGTGGGCACCGTGGAGAAGCCACCGCCCACCTACTGGGCCCCCCAGCTCGCCTCTCAGCCCCTTACCAGGACCAGCGCCACCATCCTGCACCTCAGCCCACTTGTACTGGCTTTAGCTTTTGCCTTCACTGTTCTCCATAACCAAAATGACCTAAATCTCAACCTTCCATCCAGCCCCATGCAGGGGACTGGGGTAAGGTCCAGCCAGAACTCTGGCTGCTGGGCAAATGCAAAGTCAGGGGCCTGGAACAAGAATGGAGAATGCTGCCTCCCTCGGAGGTTCAACCGTAGAAAGGCCCGGGGAGGCAAATCTGATCCAGAATATCCTTAGGCCCAGAGAGCCACTGGGGCGGAGAGGTAGCCCAGGGGGCGGGACAGGTAGGCAGGCCAGGGGTCCAGGGCTGGGCCCACAGGACTGGATGTGGGCAGAATAAGGAGAAAGGTGTTGGCACAGCCCTGGCTTCCCCATTCTGGGCAGCCTGCCATCTCCCCTTCCCCAACCTCGCCACCTGGCCCACACCTTTTCTGTCCTTCCAGGCGCCTGGTGCCTCTTTGCTGAACTGTGGCCACCAGTTTTGTCTGCCAAACCGGCACTTCTCTGCTCTTCCTTCTGTTTGAGATCATGGCCATCAGAAGAGTGGCCAGAACTTGGCCATGTGTCCAAGTGCTCCAGGGACTCTCTCTGCACAATCACAGGCTGTTTATCTGTTCATATTCTCATGTTCAGCCTCCATTTCTTTCTCTCTCGTCCCCAATACTTCATTTAATCTCTCTACACATACACGCCACTATGTAATAATTTATTTTTTGTGTTGCATAGGTTAGTTTTCCCACCTCGCACTTCCCTGAGCTTGTCAAGGATAGAGGCTGACTTCGTTTGGCACGATCTAAACCCCAGCTAAGGGCCTGGCACACACTGGTTGCACAGTGAATTGTTTTGAGGGTTGGTGGGCCCAATGGCCAGATGGATAAATAAGTAGCACCAAGGTTTATCTTGCTCTTCTGAATTCCTCTCAGGATTTGGTAATAGCAGGATTTAATTTATGTTTTTTAATGAACATAAGATATGTTTCAGTCAGCATCAAAGCAAGAGCAAGAAATCACCCAGTAGTTTGAACAGGGATAGATAGGCACTCTAACAGAGAATTGAATGAAAAGGGATTGGCTAGTAAGAATATTCTAAAGGGTATAGGAAGAGCAGATGTCAGGAGCAGTCACTACCTCGAGGAGGAAGGCCCTACCTCACCCCACCCTCGCTGAGGACTGGGATCTGGACTTTGTTGGAGAGGCACTGCCATGGCTTACCACAGAGAAGATGCTGCAAATCCACTCTCAGAATTTGCTGGAACTGTGCTCTTTAGGGTGCTGTGGGAAGCTGTTCACAGGGGGCTGTCCTAATCCACTGCAGAACCACCTAGGGGTGGATACCAGCGCCAGGTGATGGCCACTGGAGGCTGCTGGCTGCTGTATGCTGTGAAAGTGGGCTTGTGGAGAAGGCACCAGAGCTGCAGGAACTGGGCCCTGGAGGAGGCGCCCACAGGAGCCCTCTGAAGACGCACACGAGAAACAGGACGGCAGAACCGCTCCCTCCTGCCTGTCTCTCTAGTGCTGCCTACTGACAGTGCTGAGAACTATGCCCACTGGCAGAGGAATAATATTTAAAGGGCTGTGATCCATCGTCACAGCGCGGGCAGGGCAGAATGAATCTGGAGCATAGAAGCAGTAAATAAATGAATAACTGGCACACAGTTCATTTTATTCTTCTGATGTCATTTCTTTAAAATATAATACATGTAAAGATTTGTGTGACCACCACCGTGACCAGGATACAGAATAGTTCTGTAACCCAGAAAACTCCATCTTTTTATCATCATATCCTATACCTCCCTCTGCCACCACCCCCTGGCAACCACTGATCAGTTCTCTGTCAGTAGAGTCTTTTCTTTTGAGAATGTTATATTAAAAGAATCATACAGTATATAACCTTTTAAAACTAGCTTATTTCACTCAGCCTAAAGTTTTTGAGTCTTTCAAGTTACTGACTGTATCAGTAGTTCATTCCTCTTTATTACTGAGTGTTCCACTGTATGGATGTACCATGGTTTGCTTATCCATTCATTTGCTGAAGGCCTTCTGAGTTGGTTCTTGTTTGGGGTAGTTATGACTAGAACTGCTATAAATATTCATGGACAGTTTTTATGTAACATAAATTTCCATTTATTCAGGGTAAATAGGATAAATAAATTCTTTAGGGGTGGAATTGTTGGGTCATATGATAAACATATGCTTCATTTGATAAGAAACTGAGAAGTATTTTCTGTAATGACTATACCATTTTGCATCCACACCAGTTGTATATGAGGGTTCCAACTGATCTGCCTTGCTAGCACTTGATATTGTCAGCATTTTAAAATTTGAGCTGTTCATATAGATGTGTGTTAATATCTTGCCATTTCTCTAATGGCAAAATGACATTGAACATCTCTTCATATGCTTATTAGCCATCCTTTTATTTTCTTGGGTGAGAAAGAAAACTGTTAGAAGGTTATTCAGCTCTCTTGCTCACTTTTCAGATTAAGCTCTATTTTTTTGTTGTTGTTGAGTTTGAAAGTTCTTTATATATTCTAGATATAAGTCTTTTGACATATACATTGGTTTACAGATAAGTACTTAGTCACTCAGTCACGTCCAACTCTTTGCGACCCCACGGACTGTAGCCTGCCAGGCTTCTCTGTCCATGGGGATTCTCCTGGCAAGAATACTGGAGTGGGTTGCCATGCCTTGCTCCAGGGGATCTTTCCAACTCAGGGATCGAACCTCAGTCTCCCACACTGCAGGTGGATTCTTTGCCACCCGAGCCACCAGGGAAGCCCAGTATCTGGGTTACAGGCATTTTCCTGCAATCCACAGCTTGTCTTTTTCTTCTCTTAACAGTGTCTTTCACAGAGCAAAAGTTTTTAACTCTTATGACATCAACTTTATCAGTTTTTTTCTTTCTAGATCATGCTCTTGGTGAAATGAGACCAAGAAATCTGATCACAAGAATTTTCTCCCTTATTTTCTTCTAACAGTCTCATAGTTTAATATTGTTCTATTTAGATCTGTGATTGATTTTGTGACTTAGTTTTTCTATAAGGTGTAATATTGAGTCTGAAGTTTATTTTACAAGGTTCATTTCTTTGCATGTGGATGTCCAGTTGTTCCCAAGCTATTTATTGAAAAGACTTATTCCTCTGTTAAGTCGTCTTTGCAATTAACCTTTGTCTACAGTTAATTGTCCGTATTTGAATGGGTCTAGTTTTAGACTCTGGAGAAGGCAATGCACCCCACTCCAGTACTCTTGCCTGGAAAATCCCATGGACAGAGGAGCCTGGTGGGCTGCAGTCCATGAGGTCGCTAAGAGTCAGACACGACTGAGCGACTTCACTTTCACTTTTCACTTTCATGCACTGGAGAAGGAAATGGCAACCCACTCCAGTGTTCTTGCCTGGAGAATCCCAGAGACGGGGGAGCCTGGTGGGCTTCCGTCTATGGGGTCGCACAGAGTTGGACACGACTGAAGTTACTTAGCAGCAGCAGCAGCAGTTTTAGACTCTATTCTATTTCATTTATATATGTTGTTTTTGTTGTTCAGGCACTTAGTCGTGTCCCTACTCTTTGCCACTCCATGGGCTGCAAGCATGCCAGGCTTCCCTGTCCTTCACTGTCTCTTGGAGTTTGCTCAAACTCATGTCCATTGCATCGGTGATGCCATCCAACTATCTCATCCTCCATCATCCCCTTCTCCTCTTGACCTCAATCTTTCCCAGCATCAGGGTCTTTTCCAATGGTCTCTATTGTTTGTCCTTTTACCAATACAACACTATTTTTGTTACTGTGGCTTTATAGCAGATCTTAAAATCTGGCAGTGTCATTCCTCCAACTTTATTCTGCTTCTTCAAAATTGCTTTACCTGCTCTAGTTCATTTGTCTTTTTATATAAATTTTATTTTTTAATATAAATTTTAGAATTAACCACTGTATAGCTATAAAAATGGCTTGATACTTTGATTGGACTTCTGGTAAACTTGCAGAGTAATTTGGGAATTTAGTCTTGAGATCTGGGAACATGGTATGTTTCTTCATTTGCTTAGATTTTCTTTATCCACGCATCTGTCAATGGACATTTAGGTTACTTCCATGTCTTGGCTGTTGTAAATAATGCTGCTATGAACATTAGAGTGTGTGTATCTTTTTGAATTAGAGTTTTCATCTTTTTTGTATATATACCCAAGAGTGGGGTTGTTGGATCGTATGGTAACTCTTCTGCTTTTTAAGGAATCTCCATACTTTTCTTCATAGTGGCTGCACTAATTTACATTCCCACCAGCAGCGAAAGAAGATTTCCTTTTCTCCAAACCCTCTTCAGCATTTATTCTTTGTAGACTTTTTGTTGATGTCCATCCTGACCAGTTTGACATGATCCTTCACTGTAGTTTTGATTTGCATTTGTCTAATAATTAGTGATGTTGAGTATCCTTTTGTGTGCCCCTTGACAATCTTGTACATCTTCTTTGGAGAAATGTCTTCTTAGGTCTCCTGCTCAGTTTTTGTTTGGGTTACTGTTTTATTTTTTTATATTGAGCTGTATGAACTGTTTGTTTATTTTGGAAATTAAGCCCTTGTTGGCCACATCATTTGTAAATATTTTCTCCCGGTCCATAGGTTATTTTTTCATTTTATTTATGGTTTCCTTTCCTGTGCAAAAGCTTGTATGTTTGATTATGTCCCCTTTGTGTATTTTTGCTTTTATTTCTTTCACCTCGAGAGACTGACCTAAGAAAACATTGCTACTATTTTTGTTAGACAGTGTTCTGCTTATATTCTCTTCTAGGAGTTTTATGATGTCATGCTTTACATTTAAGTCTTTACTCTGCTTTGAGTTTATTTTTGTGTATGGTGTGAGGGAAATTTCTGACTGTTTTGATTTACACACAGTTGTCCCGCTTTCCCAATACTACTTCCTATCTTTTTTCCATTGTATATTTTTACCTCCTTTGTCTGAGATTAACTGGCCATAAATGTATGGGTTTATTTCTGGGCTCTCAGTTCTGTCCCACTGATCCATATGTCTGTTTTTGTGCCAGTACCACACTGTTTTGAATTCTGTAGCTGTGCAGTATTGTCTGAAGTCCAAGAGGGTTATGCCTCCACTTTTGTTCTTTTTCTTCAGGATTGCTTTGGCAATTCTGGGTCTTTTGCTATTCCATATAAATTTTAAGATTATTTGTTCTGGTTCTGTGAAAAATGTCATGAGATAATTTGATAGGGATCACATTAAATTTGTAAATTATTTTGGGTGATATGGCCATTTTAACAATATTAATTCTTCCAGTCCTAGAGTGTGGGATATCTTTACATTTCTTTGAATCATCTTCAATTTCCTTTATCAGTGTCTCATAATTCTCAGCATATATATCTTTTACCTCTTCGGTCAGGTTTATTCCTAGATGTTTTTGTTTTTTTGATACAATTTTAAAAGGGACTTTTTTTTTCTTTGTCATTCTGATATTTCATCATTAGCGTAGAGAAGTGCAACAGAGTTCTGTATGTTAATCTTGTATCCTGCTACCCTGCTGAATTTGTTTATCAGTTTTAGTAGTTTTTGTGTGGAGTCTTTAGGATTTTCTATCTAGAGCATCACATCATCTGCACATGATGACAGTTTTACCTCTTCCCTTCAATTTTATTTCTTTTTTTTTGGTCTGGATTGCTGTAGCTAAGACTTCCAATATAGGGTTGAACGTAAGTGGGAGAGTGGGCATCCTTGTCTTGTTCCAGATTTTAGTGGGAAGGTGTTCAGCTTTTCACCATTTACTGTTATATTGGCTGCCGGTTTGTCATAAATAGCTTTTATTATGTTGTGATATGTTCCCTCTATACCCACTTTGGTAAGAATTTTTTATAATGAATAAATGAAGAATTTTTTCAAATGCT
The DNA here is from genome assembly GCF_963930625.1 of Muntiacus reevesi. NCBI lineage: Eukaryota > Metazoa > Chordata > Mammalia > Artiodactyla > Cervidae > Muntiacus > Muntiacus reevesi. The sequence continues at coordinate 6,270,883 of NC_089261.1, forward strand.
TTTCCTGCATCTCTTGAATGGTCACATGGTTTTGTCTCTTGTTGTTGTGGTGGTGTACCACGTTGATTTGCATATGCTGAACCATCCCTGTGACCTTGGAGTGAGCCAGCCTGGTCATGGTGTGTGAGCCTTTCATGTGCTGCTGTATTTGGTGTGCTGATATTTTGTTGAGGATTTTTGCATCTATATTCATCAAAGATATTGGCATGTAATTTTCTTTTCTGGTAGTGTTGGTTTTGGTATCAGGGTGATTGTGGCTTCATAGAATGACTTTGGGAGTGTTCCCTCCTCTTCAGTCTTTTAGAAGAGTTTGAGAAGGATTGGTGTAAGTTATTTATATATTTAGTGGAATTCCCCTGTGAAACCATCCAGTCTTGGACTTTTGTTTTCAGTGAGATTTTAAAAAATTTTATTACAGATTCTGTTTCACTAATAGGGATTGGTCTGTTCAGATGATCTATTTCTTCTTGATTTACTTTTGATAGGCTGTACATTCCTAGAAACTTTTCCATTCCTTTTGGATTGTCCAATTTGGTGGTGTGTAATTTTTCATAGTATTCTCTTCTTTATTTATATTCCTGAAGTATCTGTTGTTATTTCTCCTCTTTCATTTTTTATCTTGCTTACTGGGTCCTTGCTCTTTTCTTCTTGGTGAGCCTTGCCAGAGGTTTGTCAATTTTGTCTACCCTTTCAAAAAGTCAGCTCTTGGTTTTATTGATTTTTTAAATTGTTATTTAATCTCTTTTACTTCCTTTATGATCTTTATTATTTCTTTCCTTCTGCTGACTTTAGGTTCTGTTTGTTCTTCTTTTTCTGTTTCTTTCAGATGGTAGGTTAAGTTGTTTATTTGAGATTTTTCTTGTTTTTTGAGAAAGGCCTGTATTGCTATGGACTTCATTCTTAGAACTGCTTTTGCTGCATCACATAGATTTTGTATACTTATGTTTTTATTGTCATTGTCTTGAGGTATTTTTTAATTTCCTATTTGATTTCATTGTTGACTGATTGGTTTTTTTTTAGTAACATGTTGTTTAGTTTCCATATAATCATTTTTTCTTATTTTTGTCTTTTCTTTCCATGTAGTTTCATGCTGTAGTGGTCACAAAAGATTGTTGAAATAATTCTATCCTCTTAAATTTGTTGAGGCTTGTTTTGTGTCCCAGTATGTGGTCTACCATAGAAGATGTTCCAGGTATGCTTGAAAAGAATGTATATTCTGAGCTTTTGGATGTAATATCTGAAAATATCAACTAAGTCTAACTGTTCTATTATGTCATTTAGGATCTCTGTTGCCTTATTGGTTTTCTGTCTGGAAGATCTGTCCACTGATGTCAGTGAGGTGTTAAGGTCTTCTGTTATTATTATATTCCCATCAGTTTCTCCCTTTGGGTCTGTTAGTATTTGTTTTATGCACTTAGGCACTCCTATATTGGGAGCATATATGTTAATGAGTGTAATGTTCTTTTCTTGTATTAATCTTTTTATTGTATGATGTCCTTTGTCTTTCCTTATAGCCTTTGTGTGACGTGAGTATCGGTGCATCCACCTTCTTGTCATTTCTGTCCCCGCCTCCCCACCCCGCCCCACAACACCTTTTATAAAACTTTTGGCTGCATGGCCTCTTTGTTGTGGCGTGCGGGCATCTCTCGTTGCAGAGCACAGAGCATCTCTCTAGAGCACATGGGCTTCTTTAGTCACCGCATGTGGGCTCTCTGACTGCAGTGTGCAAGCTTAGTTGTCCCTTGGTATATGGGATCAGTTCCCTGATGAGGGGTCTTACTCACGCCCCCTGCATTGGAAGGTGGATTCTTAACCACTGGACCACCAGGGAAGTCCCTGTCCTTTCTTTTTTAATATAAGCATTTAGGGCTACAAATGTATCTCTAAGTCTTTATTTATGTCCCACAAATTTTATGTTGTACTTAGAATTTTGTTCAGCTGAAAATATTTTCCTAATTTCACTTAAGACTTCTTGTATAACAGTTATTTAGAAGTGAGTTGTTCGGTTTCCAAGAGTTTGGAGACTTTCCTGTTGTTTTTTTACTTTCAAATCTAAATCCATGGTGGGTGAAGAACTTATTTTGCATGATTTCAATTTTTAAAAAACTATTAAGGTTTGTTTTATGACTGAGGATATGGTCTATCTTGGGGAATACTCACTATGAATTTGACAAGAATATGTATTGAACTTTTGTTGGGTGGAGTTTTCTCTGTCAGTTATATTCAGTTAGTTGATGGTATTGTTAAGTTCTTTTGTATCTTATTGATTTTCTGTGTACCAATTAATTCTGTCAACTACTGAGAAAGGAGCATTGAAGTCTCAATTTATGTACCTCTCTTTTCAGTTCTGTCACTTTTTACATCATATATTTTGAAGCTCTGTTGAAAGGTGAAAACACATTTAGAACCGTTGTGCATTCCTGATGAATTGGCCCTTTTATCATTGTGTAATGTCCCTCTTTATCCGTGGTAATTCTCTTTGCTTTGAAGTCTACTTGTATAAAAGTCTACTTGTTAACATAAGCACTCCAGCTTTGTTTTGGAATAATATTTGCATAGTCTATCTCTTTGCCTTTTACTTTATTCCTTCTAATATCATTATATTTGAGGAGACTTTCTTGTAGAAGCATTTAATTAGATTATTTTTAAATTCCATTCTGTCACCTCCTATATTTAGACCATTTATGTTTAATATAATTATTGATATGTGTGGGCTTATGTATGTCATATCAGTATTTGAATATTTGTTTTCTGTTGGTTCTTTGTTTTTTATTCCTCTATTTCCCCATTCCTGCCTTATTTTGGAGTTTTGAACTTTTAAAAAATTCATTTTAATTTATCTCTTATGTCTTTGACTGTCTCTTTTATAACTTTTAAAATAATTATTCTAGAGATTATAATATATATATATATACTTTTTATAGTTTGCAGTTTACTTGCTGTTGATACTTTATTAATTTGAATGAAATGTAAAAGTCTCATCACCATATGGGAACCTCTACCACCACACAACCCGCCGCCTGCCCCCCCCCCACCGCCCCCTGCTCCCATCTTACATTTGTCTTATATACTACATCTACTTATGTGAAAACTCCAGGAGACAGTGTGAGGAGAAGAATAGTCTATTATATTTACTCAGACATCTGATATTTATATTACTCTCCCTTCTTTCTTGATGTTCCTGATGCTTTCTTATGTCATTTTTCTTCTTCCATTAGCAATTATTTTAGAGTAGGTCAATTGACAGGATTGTTTGTGGCCTGTAACATGAGAACAGAGATGAGAGAATAAGAAAAATGGGGGGTTTTCTCTGTTCTCTCTGAGCTGGAAATAGAGAGCTTCTCCTGGAAGTCTCTGTTCATGCTGATGCCCACTTCTGCAGAGAAGGGGGGCTACAGAGAAGGGGGAGCTGCAGAGAGTTGTCTGATGGATTCTGCAGAGACAAAAAATGTGATGTTCAGTTGTGATTTGGTACCATTTTGAATTCTGATCTTCTTCCCACGTTTGCCTGATATTAACTTTTCATGTTCCTCAGATATCCTATTCCATGCAGTCCAGACAGAGTGTGTAGTTATATTCATTCAGAAAGATGGAGTGCTATGTGCTTACTCCATTTTACCTGGAACTAGAACCTGGCATAGCAGGATATTTATAACAAATATTTAATAATATTTATTGGGTAAATAAATGAATGAGCTATCAAACAATTGGTCCCAAACTCTGTCTTTAGCACCAGACTTGAATTTCTAAGTCTCCAGGCCTTTTGGAATGAAGACCATCTCAATAATAGAGTCAGTATCTGCACAGTTGGCATCACCATCACAGAGTCCTGTCTGCATGTTCATCATGTCCAAACTAAACCCATTCCTCTTCCACTGAAGACCAGCTCCTATTTTCAGTTTCTTTATTTGCCACCATGGGCTCATCTGCTATAAATTAACTGCTAGGTGTCTTTTATCCTTTTCCTTCAATGAGTTTCAGGCAAACAAGTTCTCTGTTTGGTGGTATTTTCCTCATAGTTCTCGCTTTCTCATTCACCACCTTTCCACCCTAGTTTACACATCTAGACTCATGAGTTAAGTTGGCCCAACCACAGGACAAGCAGAACCATTGTTGGTGACAGTAGAGAGCAAATAATGAGGAGGAACCAGGAACGTGGGGTCATGGCCAGGAATGTCCATTTATAGGGAGGGAGACGGGATTTGGGGGAGGAGGGAGCTGCTACCCAGATCTCCAAGCCTGAGGGCTGTGGAAAGCTTGCCTCACTTGGGGTGTTGAGACCCAGGCACACTGATGTATTAACACAGCAGTGACTCCTGAGAATTGGGCTCCCCGTAGGTGTGAGGGGACAACAGTCTCCTTCGGGCTTGGCCCTGGGCCTTCAGGGCTGCTTCTGAGCAGTGTGCTAAAAGCCACCTGATTTTCTCTCTCCGCCCCGTGTAGTCCATGTTCTCCACTCTGGGTCAGTTGTCTGCCTCTCAGACAACCACCCTGAGCCCACCAGAAGCCTGGACTGACAGCTCTCCACTGCCTTACAGGTTCAAGGCCCTCCCCCTCTCTCTCCTTTCTCTCCGCCACTCTTACCATCTCCTCCAGCTCACCAGGGCTAGTCCCTGGGCCCCAGAGAGCCCCCCACTCTCTTACCTCCATGCCTTCTCATACCATTCCATCCCCCGATTCCCACACACCACCCCAGTCCCTTCCTGTCTAAGCTGTCCTCCCAGTGCCTCTCAGATTCCGATGATTCCAGAGGGCTCTCGCACCCTCCCTTCCTTGACTCCAGGCTGACACCCTCCTGCCTCCTTCTTAACCCACCTTAGCCAGTGGTCACTGGTCATACTGGATGTATTGTACCTTGAAAGCATGATACTGTCTTCTGTCTGGCCTCTATGGCTCTTGCATGTAGATCTCGGTTAGTAATCCTTGTTGGATCAAAGTGAATGGAACCAGACCAGCTGCTGTGCCATCTCTAGAAAGTCTCTTAGAAAGATGAGAGGGCTGTGATTGTGATATGACAACCACTGATGGCAAGGCACTTGGGCTCCCTGCCGTACAGATGAGGCTCGCTTTGTAAATGGGAGATTCCCTTATCTGTGACATCACCTGTTTGTTTTTCCCTTTGGTGTTAATAACTCTGAAGGGTCAGGAAATAGGAAACAACCGCATTAAGCATGAAATTCTGAGGGCTCCGTCTGCAGCTGACAGGGAGAGCAGAGCTGCAAGATATTGGAGGCTGATGCCGGTGCAGTCGATTCTTCTCCCCTTTGCAAAGCACCAAGTGACAAGCAGATTTCTCAGCTCCGAGCAGGCCGTCATGTTCAGATGATAAATGTGTCCCTGGACAGAAGAGCTTGTTGAGTGATATTTACCAGGGTCTCCATGAAGGGCCCTGAGCTCCCAAGGGAGCATTTTCAACCTTCAGCTGCTGGCCTGGTCGACTGACACCCGTGGGGTGGCAGGAGGAATAAAGCTTCGTTCCCTGCTCTCCAGCCGGGTGGACGCAGGGTGATTTGTTTAGGTGGCTCGGAAGTTTACTGGTTCGTCTTGTTTCCTGTCTTCATTCCCTCCCTTCCCTGTCAAAGCCCAGCGGAGAGAGATGGAATGTGCCAGAGGCTTGGAACCTCAGAGGGGGAGGGGTGGGAGTCAGGCCTGGCTCCACCGCTGAGTGCTCCTGGGCTAGCTTCTCAGCTTCTCCAGGCTTAGAGGAGATGACAAGAGCTGCCTCACAGGCTTGCTGTACAGATGAAATCACATCTGGCCAGAAATACCCTGCATGTTGTAAGATGCTCTCCGGTGCTGGCGTCGTTGACCCATTCTTCCTTGTACACCTGCTGTGTGCCAGGCAGTGTGCTGGGTTTGAAGGGCCGGGTTTAGTTGTGGGGCCGGGAGGAAGTCGGGCCAGTAATGCCTTGATCAGCCATTGGTGTGGTTCTGGGGTGAAGGAGGGTCACTGGCTGAGAGATCACACCTCTTTGCCATCTCTGAAAGCTGTCCGTCACCCAGCACTTCTCTGGGGCTCAGCTCCTGGGATCCCCTCCCAATGGTGGGGCGTTGGTGTGACCTTCTCCAAGGAGCACGGCAGAGTAGGGCTCCGGCGCCTCATGCCAGGCTCTGCAGAGAGACAGGACCGACAGGCACACTTGCACGCGGGCTTTGTTGTAGGGAGTTGGCTCACACAGTTGTGAAGGCCAAGACGCCCCGGGTCTGCTGTTGGTGAGCCAGAGACGGAGAGCCGGTAGTGTAAGCTGCGGGGCGCCCACGTCTGAGGTGGGAAGCGCCACACCCCAGCTCCGGGGCGGCGGGCGGGAGGCCCCTCTCACTCCTCTTCTCCTCCGGTTCAGATGCTCAGCGGGTTGGATGGGGCCCACTGAGCCGGGGAGAGCAGTTTGCTTTCCTCAGTCTAGATTCCGATGTTAATCTCACCCGGAAACGCCCTCACAGACATACCCAGAGGAACGCTTGGCCGGGCACCCCGGGGCCCGCTCAAGTTGACACCTAAAATGGACCCTCTCATCTGGGCTGACGCTCAGGTAGAGCCTTCAGGTGTACTAAGTGGCATCACACGGTGCATCTCGTTGGCCCCAAGACGACCCGGGGGAAAGTCCTCCCCTTCTCTGTCCTGTGATCCAGACGCCAGGGGCTCATCGGCCTGGCTGTTCGAGGCAGGCCGTGTTCACCCTCACCCTCGGTGCGCCGAGCTCTTCTCTCTGGCAGTGGGTCTGTCCCTGCCCAGGTTCTACTTCTCCTGCACGCGAGCAGCTTATGTGGCTGGTCCGTCAGTCTGTCCTGTGCCTCCAGCGCTCTCTACCCTCCACCCGCCTCTTAGGCAGCAGGAGCTTTAGACACAGTTGCCGTGCGGGCTGGAAGTCGCCTGTGAGCGGACGTCACTGCATTTCCAGAGTCTGGAAGCACCCGGCGCTGAAGGAAGGCGGGGCCCCACACGTGGAGCCGCCTTTGCTGAGCCCCAGGTGCAGTGGCTGGGGTCGCGGTGGGCCTGGGGGCGGCCAGCACTCCCTCGACACGTCTGCGACCACACGAGCTGCATCTGCTTGGTCTGTCAGGGCCACGGGACACGGCTTTTACGTTTAATACACCCTCTCTTATTTTACTCAGACTGGTGAATCAAGGCAGTCCTGAGTACTTCTGTTTATTTAAAACCCATAGTGAGATGCTCTTTTGCAGTCTGTCATAGGGGAAATACAAATTTAGTAATTCAAAACTTATAACATCTTCATGCTGACCTTGGAGTGGGCTTTAATCAGCTGTGTTTCTCAAGCCTTCATTTCAGCAGTCCCCCTCTGCCTGGCCTTGCCGCCACTCTTGGGCATGTCTGTGTCCTCGTCAGGAAAAGTGCCTTTAGAGGCAGCGCATCCCCTGCCGGGTGTGGCGCCTGGCACAGGCAGGCGCTTAGTTACTGGTTCCAAGCTGGAGTGGGCCGGAGCTCCTGCCACACCGCGCCCTCGCCCAAGCCCTGTGCTGGCGGAGCGCCCACTGGCCAGCAGGACACAGCAAGTGGTGCCATTCATTCAGCAAGGGGCGATCCCACACCCCGTCCATGCGGGGCACAGGCCGGATGCAGGGAGTGCAGCCCGGGCCCCGGTGCAGCCCCTTCCTGAAGAGGGTTTGCAGCCAGGGGCAGTGCTGGACATGAGCAGGAGGACTGTGGGGAGCAGGAGGGGACACGGGGAGCACGAGGGGATTCGGGAGGAGCCGGGCCACACTGGAGCCTCGGACGGGGCCTCGGAGCAGGCCTGCAGCACTCAGCACCTTTCCCTGCTGTTTCCCCGCAGGGCCTGTGCCAGCAGCGAGACCGAGAGTGAAGCCGGAGACATCATGGACCAGCAGTTTGAGGAGATGAACAACAGGCTCAACTCAGTCACCGACCCCACTGGCTTTCTCCGGATGGTTCGCCGCAACAACCTGTTTAACAGGTGCGTGTGGCCCTGCCTCCTGGGTGGTGCAGCTTCTGTGACCTTCCAGCTGCGTGGGCTCGTGGGATGGGGGTCTGCTGGGGCAACTGCGGTGCTCTGGCCTTTGGGGTCACAGCAGCCCTCCGGGTCGGGGGAGGAAGCACAGCTGGCCTGATGTGACTGTCCACGTGGCTGGGTGGGAGGCCCAGGGGACAGTCGGCCGCTCCCTACCGTGGCCTCGGGGCTGATCTCCCAGATGCCAGGAGAGGCTGCACAGAGAGCCGCATCACACACTTTCTCCCTGGCCAACTTGTGCCAGTAGCTCACAGCCAGGCCCTGTGCCTGGACCTTTCTGGTCTGGGGCTGAGGGAGGCCAGGGGAGCAGATGCCAGCATTGCCGGGGAGGAGCCCATTCCCTCCCGGGCCTGTCTCCACTACTTGACCAAAGTACTTGGCATTGAGATGAGCCAAGGTTGAAATTGCCAGCCGGCGCACCCCTGTGTCTTTGCACCAGGGGTGCAAGCTGAGCTGTGTTCAGATGAACAGGGGAGGTGGTTGGGGTTAAAGAGCACTTGTCCCGCTGTCACTGGTTGGCAGCACCTGGGAGTCACATTTGGAGAAAACCGTTCCAGAAAGACCTCCTGGACGCTGAGGCCCCTGCCTCTGCAGGGTGGCCGGGGGAGCGGGCGCACGGGCGGGAGTGACCGCTGTGGGGGGCCACTGGGCCCTGTGTGCTCCTGCTCCAGGCCCCGGTTTCCTCCCATTATTGTGCTGTCAGGGTGACAGACGCGTGTTTACTTTCCCAGGGGTGAGTCAGATGGGATGGGAGCCAGGAGCCAGGGCTGAAGGGACTGGCGTCTGGTTGACAGGAGGCCATAACCCCAGCTGGTTCACTCCCAGTTTCCTCTGTAGCCCTGTCCCCTTCACAGGTGCCGCTCGGGGCTCAGATTTCTTGGAAGGGACAGGACCAGGCGCGAGGAGGCGTGGGGTTGAGGCTGACTCCATCCTCAGCCTCAGCTCCTCAGGCTCTGGGGTCTCTGCCAGTGCTGCCATCCCTGGTTGTAAGCTAGGGTGCGAAGAGCGCAGGCCTTGGGTCTGGCCTTGTCGCATGTAAGCTGTGGGACCTGCGGCAGGCGACTTCACCACTGTCAGCCTTTTCCTCGTCACTAAAGTGGGAACAAGCTTCCTACTTTGCAGGGTTCCCTTAACATGGAACTACAGCAGCTAATGTATGAACAGCACACGCTAGGCTTCGGAATGTGCAGAAGTCTCGTAGGTGTGCTGACTTTCTGCTGCCTTGAGTGAAGTGGGAAGGACACTGTTAAACTTGGATTCTCCCGATGACGTGGGTGGATAGACTTTGGAGGGATGAGGTGTGCATGTGCCTGTGCAGCAGCTGTTGACCGCCCCAGGTTGCGGCCTCACCCGCCCTTTCTCTTCCTGTCCCACCTTGTGTCGTTTGTGTGAGAGTGCGCGCCAGAGGCCGCTGTCAGGCGTCCGTGGCCCACCTGATCTCAGGCGCGCCCATGGACAGGAGCCCCTCCTCAAGGGCCTTGGGTGCTGGGCAAGGAAGGTGTACCCGGTGTCCTAGCTCATCATCCCTGGACAGGAAGGGGTGTGAATTTTGTATCATGGAGTTGCTTGCTTTGAGAAAACGTTTGTTGTCACTCCTAGCAGCTCTGAGGTAGGTCCAGTGAGCCCAGGACCACGGTTAGCTCACTGGTTCATTAAACAATGCGGTCAGTGCCTGCGGCCAGGCCGAGGATGGGCCACCCTGAGGCTGGGAAGGGCTGCCTGGCCCGCAGTGGCTTCACTGCCTGGCTACTGTCTGGCCAGCTCCCTCGTCAGGTCTGCCCTGCCTAAAGCCTCGAGCCTGCCCTCAGGAAGATGCCGGGAATGGAACTCCTGCACCTCTCTGCACACCTTTTCAGTCCTGGCCTCCTAGAGGCTTCTGAGGGCAGATCGGAGGAGAGGAAACAGTCTGTTTTCAGCTTTGGTGCTGGGTGCCACAGGCCTCTGCTGTCGACCACAAGTCCAGGAAGGGGGGTGCTGGCCTCTGTCCGTCCTAGCGGCCCACAGAAGCAGAGGTATCCTGGTTAGGACGGTGCGGGTGCTTGCCACCTTCCAGCCCAGCCATGGCTCTTGCAGCTGAGGGGCATACACAGGCCAGGAGGGTGGAGACCTGCCGCCCAGCAGGTGCAGGGCTGTGTTTCTGGTCCCACCTCCCAGCTGTCTTGACCTCGTGGGGCCCCTGCAGGCCTTTCTCTCTGCCCCTTCGTGACCAGGAGGTGGGGCTGGTGTGTCACTGGCTGGGACGGCTGAGAAGTGGCTTTTCTGCAGACCCCACTACTGTGGGGGCTTGCGGAGCACTGGTCCCTGAGCCCGAGGAGGTGAGGTGGCAGCAGCCGTGGGTATAGCAGCACCAGGTCCCCGCGGCAGGGCCCTCCAGCTCTGTGATTCACGGGCTGCTGGCCCTGTTGTTCTGGGTGGTTCGCTGGACTGGTTGGGGATGAGGCTGCTGCGGCAGATGCAAGTCAGCTGAGACTTGGCCTTAGAATTCTGCCCCTCCCCTCCACACACTGCACAGCTTGGTCTTTGTTCTTGAGGTCACCACAGCCACTGTATTTCTTCTTGCCTCTGCACTTTGGCAGAAAACACAGTTGCGTGTTGAGCCCCGAGCAGGCACTGCTAGCGAGGAAAAGCAAGGAGTCTCTCATTTGGCACCTGGCCCTCAGGTCCCCCACTGGGCAGAGCAGCAGTGCCCAAGGGGCCTCTGCCCCTCGTTTTGCAGAATGCTTGAGAAGTTATGCTGGAGGCTGGAACGCCGGTGTGCATGTATGGGTATGCATGTGTGTGGGTGTGTGTCTGAACCTAGGGGCAGTCAGCAGATCACTTTTCCTGAAGAAAAGAGGAAGAGGAACAGGATATGCTGTCTACTGCTCCAGGATTCTGGGTCCCAGGCCGTGCCCTGGCCTTGCAGGTGCACCCAGCCAGGACCCACTGGGGCCAGTATCCCAGAAGGGTTCTGACTGCTATTGCCACTGTCTTTGCTCTTTCCCCTTCTGGCAGTGTGTGTGAGGTAGGGGGTAGGAAGGGACTTTCTTATTGCCCAGATGTCAGTGGTTAGAACCAAAGTGGAGAGCAACAACATGTCGAGGTTCCTCCTTCTAGAGAGGGGTCACGATGGGGTCAGAGCCCTCCCTCAGCTCTGTAACCTCCAACTAGCACCCCAATCACCCCCACAAAAGGGTTAATTGGCAAATGAGACTCCTTGACCTGGTCGGGGTCCCCCAAGAGAGTCAGTGACAAAGACCAAGGGTCCTGCGGGAAGAGAGGTGGCGCCATCATCCCGGGGGACCAGCCTCCCATGACCGGATGGGAGAGATTAAAGAGAGGCCCCCATGCACGGCCCGCGCGCCCATGTCAGTGCTCCGACGTGGACCTTCCTGATGGGTGGGTCACATGGGCCCAGTGGCAGGGCCACCGTTAGGACCCATGTCTCGCCAGCTCCACAGACAGAGCTCTGGCTCCCAGACCCCAGCCGTCTAAGGCTCCCTCCAGCTGGCCACAGCCTTTGCCTGAACTCCTCCAGTGAGCGGGAGCTCACCGCTTCTGAGGTGGTGCCTTCTGTCCTTGGAAAACACTAACTTGGCTCTGGGGTTTCTTTGTCAATGAATGAGACTCCACAAGACTCCACAGGTTTGTGGGGTGACAGGTCCTGTGTGGAACAGGACCCACAGATCACCCATGGGAACAAGGCCCTTTGGAAAGGGTGTTTCTGTGTTAGCATCAGCTGGGCAGGCCACACACACAGTGACCTCTTCTCTCTATCCCTGAGTACATCGTAAGCCTGTCCCCCTAACGCCCAGCTTGGGCCCCTAAAGGGGTCAGCAGGCAAAGCCTGTGTGAGGCTGGCCTGGGCATCGGGTTTTCCTAGGTGACCCGCCGCCCCACCCCAGACTGGGCTGTGGAGCAAAGAGCAGAGTGGGCCGCGCCGCAGTCCCTCAGGAGGGCTGTCCCCAGCCCCTTGGTGGTACGTGTGTCCCAGCCGTTGACCAGCCTTCCCGGGAGAGCCTGCGAGCAGGAGAAGCGGAGCCCCACGCGGCCCAGGTTTGTCTCTGGACTTGAGAGGAGTCGCGTCCCTGGAAGGGCAGGGGTCTCTGCCTGAGCCCACCCCCCGAGGGAGAGGCCAGGGAGCGGGCAGTGGGTGACGGGGGAGGGGAGCAGGCAGACAGCACCGACAGCTTATTGAATAAGTACTTAAAATGCAGCCTTTGACAGCCTTCACCTCCCCGTGGAGACAGCCTTCATGTGAGGATGTTCGTGGTGGAGAGTCACTGACTGCTTGAATATAATGGGTTCATCAATTAATCTTTCCACTGGTACCTTAAAACCCAGGCACTTGTTCAGATCTCAGGCTGGCCACCTCCCGTTCCCTCAGGTCGCAGTTCAGAGCCCCTAGGGGATTTTTGGAGCTCCTGGCAGGGCCGAGGTGGGGAGGAGGAGCCCAGTGGGTCAAAGCAGCAGATGCCCGTGGAGCAGGCGCTGAGCCCTGCCTGCCAGCACCGCTCCCAGCTCCTTGAATGTGGGGCAGGAGGCCCCCTGCGGAAGGCTCATGAGGGGCAGGAGCAGGACCCCCGACCCCAAGGCCTGGGACCTTGCTGCTGTGAGCACAGACAGGAAGCCTCCTGAACTGGCCACTGGAAAGTGAGAACCTGTGATAGAGACCTCAGGGCAGGAGAGGAGCTGTCTGAGCAAAGGTGGGCAGCACCTGGAAGGAGCTCAGCACTGTGGGGCCCTCCTTCCCCCCTCCCTCGCCGCTCCCTCCCTCCCCCCTCCCTCCCGCTCCCCCCTACCCCCACCCGCACACCCTGGCCTGTGCACGTCCTGCAAGCAGACCGAACACGGTGCCCAGTGCAGCATCTGTCTGTCGGCGATTCCAGACGGGCGCAAGGGCTGAGGCTGTGGCAGCGCTGGGCCCTGGGCTCCCGGCTTCCTGATGCCTGACTGTTGAGAGCCGGTGGGGCCCTGCCCCTGCCCTGGGCCTCCGGGCCTCAGGCTTAGAGTCTCCGTTTGGAGCCTTCCAGGGACGGGCATGTGTCCGCCGGTCCAGGCCCACCCCAGCTGAGGCCCCCTCCCTCCTGTGGCCCTGAAGTCGGCAGGGCCCCCGGGGAGTGTTCCTGGCTCAGCTTCCATCTTGGCCATGCGTGCACGGGGTCAGGTGGGAAGGACCTGAGTGCTGGCAGGGAGTTGAGAGCAGCGCGGAGGACCTCCAGGTGCGGGGAGGCAGCGGTGGGGCCCCGCCCTGCGCCTCCTCAGTCAGCCCGCCCCTCCCTGCTGTCAGAATCGCCCCCGTGCTCTGCCGGTCCCTGTCCCTCTGCAGAGGAGGGTGGCCTGGCATAGAGACCTCCAGGTGGAAGTGGAGCCCCGGTCCCTGCAGGTCTCTGGGATGCGCCAAGCTTAGGTTTGGGTTCCTCCCTCCTAGCGGAGAGACCGGCGGGATGGACGGGACCTCAGGGCCAGGCTGGCCACCTCCATCCCTGGGGTGTTCGGGCCTGGCGGGGCCCTTGCTTAGTCCTACCTCTCGGGGGCTGAGCCCTGCTGCTCCATTTCTGCTGCTCACCTAGCTCCGCGTCTTGACTGAAAGCCTGAGAAATGTGTGTGTGTTGGGGTGGGGTCCCACCACGCAGGCTCTGCATGTGCCCTCAACTCCCCTCCTTCATGGGCCCTGACTGGAAGCCAGGGCAGCTAGCCTGGTGCTGAGAGCGGCACTTGGGGCCGAGACTTCCAAGTGCGCATCCCGCAGCGTCTCCAGTGTCCCCGGGCGCCTGGCAGGCCTCGGGTGGGGCCGCGTCAGCGTGTGAGCCGGCGTGAGTTCCAGCGCGCAGGGTCTTCTGCAGCCGTGCGTTATAAATCCCCTGCTTGGCGAGTAGATCTCTTCATCCCCGGGGAGATTCACGAGCCGCGCGTGCTGCCCAGGCCGCCCGGCATTTGTCATCGTTCCAGAGACTTAAACCACCCCGGCCTCTCCCTGCCCCGGGGCGCCTCACACCTCACCTCAGAGCTCTGCGGAGGGCGCCGAGCCCAGGCGCTCCCCAAGCCTGCCAGCCTCCCGGCCCGGGTACCGCTCAGTGCCTCTCCCATCCCGTTAGCACACAGATGGCCGTGCCGCAGAGAAAACGAGTATTTCTCCAGAAGCAGGTTAATAAACATCACCTAAGGAAGGAGCTGATAAAGACCGCGGCGCGGTGTGAGAAAACCCTCCGTGCTGTGCTGAGGGCTGGGCTGTTAGCCCAACTGGCGCCCCGGCAGCGAATGAGGCCTCGAGGACGGCGAGCTGGCGCCCCCTGCTGGAGCCACGTGGCGGCGCGGCTGCGAGTCCCGGGAAAGCCCTCCTTCCTGCGCCCGCGGAGCAGCCGCCCACCGCGGTCAGGTCACCTTTGTGAAGCCACTCCTGGGGGGTGGGGAGCAGAGGTGAGTGCAGGGGGCTTAGCGTGTCCTCAAGGCTGGGGGGACACAAAAAACGGCTCCCCGGCAGGTGGGAGCCCTGACCCTGCCTGCCCGGCAGCCTCCTGGTCTCCCTAAAGTGGGCTCTTCATCCCTAGGGGAGGGGCGGCCCCGCCTCCTGAGCGGTGATGTGGGTGTGGCGGGCCTGGTTGGAGCCTGAATGGGGGTGCGGCCCCTTCCGCAGCTCACACGCTTGTCACAGGGGATGCGTCCACCCTGTCAAAGCACCCTTACCCCATCTGAGTCCAGATTGCCGAGGCAGAGAGAAGTCAGCCAGGCTGCTGCAGAAACCGAAGCAGTGCAGTCGCCGAGGCCCCAGCCCTGGCCGAGCGCCCGCGGTGCGAAGGGGTCACTGGCTGTGGTGACATTGCAAGACAGTGGGAGCAGGGAACGGGCCATCCCACACACCCGCTGACACTTGTCAGCCACTCTGGCCGGGGCTCGGAGCCGGGCACCGCGGACACATCCGCGAGGCCGACTCTGCCCTCGGCCTGCACGAGCAGCTCAGTGGGGGCTCGGCCGTGGCTGTGTGCTGCGGCCCAGTGAGAGCGGCCTTCGGTCACTGTGAATGTCAGATGTCCTAGTAAAAACAGAAGCCGCACACACAGGGAGCTAGTTGACTGCAGTCTGTCCCGGCCAGCGATGTGGAGGTGAGGAAACCACTGCTCCCACCTATGACCCTGGGCGGGAGGGGGGGCGGTTTCCTAGCCTGAGACCTGCCCCTGGAAGTGTGCAGATGCCCAGAGAGTGTCCTCCGAAACCACCACTGAAGTGCCACGGCCAGCCACGTGTTTACCAGCCCTGACCAGAGACCTGACATCAACCGGCTTCCCCCCTCAACTGGCCAGGGCTGGGGGCACCATGTCTTAGCCTGGTCCCAGTTCTGGAGCCCCGCCAGAGGCCTGCAGGGAAGGGTGAAGTCCTCGGGGCCTTTCTCTGATCAGCCTTGGAAGGAACTGGCCTGGTGGAGTTGTTTTCCTGTTCAGGCACGCCTGGTGCTGAAGGGTGTGGGCCGGAGCCCAGAGGCCAAGCCGCCCAGCCCACTCACCCTAAAGCCCCACCCCCCTCCACTTCCCTCAGTGCTCTGTCCCTGGCACCCCACTGTTCCACTGCCAACATGGGTACCTCGCCCCGTGTTGTTCCTGGCCTTGGAGTGGCCTTTCCCGCCCTGTCCCCAGGTGGGCTAACCCACAGCAAGCAGTCCTCTTTCCAAGAGCCCGGCCTCCGCTCTGTGTGACCAGCACAGTCTCTTGTACCCCGGACCCCCTTCCCCACAGCCCAGTGCAGGAACCCTCGGGCTGGCCCTCTGTGGACCCTGGCACCTTGCGGGCGTGATGTGTGTGGAGAGGGTTAGCGTTGCTGGGCCCCGGTAGGTGCCTCTGGCACTTCCCGGGTTCAATAAAAAGGCCCTTCAGCCCACTTGGCCCTCCTGCCCAGACCTCCCCACTCACTGTCCCATCAGCCGAGACGCCCAGCACGTCTAGGTGAAGATGCTTCACCGTTGTCCTCCCCATCCTGCACTGTTCACCCTTTTTGCAAACGGTCTGTCCACCACGTAGCCCCCCACTTCCTCCTGCCTCCCCCTGGCCCCCACCCCGTACAGCTTGGTTATGCTGGTCTCCTGGTACCCAGGGAAGCTCAGGGTGCTGAGCTGGTCTCACTCCAGTAGGAGCTGTTTAATTCAGGGCCTTGGGGAGTGTCCCATCAGTCTCCGTTAGGACTTGGGGACACAGTGTTGTCTGGGAACATGGCACTCCCCTGGATGTCTTTGGCCAGATTAATCAGACCAGGTGCCTGAATGGGGTAACCAGCCCACAGTCCAGGTAGACACGTGTCTAGTGAGGGCGGTGCAGCGAGAGGGTGCTGCTGTCTGGCCGCTCCCCGCTCCACCCCTAAGCTGTCCTGGGGGCAGCTCGGGCTCCCGAGGATGTGAGGTCACACAGGCTGTGTGCACGGGCACACGCTGCCGTGACGGACACCACGTGTGGCCCCAGACTCTCCTCTGGGGGGCAGTTTGATGCTTGCTCTTTCAGGGGAGCAATGCTCTTTGTGGTGTATTCCAGGGAATTAGGTGAGCCTGTGAGTGTCACTCCAGGGTTATCAGTGCTTCACTGGCTCTAACGGCAAAGACGTGTCCCGGCCCCTGTCACTCGTGATTCCATGTTTTCTGAGTGAGGGTGATGGACGGGCGCCGTGAGCGGGCTCTCAGGCCCTCGAGTCCTCTACCCTTCCTTCTCTTGTAGGAGCAGGTGGGGGCGGGGGGTGCTCTCAGCCTGGCCTGGCACTGCCCTAGGGTTTAGAGTTGGGATGTTGCTGAGAACACCGCAGGGTGGGGGGAAGGCCAGGGGATAGAGCCAGGTCTCAAAAATGCAAATCATCATTTCTTTAGATGGTCAAGCACCCTGGCTTGACCCAGGGACTGGGGGTGGGGGCTGGGCGAGAGTGTGTTCTGCTTTTCCCTTTGGTAACAATCGCAGAACCACCAGTCCCGCGTCCGGAGCACTGACTTAGCTGAGTCTGCTGTGAGACCTGCTCTGTGTCTTAAGGTCCTAAATGTGTAGCAGCAACTCCTGAACCGTGCACAGCGTCTGCATCAAGGTTGAGGGACCACTGACTGACTGCTGGTTCTGTGGAGCCTGTGCTGGTTCTGGTTCTGTGGAGCTGTGCTGAGGCCACGCCGACCAGGCTGCAGGGCCGGTTTAGCAAGACTTGAGGGGCAGCCTGTCCTTGCAGGGAATGGGCTCGTTTCCCGCCGCCATCCCTCCGCCTTCTCAGCCGTGTCCTTTGTCCTCTCTCGGTCCCCAGGGCCTGCCTGCATCAGTGCCCGGCGGGAAACATTTGCTCCGTGAATCAGTGACTCAGTTAATGCTCTCATCCTGTGTCGGTGTTGCAGGAAGGGGTCTCCCCTTCCAGGCCCGAGGGTGGGCTCTTGTCTAACACTCAGAGATGAATCCTCTGAGGAGACGTACATGCTGACCAAGCAAGAGACTTTATTGGGCGGGGCGCCCTGGGGGAGAGCGGGAGGGAAGGGGGCCCAGAAGACTGCCCTGCCACGCGGCTCGCAGTCTCAGGGTTATGGTGATGGGGTCAGTTTCTGGGCTGTCTCTGGCCAGTCTTACTCAGGGTTCTTCCTGCTGGTGCATGCATTGCTCAGCCAAGATGGATGCCAGCAAGAAGGATTCTGGGAGGTGGAAGGACACGTGACATCTCCTTTTGATCTTTCCCGAAGTCTTCCAGTTGGCGGTAGCTTGTTAGTTCTTGTGTTCCTTACCAGGACCTCGTGTCATAAAATAACTCACGCAAATGTTTACTGTGGTGCCCGGCCAGGGTAAGTGGTTTCAGTCAGTGTGCTTCCCCTAACATCAAGAGTGTGAAAGTTGGGGCCTTGGGGTTGAAAATACCATCTGTACTGATAAAATTTTGCCTAGAAACAATGGAACGTACATGAAAAGCAAAACAGAACCTGCAGCCACGCCTGAACTGACCTGCCCCTCGGGCTGCGCTGGGGCTCTGGCGGGGCCACCACGAGCCTCGTGTCTGCAGCTCCCGCCCCGGACACTGACGGGTCTCAGGGCACTGTCTTCCTGGCTGATTGGCGGCTGCCCTAATTCTCATGGTCCTCACGTTTGCCTGCCCAGTCGCTCCGCATGAGGATGTAATTAAATGTTTTGAACAGCACTTCGGGACATGTGATTATGCAGAAAGGCTCCACAGCCCGTGTCGACGTTGTGTGCAGCTGGGCCGCCCGCGGTGTATCCGTGCTCACGGTACTGCGAACGTACCTGAGGGGGAGGGCAGCCTCCTGCCGGCTTCAGCCCCCCTTCTCTCCCCAGGAGCTGCCAGAGCGTGACCAGCCTGGTGGGCAGTGCTGCGTCGCCTGTCAAGGACGGGACCTCCTCTCTTCCCAGGAGGCAGAGCTTGTCCGCCAGGCCGCCGCTCCGTGCCCTGTACGACCTGCTCGTGGCTCCCATGGAGGGGGTAAGTGCTTGGCCGGCCCCTTGGCGTCAGGACGCATCACTTCCCGCTCAGCACCCCATGCCCCTGCCCCCAAACACAGAACAGGCTCCTGAGACAGCGAGGGTTTTCCAGACATGGGGCTTCTCAGCCAGCCTCTAGACACTCATGTGGACGCTGTTCTAAGGGGGCCTCTGGGCCGCAAATGGGGTCCTGGGCTCCAAGGGGGCAGACACAGGTTCGGGCCCTGGCCAGTCTCCCGGCTGGCGGTTGGGTCGACCTTGGAGTCTCAGGTGCACATGAGATGCTGCTCCTTCCCAGCATGCTCCTCAGACCTGGGGAGGTCCGGGGGCCCAGGGCAGCACGCATCCCCCCATCTCCGCAGTCAGGGTGGGAGATGCGCCCATGTTAGCTCCCCTGCCCACTGCTCATCCGAGGGTCTCACCTGAGCAGCTCCAAGCCAGGGGCTACTTCCTGATGGGAACAGACCCTCGGCCCCTGCCTTGGGAGGACTCACTCCACTTCGGGGTCCAGCGGCAGACTCGTCCTTGTACTTGAGTTCTCGAGAAGCTTGAGCACGGCCTCTGACGGGGTTCTGTGGCCTTGGTCTTTGCCCGTCACTGATCGTCCAGACGCGGTTCTCTGACTGGGTGCGGGGCTGCTGAAGGGCTCAGGGATCTCGTGAATCTGAACGGCTGTGCATGAGCCCACCAGATGCATTGCCCACAGCTGTGGGTTAGCTCTGGCTGCTGTGACAAAATGCCACCGACTGGGTCACCTGGATTCTCACAGTTCTGGGGCTGGAAGTCCCAGGTCAGGGTGCTTGGCATCGTCAACTTCTTGGTGGAGGCCCGCTTCCTGGCGTGAGAACAGTCACTTTCTCGTGTGTCCTCACGTGGTGGAGAGAAAGAGAGTGAGCACACTCAGGTCTCCTGTCCCCTTCACAGGGGACCCTCCTGGAACTCCTGCCCGCATCTAAACCGAATTATCTCCCAAAGGTCCCACCTCCAGACACCATCACTGAGGGGGTAGGTGTCAACGTATGAATCTGGGAAGAGACAAGCACCCAGTTCGTAACAGGCCCCTGGGAATGGCCAGGTGCCTGCACCAGTGGAGGCCGATTGAGGACGTGCCGCCGAGCAGAGCCGTCTCCATGTCCCTTGGCTGGCCCGGGGCCTGGTGTGTGCTGGCACTCAGTAAAGCTTATTGGCGGTACATGGTCCAGAGATGCATTTGGCTTTCGGGTCTAGTCTGGATGCAAAACAGAAGACCCAAGACCTAAGTCAGCGAGTGGGTTCTCTGTGACCGCTCTGGGATGGCAGCCGCGAGCTTTCTGAGGGGTTCGGATGCAGAAGGAAGCCGCCGGGCCTGTGGGGCAGCTCCGAGGCTGAGCCCCTGATCCTGGCCTCCAGCCGGGTGCTGGGCCTGGCTCACATCTGGGCAGATCCCAAGTGCAGGGATGTGTCTCAGGGGACCGGCACCTGAGCGCCAGTTGTTTCGCTGGAGGATGTGCCCCTTTGGGCCCCAGAAGGCAGGGCTTGGAGGGGCTCTTCCTGGTATGGAAGGCAGAAGTCCTGGGGTGGGGGTGGGGGCGGCCCCTCCCTTCATCCATCACAGCATCTCCGCTCAGTGGAGGCGCTGCTTCAACCGTGAGTTGTCCCTTATGGGTCCCCTTCTGAATCCGCCCTGTGACTTTTAGACAATTTCTCTCTCTGAGGACTTTGCCCTGTGACTTAAAGAATAAAAAACCTGTCAGTGGGATTAGTGGTTGCTTGTGGCTGGACCTCTGTGCTCCTCCAGGGTGCCAGGAAGGGAAGATTTATGGACTCGAGCCCCAAAGGCATTGGAACAGTGACTGTACGACAGTCTTTGTGCAGCCTCTGTATGACTGACAGGAGGGAAGCCCCGGTCCCCACTGTGCATGTGCCCAGGAGCTGTGCGTGAGAATAGGTGTGACCCTCAGCAGTGTGGTCACGTCTTGAAGGAGGCATTTAGGGTGACAACGTTCAGTTCCTGATGTTAAAAGTGTTCTCGTTTGTGACTGAGGAGTTTGAACACGGTGAAGGAGTCAGAAAGCCTCCAAAAAGACGTGGAGTGAAACCTCTCAGAGGCCGTTAGAGGGAACGGGATGGGGAAGCACCTCTCGGGACCCACTGTGGTCCAGTGAACACACTTCCCTCAGGAGCTTGTCTCGTCCCACGAGTGTTTACTGACACGTGCCGGGCACTGCTGGGCGCACCGCATCCTGGACACGAGGAGACACGGGGCAGGCAGTGGCTCTGTGCTCCCAGACCGTCCTCCCCATTGGTGGGCTGGCCGTTCCCACCCTGCTCCGAGGCCACTAGAGGGCGACACCGTCCACTGCTCCCGCGCTGTCAGCTGCCAGACGAAGCCTGGCCTTCTCCATGTTTTCAATGAAAATACACATCAAAACCCAAAGTCCAAGATTATGAGTCACTGACACTTCAAGACTAAAGCTGTTAGCCTCTTCACATGCAGCTCATAATTATTTGAACAACTGCCTTTGTTTAGCCGCAGTCCTGATGCTAGGGGCCTAGGTCAGATGGTATGAAAAGTGGAACAGAATGATGTCTTCCCGCTGGCTTGCACCAGGACTTGATTGAATTTAGCTGAAGGGAAATACCGCCGTGGTTCTTTCCTGGAAGCCCGCCGTCCTTTGCTGTCAGGACAGGGCAAGCATGTCCAGTTATCGTTGAGGAGTCCCCGTTCCATCTGCTCACGAGTCATCAGCAAACATTAAGTCAAATCCTGTCTCAGACGCAAAGGAGAAGTGCGCCTGGTTAGTGTGAGAGGGACCAGACCCTGTGCGCGTCCGTGGCATTCACCCTGGAGTGGAGGGGAGTGCCTCACGCCCGAGCCTGGACTCGCCTCAGGAGCCCCTCGCAGCCGCAGGCTGCTGCGCATGAAGCTGCTCATGCACGCAGGTCCCAGGCCGCCCTCTTCGTGAGCAGACGGGGCCTCGAGGCCTGGACGTCCAGGGCCAGGAGCTGCTAGCATCCAGGACCAGGTTCAGAGGCAAACATTCCGTAGGATTTGTCAAGTCACTCTTTGTACATGATTTAGGAAGTCTCTGGGCTTGTTCTAGTTATGGTCTTTGTCCTTCTTATATTTATTTGCATGTATTTAAATCCCCTGTTCCCTGTGTTTATGGTCGTCAAACCCAAGATAGTTGGACAGGTGGGAGGAGTGAATGCTTCTGGGCAGAAGGAAAGGTCATCCGCGTCCACCTCTGCTGTTGACCAAAGACCACTCTTAGGCTAAGTGGAGTCATCGGGCTCAGGACTGCAGAAACTGACTTCCAACTTGCTGGTCACGTCGGTTAGGTCAGAACCCAGCCTCCCCAGGCACCAGAGCTCCAGGGTGACCCAGGACCTCCCCTCTGAGAACTGGAGGAGGGACCTGGCTCTGCCAGGGGCTTGGTTAGGAGAAGAGCATGGCTTTGGCTGAGTTGTGGCTGTAAAGACGAATCAAGTGATGTGGTAACCCGACTTCTCCTTACTGGGAGATGACCACCTGGTCACAGCTGGTCTGTAAGAAGACGGGGGGCTCTGGAGGCAGTCAGGGGACGCTCGTCCACAGAACAGCCGGCCCTCGATGCTTGAGTGTGGACAGGGCACCAGGCCTGCAGGGTGGGCGCCGCCAGGCTGTCTGGTCTCTGCTGGGGACTCTGGAGTAACATTCCCATGAGGACAGACGTCACTTGAGGCCCGAGGCGTCTCCACAGCTGACAAGGAGCAGGAAGAATGGAGGCACTGACCAGTCAGCTGTCTGGGCCACGGAAGTGGTGAGAACGCCAGCCCGCCTGGGCAAGCGGCGTCCTCCCCTGGGTCAGGGCTCGTGGGCTGATTCAAGCTGATGTTCGACCACCCGCATCTCAGCCTGACCCCAGCAGGTTCTGGGGGAGCCGAGGCCCGCCTGCACCGAGGGTGTGTGGGCTCGTGGTCACCATCCTGGCCTCAGAGAGGCCCCTGTGCGTGAGCAGCCCCTGGAGCTGACGTGGCCTGGAGTGGCCAGGAGACTGGACCCTGGGGGTCCAGGGGACCCCTCTGGCTCTGGCCGCCCACTGGTTTTGCGTCTCCACAGCCAGATTCCTCCACTTCTCAGACTCCCCAGGGGAACCAGTGGTCTGTTGTTTGTGGTTCAGAGAGCACAGTGGAGTGGGCTGAATTTGGACTTTTCCACTTCTGGTTGGAGACGGTCCTGGTAGCTTTCAGTCGTGGTTGCTGAGCACCCCCTGCACCCTCAGACCAGCGCTCACCCCCGGTGCACAGCAGCTCGGGTGGCCGAGGGACGAGGGCAGGGTGCCGGCTGTGACCCTCCCCGAGCCAGCGTCCAGGGCCACCCGGCACCTGGTGCCCGCGGGCTCCTGTGGCCGCCTCGTCTTTATGCACACCCACCCTGTGTCCAGTCCAGGCTTCACAGCCGTCGCCTGCTTTTCTTTATCCAGAGTCATCAGGCCTTAGTCTCCAGCAGCAGCTCTGTTGGAGCATGAGGTGTCTGACTGGTCTGTGTGCGCCCACCCCTCGGGTCCCGCCCAGCCTTCCAGGACTGAAACGGGGGCCCTGTCAGCGTCAGAGTCCCCACCAGTCTCAGGGGACTGGGTGGGGACAGCCCTGCGGAGCCAGTGAGGGACAGAGGCCCTGCAGTGGGGACCTCCTCCTGCAGGGGTGTCGTCCTGGTCTCGGAGCCTCTGTCCACACACTGGGTCTCGCTTCTCATCCGCGGACAGTGGTCCCACCCCGGCCGGGCCCTCAGTGCTGAGACGGGTCCCTCCACGCTGCTCCGGGTGACCGTGACTGCAGAGCGTTTTCAGGGCAACTGCCCTTGGCGAACATCCAGATGACCTGCTGGGCCTTATCTCTGGGGATACCCCCTCCGTGATGGGTGACCCCAGTCTCCCCCTGGCCGTGCTCCTCTACCCTCCCCCTCGGGGCGGGGCCAGGGAGGCAGGCGGGCGCCCCCACCCCCGAGTGCACCCCTGGGGGGCAGGCATCCACCGGCGTCAGCTGTGTGCTCCCCGCAGGGCCTGATGCACTCCAGCGGCCCCGTGGGCCGGCACCGGCAGCTGGTCCTGGTCCTGGAGGGGGACCTCTACCTCATCCCGTTCGCCCTCCTGAAAGGGAGCTCCTCCAACGAGTACTTGTACGAGCGCTTTGCCCTCATCGCCGTCCCCTCCATCCGCTCCCTCGGCCCGCAGGCCAAGGTAAGTCAGGCTGCCCAGCGAGCTGGGCCACAGCCAGAGGCCGCGGGGACCTCAGAGCAGATCTGTCTAAAGGCAGGGGACAGCCTTCTGAACCCGGCAGCCCTCAGCTCCCCAGGAGGCGCCGGGCGTCCTTTCTGTCTCCGCTGCTTTGCTCGGACACCAGAATAGGAGTTCAGTCACAGCACCGAGTTGGGCTGGAGGCAGGTCATGCATCTGAAAGGTGGATCGCTCCCCCGAGGCCGGACCCGCTCGCAGGCTGACCGTGGAGTGGGCGCTGCATCTGCCCGGTGGGGGGGCCGCGGGAGGGAGGGCAGACAGATGAGATCAGCGTCAAGTGGAGAAGAGCGCTGTGGGGCGATAGAACCAACACGATGAGTGGCCTTCAGGGGAGAGGGGACCCGTCTTGTTCAGTGAAAGTCAGCACAGGATGACCTCTATGGACTCAAGGGGGCGACAGTGGGCCCTCGCGGGTCAGGGCTCACCCCACTGCCACCCCTGGCCCTGCTTGCCTGACCAGAGGGCCTTCGGAGCCAGCCCTGAACCCTCTTCCCTTCTCTCACTCGCCCAGGGACCCTGAGACCCGGGTTCCCTCCTGCCCTGGGACTCCGCCCCAGGCTTGGGCACGGGCGCCTGCAGGGGACCCATCTCAGCCTCCGCTGACCTTGGCCATTGGCAGGGTTCCACCGGGCCAATTTCTGCCCCATGGGCTTTGGAGAGCTTAGTTTTGACTGTTTTTGTTGCTGGATCATCCTTCACATGGGACAGATTCAGTTCAAGGAGAAAGAAATTATTTTCTCTAAGTTTTCCTCGTGCCCACGGTTGACTGAATCCTGTCGATGAGCGAGCTGTGTGCATCCGGCCTGAGGGCCGACCCCTCCCGCTGCGGGGCGCCCAGCAGGCAGAGGCGAGCCAGGGACAGGCGTCCTGCCTCCCACAGGCTCCCACAGGCCTTGCTCTCCCAGAAGGCGGCACCAGGTGGAAGCACCAGAAAATTATTTTGAAATAGTTTTGACACTTGATGTGTCCCCTCAAAACATCAGAAGGCATTGTGGGGTGAAATCAGAACTCTGTTGGGCTTCTTTATGCTGATTTTATAATTCAGGGAGGTTTCTCTTTTGAAGGGTCTGTAATCTTTTCAGTGGTAGTGCCTCTAAAGGACTTAATTTGGCCCTATTTCCCTTGAGAGTGACTTGCTTTCTGCAGGTTTAAACAAAGCCACCCCTGAAGCCCCTGTGGCGTCGGTTCCCCCTTACTGAGGGGTTCGCAGGGGGACCTGTGGGAGGGAGATGTGGGGCAGGCGACCTGGCACCCCCCCGCCCCGCACACCCTGCCCCTGCTTCCACCACCGCGCCCCGCCCCCGGGCCTGACAGACAGCATGGGGTTTTCCGGCCACCTGCCTAGTCTGGTTATTCTCAAGAGCTTGTCACAGCAGGTGTGATTCTCAGCCAGATGTGCCCTGTGTCAGGAAGGTATTGAAAAGTGGAGTGAATGAGGTTACCAGGAGGACAGGTGGGCCCCACCTGAGCGGGCATCCGAGCGCCCGGGGAAGCCCTGACCGGCGCGCCCGCCTTGCCTCCTCTCCTAGTCTCAGTTGAGGAAGAGCCCGCCCGCCTATTCCAGCTCCACGTCCATGGCGGCAGTGGTCGGCAACCCCAAGCTGCCCTCGGCGGTGATGGACAGGTGGCTGTGGGGCCCGATGCCGGCGGCCGAGGAAGAGGCCTACATGGTGTCTGAGCTGCTGGGCTGCCAGCCGCTGGTGGGCAGCGTGGCCACCAAGGAGCGCGTCGTGAGCGCCCTGACGCAGGCCGAGTGCGTGCACTTCGCCACCCACATATCTTGGAAACTGTCGGCCCTGGTCCTCACGCCCAGCGTGGATGGCGCCCCTGCGGGCGGCAAGAGCTCCTTCGGCCACCCCTACACCATCCCCGAGTCCCTGCGGGTGCAGGACGACGCCAGCGACGGCGAGAGCCTCTCGGATTGCCCGCCGCTGCAGGAGCTGCTGCTCACGGCCGCCGACGTCCTGGACCTGCGGCTGCCCGTCAAGCTGGTGGTGCTCGGCTCCTCCCAGGAGTCCAGCGGCAAGATCACTGCCGACGGGGTGGTGGCGCTGACGCGGGCCTTCCTGGCGGCCGGCGCACAGTGTGTCCTCGTGTCTCTGTGGCCCGTGCCTGTGGCTGCTTCCAAGATGTTCCTGCACGCCCTGTACTCGTCCCTGCTGAACGGCCTGAAGGCCAGCGCGGCGCTGGGCGAGGCCATGAAGGTGGTGCAGAGCAGCAAGGCCTTCTCACACCCCTCCAACTGGGCAGGTAGGGGCGCGGGAGCTGTCAGAGGCCAGGGGGGCCTGGTAGGGGTGCGGGCGCTGTCAGAGGCCAGAGGGGGCCTGGTAGGGGCGCTGTCAGAGGCCAGGAGGGCCTGATAGGGGCGCGGGCGCCTGTCAGAGGGCCAGGGGGGCCTGGTAGGGGCGCGGGCACTGTCAGAGGGCCAGGGGGGCAAGGGTAGGGGCGCGGGAGCTATCAGAGGCCAGGAGGGCCTGGTAGGGGCGCGGGTGCTGTCAGAGGCCAGGGGGGGCCTGGTAGGGGCGCGGGCACTGTCAGAGGGCCAGGGGGGCGGGGGTAGGGGCGCGGGAGCTATCAGAGGCCAGGGGGGCCTGGTAGGGGCGCGGGCGCCTGTCAGAGGCCAGGAGGGCCTGGTAGGGGCGCGGGAGCTATCAGAGGCCAGGGGGGCCTGGTAGGGGCGCGGGCGCCTGTCAGAGGGCTGGGTGGTTCTGGGGAGGACAGTGCAGAGGCTCCAGGAGAGAGTCCCCTGGCTGACACTCTGGCCTGCTGCCAAGTCAGCCCTGACTCCTCTGGTAGGAAAGTGGTCTCTTGAGCAGGGAGCAGCAGGAGGGCTCGCTGTCCCAGTGTGAGTGTAGTGTGTGTGCTAGGGGCCCCGTTTACAGCCTTCCTGTGACACCCAGACGTAGGAAGGAGCAGTCAGCGCCACAGAAAGGCCTGAGGTTTGGTCATCAGGGCACTTGGGCTCAGTCCAGCTCCGTGTCGGGCTGTGTGACCTGAGCGGTGTTGTAGTTGTGAAAGTCACTCCGTTACGTCTGACTCTTTGCAACCCTGTGGATGATACAGTCCGTGGGATTCTCCAGGCCAGAACACTGGAGTGGGTAGCCTTTCTCTTCTCCAGGGGATCTTCTCGATTCAGGGATTGAACTCAGGTCTCCTGCATTGCAGGTAGATTCTTTACCAGCTGAGCCACAATCCTACCCATGCTGCAGTCATCCCTAAAACAGGAACACCAAAAATACTGTTCTCAAACATTTATACTTTATTGTTCTAATGGCAAAAAAATACACCATTCATTTCTGTTTAAAAATGACCCCCACACAGTCCCACAGAAGGTGCTGCAGGGCTTGTGGGGACGAACCCTGTGCTCGGCCATAGTCCTGACAGGACCCTCCCCAGCGTGTCAGGATGCCCGTGCAAGGGGCGTTTTGTCAGCTTAGTTTCAGCGACAGTAGAAAAGTCAAAGTTGTTGTGGGGGAAATGGGGGTTAATGATGCTGCCCTGTTAGCCTTAAAAACAGCCTTGGTGCATTCATTCTCAGAAGCCCTTCTCCCCGGGGCAGGACCTAGCGCTCCTAGAGCTGCTCTGAGCCGCCTCCCCCCGGGCGCAGGCCCCGCTCACAGCAGTGGGCGCTGGGGAAGCAGCCGCGGGGCAGGAGGGCGGACGTGTGGCTCCCCCAGCCCAGGCCCCGTTTGCTTGTCTGGGGGAGAACCGCCTCCTGTCCCCTCCTCTGGTGACGTGAGGAGTCCAGCACAGCGCCCCTCCTTCCCAGCAGACACCGGTGAATTTCAGGGGAAAAAGGGCAGATTGTTCCTCGGGATGGGGGCTGAGCCGGCGGAGGGCCTCTTCCGGGCTTGCTCAGCACAGCAGGAGCGCAGAGGCACCTCCCTGAGCAGCCTGCCCAGGAGAGCACCTTCGCCCGCGGAGTGATGAAACGGCGTCGCTTCCCAGAGTGGGGGTGGGGGTGTCAAGCTGCCCAGTGAGCGGCTGCCCCGGTCCAGGCCCTGCAGCAGCTCTCTGGGCAGGCCCTGCTGGCTCTCTGCGAACGAGCTGGGCTGGGGACGGACAGCCCTGAGGTGCTTCCGTGTCCTCACAGGGTTCATGCTTATCGGCAGCGACGTGAAGCTCAACAGTCCCTCCTCGCTCATCGGTCAGGCCCTCACCGAGATCCTCCAGCACCCGGAGCGCGCGCGGGACGCCCTGCGGGTGCTGCTGCACCTGGTGAGCGGCGCGGGGCCCTCGGGGGAGCGGCTGCGATGCCTCGCGCAGCAGTGAGGCTGGGGGCAGGGGGCGGGCAGATGGAGGGGACTTTAGTGTCACTCGGGCCGGGCGGGATTCCGGCTTAAAGCCTGACCATAGCCACTTCCAGCCATGTGGCTTTGGGCACGTGGCCTTGCTCTCTGAGCCTCAGCTGTGAGTGGAAGGGGATAAAAATGTACCTTTTCAAGGTTACCTTGAGGGCTAGAGAAAAGGTGAGTAGCTGGCACCCCACGGGGTCCCAGTAGCCGAGAGCTGGTATAATCAGAGCACACTGGCCTCTCCCTAAAGTCAGCTGGGAGAGTTCCAACCTGGCCCTGCTCTTGGTGAGGACACAGTCAGAGTCCCCATGCCTTTGGCTACAGAACTGAAAGGTGGTAAACCAAGCCAGGAGTGACATGAAACTTGTTCTACTTCTTCATCTTGGTAACCTAGAGGCAGTTTCAAATAATTGAGAATTCTTAGCCTCCATGGAATTCTGCCAGAAAGACCAGGCCCTGTCCCCACACGGCGGCAGCCCACACTGCATCCATTGCTGTTAGCTTAGTCACTGTCGTGTCCGGCTCTTCGCGGCCCCAGGGACTGCAGCCCCCTGGCTCCTCTGTCCACGGGGTTTCTCAGGCATGGGTTGTCATTTCTTCCTTCAGGGGGTCGTCCTGACCCAGGGGTGGCAGGCAGACTCTTTACCACTGAGCCCCCAGGGAAGTTCCCACCACATCCACGCTCTTTACCAGTCCAAGGCCCACAGCCCCCCCATGGCCACCTGGCAGCTCAGAGGTACTCAGGAGGGAAGAGCCGGCGAGGGCTTCTCCGGGGGTCCTGGGGGGGAGGGGCACGGCCAGACTCCAGGGACGAGTCAGCCACAGACGCTTCTTACTCAGGTCTGTCTGAAGGTTTTCTCAGGCTTTAAAGAAGTCAGTATATGTGAATAAAACTGCTGGAGGCTGACCTCTGACAGCTCTCAGGCCAGACACAAGGAAGCACCCCCACCCCACTGGGTAGATGCACTCACATGCTTTGAGAATTTGGGGGAGACCTTCTCAACTGGTTTTAACCTGTGCCTGCAAGCTGAACGTACCCTTAAGTTGCTCAGCACCCAGACTCTGGCAGGCGGTGCCCCCTTCCTACTGTAGGTGCTGGCGCTGCCACCCCCGAGGGCCGGAATCCAGCCTCAGGGCCCCTCAAGCACATCCAGGGTTCTCGCCTCTTTCTCGGCTTCACCTTTGGGGATGAGTGTAGGGCCCACGGGTCGAATCCACCAGTCCTTCCCTAGCAGACAGCGTCTCCAGGGCCCGCCCAGGCTGAGAGACAGCAGCTGGCTGCCCAGTAACTCACGTCTCCTCCTGCCTGTGATGTCAACCCCCAGCGTCCCGGGGTTTTTCATTTTTGGCCGCACCATGCGGCACGCGTCACTTCCCTGACGAGGGATTGAACCCGTGCCCCTGCAGTGGGAGCAGAGCCCTAACCACAGGGAATTCCCTATAGTTTGGACTTCTGAAACACAGCTGTCCAGGCTAAGTTCCTAAAAGTAGGCTTACCTGGCAAAGGGTTGTTTTTTAACACTTGAGTACACTCAGGGTGCCCTCTAGATGTGATGCTGTCTATTTTTATCTTAGTTTTTGTTGTGCTGCACGGCTCCTGGGATCTTCGTGCCCTCACCAGGGGTTGACCCTGGGCCCAAGGCAGTGGAAGCACGGAGTCCTGACGACGGGACAACCCCAGCATCCGCGGCTTTTACTCTAGAGACATCCTGGACAGGCAGGGGGCGTCTCAGGAGACAAGTGGCCGAGGGAAAGTGCGCGGCTGCTGCAGGCGCTGTGGAGGCTCCTGGAGAGCTGAGGGGCTAGCTGTTACCTGGCGGCCCCGGAACGTGCGGGACAGGGTCCAGACATCAGTGCTGCAGGCAGAGGAGTTGGAGGCCTGGGAGACACAGGCCCCGTCAGGGCACCGCCTCGTGTGTGTGCGGGATCCTGAAGGCCTGAGGGTTTGTCCTGGTGATGGGCAGTCAGCCCTGCAGGGTGTGGGGCAGGAGATGGGTTTCCAGACAGACCTCCTGTGTGCATGGAGGCACCCAGAGCCTGGAGTCACATTAGGAAAGGCACACGACACGACTCTTCGGAGCCCCCAGCCCTCGCTGGCTCTGAGTGGCGGCCCCTCCCTTGCGAGGTGCTGGCTGCTGCTCTGTGTTCCCCCAAAGCCGCCTGGAGAGAAACTGGGGTCCCCACTCCCGCCTAGAGCGGCGCCTCACCCCCTCCCCCGCAGGTGGAGAAGTCACTGCAGCGCATTCAGAACGGGCAGCGCAACGCCATGTACACGTCGCAGCAGAGCGTGGAGAACAAAGTGGGTGGCATCCCCGGCTGGCAGGCCCTCCTCACCGCCGTGGGCTTCCGGCTGGACCCCCCGGCCAGCGGCCTGCCAGCGGCCGTCTTCTTCCCGACCTCTGACCCGGGCGAGCGGCTGCAGCAGTGCAGCAGCACCATCCAGTCCCTGCTGGGTGAGCCTCGGCCGGCAGCGCGCGCAGGGTGGGGGCCGTGGTCCCCGCCGCCCTCGGACGGGGAGGACCCAGGGTCTCCAGAGTCCCGGACAGACTCCTCCCAGCCTGGTGCTTCCCTCTGTGACCCCCAGCTCTGCCCCTTGCTGACAGCAGCGGCTCCGTTTTGTCGGCAGCTTCGGGCCCGACGGAGCCCTGTGGCTGAACCCAGGATGCCACGGTCACAGGGCTCCCCTCCGTGCAGTTTGGTGGGGGGTGACGCTGCCTGAGTGACCAGTCAGGGTCCTGGGGTGACCAGGTGCAGCCCCCAGCTGCCCTTCTCAGGGACCATCCAGGTGGGACTTGGTCACACTGTCTGGCTGTGCTGAGCTGAAGATGGGAGCAAAGCTGAGCGTTCGGGGAGCATTCCTCTGGGAAGGCGCAGACGGGGTGCAGCATGCCCCTCCGGATGACGCCCGCCTCCTCCTTGCCGTAGGTCTGCCCAACCCTGCCCTCCAAGCCCTCTGCAAACTCATCACGGCCTCGGAGACGGGCGAGCAGCTCATCAGCCGGGTGAGTCCAGTGGGAAGCGGAGCCGGGGGCTGGGCTGCACGGGGGGACAGAGCTCCGACCCTAACAGGAAGCTCAGCCCTCGGGATGAGAGGGAGAGGCGAGTGCCGGGGCAGATCGGCCAGCACGGAGGAGCTGGGCGCTGAGTGCCAGCAGCGCTAGGGCCTCAGAGGACACCCAAGGGGCCCCAGGGCTCTTCCTGACCTCTGCATCCCGTGGCCTCCTGCAGTGGGCACCCCTGACCACCACCGCCCCAAGCCAGCAGGCGATCCCGTGCTTATTCCCTGCCTGGAACAAAGCCACCGCTGAGGCACTGTGAACACAGAGTTACCTCTCATGGGAGATACTGCTTAGCAGGTTTTTCACAAAGTGGTTTCTTTTAGGAGAAGGTAGATCTAATTTAGAGACCTGGAGGATTCTAGCCCTTGGCATCATGTAGGCCGTCCTTGACTTGGCACCTGAGCTTCAGATCTTCCTCTTGGCCCGTGAGGGTCTGGGACAAGGCCCTGGTGACAGAGTAGTGACCCCTGAGGAGGACAGAGCAGTTTTCTGAAGTGTAATAATTTGACAAAGTAATATACGTTATTAGGTATTTATCAGCAGATTTCATTTTAGTGGAACTGTTTATATGTGGAAATAAGCTGCTCCGTCAAGGGTTCAGCTCTGCTGCCTCTCCCCCTGCTGCCTGGGTGGTTTCCACCCAGATTCGGAACAGAGCTCACTGATCTTGAGTTTCTGCTCATTTTGTAATAAGCGTTAGGATCTGCTTGTTGGGGAGAATCAGGGAGACACCTCAGGGCCACAGGCGTGTGCAGGGTGAGGCTGAGCACCTGGAGCCAGCTGCTTACTCTCTCGCTTTTGGTGGCTCCCCGAATGCTCTCTTTGCCCCGGGACGGCAGGCGCCTCTGAGCCGCCCGAATTGGAGACTGCTTCAGCGTGGCCACACAGCCGCAGCCCCGGCCCGTCCTGGCGCGGAAGGGCGGGGCGGCCGCGGGCGTGTGGCGGGCGTGGCTGCGCCTTCTCCTGTGTCCCTGCTGACTCTTGCTCCTCTCTGCTCCCGCCGGGTCAGAGCCGGCCCGCGTGGCGCTTGCTACAGCAGTGATCAGCTTGAGGTGCATAACAACCTGTGCTTGAGTCTAAACTCTCTTCTCTTTCTTTCTTTCTCTTATACTCTGCTGGCCGAAGGCTGTTAAAAATATGGTTGGAATGGTGAGTACCACTCTAAGTAGCACTGCGGTCAGGTGAGCCCCTCGACCCACCCGCCCCAGCCCCGCGCTGCTGGCTCAGGCGTCTGCCCCGCCCCTCGGCTCTGGCTCCCTTTCCGGCTCCCGCTCTGCTCTGGATCTGACCTTTCAAGTTCCCTCAGAACTGCTGGCCTGCCCCGGGGGGAGTGCTCACACTCAGCAGGTGTCTGGGAGCCCCTCGCCCCGACCCCCCCCCCCCCCCAGCCTGTGCTCTGAGCCGAGGCCCGAAGCAGAAACCCTGCCCGTGCCGGGCCTCGCGCTCCCAGGAGGACAGAGGGCAGCAGGCACAGAGGCCCCGTGAAAAGAACTTCAGGTGCTGCACACACAGGAGGGCGTTAGCCATGCCAGTGACAGGCGGCACGCGGGTAGTAGCTTGGGCCGAGCCCCGGGGCCGGACGCGCAGGCTGACGCTCTCCCCGCTCAGCTCCACCAGGTGCTGGTGCAGCTGCAGGCCGGCGAGAAGGAGCAGGACTTCGCCGCGGCGCCCATCCAGGTGTCCATCAGCGTCCAGCTGTGGCGGCTCCCCGGCTGTCACGAGTTCCTGGCGGCTCTAGGTAGGCCCACGTCCTCGAAGGGGCTCCTTTCCTTCCACCTCTTCTTAATCTGTTCTCCTAGTTTCTGTTGGGTGAAGCTGGTAGACTCTTAGGGGTCCTAAGTGGCGTTTCTGTGTTTATTACTCAGTAGCGAATGTGAAGACTAGTGCCTCAGCACAGTTCCCAGATGGCCTTCCGGCTATATCCCATCCCCTACATGATGATTTTCTCCTCTCACTTGGAGTGTTAAGATGAATCTGCTTGATTGCAGTGTTGCTGGGAGTCAAGCCATGATTACAGCCTAAAGAAAACTCAAGATTTCAACATTGGGCTCTATCACTGGCTACTCAGACTTGGCAGAGAAAGAAATACAACTGAAACTGCCTTTGACTGACCACAGAAACCTAGACGGCCTGTTGCAGGATCCTCCTTCAGCACTGTGAGCCAGTCGAGGCAGCTCCCAGCAACACTGCTGTCTCCTCACCGCAGGTGCATCTGCTGCTCAATCACCCTGAGAGGCTCTGCCATCCTGTCGCAGGCACGGGGGAGGCAGCAGTGAACACAGGACGAAAGGCCCTGCTCTTCTTAGCGCTTTCACACCAGAGCGGGGCAGACAGACAGACACGCAGAAAGACACAGTCTAAGGCGAGCAGCTCAGAAGTGAGGAACCCCAGCACAGACAGAAGCAGCAGCGTCACAGAGAGGGGCAGGAGCCCCGCAGGCCCAGAGCCTGTGGAGGGAAGAGCCTAGGGTTGAGACGCTGATGGGAGACCCCTGGTTTTTAGTCTGAGGGAGTGGGGATCTGATGCCTTGTGGGAATGTTCCTTCTGCTCGGGAAGCCTGGGCACCTTTTCTAGCCCATTTGAATGACTTTTCCCAGACCGCCTCAACTTGGGGGCCTCCACCTGTCTTTGGAGGCAAAGAGGGAACCCACACAACCCCGCAGTGGCTCCAAATCCCCTGGCAGTAGGTACTCTGACGTCTTTTATTATTTGCTTGTTTCTTGTGGACTTAAAACATAGCCTTCTTGGTATACATAGCACATTTATATCTAGTAAGCACAGTCATGAGCAATGCGGCAGGGGTGAGGAGGAGGAGCTCCTGTCCTCCCGGGACAGGCTGTGTTGCTGCCGCTCTCGGGTTGGGGTCCTGGGTGGCTTTTGCTGATGCTCCTCCCACTGACCCTCAAGGGCGATTTGCGTGCACATACTTCTAATCTTTAAGTCCTTTGTTCTGAGCCTGGGGAGAAGTGCCCCCTCCAGCCCTCGGCAAGTCACAGCTGTGGCTTATTTAGAGAACTCAGTTCTGCTGGGACAACCAGTTCAACTCCCTTTGATAGAGGATTCTAACTAAAACGTTATTAGTCACTCGTTTTCTAAGTGCTGAGTTCTCTGAGACCTTCCTGTTGTTTTCAGGGACTGTTTATTTTTGAGTTCAGAGGGGAAAATGTCCAATAGCAACCAGAATGCTAAGTACAAGGCACCTCTGTTGAGTCCAGTTCCCAAAGGAATGATAATGTCAGACCCAACACAGTAATTACAAGAATAAAAAAGACAGGTTTCTTGTCTGGCGCTGGGGTCCCTGCTGTGGGAACGCCGAGGTGAGGCGGAAAAGGGCCTGGGAGCCCCAGGCTGCTGCCAGCCCCAAGTGTCCGCACTGTTTAAAGCAGAGCTCAGTGATCCACTGGGAGGTTAAGTGTAGACGTTCCGAGCCGAGCCCCTTAGGCCCTAACTCCTTACCTGCTGGCACTGTCTGCGGCCTCTTCCTCCTGTTCTCCTCCCCGGGAGACGCGCTGGCTGCCTCTGTCATGGCCCCATGAGTCTTGAGTGCTGCGGCAACAGCTCGTCAGGCAGCCGCCCGGCCTTTGTTGTGCCGCGCTGGGTCTTATTAGACTCGGGGCTGCTTCCTGTGGGCTCCGGCAGGGCGGAGCAAGTCCCTGCTGGGCGCTTCAGCCCAGAGCAGATTCTGCAGCCTCGGAGAAGCTTGTCTCAGAGCCCTTGGGGCAGACCCTGCCCACCTTCTCCTGCACCAGCTTTAAATATCTGGCCAATGGAGGAGCCAGTCTTCAGTGAACTGTTCTGCAAAAGAATGGAGACAAGTGTCAACGAGCCTTACTACTCCCACCCTCCTCTCTGGAGAGGGCGGGGCAGGGCAGTGGTCAGGGGAGCCCCCTCGCGGGTGTTGAGGGGTCTGCACAGGTTCCCCAGGTGGTGTGAGAAGCCCTGGAGTGTGCATCCTTTTCAGGACCGGGAATCTTCCCCAAGGAAGCAGGTGTTTATGCTCTTTGTTTCTGTAGGTTTTGATCTCTGTGAGGTCGGGCAGGAGGAAGTAATCCTGAAAACCGGGAAACAAGCCAATCGCCGGACCATGCACTTTGCGCTCCAGGCCCTGCTCGCGCTCTTCGGTAAGAGCTCCTCGCGGCACCATGCCGAGTGGCTCCCAGGAGCTACGGCCTTGGGGATGGTTTGGGAAGGGGAAGAATTAAGTGAGCGAGTATCTGCTGTACGTTAGGGAACGTTGAAGAAAACAAGTTCCCTGTTCTGATGGACCTCAGCTTATGACGTGCACACATACAATGTATGTCAGACGAGGAAATCAAGGGACAAGCAAGTGCAGGTGGCACTGGGGGAGGGGCGGCACCCAGAGCTAGGCCTGGGGGGCGGTTTTCAGACCCTGGGGCAAGCTTGCCCTTCTCAAGGGGCCGAGTGAGGCTGAATGCTGGCGCTGATGTTGTCAAGGCTTGATGGAACCAGCAAAGCCTGCTGACGAACGTGCTCAGAGAGAGGGGTCAGAGGTGACGGCTGCCGGACGGGCTGCCTGACGGTGAAGGTGGCACAAGGCCTGGGTCTGAGTCCCCTCCTGGACACGTTCATAGGCAGCTGGTTAGATGAGTCCAGATTGGAGACGTTAACATGCGCACAGGTCTGAGGTGAACAAGACTGTCCTGTGGGCCCTCCCGGGGTCAAGGTCACAGGTGAGGCGGGGCCAGGGAAGGCTCAGACCCCAAGAGCCGGGTGTGATCTGTTGAAGCAGGCAGTGAACGCCAGGTTTGGTGGTGGCCACTGGTGACCTTTACATGAGCTGGGGAGACAAAAGCCTGCTGGAGCGGGTTCTGAGCAGGTGGGAAGAGGGTCCTGGGATGTGGAGCGATGCGGCCGCAGCTGGAAGGGATGGCGGGTGAGGGTTCAGGCAGGGGTGCCAGAGAGGGGGGGGGCGGGGCAAGGGGCCTCAGGAGCTAGGGAGCAAGTGAGGGCAGGCCTGCGGCGCCGGAGGCCTCTCCTGTTTCTGTCCCCAGTGTGAGACTTACCTTTCCCACAGGACTGTTTTCCAGGCTTGAGACGAATTCAGCTTATGTATAATTCTAGTTTCTATGCATATAAGGATACTTGTGAAAGAAGTCAACAGCGTAGAGAATGCTAACTGTGCTCCTCTGTCATAGATTCCACCGAGCTACCCAAGCGCCTCAGCCTGGACAGCTCGTCCTCCCTGGAGTCGCTGGCTTCAGCCCAGTCTGTCTCCAACGCTCTGCCCCTGGGCTACCAGCACCCTCCTTTCTCCCCGACTGGGGCCGAGAGCATAGCCTCAGACGCCATCTCCGTGTACAGCCTGAGCTCCATCGCCTCCTCCATGAGCTTCGTCTCCAAGCCTGACGGGGGCTCAGAAGGGGCGGTCCCTCGGGGACGGCAGGACTTCGAGCGGTCCAAGAACGCCTACCCGCCACGCGCCGCCCTGCCTCGGAGCCCGATGTCCCCGCCCACCCGCCCTGCAGGCGCCAAGGACGAGGAGGAGTATGAGGGGTTCTCTATCATCAGCACGGAGCCCTTGGCGGCCTCCCAGGAAGACCCACCGACGGGCTTCTCGCCCGACCACAAGCAGTCCCGCGTCGGGACAGCGGGTAGTGTCAAAGTTTCGGTGAGCTCCAAGGGGAGCATAAGCACTCCAAACTCTCCTGTTAAAATGACTCTGATTCCCAGCCCAAACTCACCCTTCCAGAAAGTTGGAAAACTAGCCAGTTCAGACACGGGAGAATCAGACCAGTCGAGCACAGAAACAGATAGTACCGTGAAGTCCCAAGAAGAAAGCAACCCGAAGCTTGACCCTCAAGAGCTGGCGCAGAAGATTCTCGAGGAGACACAGAGCCACCTCCTGGCGGTGGAGCGTCTCCAGCGGGGCGGCGGTCAGGGCTCCAGTGCTGAGGATGGCGTCTCCGTGCCCAGCAGCGCCGCCGTCTTCCGAGCGTCAGAAACCAGCGCCTTCAGCAGGCCTGCCCTCTCCCACCAGAAGAGCCAGCCGTCGTCCTCGCCGGTCTCCATCAAACCAAAGCCCCCAGCCAGGAGCTCCTCCCTGCCCAAGGTGAGCTCGGGGTACAGCAGCCCCACCGCCTCCGAGGCGTCCGCCAAAGACAGCCCGAGCCAGCACAGCGGCCGGCCATCGCCCGGCTCCGACTCGCAGACCTCCCTGAGCGACCAGCCTCTCTTCAAGCTGAAGTACCCCAGCTCCCCCTACAGCGCTCACATCTCCAAATCTCCAAGGAACATGTCCCCCAGCTCAGGCCACCAGTCTCCCGCGGGAAGCGCACCGTCCCCGGCTCTCTCCTACTCCTCGGCGGGCTCCGCGCGATCCAGCCCCGCCGACCACCCCGACCTCGACAAGCTGAAGATGGCGGCCATCGACGAGAAGGTGCAGGCGGTGCACAACCTGAAGATGTTCTGGCAGAGCGCAGCCCAGCACTCCGCGGGGCCGGTGAAAATACTCCGGGGCGCCCCCGGCACCATGACTTCCAGGAGAGACGTCCTCAGCCTGTTAAATTTGTCACCTCGGCACAACAAGAAGGAGGAGGGCGCAGACAAGCTGGAACTCAAGGAGCTGTCTCTGCAGCGACGTGGAGAAACACCCCCCAAGGCCCCTCCCAACGGACACTGGCACACGGAGACCACCTCGCTGAGCACGCTGCCGCTGCCCGCGCGCCCACCCGCCCCGGCTCCCACGCGCCCTTTGAGACTTCCTTCTGGAAATGGCTACAAGTTTCTGTCCCCAGGAAGATTTTTTCCTTCCTCTAAATGCTAAAGCATCTTTTATACCCACCGACAGCAACCCGGAGCGCAGTGGCCCAGCTGGCTCTCCGCATTCACTTGGCTGCCCCTGCGTGAGCGTGCACTGCCGGCCCTGGTGGTCCCCGGGGACTCTGGGCAGATTCCCCAAAAGCCAGGACTTCTGTGGGGCTGGTAGAGGATGCTCATGGAATTTTCTACACACATCACCAAATGTTTACCTGTAAGCTCCCTCTTCTTATCTTTGATGTGATTCTTCAACAGGACTTTTGTACAAAAATGGTCAAGGTTCTGGGGTGGGGGAGGAGAGGGAGCACATATTTTGCTAGGAGGTGTATATGCAGTACCTTTTATACAGAGAATACAGAGCTTCTGTAAGGCTTCCAAGTGCTGGTTGGGGGTGGGATACATAAAATCTAAGCTGAATTCTACATGAAAGTGTTATTATAGTAGCCAAAAAACAGGATACCGATTTTTAAAATGCCAGTGATTTGTAATTAAATTGCAGCAATTCTGGTCTCACGGTACTGTAACATCATAGAACCGATGCAATAATTCACCTGGAGATAGTGCTTCCATCCTCAACTCTATTCTCCTGAGCTCTACCAATGTCCTCGGAGCCCCGCGGTCAACCAAACCTGAAGTTTCTTAAAAATTTACGTAACTCGTATCCAGGCATTTTAGAACTATGCAATTGAGATTTAAAATGCAACTTTGTGCTTTTAAAACCTTACTGACCTTTTTTGTACGTGGATAAACAACTTGGTTTTGTTATCAATAGTACTTTGCATTTATAGCTATTATTTTTAAAAGCTCAAGAAGTTTTTTAAAATGTCAAATTTTGAACAGTCATCAATAAGTAATTATCAAGTTTTGGGGGGGAGTTTGAAATTATTCAGTTTCCTTATAAGAGAAGGAAAAAAATAGCAAAAAAAAAAAAAAAAAAAAAATCCTATGGCTAACTAGATTTAACCAGAATCTAGCCTTCCAGCTCCTATTCCCTTTACTTCCTGCTTAGTTTTATCAACTTTTCCCAACTCCAGGCTGCTAACACCTCTTCTACCTACGTCTGCTGCCAGGTTCCCGCCGTCCCAGCGCCTCCCACCCGTGAACTGCATGTGACCCTCTCCTGGTGTGACTGGCTCCTGCGGTCTGAGGACAGACCCTTACTGTCCATGGCCGCAGCAGCAGGGGTCTCTGCTGGGATGTATGCATCTGAGTTACTGCTCAACAGGGAGGGAGAGTCTTAACTGTGCTGTCATGGGCCGGCGGGAGGAAGAGGGAGTCTTCCTACAGCTATGATAGCCCCCTGATACTGCCGCCAGCCAGGACGAGACAAAAGAACAGTCTAGGTAGGGGTAACCATTAACTTATCTTATAAGGAAATGAAATGCTGAAAATCATGTTACTGCTAAGTTTAGGCCATATTTAGGTAATTCTCAAGTGGAAATCCTACTACCTCCTCACTGGGAAGGTCCATCCCACGAAGGAAGCAGCGTCTCGTCCCGCGACACCAGCCGCAGGGAGGCCCCGGGGGGGTTAACCTTGGGGAGGCCTCACTTTATTCACACACTGACCACCTGCCTATTCCTCACTGTGCTCTGGAAAGAGAGAAAGATACCATATACTCAATCTGTCTTACTGTCTTCAGCTGTGTCACAGAAGCTTTTAGTGTTTAACCCAACAGCCATGTTGACAAAAGCAAGGAAGTCCCTCCCATCCTAACCCCGATCCCAACACTGGGAAGAGAAATACTTTTATCAAGAAGCAAGCAACTATGAGGCTGTCTTTATGTCTTTTGTAAATGGTAATAAAAGTACCAGTGTAGCAAATGAAAGCCAAGTTTATAGCACTGTGCATTTAGATAGCAAAATCAGGTCCTCAATAACATGAAACAAACCTCAAAAGTGAATTTCTGAATCCGCATGCATGTAGTTAGGCTCGTCCTCTCTCAGCACCTCTCAGCCTCTTTCCCAAGTGCCAAGGAGCCCTGGAGGAAAGGCCGGTCTGTGCTCCGGCCCCGGGTGCCCGCCTCCAGCACAGCCCCCTACCACCCAGACCGCTTCTCCTGGTTACCAAGCCAGCTAGGAGGGCTTGTGGACCCTAACTTGGTTTTAGTCTAAGTACATTTGTTGTTGTAGGTTTCATGATCAAAAGCCAAATGGAACACATGATTTTTTTTTTTTTTGGTCCTGGATGTCGGCTTCAATGAAGGAAAGCAAAGATGATAAAATCAAGACCAACTGCCACTTCTTGCTGTTTGCTGTCAGTCTTGGTGCTTCCTATTCGAGTCAAACGGATGTAAAATCACAGTGAATTTTTTAGGCTTCCCTGAAAAAAGGATGCTCTTAAAAATTATGTGAGATTGTATAATTTGCAGATTTCTTTGTACAGATCAGGGGTTGGCAAATGACCTCCAGGCTAAATCTGATCAGAGGCCTGGATTTTTACAGCCATGAGCTAGGAATGGAGTTTGCATTTTAAAATATTAATTTAAGTATCTACATAATATTGTGATTTTTACCTCTTGGTTCACAAAGCCTAAAATATCTGGCTTCTTATGAAAACATTTTGCTGACTCCTGGTCCAGATGGTAGAAAACGCAACTGGCGTGACGTTTTGTTTCTGCAGTCTAGGGAAAGCGGATGTCAGGCAGTGGACAGAACTGACAGGGTGTGTGGGAACCTGAGCCCAGTGGAGGGAGGGGACCGGCCTCAGAGGAGCCCTTGGCTCCCCGCCCCGTGTGGAAGGGGTCGCTGGGTCACTGCATGCAGACAGCATTGTACAGGACCTCTTTTTCAGCTCAGGAAACTGGAACTCGTGCCCCTACTCTGCTCCATCAGATGCAAATACGCAAGCAATAAAATCTCCCTCTCCTACAAACCCTGGTGTGACCACAAAGCAAGGTAGTAGATCTTACTTGTCACCAGTGGGCCACGCAGGCAACTCTTCACTCATCTTAACAGAGTCCATTTACCAAGACACAGTGAGCCACTCAAGCTTGCATTCTGATGCGTTTGGTATCGGTATGCAGAGAAACGAGAACGCTCTCGCCTCCACCCACTCGCAACAGCCCCCGGCCCACACGCCGCCGAACACGCGTCCGTATCTGCTCGGCTGTCCAGGGGAAGCCGGCAGGTGGTCGCCGCGGGTGCCCAGCAGGGGTGCCCTGTCCCGCGCCCCCGCCACCACAAGGAGGACCTTCACTTCGCTGGTTTCAGTTCAGGCTGGAAAAAAAAAAAAAAAACCCACACGATAATCGGGCTTGCTTTAGGCAGAATGTGAAAATTGTGTAATTTTCATCATATATTTTGTTCTTTTACCTAAAAGAACCTGTACATGTGCTTTGTGAACTGGGCCCCCGTTTGTGCCAGGTCCTTCCGAGATGCCCTGTGCAAGGACACACGTGGCCACGTCTCCCTCCTCACACTCCTTCCCCACGTGGCCCTCAGGCCCCTGGTGCAGTGTTAGCCATCCTTGGCCTACGTGGACTTCTTTTTTTGTAAATGACAGTTTCCAGATGGCATTAAACTTTTTATATTATGAAATTTACCATGTAAAAAGAACTTCGTATTTTTATTGAGATTGCTAAGGCACTTGGCCTTCCTTTGTGATTTCAGTGACTATTAAAGCATGAGTTCCCTTGGTTTTAAGTGCCGTATCTGAATCACTTTCTTTGCCTGTTCCACACTTTCTAGGTTTCTCTGTGGTACACAAAGTATCATGTCATTAATGAACACAGACTCCTATCGGGAGTTTATCCTTATGAATGTACTTCTGCCTCATGTTTGCCAGGAGCAGACCCAGAGAACGTGCGCAGCAGAGTTGACCTTCTGTATCTAAACATAGAGGCCTCCAGCGCCACCTTGGGAGTTTCTGGGGTTCACTTTTATTAGTGACAGAGATGTCTCTTATTTGTTCTGTTCAAGACTGGAAGTTTGTACAGTAGAACACAATCTTTTTCTCCCGATAAAGTAAAATATAGACTTATTCTTAGTTCTGCTTACATGCCACTTTCAATAAATACATAAATTACTAATAGCTTAAAAATAAAATTGATTTAAAATTTCATGAAAATTAGTGGATGCAGTGAAAGTGGCATTTTTAGAGAAAAATTACAGACCTAAATATTTATTTTCAAGGTTAATTTTAAACATGTAACTGTTTAAAGCCCAGCCAGTGAGGCAGGATACTCTGAACAGCCAGTGGCCGCTGGGAAGGATGCACCACTGAGCGCGTGGCTGCCAGCACACCGACAACAGCCCAGAGAGAAAAGGGAGGGGACAACACAGAAACTCGTAACAGCCAGCACAGAAGACCAAACATAGACTGCCAAAAGTGAAAAATATACCCATTTCTGTGAAGGTTATCGTGTGTGTGAGACAGAAAAGGAAAGGTGGGTACAGCTAAAGTTGCAGCAGAAATTAATCAGA
Organism: Muntiacus reevesi; assembly: GCF_963930625.1. Lineage (NCBI taxonomy): Eukaryota > Metazoa > Chordata > Mammalia > Artiodactyla > Cervidae > Muntiacus > Muntiacus reevesi. The sequence goes on from NC_089261.1 coordinate 6,313,090, forward strand.
AAATACTATGAATACTTTTATGCCAAAATATGTGAAAATGCAAGATAACACCTGGTATGTTTTAGGCATTCATATTTACATAGTTGAGGGACCCCTAAATGCGAATGGTGGGCCTCAGATGCAGGAGTGGTAAGCACGTGACTTCAAAGAGCTGCAATGTACAACTCCTTGTTCATGCACATGAACTGTTTCATAAGGAATTTAAGAATGAGTGAAAAGTGTTATTGGCAACTACACAACAAAAACTAGATTATATAAACTTTTAGAAAAAAATACTAAAATCTCTGGTGCACAAAGGGAAAGAAAACAAAACCAGAGCCCATAAAATTAAAATGGTATCCATAACTCCTTGCCCTTTATCCAACTCTCCAAAGAATACAGACCCAGAAGGTTTTGCATATATTTCACTAAACTTCCAGGGACCAGTGGTACTCTGTATTTTCAAATGGTTTAAGAAAATATAAAAATAAGAAAAGATATTAAAATCACTCCATGATGGTATTCTTAATTCTAAGATCAATAGATAGTATAAGAAAAAGTATAAGCCCATTTCATATATGAATCTGGACATAAAAATCTGATATAAAACAATGACCATTAAATTCCTATGCCTTTAAAACTAGGAAGAAGTGAAAATTGCTCAGTCGTGTCTGACTCTGCAACCGCATGAACTATATAGCCTTCCAGGCTCCTCTGTCCATGGGATTTTCCAGGTAAGAATACTGGAGTGGGTTGCCATTTCCTTCTCCATTAAAAGTAGGAAAACGTAGCTTGAAAGTGCATCTACGTGTTAATCACTGATCTTGCCTCTGCTCATGAACACGCGCGGTATTCCCAAGGGCCAGAGCTCTGCCCCTAAGCGGTATCTATAAAGACACCCACAGAAAAGCGGTCAGCACTAAACTATGGAGCATGTCACCACTCTGAGAACTGGGGTGCCGCGACGTCCAAGGTTCACCCTGTGATCACACAAGAAGACACCCTACTCTAGGAGTACTGAGACAGGTCTGTCAGTGTGAGGCAAACTCCAGGCAGTCCAGCTGTTTCTTAGGAAACTGTTACTGTCGAAGCAGAGAGGGACTTTAATAATCTGCAGAGCAGATCGAAGGATGCAAGGTTAGCACAGCACCATGAAGGATCTTTGAGCACAGCTGTGTGGTCCTTGTTACCTTAGAAAACACGATTTATGTAATCTGTCAGAGTTGGAGAATTTGCGTGTCCGAAATTTGTTGGACGCTTCCCAGAAGGAGAGACCGGCCCCTGGTGAGGATCTGGTATTCGTGTGTGGGGGACCTTGTAGCCAGCAGCAGGACTGCTCTTAGCTCCTCAGGCTCTGCTGCGCCTCGTGTGGGGTCTAGTTCCCCAGCCAGGGGCCAAACCCGGGCCCCCCACAGTGGGAGCACGGAGCCTTAACCACTAGCCCACCAGGGAAGTCCAACGGGGCTGCTTTGTGATATTACTACTCTAACGCTTTATTACAGTCACTTTTTTTTTTTTTAAAAGGATTTTGAAAATGTTTCGTCTGGCTCCTGGCTGCACCGGGTGCCTCCCCAGCATCGTGCGGGGTCTGTCCTTGAGGCGCAGGGCGCCTGGAGCTGTGGCGCGCGGGCTTCGCTGCTCCCACGCACGGGATCTTAGTTCCTCTGCCAGGAGCCGAACCATGTCCCCGCACCGCCGTGTCTCTCTCTCTCCTTCCCTCCCTCTCCCCTTCTTTCTCTGTCTTTCCCAGTCCCTCTCCTTCCCGCCCTCCTGTCCCTGCAAGGCACGTTCTTAACCTCTGGACCACCAGGGAAGTCCCTGTTTTGTTGTTTTTAACCTGAGGAATTCTGGACAAGGGCCACAGCTCGGTGGTACCTTTTCCAGTTTAAATCGTTTCTTTAACTCTCCCAGTGAGTGTGCAAGCTTATAGACTCTAACAATACTAAATAATGGCAAACAGCAGGGAACTTGACAGACTAATGCTGCATCCACTCCAGCAAATGAGGTCGAAACATCTGGATCCAAATACATTAAAGGGACGTGTTGGCATTAAGGAAACATTCTGCCTCCCAAATGAATTTGCATCCAATCTCAAGATATTTATTAGATTTGCAGCAATTGTGCATGTGGGCCTCAGGGAAAGATAAGTTCTAAAATATATAAATATCCTCAATATATGTATATTAAATAAGTTCTAAAATTTTAAAATAATTTTGAATCCCAGTAGCAGAGCTCAAAGTCTGCCTTTCTAGCTGGGACAGGTAAATGGGTTTGAATTCTGATCTGCCAGGCAGCATTCTGTCAAGTCAGAATATTTTTTTTTCCATAAGTAGAAGTTATACAAGTTTTTTCCCTGAAGTGTAGCCATTTTCTTTTTGAACCCAAAATGCAAATATAAAACTGCTATGTAATTCATAAAAATGAGATAGTTCTTATCTAATATTTCAAAAGTCACTGAGTCTACAAATACTTGCTGAGGGTTTGTTGTAATAAATAGAATGTAGCCTGCCCTATCCCCAAGAAAGCAGGAAAGTTAAAACAGATATAAAAGTCCATAAAATAAGTTCTGTCCTTAACTTACACGCTGCTCTCTCCTGTGCTGTGAATGGTCCAAACAGCGTGATGAATGGAAGTGCCCATCGCGGTTCCCCCACTGCGCCCTGCTGGGACGGCTGGGATGAGCCAGCGCAGAGGCTCCAGGAAGGCTGCAGGTGACGAGGCCTGAACAGGGCCTTTGTTGTGGATGCGGAACACGTGTTGAAAAAGAAGCAAGTCAGAAGAAAAGCCAGCAAACTGAAGATGGACACAAAAGCTAAGGAGTAAGATATACACGTGAAATGGACGACACCCAAGTCTAAGGCCATAGGGAGGGGCCTCTGTGATCTTGGGTGTAAACAAACAATGGAATCCATCGAAGAGAAGCCCCGAGTCTGTTCCTACAGCTTAGGCTCAGCCCACCCTCCTGTCACCGTGGGGGAGCACCTGGGACTCCTCCACGGCCCCCACCTCCCCTGCCAGACCGGCTCTCGCTTGCTGGCTGAAGGACCCGCACCGTCAGAGCGCTCCTCTCAGGGGAGGCCTTCCCTCACACGCTGGCGCGCTGTACTCGCTCCAGGAGCCCCACATCCCGGTCCTGCGAACCCGCCGGAAGCCGGAACCCACGTTTCTCAGCTTCTTTCAGAACAAAGCTCTGTCTGTACTCAGTGCAGCACTTCCACTCGCCCACTTCTCTCCTGAACCACCCTTCAAATCAAGCTTTTGCCAAGACAAGACCAGGTACTACATCCGCACTGTAAAATCCAGTGGTCAGTTCTCCGTTCTTTGTGATGCAGCACAGAGCGCCCGGCATCACCTCTGAGATGGACGTGAAATAAAACTGTAATCTGCATTTAATTAGGCTTTTAAACATAGGCATGGAACTTTCAATTTACTGTAAATACAGAGATTGAGGAGACAGGTGAATCCCAAGGTGGGGTCACCCCCTCACTCCACGCAGTGCTTTTTGACACGATGACAATGGCCTGTGCTGTCCAACCCAGCGGCCACTAGGCACACGTGGTCCTGGGCAGCCAAAACATGGTCAGAGTGAGCGAGGATATGAAATTTACTTTATCTGTACATGCAGTGGTCTGTTCTCTTGAACACTCCAATATTACAGAGAAATAACAAGCTAGGAACTCCTCAGTAGAGATTTTTAAGTAACTGACACTACAACCAAATGTAAATACAACTGAAGTTTTGTATACTAGCAACAAACACTGGAAAACAAAATTAAAACCCATTCGGTTTACTATTATGTCAATAAACATAAACTGATTAAAACACATTGATCTCTATAGTCAAAATGGGTAAAGTTCATAATATGTAGATTATACCTCAATAAAGTTGATGAAAAAATACCTAGGGATAAATTTAGCAAAAGGCAAGTAAGATTTCTACATTGAAAAAGACAAACCACTACTGAGAAAAATTAAAGACATAAATAGAGAAAGATAATACATTGACAGGTGAAACACTGAATATTGTTAAGATGTTAATTCTCCCCAGACTTATCTATAGAACCACAGCTATAACGAAAATGTTGACATAAACAGGAAAAAGTCTTAGTCTTTTTATTAGAAACCGCCAAGTTATATTTAAAGTTTATTTGGAAATGCAAAGAATCTAGAAAAGTCAAAACAAACTTGAAAAAAATTGCCTTCAAAATTTACTTTAAAGCTATAGTAAGTAAGACTATGTAATTTTAGAATATAAACAAGCAATGGACAGAGGAGAGTCCAGAAAAATATAAAGAGAAGAGAGCCAAGACATAGACGGTCAATAGATTTTCAACCAAGGGTACTAAGGAAACTCGACAGGGGGAGAGAACAGTATTTTCTACATACGGCACTAAGACAAGGACGTATCTTTAGAAAAATAACACCTCAGTGATTACAAAACATAACTCAAGATGGGTCATACGCCTAGACATAAAAGCTGAAATTATAAAGCTTCATTCATCGGAAAGTGCCTCTTGACTCCAAGTCAGGCAAAGATTTCATAGGACACAACAAACACTAACCACAAGAGAAAACTAAATGGTGTTCTATCAAAGTTAAAACCCTGTGCTTTTCAGAAGACATCACTAAGAAAATAACAAGGCAAGCACAGTCTAGAAGAGAATATTCATGAAAAATTTTCACAATAACTTTACCTGATGGCACAGCTATATCTGGAATGAATATATCTATTATCAACTGCAACTCACCAATAAGATATCAAACACTAAAGATGAAAGATGGGAACAGAAGCTTCACAGAGGAAGACGCACAAGCGATCGATAAGCACAGGAAGGTGTGCTCAGGACCATCAGTCCTCTGGGAAAGAAACTAAAGTCCCAGTAAAAACAAAACGCTCCTACCTCTAGAATGGCGACATCAGACACTGGCCACACACACCAAGTGTTGGTGCGTATCCAGAACCAAAATGATAATCATTTCCTGAAAACTGTTCAGCAGTTTCTCATAAAACTTAATACACACCCACCCAATCCTATGTCCAAGCGTTTGCCTGTGAGAGAAATGGAGACAGATGCCCACAGAGAGACTCCTACAGGAATGTCCACCATAGCTCTGTTCACGGGCGCCCCCAAATGGGAAAACCCCAGTGGCAGGATAAAGGAGCCGTGGTAGCCAGACAAGGGGCACGGCGCTACAGAAAGACGGAATGAAGGATGGGGGTGGCAATGCGAGTGAGAATCAGACACACTGAGGTGAGCAGAGAAGTCAAACACAAGCGTTCATCCTTGATGATCCCATTTATATAAAGTCCTAGAACAGTCAAAACAAACTTACAGCGACAGAAATCGAGAGGTTGCCTCTGGGAGGAAAAGGGGATTATGGGAAGGGAACACGATGGACTGTCCTAGCGTGATGCGACTGTTCCTGTGTCTCGACTGGAGTGCTCAGTACATGAGTGGATGTTTGTCAAAACTTATCGAATTGTACTCGCAAAGTTTACACATCTTACTGTGCGTAAATTACATAAAATCCTCAGCTGAGTTTTTTTTTTTGGGGGGGGGGCTAGAAATTAACAAGGTGATTCTAAATTTTGTATGGAAATGCAGAGGAGCCAAGAATATCCAAGGCAGTCTAGGAGGGAAAAAAAAAAGCTTGGTAAGTTCCATGGCCAGAAAATAAGCTCCACTATAAAGCTATATAGTTGGCTTAAAGCTTAACATTCAGAAAACTAAGATCATGGCATCTGGTCCCATCACTTCATGGGAAGTAGATGGGGAGACTGTGGAAATAGTGTCAGACTTTATTTTTTGGGCTCCAAAATCACTGCAGATGGTGACTGCAGCCATGAAATTAAAAGACACTTACTCCTTGGAAGGAAAGCGATGACCAACCTAGATAGAATATTAAAAAGCAGAGACATTACTTTGTCAACAAAGGGCCGTCTGGTCAAGGCTATGGTTTTTCCAGTAGTCATGTATGGATGTGAGAGTTGGACTGTGAAGAAAGCTGAGCGCCGAAAAATTGATGCTTTTGAACTGTGGTGTTGGGGAAGACTCTTGAGAGTCCCTTGGGCTGCAAGGAGATCCAACCAGTCCATCCTAAAGGAGATCAGTCCTGGGTGTTCATTGGAAGGACTGATGTTGAAGCTGAAACTCCAGTACTTTGGCCACCTCATGTGAAGAGCTGACTCATTGGAAAAGACCCTGATGCTGGGAGGGATTGGGGTCAGGAGGAGAAGGGGATGACAGAGGATGAGATGGTTGGATGGCATCACCAACTCGACGGACATGGGTTTGAGTAAACTCTGGGAGTTGGTGATGGACAGGGAGGCCTGGCGTGCTGCGATTCATGGGGTCGCAAAGAGTCGGACACGACTGAGTGACTGAACTAAACTGAACTGATAAAGCTATAATTAAGACAAGTAGAAGTGCACTTTGTCAGAAACCTTTCCCGTCTTTTTTTATTCTCTGATTAACAGAGGTTTTTACTTTCAAATACCGCACACCGATATATAGGGCATTCACATCCTAAATGCTCGAGTGTTTAGAAACTGTTGTGGCAAAAAAAAAAAAAAGGAAACTGTTGTGGTGCTTGGATGAACAAGGGAATCACATGAAAACGAAAACGCAAAAATGGAACTCTGGTGGCGAGGTGGGGAGAGGGGAGGACGTAGATCTGCGCTTTCTAGCGTCTTGCACAGTAAGCCCTGACTCGTCTTTTTACCCCCAAAATACGACTTCCGTAGCTACTGAATCTGCCACTGTCACAATGAGTTACCTGCATTTATTCTAAATAATCTCCTTTACTACAAACTGTATGCAAATTGTATAAGGTTTCTTATGCCCAAGCATGAAAGATGATTTTCCCAGCAGACGAGGTGGCTGTCTGTCCTAAAATCATGGCACTGATTTCCATGGAGAGATCTTACCAGAACCCTCCGCTTGACTCTGTCCCAGCACCCTGGTGGCTGCGATCGGGGCCCAGGGAGGTGGTGCCCTGGCCACAGAGTCAAGCATAGAGTCGGGGGCGGGGGGCGGTTCTGGGAGGGGGTTGGTTCCCACCCTTGGTTACAGGGTGGGGGCCGGGTGCTGGTGGCTCCTCCTTCTAGAGTGCAATGCAAAGGGACACCGTGCATATGTGGCGTTTGTTTGGGTGCTGGTTTTTAGTTTGTTTTGTTTCTATTTGCCCTTATTAAATCTACATGCATGGAACTCTAAACCTCAAAAAAATTAAGACAGTAGTATTGTGCAAAGTTAGATAAACATGAATGAAACACAACAGGAAGTCTAGAAACAGATACATGATTTATGACAAAGCTAACACTGTAGTACAGTGGAGAAAGAACAGACTTTTCAATAAATGGAGGTAGTTCGACTGGATATACATATTTTAAAAAATTAATCTTGACCTCTACAGGTCAAGTTTTGGTGGGCTATATGAAACTAAAAGGCAGAAAATCTACGGAAAATATTTAGGAGGAAACAGAAGACATTATCTCTATAACCTTATGGTAAGAAAATGTTTCTTAAACAGGATATAGAAAGTCGACAAACTGGATGATCAACTACAGAATGACTGAACCAATGATTGTGTATCAGACAACGGAAAATGCTATGGCAACCACGTGTAACAGCACAAATATTTAAAATAGAATGTTGAGTAAAAGAAGTCAGAATATATACCATGTGTTTCCGTCTACATAAAGTTCAGAAACTAGCAAAACAAACTGATGGTGTTAAAGTTAGGACACTGTCTACTCCTGGCACGTGCATATCCAGATGGGCTCACTTGGGAAGACATCATCACACTGCAGCCCCAGTTCGTGTGCTCTCCCGTGTGTGTCACACGTCAACACGGATCAGGTTAAAAAGACCACCAGCTCTTCTCCCTAGCTGTCTTCCCGCTGAGGTCTCCTGCATCTCAGCGGGACGGCGGCTCTATCCCGCTGCTCAGGACAAAATCAGGGAGGCCATGCCCCACGCTCCCTTCTCTCACGCCTCACACAGTCCAGCGCAGACCTGCCGGCCGTCTCACCGCTGCCACCTGCTCGCTGCCCATCACACCTCCCTCCTGGTCCTTCCAGTGCCCACCCTCCCTCCCCGCACTCTGCTCCGTGAGGGCAGCCACAGCAACTGCGTTTAAACATGCAACAGCTCACCTAAAGCGCTTGCTCCAAAGCCTTCTCAGCCCTCCTGCGGCCTGTGCCTCCTCCTCTGTGGTCTGGCCCCACCGCTGCCCCCGCTCACTCCCCACAGAGGCCCGGACGTGCCGGCAGCTCATGCCTCCGCATGGGCTGCTCTCAGGCGTCCTCCTGGCTTCCTCACTTGCCCCACTCAGCGTCTGCTCTCTTACCCCTCAGGTGCTGCCCCTCTATCACTGTATTATCTGCAATCATGTTCTATACCCTTTACTCCACGTTAGTTCTCATCACAGTTCTTACTATCAAATGGTAATACAGTCAACAATTAGTTTGCTGCAAGGTCTATATGTTCATCAGATCATGAACTCTCTACTGCAAAATTCAGACTTAAATTGAAGAAGGTAGGGAAAACCACTAGACCATTCAGGTATGCCCTACATTAAATCCCTTACGATTATACAGTGCCAAGTGACAAATAGATTCAAGGGACTAGATCTGATGAGTGCGTGAAGAACCATGGACAGAGGTTCGTGACACTGTACAGGAGGCAGTGATCAAGACCATTCCCAAGAAAAAGAAATGCAAAAAGGCAAAAAGGTTGTCTGAGTAGGCCTTACAAATAGCTGTGAAAGAAGAGAAGCAAAAGGCAAAGGAGAAAAGGAAAGATACACCTATTTGAATGCAGAGTTCCAAAGAACAGCAAGGAGAGATAAGAAAGCCTACCTAAGTGATCAATGCAAAGAAATAGAGGCAAATAATATAATGGGGAAGACTACAGATCTCTCCAAGAAAATTAGAGATACCAAAGGAATATTTCATGCAAAGATGGGCACAATAAAGGACAGAAATGGTATGGACCTAACAGGAGCAGAAGATATTAAGAAAAGGTGGCAAGAATACGCAGAAGAACTATACAAAAAAATCTTCATGACCTAGATAACCATGATGGTGTGATCACTCACCTAGAGCCAGACATCCTGGAATGTGAAGTCAAGCGGGCCTTAGGAAGCATCACCATGAACAAAGCTAGTGGAGGTGATGGAATTCCAGTTGAGCTATTGCAAATCCTAAAAGATGATGCTGTGAAAGTGCTGCACTCAATATGCTAGCAAATTTGGAAAACTCAGCAGTGGCCACAGGACTGGAAAATGTCAGTTTTAATTCCAATCCCAAAGAAAGACAATGCCAAACAATGTTCAAACTACTGCACACTTGCACTCATCTCACACGCTAGCAAAGAGAAAACGTGAAGTTGCTCAGTCATGTCCGACTCTTTGGAACCCCATGGACTGTAGCCTACCAGGCTCCTCTGTCCATGGAATTTTCCAGGCAAGAGTACTGGAATGGGTTGCCATTTCCTTCTCCAGAGGATCTTCCCGACCCAGAAATTGAACCCAGGTCTCCCACATTGCAGGCAGATGCTTTACCATCTGACCCACCAGGGAAGCCCTCACACACTAGCAAAGTAATGCTCAAAATTCTCCAAGCCAGGCTGCAACACTATGTGAACCATGAACTTCCAGATGTTAAAGCTGGTTTTAGAAAAGGCAGAGGAACCAGAGACCAAATTGCTAACATCCGTTGGAACACTGAAAAAGCAAGAGAATTCCAGAAAAACATCTGTTTTATTGATTATGTCAAAGCCTTTGACTGTGTGGACCACAACAAACTGTGGGAAATTCTTCAACAGATGGGAATACCAGACCACCTTACTTGCCTCCTGAAAAATCTGTATGCAGATCAAGAAGCAACAGTTTTAACTGGACAAGAAACAACAGATTGGTTCCAAACCGGGAAAGGAGTACTTCAAGGCTGTATATTGTCACCCTGATTATTTAACTTACATGCAGAGTACATCATGCAAAATGCCAGGCAGGATGAAGCACAAGCTGGAATCAAGACTGCCAGGAGAAATATCAATAACCTCAGATACACAGATGATACCACCCTTATGGCAGAAAGTGAAAAGGAACTAAAGAGCCTCTTGATGAAAGTGAAAGAGGAGAGTGAAAAAGTTGGCTTAAAACTCAACATTCAGAAAACTAAGATCATGACATCTGGTCCTATCACTTCATGGCAAATAGATGGGGAAACAATGGAAACAGTGACAGACTTTATTTTCTTGGGATCTAAAGTCATTGCAGATGGTGACTGCAGCCTTGAAATTAAAAGATGCTTGCTCCTTGGAAGGAAAGCTATGACCAACCTAGACAGCATATTAAAAAGCAGAGACATTACTTTACTAACAAAGGTCCATCTAGTCAAAAGTTATGATTTTTCCAGTAGTCATATATGGATGTGAGAGTTGGACTATAAAGAAAGCTGAGTGCTAAAGAAATGATGCTTTTGAACTGTGGTGTTGGAGAAGACTCTTGAGAGTCCCTTGGACTGCAAGGAGATCCAACCAGTCCATCCTAAAGGAGATCAGACCTCAATATTCACTGGAAGGACTGATGCTGAAGCTGAAACTCCAATACTTTGGAAACCTGATGCAAAGAACTGCGAAGAACTCATTTGAAAAGACCCTGATGCTGGGAAACACTGAAGGGAGGAGGAGAAGGGGACGACAGAGGATGAGACGGTTGGATGGCATCGCCGACTTGATGGACATGGGTTTGAGCAAAGCCCCCTGAGCTGGTGATGGACAGGGAGGCCTGGCGTGCTGCCTGCAGTCCATGGAAGCACAAAGAGTCAGACATGACGGAGCAACTGAATGGATGGGAGGTCCATCAGACAGGTACTTTGCGTTCCGTTCACATTATGTATTCCGCCACCGCCTAAATAGCACACATATATATATATATTTTTTTAACTGAGTGTTGTTTAATTACTAAATATAATGAGAGAGACAAAACCTTGATGTAGAGGACATAAAGCTTTACTGAAAGACATTAACAAAGAAAGATGGATCATGGTCATAGGCAGGAAGACCAAGTATCATAAAGGGTCAATTATCTCAAACTTAGTGTGAAAATCAGGTGTAAGGTCATCTAAAATCCTGTGTTCTTAACAAGATCATTGAAGAGTTCATATAGCAAAGGACTCAGGGTTCTGATACTGAAACGGAGTGTACAGTGAAGGGAAGACTATTCTACACAGAGTGAGGCTAGTAAGAACCTAGGCCAGAAGGCCTGCTGGCAAGTCACACCCCGTCCCTTCTCCCACTCACAGGACTGGGTGTCCAGGAGCTTAGTTCCCTGGACCCTGTCAGCAGGTTTCAGGTTAGATTCCCAGTGGAAGACTCTCCCAGAACCGGAGGGCAGAGGAGAAGCTGTAGAGTATTTCTGCTCCTTTGTCTAGGACGGGCAGACGTGTGATTCTGCAGCAACCTTCACGTGTGTTTTGTAAATCATCAGTATCGGTAACAACTGATTAATTTCAGAGACCTGTAGTTTCTACACCTTCCTGACTTCCTAAAAATTAGTGGCCAGCCTGGGGCAGCAGTCAGTCACTTCCTGCACTGGACAGTCACCCCACTGTTTTGCGAAGTGCCCTGTTCTCCATACTAAACCGTTCTGGCTTGAAATACTTAAGAGTGGTTTTGTTCTCCTGACTGGACCCTGGCTGAATGAAAAGTTACAGTAAAGAAGGCAGACTAGTGATGATTAGCACAGAAATAAACACCTAAAGAAAAAGAAAGCTCAGAATTAAATTCATGCATATATTGAAACGTGGTCTTGATGGAAGTGAAAATGCAGGTCAGTTTCATGGACAGTTCACAGATCAACAGTAGCTTATAGATCAAAATATGAACTATTCAATAAAAATTGTTGGGACCCATTTCATAAGAAATATCTATTTCTAAAGAAAAAAACCCTGGATCCCTACTTCTTACATACACAAAGCTCAATTCTAGGTGAATTACAGCCTTAAATGTGAAAAATAAGTTTCTGTAAGCTAAATAGAATATTCTTATCATTTCAAAGTAAGAAAAGATTTCTTAAAATAAGACACAAAAAACAAACCGTAAAGAAAATTAACTTCTGTGCATCAAAAGGCAACTTAAGGTTCATCAAGGTGTTATTACAGCAAAATGTTAAAATTTTGTTAAAAAAAAAAAATCAACTTAAATACCTATCAAGAAGACAATGACAAAATGGAGAGCAATGAAAAAGAATGAACTAGAGCCGGGTCCCCAGTCTCTGGGATCTAATGCCTGATGATCTGAGGTGGAAGTGATGTAATAATAGAAATAAAGTGCAGAATAAATTCAGTGCCCTTGAATCATCCGGAAACCATCCCCCCACCCACCCACCCCCGATCCAACCCCACTCCAGTCCGTGGTAAAATTATCTTCCACAAAACCAGTCCCTGGTGCAAAAAAGGTTGGGGACTTGTTAAACTACAGCTACACACGCATATAGATAAATCCCATCAACAAGAATGAGTAAAATTCATCTGTTACAGATAAGCATGAGAATTGTAACTGGAGAAAATATAACCTGGGAGGAACATACCAGCAGTTTCAATTATATTTATAATGTTTTATTTCCTAGCATAGACGGTAGACATATCAGTTTTCATTATTGTTCTAACTACCTTTAAGCATGAAACTTTTAAAATAAATATGTTACTAATTTAAGTTGAAAAAATTTTGTCCGAACTGGTTAAAATAAAAATCAGAACAGTTTTATTTTAGCACATCACCTGTTTTCCGGAAAGAAAAAAAAAAAAGCACTCATAAGGAAGTAGTTCCAGACATTTAGCTGATTCTGACACTGGAGCAAGGCAATTGACTTCATGTAGAAACTGACTGAGTTGATAATTAGTCCAGATCTGAGTAATTGATGAAGCTCTAATACAGCTTGAAACACTGGGCGGGGGTGGCCCTCAGGCAGGTACTGACTGGCAAGTGATAGATTTCCAGCTCCATAAAAAAAAAAGGTTTGCATACAACCATGAACTGTACTTTGAGTCATGTGCACACATCAGATGAGTGTGACAAGGGAACATTTTGGGAGTCTGACCTCTTCTACCAGAGGTTACAGGACAGAACAGTTTTTTCCCCAGTCTTCGGTAAGAACAGCTGCTTGGAAGTGAAAAGTTCCTTCAGGCTGGCTACGGAGGTCAAAGAATGGTTACTTTGATTTTATTAAAAAAAAAAAAATCAGTAAAAGTGGTTCTATGTACAGGGTTCTAAAGAGGGCAGTGACTTCACAACTGACTGAGTCGAGGCCGGATTGCTTTCTGAGTCCATCCCAACCCCAGCCCTCTGTCCCCCATTCCTACCCAGATCTTCACACACACACACAACTGAGTATGTGACTTCTCAGACTTTCAGAATTCACAAAAGGATGCTGAACTTTCTACAGAGGGATATGTTTTTGATACATCTTCCTGGCCACAAAAGAACTTCTGGCAGTTTACATATTCTTTTTGAAGAATAAGTTGCAAACAATGACTTGTTTTTATTTGAAAAATTTGTAATCAAAGGATTCTTTTGAAAGAAAACCCACACACAATAAGATTTGCATCATGCTTTCCATAAATCATGAAAAACCTATTTTTATATGTAAGTCAATTTGGATATTCCTTTTACAATAATGCATTGAGGAACACCTATATACAAATATACTCTTCAATTTCCAAAAGAGGTTTTGAGAAGCTGCTCTAAATAAAAGCACAGAATCCACAGAAACAAAAATAAGAGGGAATGAGGTAGGAAGAAGAAGAAAATAAGTGAATCACACACACTCAAGGATTCTGCAGACTGTGGTCTGTGATCACTCACACAGCCTCCTCCAAGTGTGAATGGGAAGTACAGGGGGGAAGGATAGCAAAGCACTCTGTTTTTTTAATTGATTCACAATGTTAATTTCCGCTGTACAGCAAAGTGATTCAGGTACACACACATATACTCTTTCCCAGTATGGTTTATCACAGGAACTGACTACAGTTCCCTGGGCTACACAGTAGGACCTTGCTGGTTATCCATCCTGGATGTCACTGTCTGCATCTGCTAACCCAAAACCCCAGTCCTTCCCTACCTCACACCCCTCCCCGTGGCAAGCACAAGTCTGTTCTGTGTGTCTGTGAGGCTGTTGCTGCTCCATAGATTTGCTCATCTGTCTTGTATTTTAGATTCCACGTATAAACACCATCACATGGTGCTTGTCTTTTTCTCCTCACTCAGCACGGTAATCTCCAGGTCCATCCTCGTTGCCGCAATGGCACTCTTCTCTTTGAATCGAGGTCAGAGACGACTTGCACCCAGTTGTCTGGATCTTCCTGTGCTCAGAGGCGGTTTGCGTGCTGCCTCCCGCTCCCAGCTGCCCAGGCAGCCAGGAATGATCATGTGACTCCCTCCATATGAACAGTCAGAGCCCTTAATGATGCTCTTACTTGCTTTCATCATCTTTTTTTTTTAAATGACTAAAAAGATTTTGAGATGACTTCCAGAAAACTTATCTGGGGAGTCCCTGAATTCTTGAGACCACAGACTAGTTACTAAGCCGCTGAGAGGAAGTCTCACCAGAGCCAAACTGCCGGATCTGGCCGTGCACTGAGCACTGTGCATTCATCATGACCATGAGGAGCAAGAGGTTACTAACTGAACATTTCCTACTTACGACTGTCTGGATTTTCTGCTCTGGCTTCTTCCTCTCTGCCTTGCTGTGCTCTAAACTCCAGGCAGAGGATTTTATGTTTATTGTAGAATGAACTGATAAAGGGAAATGGTGGAAATAAGAAGGCTTTCTGTTGACGTGACTCATAAACTTTAATGGCGTATTTCCCTGAAAGACATCCAATTACCACAACTCTAATAATCTTGCTAATCTTGTATTAGTTTTGTTTTTTTTTTAAGGGCAAAATGTCAATGAATAGTACCTTCACTTCCCATTTTCTGAAAATTAAGCTGAACCTTTAAATAATATTATGAAAGTAAACATTTTAATTCATCAGGATAAGAAAAATGGCTAACAGATAAACATTTCCTGACTTTTCTATTCCAAATAAGCTTAGAATTCCCCTCTCAGAGCATTATATCATAGAATAGTTTGCAAACAAGAACATTCGGCATGACTAAAGGAAACATCTAGGATATTCTAAATTAAAAATTTTTTTTTAATTAGAGGAAAATTGCTTTATAATGTTGTTTTGGTTTCTGGCATACAACAACGCAAATGAACCTTAAGTATACAAACGTCCCTTCACTCTTGAGCCTCCCTCTCTCCCAGGCTGGGATCCGTGCATTACACAGCAACGTATCACCAGTGATCGGTTTCACACGTGATAGTGTATATGTACATAAAACTCGACACTACTTTCTCAACTTGAGAAGCACTCGACTCACTGGCCCAGTTCCCACAGTTCACATGAAGCACCAAAGTGGCTGCACCGTTTCACACCAGCAGAAGTACATGAGGGTTCCAACTTCCCCACATCTTCACCACCACTTGTTATTAACTATCTATCGTTTTGATTATGACCATCCTAGTGGGTGTGAGGGCTCCCCTGGTAGCTTAGCTGGGAAAGAATCCCCTTGCAATGCAGGAGACCCCAGTTTGATTCCTGGGTTCAGGAAGATCCCCAGGAGAAGGGATAGGCTACCCTATCCTTGACATTTTAGGAAACAGTGAACTAAAATGGCCTGGAATGGGTGAGTTTAAATTAGATGACCATTACACCTACTACTGTGGGCAAGAACCCTTAGAAGAAGTAGAGTAGCCCTCATAGTCAGCAAGAGTCCAAAATGCAGTACTTGGATGCAGTCTCAAAAATGACAGAATGATCTCTGTTCATTTCCAAAGCCAAACCATTCAATATCACATTATCCAAGCCCCAACCACTAATACCAAAGAAGCTGAAGATGAATGATTCTATGAAGACCTATAAGACCTTCTAGAACTAACACCAAAAAATAAAGAAAGATGTTCTTTTTTGTCGTAGGGGGACTAGAATGAAAAAGTAAGAAGTCAAGAGATACCTGGAGTAACAGGTAAGTTTGGCCTTGGAGTACAAAATGAAGCAGGGCAAAGGCTAACAGCATTTTGCCAAGAGAATGCACTGTTCATAACAAACGTTCTCTTCAAAAAACACAAGTGATGACTCTCTCTACACATGGACATCACCAGATGGTCAATATCGAAATCAGATGGATTATATTCTTTGCAGCCTAAGATGGAAAAGCTCTATACAGTCAGCAAAAACAAGACTGGGAGCTGACTATCACTCAGATCACGAACTCCTTATTGCCAAACTCAGACTTAAATTGAAGAAAGTAGGGAAAACCACTAGGTCCTTCAAGTATGGCCTAAATCAAATCCCTTATGATTATACAGTGGAAGTGACAAATAGATTCAAGGGATTAGATCTGATAGAGTGCCTGAAAAACTATGGACGGAAGTTCATGACATTGCACACGAGGCGGTGATCAAAACCATTATACAGGAGGCAGTGATCAAAACCATCCCCAAGAAAAAGAAATGCAAAAGGTTGTCTGAGGAGGCCTTACAAATAGCTGAGAAAAGAAGAGAAACGAAAGGCAAAGGAGAAAAGGAAAGATATACTTATTTCAATGCAGAGTTCTAAAGAACAGCAAGGAGAGATAAGAAAGCCTACCTAAGTGATCAATGCAAAGAAATAGGGTAAAAAATAGAATGGGAAAGACTAGAGACCTCTTCAAGAAAATTAGAGATACCAAGGGAACATTTCATGCAAAGATGGGCACAATGAAGGACAGAAATGGTATGGACCTAACAGAAGCAAAAGATATTAAGAAGAGGTGACAAGAATACACAGAAGAACTATACAAAAAAGATCTTAATGACTGAGATAACCACAATGGTGTGATCAATCACCTAGAGTCAGACATCTTGGAGTCTGAAGTCAAGAGGTCTTAGGAAGCATCACTACAAACAAAGCTAGTGGAGGTGATGGAATTCCAGCTGAGCTACTGCAGATCCTAAAAGATGCTGTAAAAGTGCTGCACTCAGTATGTCAGCAAATTTGGAAAATTCAGCAGTGGCCACAGGACTGGAAAAGATCAGTTTTCATTCCAATCCCAAAGAAGGGCAGTGCCAAACAATGTTCAAACTACCACACAATTGCACTCATCTCACACGCTAGTAAAGTAATGATGAAAATTCTCCAAGCTAGGCTTTAACAATATGTGAACCGAGAACTTCCAGATTCAAGCTGGATTTAGAAAAGGCAGAGGAACCAGAGATCAAATTGCCAACATCCGTTGGAACATCAAAAAAGCCAGATAATTCCAGAAAAATATCTACTTCTTTATTGACTACGCCAAAGCTTTTGACTGTGTGGATCACAATAAACTATGGAAAATTCTTCAAGTGATGGGAATATCAGACCACCTTACCTTCCTCCTGAGAAATCTGTATTCAGGTCAAGACGCAACAGAATCAGACATGGAACAATGGACTGGTTCCAAATTGGGAAAGGAGTATGTCAAGGCTATGTACTGTCACCCTGCTTATTTAACTTATATGCAGAATACAATATGCAAAATGCCGGACTGGATGAAGCACAAACTGGAATCAAGACTGCAGGGGAAATATCAATAACCTCAGGTATGCAGATGATACCACCTTATGGCAGAAAGCAAAGACGAACTAAAGACTTTATTTTCTTGGGCTCCAAAATCACTGTGGACAGTGAGTGCAGCCATGAAATTAAAATACACTTGCTCCTTGGAAGAAAACCTATGACAAACCTAGACAGCATATTAAAAAGCAGAGACATCACTTGCAGACAAAGGTTCATATAATTAAAGCTATAGTTTTTCCAGCAGTCATGTATGGATGTGAGAGTGGGACAATAAAGAAGGCCGAGCATCGAAGAACTGACGCTTTCTAACTGTGATGCTGGGGAAGACTCTTGACAGTCCCTTGGACAACAAGGGGATCAAACCAATCGATTCTAAAGAAAATCAAGGACTGAGGCTGAAGCTCCAATACTTTGGCCACTTGATGTGAAGTGTCAACTCGTTAGAAAAGACCCTGATGCTGGGAAAGACTGAGGGCAGGAGAAGGGGGTGACAGGGGATGAGATGGTTGGATGGCATCACTGACTCAATGGACATGGGTTTAAGCAAACTCCAGGAGATGGTGAAGGACAGGGAAGCGGTGTGTACAGTCCATGTGGTTGCAAAGAGTCGGACTCAACTGAGAGACTAAACAACAACCCATGTTCTTGCCTGGGAAATCTCAGACAAAGGAGCCTGGCGGGCTACCCTCCATGGGGTCGCAAGTGTCGGCCAGAACTCAGCAACTAAACTACCACTAAACCACCACCACGACACACACACACAACACTTATACATACATACACACACACACACATTTACTTATATGTATCTCACAGTCGACATGCCTACCCTTTGGCCATTAATACACTCCTTGATCTTTGCAGCTGTGTAGTATGTTCTGAACACAGAATGAGTTTCCTTAAAATACCCATGAACTGTTTGAATGGATGCAGTTTGACCTCAGTAAGTGGTATGGAAGGGACAGAGGGAGACAACAGGAGTGGAGATTGAAAGTTACATCTCACCATCAACCAACACTTAGGGGTATTTATGACAAAACCTTGGCTTCCTGGGAACACAAGCAGGCTAGGCAGCGAAGTAAACTGATCCTCAAAGGGAGACACATTGATAATCACTAAAAGCAACTCAGGGAATACAACTGTGAATGCTTTTAAAGATGCTGTGAGACACTACTTTGATAGACTATTGATTGTATTATAGCTACTGCTGCTTTATTTCATTTTTATTTAATTTTGAGTATTTTAATTCTTCAAATGTAAAGCCAAAAATTCCAGTATTCAAAGTGTATGGTATGCTGTATGTGCTGCTTAGGAAGAAAATGCAAGCTCTTGTAATGTTAATTTATACATGTAAGACAAGATTAATTTAAAAATCAGCTTCTGGTTAGTACTGATTTAGAGAGCTTTATTACTGTTGTTCAACTATATAAGACTCTCAAGTTCATTTGGAAATATAAAAGATAGGAAAACGTTGAGCGGAAATAAAACTATATATATATATTTCAAAACAAATAATGGGTTTAAGCCATACAAAATAGTAAAAGCCTCAGTAACTGTGGTTCGCATGTAGCAATGTTGTTAAGTCTCCTCAGTCCTGTCTGACTCTCTGTGACACCATGGACTAGAGCTTGCCAGAATCCTCTGTCCATGGGATTCTACAGGCAAGAATACTGGAGCGGGTTGCCATTTCCTCCTCCAGGGGATCTTCCCGACCCAGGGAGGCCAATGAGGTAAAATAAACAACAGAAGTAGACTAATACTTGAAAAGTCAGTATGTGGGAAAGGTGATATCTCAAATTACCAACAAGAAAGCAGATTGTTCAATAAACTGTTAGGATAATTCACTATTCAAAAAAATAAGAACACTATCCACTAGGATATATTCCATAAGAATCAAAGAGCTAAAGGTAAAAAACAAGAAACAACACTAGAAGGAAACATGGCAGAGTTCTTTAATACCTTTAGACTGAGAAAGCCCTTCTTTAAATGAACTCAAAATTCACAAACTGACAAAAATAAATAGAAAGACAGCCTGTATTCATGGACTGGGAGAACCAATATTGTAAAATGTCCATTGTAGAAGCCATCTAGATTCAATCTAATCAGTATCAAGATTCCAATGGCATGTTTTAAAGGAGTAGGAAAAAAAACCCTAAATCTATATGGAGTCAAAGCAATCCTGAGAAAGAACAACAAAGCAGGAGGCATCTTGCTTTATGATTTTAAGCTATATTATAAAGCTATAGTAGTCAAAACAGTAAAGTATTGACATAAAAACAATCACATAGACCACGGAAGCAGAATCGAGAGACCAGAAAGAAACCCTTGCAGAGACAGGCAGTTAACACTTGACAACGGAGCCAAGAATACAAAACAGAGAAAAGAGAGTTTCTTCACTAAGTGCGTCTGGGAAAACAGATATTCACATGTAAAAGAATGAAATTAGACTATCTTACACAATTCACAGAAATTCAAACTGGATGAAAAACTTAAACGTAAGACCTGGAACCATAAAAATCCTAGAAGAAATCATAGGAGAAAAGCTTCTTGATAGAAATCTTGGCGAGAATATTTCACAAGACACCTAAAGTACAAAGAACAAAATAAAAAATAAGTGGGACTAAAAAGCTTCTGCACAGCAAAAGAAATGATCAACAAAATGAAAAGACACCCTATGGAATGGGAGAAGTATTTGCAAACCATGTATCTGACAGGGAGTCAATATCTGAGATATACAAAGAATTTCTACAACTTAATGGCAGAAAAACAGTCTTTTTTTTTTTGTCACACCTTGCAGCTTGCAGGATCTTAATTCCCTGACCAGGGATCAAATCCGGGTGCCAGTCCTAACCACTGGATTGCCAGGGAGTTCCCCGGGGCAAAGGACTTGAACAGACATTTTCCCAAAGAAGAGGTTCAAATGGCTAACCTGTACATGAAAAGGTGCTCAGCATCACAAGTCAAATTCACAATGAATTACTTCACAGCTGTAGAATAAGTATCATCAAAAAGATAAGAGATCACAAATCCTGGTGAGAATGAAGGAAAGAGGAACTCTTGTGTACTGCTGGTGGGAATGTAAATTAGTGTAGTCACTGTGGAAAACAGTAAAGGGATTCCTCAAAAAATTAAAACTAAAACTACCACTTGATCCAGCAATTCCACTTCTGGGTATATATCCAAAGGAAATGAAACTGCTATGTTGAAGGGATACCTGCAACCCCATGTTTCCTGCAGCATTATTTACAACAGCCAAGACATGGAAACAAAGTGTCCATTAACAGATGAATGGGTAAAGAAAATGTGGGATAGATATAAATACAATGGAACTGCATTATTCAGCAAAAAAAGGAAATCCTGCCATTTATGACAACATGGATGAACCTCTAGGACATTAAGGAATGCGAAAGTCAGACAGAGAAAGACAGTACTGTATGCTCTCACTTACATATGTAATCTAAATACAAAATAATCTCCCCAAACTCAAAAGCCAAACTTGTAGAAAAAGATCAGATTTGTGGTTCCTGGAAGTGAAGAACAGTAGGTAGGGGTATTGGATGAAGGTGGTCAAAAGGTACAAACTCCCAGTTACAAGATAACTATTGGGGATGTAATGTATTACATGATAATATAGTTGATCTTGCTGTATGATGTATCTAAAACTTGCTAAAAGATCCTAAAAGTTTTCACTACAAAGAAAAGAAAAAATTTTGAGGGGGTGTCTTATATAAGATGGGCTTCCCTGGTGGCTCAGACCCGGGTTCAATTCCTGCGTCAGGAAGATCTCCTGGAGAAGGAAATGGCAACCCACTCCAGTATTCTTGCCTGGAAAATCCCATGGATGGAGGAACCTGGTAGGCTACAGTCCATGGGGTCGCAAAGAGTCAGACATGACTGAGAGACTTCACTCATTTCACTATATAAGATGATGAAAGCTAAATGTACTGTGTCATCACTTTGCAACATATGTAAGTCATTATGCTGTGAACTTACACAGTGCCATACGTCAATTATAACACAATAAAGCTAAAAAGAAAAAATAAACTAGAAATAAATTTAATTACCAAATTTCTCCTCTTGCGGGGGGGAGAAGAGCATGTGGTCTCAAAAAAAAAATTCACAAACTATGAAAGAAATTTAACATAAAAATAAGTAACTTCTATACAGAAAAAAGAAAACACCCACCAAAAGCAAAGTCAAGAGCACAACTGACAAAATCAGGAAAATATTTGAAACTCACATCACAAAAGATTTAATCATAAGATAGGCAAGTTAACAGAAAATCAACCAATGGATAAAACTAAAATATGACAACTTTGATAAAAAATCCAAAGACTTGGGAACAAATTCTGTTGGCAAGGCTGACGGGAAATAGTCTTTCTCATACATCAGTGGTAATAGTAATAAAGTGGTACGATCCCTACTGATGGCAATTTGTTAATTTAATAAATACTCTTTCAAAATTAAACATGTACCCTTCACTTTACACAGCAATTCTAATTCTTGGAATTTATCCTACAAATATATTGCAAACATGTGAAATGATTTTGCCTTGCAGCACTGTCTGTAATATCAAGACAGTAATTAAACAAAAATACCTTAATGTCCATCAGGAGAGTAGTTACATAATAAATTACATACCCAATGCAATATATTCTGAAGCTGTTAATAAACATTTTAGAAACAAAACACCCAAACTCTACAAAGAGGTTTTCCTTTATGTATGTAAAGATCTCTGATATATCTTAAGTGAAGAAAATAAAGTATGGAACAGTGTGTAAATGAGGCAGAAATCTGTCTGAAAGGGGGAAAATGTTCATTTCTACTTGTATGTATATCCATTAAATAACCACAATGGTGCGGTCACTCACCTAGAGCCAGATATTTTGGACTGTGAAGTCAAGTGGGCCTGAGGAAGCATTACTACAAAAAAAGCTAGTGGAGGTGATGGAATTCTAGCTGAGCTATTACAAATCCTAAAAGATGATGCTGGTAAAGTGCTGTACTCAACATACGAGCAGATTTCGCAAACTCAGCAGTGGTCAAAGGACTGGGAAAAGTTGATTTTCATTCCAATCTCAAAGAGGGCAATGCCAAAGAATGTTCAAACTACCACACAATTGCGCTCATTTCACATGCTAGCAAGATAATACCAAAATCCTTCAAGCAAGACTTCAACAATATGTGAACCAAGAACTTCCAGATGTTCAAGCTGGATTTAGAAAAGGCAGAGGAATTGGAGACCAAATTGCCAACATTCACTGGATCATAAAAAAAGCAAGGGAATTCTAGAAAAACATCTGTTTCACTGACTAAACTAAAGCCTTTGACTGTGTGGATCACAACAAACTATGGAAAATTCTTTTTTTTTTTTTTTTTTTTTTAGTGGAGTGCAGTTTATTACACCGGCGGGCCCAAGGCAGAGTCTCCTCTTAGCCAAGGACCCCGACCAGCATTTGTGAAAATCTTTTATACCCCATGTATACGATGTGTACATGTCCAAACCCACTACCCCAATTCCCTTGAGACTTACATAAACAAAGGAAGGGTAAATACAACTACAAAATTCTTAAAGAAATGCGAATACCAGACCACCTTACCTGTCTTGGGAGAAACCTGTATGCAGGTCAAGAAGCAATCGTTAGGATCGGTCACGGAACAATGGCCTGGTTCAAAATCAGGAAAGAAGTACGTCAAGGCTATGTGTTGTCACCTTGCTTATGTAACTTACATGCAGAGTACATCATACGAAATGACGGGCTGGATGAATCATAAGCTGGAATCAAGATTGCCAGGAGAAATATCAATAACCTCATATATGCAGGTTAAAGCACTCTAATAGCCTTCCATGCTCCTCTGTCCTTGGAATTCTGTAGGCAAGAATACTGGATCAGGTTGTCATTTCCTACTCCATGGGGGGAAATATCAATAATCTCAGATATGCAGATAACACCACCCCAGTGGCAGAAAGTGAAGAGAAACTAAAGAGACTTTTGATGAAAGTGAAAGAGAAGAGTGAAAACGCTGGCTTAAAACCCAACATTCAAAAAACTAAGATCATGGCATCTGGTCCCATCATTTCACAGCAAATAGATGGGGAAACAATGGAAATGGTGACAGACTTTATTTATTGGGCTCCAAAATCACTGTGGACGGTAACTGAAGCCATGAAATTAAAAGACGCCTGCTCCTTGGAAGAAAAGCTATGACAACCCAGACAGCATATTAAAAAGCAGAGACATCACTTTGCTGACAAAGGTCCAAACTGTCAAAGTTATGATTTTCCAGTAGTCATGTATGGATATGAGAGCTGGACCATAAAGAAGGCTGAGCACCAAAGAATTGATGGTTTTTCAACCGTGGAGCTGGAGAAGACTCTTTTTTGAGAGTCACCTGGACAGCAAGGAGATCAAACCAGTCAATCTTAAAGGAAATCAGTTCTGAATATTCATTGGAAGGACTGTTGCTAAAGCTCCAATACTTTGGCCACTTGATGCGAAGAGCTGGCTCATTGGAAAAGACCTTGATGCTGGCAAAGACTGAAGGCGGAAGGAGAAGAGGACGACAGAGGACGAGATGGTTGGATAGCATCACTGATTTGATGGACATGAGTTTGAGCAAGTTCCAGGAGATGGGAAAGGACAGGGAAGCCTAGTGTGCTGCAGTCCATGGGGTCGCAAAGAGTCAGACACAACTGAGCGACTGAATAACAACAACAAAAGGATACCATGATGTGTCTTTTTATTTGATTGCTTTTAAATTTAGGTTTGTTGAGGCATAATTTACACAAAATAATATCTACCCCTTTGGTTCAGTCTCTACCACAATCAAAGTATAAGACATTGTCATTAAACTGTTTTCTCATGTCCCATCCCACCACCCCTACCTCCCTGACCACTACCAATCTCATTTCTGTCCTGAGAGTGTTGCCTTTTCCAGAATGCCCTATAAATGAAATCAGCAGGAAGCCTTTGTGTGTGGCATTTTTCACATAGCATAATTTTGGTACCTACAGTTTGCTCCTCTTTATCGCTGGGTAGTACCTTCACTGTATCACATCATAGTGGTTTTAATTTGAATGTCATTTATTGTGAGTGGCTTTGAGCATCTTTAAATATGTTCAAAAGCCATTTGACACTCTTTCCTGTGAAATGAAAGTTTCTGCCCAGTGTTTGGTTGGTTTTGTGATCTCTCTACTCATTTTTTTGAGAGCTCCTTATACATTAATGAGATTAGGCCTTGTGACAGAGTTTGCAAATTCTATTTCCCAGTTTGCTACTGATTTTTGGTATGCAGATATACCATAATTTTTATGTACTGGTCAAGAGTTTGAAAGGCTTTTGACACTACCAAGTTATAAAGGAATTCTTCCATTTTTCCCCCTCCTAGATCTTATATGGTTTCATTTCTTACATTACAGTTGACCCTTCAAAGTGGGGGTGGGAAGTGAAGGTGGGGGTTAAGGGTGCTGACCCTCCCTGCAGTAGAAACCTGCATATAACTTTATAGCTCCCCTCCCCCCCAGCCCCCCGCCTATTGGCAGTTCCCCACCTGTGGATTCAACCAACTGCAATTCAAACCAATGTTGTTCAAGGGTCAACTGCGTATCTCTGACCCATCTCAATGTATTTTGGTGAGCAGTATGAGGTTTAGATCCAATATTTTTTTTCAAATTGCTATCCAATAATCGCAGCACTACTTATTAAAAAGTTCATCTTTTCCATAGTGATCTGAGATGGCGATATCTGTATACCATATCTCAGTAAGAGTTTAAGTTCATTTTTGGAATTTCTATCCAACTATCCAACAACAGCAGACGGATTCTTTAACACTAGTGCTACATGGTCGCATAGAGTTGGACCAGTATGCATGCATGAAGCAGTGACCAGTAACAGAAGTGAAGACTTAGAATTCCAATGAAAAAAATCACAACACATGAAACAGTAAAAAACATGTCACACAAGTTCAATGTTCATACAGAGCAGCAACACTTTTACTATGTACCCATTTTTATAAGATAAAACATGTTTCCATGGGCCATGACTGTATTATTATCAACAATAAAAAGATTATATGGATTTTTTTCCTCTTTCCTTCTTCCCTCACACTCTTTTGTATTTAACCATATATGTGTTCAATCAAAGTACTCTAGTAATTCAATAGACTCAATGACTATTTACTGATTGCTTCCTAACCACTTTAATTCAGTGACAATCCATTAAAAGGATACTATTTCAAAATAGTATATATTCTAGAATCTCTCCCTTGCCGCCACCTACATTAGAGAAACCAGAAAACTTTATTTATTATAAAAGACAAGAAGAGAACTCCGAAGTCACTTTACTACTTGAGTTTAACAGAATATTCCCCCTAGCGCCAAATCTTATATCTAATAGATAGTATGTGAGAAGACTCTACACAAGTGAAAACAGAAAATGCAATTACATTTTATTGCAAGAAATTTGGAAAACGTATTTTTAACAAAGTTAGCTATTCAAAAGTGTTACCTTAGGCTGTCTCTTAATAGCTCCTTTTCACAAGTGTGAAATTTAATGAAGGCAGCAACATTTACAAGCAAGACCAAAATGGTATCTTAATTACTAGCTGCATTTTCTAAGGCAACAAGAAATTAAATGGAAAGAGAAATTAGTTTTACAAACAGCATCATACATCTTTATGTTACACTCCCCTCCATCAAGTCACAGATGGTTATATGTCTTGAACTCACTAATATCCTAGGCAATTTTCTTTTCCTTGGACACACTCCAATCCATCACTACTCTAAATTATATCTTATTTTTGAATCATTTACAAGGACTGAAGCTGTTTATCAGAGTGATTTAACATGCACTGACCACATGAAGTGGGCTTTTGCCTCACTGGGCTCTACACAAATATGAAACTTACAACTTGTTAAAACCACTGGCCATATAAGGTGCAGTGTTCTCATTACATACAATTTGGAAGAAAACTTTGACCAGACTTCCTAAAGGAAATCAATGCTTAATATTCACTGGAAGGACTGATGTTGAAGCTGAAACTCCAATACTCTGGCCATCTGATACAAAGTACTGAGTCACTGGAAAAGACCCCGATACTGGGAAAGATTGAAGGCAGGAGGAGAAGGGGATGACAGAGGATGAGATGGTGGGATGGCATCACTGACTCGATGGACAAGAGTTTGAGCAAGCTCTGGGAGTTGGTGATGGACTGGGAAGCCTAGCATGCTGTAGTCCATGGGGTTGCAAAGAGTCGGACGCAACTGAGCGGCTGAACTGACTGAATAAACTGATCTAATTTACTCTAATAAAGGATTCCTTAAAAAAAAAAATAAAAAAAAAAAGGATTCCTGTTTCAGTTACTACTACCAAATCTAACAGAAAAACCCTGCAGTAAAGTCACAGATGTTACTTCTGCTTGTCATGTAACTCATGTGTTAAAATAGGGACTCAGAAAGCTCAGGCAGGACTGCTCTCCTCAGATGAGTAGGTATAGAGTTCATGCATTACAAAGAGCCCACAGATTTTGCTTCTAATCATGGCTGAGTAACTCCTATTGGAAAAACAATTCTACATATAAAAACTATGAATTCTGGACAAAAACAAAACAAAAATCCAACAACTCCCCTAAAAGTACTAGAGGGCAATCAGAAGCAGAAAGATTCTATGGTGGAGGGTCAAGTCCTGGGCTGACTTTTCCTTCCATTTCCTAGTTGGGCAGAACCCAAACCATGCCATGCCAAGAGGCTCAGATAAAGAAATCTACAGTCTTACTTTCATGTAAGATTGAAAGATTTCAGGGCAAATGCTAAGGAAGAAAATGCTACAATGGAGAGAGCAAAACAAGTATAATGAAAGTATTTATAAACAGTGCACAAATCACTAGCTAATCCCTGAAGTGCATATGTGAAGAGGGGGCTCCATGTGGCCCTAAAAGACTAAAAGAACTAAAGAGAAATTTCAACTGCTGCCCACCTTGGAGATGAGTTTCTAGTTCCAGTTCAACCAGCCTAACAGCTTGATTTAAAAAAAAAAGAAAAAAAATGAATACTCTTAGGAGGAACAAAACAGAATCCAAAGCCTTTACAATAATATATCATTCATAATGTCTAGGATGCAATCCAAATGTACACCATGATTCAAAAATGGGAAAATGTGAACCATACTCAGATATTCATTCAGTGAAGATTGACTCCAAGGACCCCATATGTTGAAATTTACATACAAGGAATTTAAAGCAGCTATGACAACTATGTTCAAAGACACCAAGGAGAATATGCTTATAAGGAATAAAAAGACAAAAAACTCAGCAGATAAGCAGAAACATAAAGGGAGTAAATTGGCCACTTTTAGACCTAACAGAAGCAGAAGAGATTCAAAAGAGGTGGCAAGAATACACAGAAGAACTGTACAAAAAATGTCTTAATGACCTGGATGATACGGTGGTCATTTACCTAGAGCCTGACATCCTGGAATGTGAAGTCAAGTGAACCGCAGGAAGCGTTACTACAAACAAAGCTAGTGGAGATGACAGAATGCCAGCTGATCTTCAAATCCTAAAAGAAGATGCTATTAAAGTTCAGTTCGGTTCAGTCGCTCAGTCATGTCCAACTCTTTGCGACCCCTTGCACTGCAGCACGCCAGGCTTCCCTATCCATCACCAACTCCTGGAGCCTACTCAAACTAATGTCCAGCAAGTTGGTGATGCCATCCAACCACCTCATCCTCTGTCGTCCCTTTCTACTCCTGCCTTCAATCTTTCCCAGCATCAGGGTCTTTTCCAAGGAGTCAGTTCTTCGTATCAGGTGGCCAAAGTACTGGATTTTCAGCTTCAGCATCAGTCCTTCCAATGAATATTCAAGACGGATTTCCTTTAGGATGGTCTGGTTGGATCTCCTTGAAGTCCAAGGGGCTCTCAAGAGTCTTCTCCAACACCACAGTTCAAAAGCATCATTCTTCGGCGCTCAGCTTTCCTTATAGTCCAACTCTCACATCCATACATGACTACTGGAAAAACCATAACTTTGACTAGACAAACCTTTGTTAGTAAAGTAATGCCTCTGCTTTTTAATATGCTGTCTAGGTTGGTCATAGCTTTTCTTCCAAGGAGCAAGTGATTTTTAATTTCACGGCTGCAGTCACTATCTGCAGTGATTTTGCAGAATAAAGACTTTATTTTGCAAAATAAAGTCTTCTCACTGTTTCCATTGTTTCCCCATCTGTTTGCCATGAAGTGATGGGACCAGATGCCATGATCTTAGTTTTCTGAATGTTGAGTTTTAAGTCAACTTTTTCACTCTCCTCTTTCACTTTCATCAAGAGCCTCTTTAGTTCTTTTTTGTTTTCTGCCATAAGGGTGGTGTTATCTGTGTAGCTGAGGTTACTGATATTTCTCCCGGTTTGTGCTTCCCCCAGCCCAGCATTTTGCATGATGTACTCTGCAAAGTGCTGCACTCAATATGCCAGCAAATGTGGAAAACTCAGCACTGGCCACAGGACTGGAAAAGGTCAGTTTCCATTCCAATCCCAAAGAAAAGCAGTGCCAAAGAATGTTCAAACCACCATACAATTATGCTCATTTCATATGAAAATAAGGTAAAGTTCAAAATCCTTCAAGTTAGGCTTCAACAGTACATGAACTGAGAACTTTGAGATGTACAAGCTGGGTTTAGAAAAGGCAGAGGAACCAGAGGTCGAATTGCCAACATTCGTTGGAACATGGAAAAAGCAAGGGAATTCCAGAAAAACATCTACTTCTGCTTCATTAACTATGCTAAAGCCTCTGACTGTGTGGATCACAACAAACTGTAAATCCTTAAAGAGACGGGAATACCAGACCATGCTTGTCTCCTGAGAAACCTGTATGCAGATCAAGAAGCAACAGTTCCAATAAGACACAGGAATTGGTTTCAAATTGGGAAAGGAGTACATCAAGGCTGTATACTGTCACCCTGCTTATGTAACTTACATGCAGAGTACATCATGCAAAATGCCAGGCTGGATGAAGCATAAGCTGAAATCAAGACTGCCAGAAGAAATATCCACAACCCTGGATATGCAGATGATACCACTCTAATGGCAGCAATGAAAGAGGAACTAAAGAGCTTCTTGATGAAGGTGAAAGAGGAGAGTGAAAAAACTAGCTTAAAACTTAACGTTCAAAAAACTAAGATCATGGCATCTGGTCCCATCACTTCATGGCAAATAGACGGAGTAGCAATGGAAACAAAGGCAGATTTTATTTTCTTGGGCTCCAAAATCACTGCAGACAATGACTGCAGACATGAAATTAAAAGAGCCTTGCTCCTTGGAAGAAAAGCTATGACAAAGCTAAACAGTGTATTAAAAAGCAGAGACATTACTTTGCTGACAAAGATCTGTATAGTCAAAGCTGTGGTTTTTCTGGTAGTTGTACATATGTGAGAGTTGGACCATAAAGAAGTCTGAGTGCCAAAGAATTGATGCTCTTGAATTGTGGTGTTGGAGAAGACTCTTGAGAGTCCCTTGGACTACAAGGTGATCAAACCAGTCAATCCGAAAGGAAATCAACCTTGAATATTCACTGGAAGGACTGATGCTAAAGTTGAAGCTCTAATACTTTGGCCACCTGATGCAAAGACCTGACTCATTCAAAAGACCCTGGTGCTGCGAAGGATTGGGGGCTGGAGGAGATGGGGCAATCGGAGGATGAGATGGTTGGACAGCATCACTGACTCAATGAAAATGAGTTTCAGCAAACTCCAGGAGATAGTGAAGGACCTGGAAGCCTGGTGTGCTGCACTCCAATGGGGTCACAAAGAGTTGGACATGAATAAACAGCAGCAAAAAAAATAAAAGGAGTAAATTGGACATTTTAGATTTGAAATTACAATATCTGAAACAAAAAAGTTCACTGGATGAGCTAACAGCACATGAAGGGAACAGAAGGTCACTTGAAATTAACAGAGATTAGACAATATTTAGAAAGAGAAAATATTTTTTTAAAAAACTTCCAGAGCCTCAGGGACTTGTGGGAAAAGGTATAATGTGTATGTAACTGGATTCCTAGAAGGAGAGAAAATACAAAAGAAAAAATACCTAGAGGAATGAATACTGGCCAAAAACTGACTAAATATGCAAGATATAAACTTGCAAGCTCAGCAAACCCCAACAAACACACAAAAAAATGTGCCCAGTCACAGTCATAATCAAAATGACGAGAATTATCTTGAAGCAGCCAAAAGAAAAAAAACACATTTCATGTAAGGAATAACAAATGATTTAAAAGTCTGCTTACTTCTCACCAGAAACAACAAAAGCCAGAAGAAACACTGGATCAACAACTTTAAAATTCTAAAAGAGTAAAAAATGATAAATCCAGGATTCTATACTCAGTAAAAATATCCCAAGAATTAAGGTGAAATAGAGAGTTTTAGATAAAACTAAAACAATTCACTATCAGCAGATCTGCATTATAAGAAATGCTAAAGGAAGTTACTAGGCAGAAGGCAAAGGATACCAGGTAGAAACAGATCTTTGCAAAGGAATGGAGTAAATAAACCGAGATGGCTGATTCTTGTATTTCGTGTGCTGTGGTACGTAAATTTTAACTCTAGGTAGATTATGGAAAATGAGTTTATATATTTTAATTCCTAGATTAATTAATTCCCCTCTCTCTCTCTCTTTAGTAGCTAAGTTGTGTCCGACTCTTGCGACCCCAAGGACTGTAGCCTGCCAAGCTCCTCTGTCCATGGGATTCTCCAGGTAATAATACCGGAGTGGGTTGCCATTTCCTTCTCCAGGGGATCTTCCCGATCCAGGAATCGAACCCGGGTCTCCTGCATTCCTGGCAGATTCTTCACTGACTGAGTCATGAGGGAAGGCCTAATAACTCAATTAATTAATTCCTAATTCCTTTTAAAAATACAATGGGGAATAGTTAAAAAGCAGAAACAGAAGAAAAACAGAGGAGATAACAACCATAGCAATAATTAATTTTTAGTGGACTAAACATAAAATCCCTTGAATCACTGCCTTGTCGTGGTGAAGGGGCTTGCATAACTCAATGATGCTATGAACCATGCCATGTAGGGTCACCAAAGATGGACAGGTCATAGTGGAGAGTTCTGACAAAATGCGATTCACCAGAGGAGGGAATGGCAAACCACCCCCATACACTTGCCATGAGGTGAGAACCCCACAAACTGTATAAAAAGACAAAAACATATGACACTGAAAGATGAGTCCCCCAGGTCAGAAGTGGTCCAAATGCTACTGGGGAAGAGTGGAGGACAACTACTAACAGCTCCAGAAAAAATGAAGCAGCTAGGCCAAAGCAGAAATGACACTCAACTGGGAATGTGTCTGGTGATGAAAGTAAAATCTGATGCTGTAAAGAACAGTACTGCATAGGAACATGGAATGTTAGGTCCATGAATCAAGGTAAACCGGGCATGGTCAAGCAGGAGATGCAAGAGTGAACATCAACATCTTAGGAATCAGTGAACTAAAATGGCCGGGAATGGGTGAATATAATTAGGATGATGATTATATCTACTACTGTAGGCAAGAATCCCATAGAAGAAATGGAGTAGCTTTCATAATCAACAAATCCAAAATGCAGTACTTGGGTGCAACCTCAATAATGACAGAATGATCTTGGTTTGTTTCTAAGGGAAACCATTCAACATCACAGTAATTCAAGCCTATGCTAAACCACTGATGCCAAAGAAGCTGGTTGACTGGTTTTAGGAAAACCTAGAAGACCACCTAGGACTAACACCAAAAAAAGATGTTCTATTCCTCACTGGGGACTGCAAAAGTAGGAAGTCAAGAGATACCTGGAGTAGCAGGCAAGTTTGGCCTTGGAGTACAAAATGAAGCAGGGCAAAGGCTAACAGAATTCTGCCAAGAGAATACACTGGTTATAACAAACACCATTTTTCAATAACACAAGAGATGACTTTACAAATGGACATCACCAAATGGTCAATACCAAAATCAGACTGATTACATTATTTGTAGAAAGATGGAAAAGCTATATACAGTCTGCAAAAACAAGACCTGGAGCTGACTATGGCTTGGATCATCAGTTTTCCGTATCAAAACTGAGGCTTAAACTAAAGAAAGCTGGGAAAATCACTAGTTCAGCCATGTACAACTTGAATCAAATCCCCTCTACATATACAGTGGAGGTGACAAATACAATTCAAGGGATTAGAGCTAGTAAACCTGAAGAACTTGTGCCTGAAGAACTATGGACAGAGGTCCGTAATGTTGTACAGGAGGCAATGAATGAAATGAATCCATTCTAAAGAAACGGAAAAGCAAGAAGACACTGCTTCTTTGAGGAGTCTTTACGAATAGCTAAAGAAAGAAAAGCAAGGGAGAAAGGGAAAGGTACACTCAACTAGAGTTTCAGACAACAGAAGGAGGGACAAGAGGTCTTCCTCAAGGAACAACGCAAAGAAATAGAGGAAAACAGAAGGGGAAAGGCTACAGATCTCTTCAAGAAAACTGGAAATATCAAAGGAACATTTCATTCAAAGATGAGCACAATAAAGGACAGAAATGGTGAAGACCTAACAGAAGCAGAAGAGATGAAGAGATGGAAAGAATACACAGAAGAACTGTACAAAAAAGATCTTACTGATCAGATAACCATGATGGTGTGGCCAATCACCCAGAGCCAGACATTCTGGAGTGTGAAGTCAAACGGGTCTTAGAAAGCACTGCTGTCAATAAAGCTAGAGGAGATGACGGAATTCCAGCAGAGCTATTTAAAATCCTACAAGATGATGCTATCAAAGTCCTGCACTCAATAGGTCAGCAAATCTGGAAAACCCAGCAGTGGGCACAGGACTGGAAAAGGTCAACCCTCATTCAAATTCCCAAGAAAGCAGTACTAAAGAATGTTCAAACCAGTGGACAATTGCACTCATCTCCCATGCTAGTAAGGTTAGGCTCAAAATCCTGCATTGTAGGCTTCAGCATTACATGAACTGAGAACTTCCAGATGTCCAAGGTAGGTTTAGAAAAGTCAGAAGAACCAGAGATCAAATTGCCAACATTTGCTGCATCATAGAGAAAGTAAGGGAATTCCAGAAAAACATCAACCTGTTTCATTGACTATGTGTGCACTGGATCATAACAAATTGCGGAAAACTTTTCTAAAGAGATGGGAGTATCAGACCATCTTACCTGTCTCCTGAAAAACTTGTATGCAGGTCAAGAAGTAACAGTTAGAACCCTGTATGGAACAAGTGACTGGTTCAGGATTGAGAAAGGAGTACAACAAGGTTGTTTGTTGTCACCCTGTTTATTTAACTTATAAGCAGAGCATGTCATGAGAAATGCCGGGCTGGATGGGTTACAAGCTGGAATCAAGACTGGAGTGAGAACCATCAACGACCTCAGATATGTGGATGATACCATTTTAATGGCAGAAAGCAAAGAGGAACTAAAGAACCTCTTGATGAGGGTGAAGGTGGACAGTGAAAAAGCTGACTTAAAACTAAATACTAAAAAACTAAGATAATGGCATCCAGCCCCATCACCTCATGGCAAATAGAAGGGGAAAAGGTGGAAGCATCGAAGATTTCCTCTTCTTAGGCTCTAAAATCATTGCAGATGGTGACTGCAGCCATGAAATTAGAAGACAACTGCTTCTTGGCAGGAAAGCAATCAGAAACTTAAGACAGTGTGTTAAAAAGCAAACACATCACTTTGCTGACAAAGGTCAGTATAGTCAATGCTACCGTCTTTCCAGTAGTCACATACGGTTGTGAGAAAAATGAAAGTCATTCTTTTGTGTCTGACTCTTTGTGACTCCATGGACTGTACAGTCCATGGAATTCTCCAGGTCAGAATACTGGAGTGGGTAGCTGTTCCCTTCTCCAGGGGATCTTCCCAACCCAGGGACTGAATTCAGGTCTCCTGTATTGCAAGTGGATTCTTTACCAGATGAGCCACCAGGAAGCCCAAGAATACTGGAGTGGTTAGCCTATCCTTTCTCCAGGGGATCTTCCTGACCCAGGAATCAAACTGGAGTCTCCTGCATGCAGGTGGATCCTTTTTCAGCTGAGCTACCAGGAACACCCTGGACCATAAAGAAGGCAGAGCACTGAAGACCTGATGCTTTCGAACTGTGGTGCTTGAGAAGACTCTTTTTTGAGAGTCACCTGGACAGCAAGGAGATCAAACCAGTCAATCCTAAAGGAAATCAACTCTGAATACTCATTGGAAGGACTGCTGCTGAAGCTCCAATACTTTGGTCACCTGATGCAAACAGCTGACACATTGGAAAAGACCTTGATGCTGGGAAAGACTGAAAGCAAAAGGAGAAGGGAGCAACAGAGGCTGAGATGGTTGGATAGCATCACCCATGCAATGAAAATGAACTTGGGCAAACTCTGGGAGACAGTGAGGGACAGGGAGGCCTGCTGTGAGGCAGTCCATGGGGTTGCAAAGAGTCGGACACAACTGGGAGACTGAACAACAAACATAAAACGCTTAGTGATAAATTTAATAAAACTTATTTCTGACTTTTACGCCAAAAAGTATAAAACACTGCTTAGAGATACTAAAGAGGACCTAAAAAAACTGGAGAAAAGCTATGTTCATGGATTGGCAATACATGTTAAATAGCATGGGTTTGAACTGTGTTATCCACTGGTATGTACATTTATTCTAAGAGAAAATACTACATTACTACACAATCCCCTGGTTGGTTTAATCGGTGGACGTAGAACCACAGATACAGAGGGAATCCACAGTTGAAGGAACCATGTAGCTGGAGGGCCCAGTATGTTACACATGGGTTGTCAGCTATGCAGAGGACTGGGGCCCCGAACCCCTGCAGTGTTCAAGGATTAACCGTATTGTTAAGATGTCAGTCCTCCCCAAAGTGAATAACCAGTCCAATCCTAGCAGGTTTGTGTTCATAGGAACTGGCAAACTCTTTCTAAAATCTATACAGAAACTGATGGCCAAAATAGTTTTGAAAAAGATAGAAGGTTGATATTAAGATTTACAACAAAATTATAATAATCAAAGCTGTTACTGGATAACATATAGATGAGATGAACAACTGAATATGCAACTGTATAGCAAAATGAATGTCAACCCTTACCTCATACTACAAATGAAATTTACTTAAAGGGATGGAAGACCAAAGCTTCCAAGAAAAAAATGTAAGAGAAAAATCTATGCAACTTTGGGACAGGAAAAGATTTAAGATAAGACTCTAAAAACATGAGTTCTAAGGCCTAATAAATTGATACATTGAATTTATTTTTAAACTTTTTATTGGGGGTACAGCTGATTAACAAAGTTGTGATAGTTTTAGGTCTACAGCAAAGGTACTCAGCCATACATATATATGGATTCATTCTCTCCCAAACTCCCCTCCCATCCAGGCTGCCACATAACACTGAGCAGAGTTCCCTGTGCTGTACAGTAGGTCCTTGCTGGTTATGCATTTTAAATACAGTAGTGTGTACATGTCCATCCCCAAATACCTAACTATCCCTCCCCCACCGGCAACCATAAGTTCATTCTCTAAGTCTGAGTCTCTTTCTGTTTTGTAAGTTCATTTATATACATATGTATTTTTTTTTTTTTGGTTCCACATATAAGGGGTGTCATTTAAAACTTAAAATTTTGTTCCTTAAGATCCCACCACTTAGTAAACAAAGCATTAAATAAATTAAATGTATCAAAGAACCCACAGCAGTTCAGTTGCTCAGTTGTGTCTGACTCTTTGCAACCCCAGGGACTGCAGCACGCCGGGCTTCCCTGTCTATCACCAACTCCCATAATTTGCCCAAACTCATGTCCATCACATCAGTGATGCCATCCAGCCATCTTATCCTCTGTCATCCCCTTTTCCTTCTGTCATCAATTTTTCCCAGCATCAGGGACTTTTCCAGTGAGTCAGTTCTTCACATCAGGTGGCCAAAGTATTGGAGTTTCAGCTTCAGCATCAGTCTTTCCAATGAATATTCAGGACGAATTTGCTTTAGGATTGAATGGTTTGACCTTGAAGCAGTCCAAGGGACTCTCAAGAGGCTTCTCCAACACCACAGTTCAAAACCATCAATTCTTTGGCACTCAGCTTTCTTTATAGTCCAACTCTCACATCAATACATGACTACTGGAAAAACCATAGCTTTGACTAAACAGACCTTACCAAAGTAATGTCTCTGAGTTTTAATATGCTGTCTAGGCTGGTCATAGCTTCTCTTCCAAGGAGCAAAAGTCTCTTAATTTCATGGCTGCAGTCACCATCTGCAGTGATTTTGGAGTCCAAGAAAATAAAATCTGTCACTGTTTCCATTGTTTCCTCATTTATTTGCCATGAAGTGATAGGACCAGATGCCACGATCTTAGTTTTTTGAATGCTGAGTCTTAAGTCAGCTTTTTCACTCTCCTCTTTCACTTTTATCTAGAGACTCTTTAGTTCCTCTTCGCTTTCTGCCATAAGGGTGGTATGATCTGCATATCTGAGGTTATTGATATTTTTCTCGGTAGTCTTGATTCCAGCTTGTGCTTCATGCAGCCCAGCATTTCGCATGATGTACTCTGCATATAAGTTAAATAAGCAGAACCCATATACAGAATATATATAGAAAATATATATATTCTGTATACCCATATACAGAAAATAAACCAAAGAACCCATTTACAGAATACATGTTTAAAAAACACCTTACAACTCAAGACAAAAATAATCCAATTTTTAAAAAAGGGCAAAATAATGGATTAAAACTTGAACACAAGATCTGGGAAACTTTAAAACTCATAGAGCAAAATATAGGTAGTAAGCTCCTTGACATAAGTCTTGGCAATAACTTTTTGACACCAAAAGCAAAGGTATCAAGAGCAAAAATAAATAATGGAGGCTACATCAAACTTAAAGGCTTCTTCTGCACAGCAAAGAAAACCATGAAATTGAAAAGGCAATCTACTAAATGGGAGAAAATATTTCCAAATCATATATCAGATAAGGGGTTAATAATCAAAATATATGAACTCATATAACTCAACAGCAAAAAAAAAAAAAAAAAAAGCAACCCAGTTATAAAATGGGCAGAAGATCTAAATAGATATTTTTCCAAAGAAGATATACAGATGGCCAACAGACCATGAAAAGGTGCTCAATATCATCAGTCATCAGGGAAATGAAAATCAAAAGCACAATGAGAGATCACCTCACACTTGTCAGAATGGCTGTAATCAAAAAGACAAGAAATAATGAGTGTTGGCAAGGATGTGAAGGAAGGGAATTCTTGTGCACTGTTGATGGGAATATAAACTAGGGTAGCCACTGTGGAAAAAAGTATGCAAGTTCCTCAAAATGCTAAAAATAAAACTACCATATCATCTAGCTATTCCACTTCTAGCTATTTATCTGAAGAAAGTGAAAACACTCATATGAAAAGATATATTCACCCCCTGTTCACTGCAGCACTGTTTAGACTAAGAGCCAAGACACGGATGAATGGATAAAGAAAATGCCACATAATTTTAAAATGGAATATTATTCAGCCATAAAAACGAAGAAACCTGGCCATGTGTGACAATATGGGTGGACCCTAAGGGCATTATACTAAGTAAAATAAGTCAGACAGAGAAAGCCAAATACTGTATAATCTCACTTATATGTGGAATCTTAAACAAACCAAGCTCATAAATACAGAGAACCAGATGGGTGATCACCAGAAACACAGGTTGGAGGGGTGGTATAGGGTTGCACAAAATGGGTGAAGGGGATCAAAAGGTACAAACTTCCAGTTATAAAATAAATAAGTCATGGGGATATAATTTACAGTGTGGTGACTATAGTTAATAATACTGGACTGCATATTTGGAGGGTTTCCCCTGTAGCTCAGACGGTAAAGCATCTACCTACAATGCGGGAGACCTGCATTCGATCTTGGGGTCGGGAAGATCCCCTGGAGAAGGATATGGCAACCCACTCCAGTACTCTTGCCTGGAAAATTCCATGGATGGAGGAGCCTGGTAGGCTACAGTCCATGGGATCGCAAAGAGTCGGACACAACTGAGTAACTTCACTGGCATGTTTGGAAGTTGCTAAGAGAGTAAATCTTAAAAGTCCTCATCACAAGAAAAAAATTTTTAATTACAGTGATGGATGTTAACTAGCCATATTGTGGTGATCATTCTGCAATATATACATATATCAAGCTATTATTTTACCCCTGAAATTAATATGTTATACGTCAATTATACATCAAAAACTGGGTAAAAGATTTGAACAGGTATTTAACAAATATATTTCTGGCCAACAAGCACATTAATCATCAGGGAAATTCAAATTAAAGCCACCAAGTAGCTAACAGATACAATTTAAAAAATTGAGCACAACAAAGATGATGAGTTTACGGAGCAATCAGAACTATGTATTTCTGCTGGGAGCATAAAAGGACATAACCACTTCTGAAAACTATTAGGCAGTTTCCCACTGCAAGAAATTTCACATCTAAGTACATACACAATAGAAATAAGTAGATATACAATAGAAATAAGTATGTTGCTAAAAGACTAGTGTCACTATTTGTAACAGTCAACAACTGGAAACTCAAATGACTAGTATCAGTAAAATGGCTAATGTATATTCCTATAATGGAACATTCTATGAGAATGACCAAGTTGTTACAGAAGAATTTCAAATAGTGCTGAGGAAAAGCAGCCAGACACAAAAGAAAGCCTGTTATTCCTTTTATATACAAGTTCAAAATAAGAAAAAACTAACCTATCATGATAAACCTTTCATAAAACAATAATTAGATGGTAAATACTGGAATGGGTTACAAGGGGAGACCTCTCTGGTTCTAGTAATGCTCCATTTATATTTAGGGGTGTAGTTATGTGTCTTTATCACTAAAAATCCACCAAGCAATATATTTATGATTTTTTTGCACTTTTCTGTACACATGTTATATTTTAATAAAAATTTATCTCAAAAAGCTAGTGAGGAAATGCCGGGAGCCAACACACGGGACCCCGCCCTTGGAAAGGCCATAGGGGAGAAAAACCTTATCAGGGATTTCGAAAAGGTCAGCTCACGAGACCCTGCCCCTAACAAGGGCAAATCAGGTTATCAGGGGTTTTTTGAAAAGGCCAGCTCACGAGATCCCACCCATGACAAGGTCATGAGGAGAAAGCCTGATAGGCAAGGCAGATCAGGTTTTCAGGGATTTCGGAAAGCTGCCCCCGGCTCTCACCTTAAAGATGATATCTGTCTTTCTGATGCCTGCCTCAATGGACTACTCCCTAATTTCTCTGACACAGGCAGGAAGGCCTTCCCCAATCTCTTCCCAAATAAATTTAGAATTTTAATCAATAAGTTTCCCAGGTGGTGGTATTTTATGAAATTATTTAGGGTGAAAGGAGTGTTTTAATTTAAACTCCTTTGCTGGTAGTTTGTTAGCCAAATGCCTTTATGCCCTTGGTACTAATATGCATGATTGCTTATAATATCCTAATCATAAAATAGCATAAAGAACCTGATTATATAAAAGCCCTAATAGATATAGAGCCCTTTTAAGGGGTAAAGGAGTCCTATTAGAAAACATAAGAAAATTATTCTATAGATGGTTATTGG
This sequence comes from Muntiacus reevesi, assembly GCF_963930625.1. Classification (NCBI taxonomy): domain Eukaryota; kingdom Metazoa; phylum Chordata; class Mammalia; order Artiodactyla; family Cervidae; genus Muntiacus; species Muntiacus reevesi. The sequence goes on from NC_089261.1 coordinate 6,353,323, forward strand.
GTTGTGATTTACTTGCTGTGTTTTTGCTTGCTGTATTTTTGCCTTTGATGTGCTAAAGTTGTGTTATAAAAACCATTGTTAATATAGTTGAAGATCTGGGGAAGCAGGAACTTGGCCCTAGTGTGGTAACGGTGAGATGGTTGTTAATTGTCAGCCAGGAGTACTAGGTAGAAGCTGCCTCACTGAAGCCGCAGAGTCTGTATGGGGTAAACTTCTTAGATAAACGCAACTGACAACTTTTGCAGAAAGATTAATTTTTGTATTAACAAGAATATAATTCTACTCTGTACTACTTCTCTATGACCCTGTTACCTTTCAGTTAAGGTCACCATAAAAACGGAAAATAGGTTTACAATCACCTGATCTGCATAGAATGTTAATAGCCTCAAAGATAATATGCTAACAATTGCTATAGAATTAGAAAGCAAAAAAAATCCTGCTTTTCCTAAAAAACAAAATGATGTAATGCTAATCCTGTGTAATCATTAGTAAGCATCTTGTACCTTGAAAACGTTCTGTAAAAAGGTATAAAACCGGTTGTCAAAAAATAAAACACGGACTTGGCCCCATCAAGGCTAGTCTCACGTCTCTCTCTTGCCGACGCCGTTCATCCTGAGGGTACCCCCTGGATCCTGCCGAGGCTGGACCCCGGCAAGGAAAGATGTATCATCTACAAAGGGCCAGGAATTAGACGACTAATTTCTTTACTGCAAAAATGGGAGCTAGAAGACAGGGTAATAGTACCCTAAATATATCAAGAAAAAACATATCTCAGCCTAGAATTCTATAACAAAGCATTTTTTTATGAATGAAGACAAAATATAGACATTTGCAGACCAAGAAAACATCACTTACCACTAATAGACCTTTATTCAGGTAAATTTTAGAAGACAAATTCCAGGCAAAAATAAAATTAGCTAAGATGGAAGGGCAGCAGTGTGAAGGGGAATGATGAGCAGATATATTGATAAAAATGTGGGCAAATCCAAATAAAATACTGATTGTACAACACCGGTACAAAAATGTTTGATAAGAGAAAAACTGAATGGGATAAACATAAAATTCAGTATATTTTCAGTAAATTCAAATTAAAGTTTCAAGTTCAAACATGTTCAAAGTTAGACTATTCTAAGCTCCTTGTGTTATTCATAAGGGAAGTAAAAATACTGCTTACTTTTAAACCTTACATGTATGTTATAAAAGCTAAAATAATAATTGAGAGACTAGGCAAAGGCATTTAAATTCCCAAAAAATAGATGAACAAAATGGAGAAAAGCAGCAAAACAGAGTAAGAAAATCCCTTCAACCCAAAAGGTGACAAGAAGGTATAAGAGGGATACAAACGCTAAGATGAACCTAAAATTGTAAAAATATATTCACAGTGAATGAAGTGGACAATTACATTGATATCAAAGCTATAAAAAATCAGAATAAATGTTAAACAAACATAAAATCTGTGAGCAAGAGTTACACTTATATACAAAGTAAAGTTGAAAGTCAGGAGACGGGAAAGGAAACAGTAACACTTGTAGGAGAAATTATATGTCTGGGATTTGCTTTAAAATATTCCCCCCACCCCCCAAAAGAAATAAACTGGGGAGTGAGAATAAATGAGACAAGAACACCAAATTGATAACTGTTGAAGACAGGTGACAGACATATTGGAATTTATAACACACTTCCAACTCTGCATATGATAAAATTGCTTTTGAAATAACAAACAAGTTTAAAAAGACAGAAAGATATCCTGGGCAAATACTAACACAAAGTGACTTGGTTTAGCTAAATGAATATCAGGTAAAAGCAATGCTAGAAAGACATTACACATAATAAATCAATTCACCTGAAAGGAAAAAAAAAAAAAACTTCTCAAGGTACTGTTTTAAGCATCATTTGCCCCTCTTTGTAAAGTATAAGCCATATTCTGCTATAAAGTATGAAATGGGAAAAATCAAATATCTACTTCAACAATAACAAACATTTCTTTCAATAAATGATACTAAATTATTTATTATCCACATAGGAGGAAAAATTGGATTGCAACACCTTACACCGTACACAAAAGTTATGCCCAGGCAGATTAAAGACCCAAATGTAAAATGTGAAATTTTAAAATTTTAGAGTGACTATCACCTCTGGTATTTTCACAGTTCAGTTTAGTCACTCAGTCATGTCCAACTCTGCAAGCCCAAGGACTGCAGCACACCAGGCTTCCCTGTCCATCACCAACTCCTGGAGCTTGCTCAAACTCATGTCCATTGAGTAGGTGATGCCATCCAACCATCTCCTCCTCTGTTCTCCCCTTCTCCATCTGCCTTCAATCTTTCCCAGCATCAGGGTCTTTTCCAATAAGTCAGCTCTTCACATCAGGTGGCCAGAGTATTGGAGTTTCAGCTTCAGCATCAGTCCTTCAATGAATATTCAGGACTGATTTCCTTTAGGATGGACTGGTTTGATCTCCTTGCAGTCCAAGGGACTCTCAAGAGTCTTCTCCAACACCGCAGTTCAAAAGCATCAATTCTTTGGCGCTCAGATGTCTTTATAGTCCAACTCTTACATCCATACAGGATTTTCATAAGTAGGGACCAAAAGTCAATGCTGGGCTTCAAAGCACAGGCTGACTCCCTTGTTAGGGGTTAACACACCTGGTGACTTGAAGTTGAAACCAATGCTCATTTACCATTTCAAAAATCCTAGGACTGTTAAAAATTATGCTAAACCAACTCTGCCTGTGCTCTACTAATGGAGCAACAAAACCTGGATGACAGTACATCTGTTTACAATATGGTTTACTGAGACCTACTGCTCAAAAAAAAAAAGATTCCTTTGAAGAACTACTGCTCATTGACAATGAACCTGGTCCCCAAGAGCTCTGAATATGTACAACAAGATTAATGTTGCCTTCATGCCTACTAACATAACATCCACTCTACAGCCCATGGATCAAGGAATGAATTTTCAAGTATTACTATTTAAGAAATACATTTAAGTCTACACCTGCCTTAAGATTCACCATTCTAGATGCCACTAAGAATATTTGTGATTCAGGGAAAGAGGTCAAAACATCAATATTAACAGAGGCTTGGAAGAAGTTGATTCCAGACTTCATGGATGATTTTTGAGGGGTTTAAGACTTCCATTGGAGGAAGTTACTGCAGAGGTGGCAGAAATAGTAAGAAAACTAGAAGTGGAGCCTGAAGATGTGATTGAATTGCTGCAATCTCATGACAAAACTCTGAGGAGGAGTTTCTTATTATGGATGAACAAAGAAAGCAGTTTTTTGAGATAGAATCTACACCTGGTAAAGATGCTGTGAAGATTACTGAAGACACAACAAAAGACGTAGAATAGCACATAGATTTAATTTAACAGCACATAGATAAAGCCACTACAATACTGTAAAGTAATTAGCCTCCAACTAATAAAAATAAATTGAAAAAAAAAGAAAGTAAAGTTTAAAAAAAAATTGATAAAGCAGCAGCAGGGTTTGAGAAGATGACTCCAATTTTGAAAGAAGTTCTCCTGTAGGTAAAATGCTACCAAACAGCATTGCACGCTACCGAGAAATCATTTGTGAAAGAAGAGTCAACTGATATGTCAAACTTCATTGCTGTTTTAGGGGGCCAGAAGCCACCCTAGCCTTCCGTAACCACCATTCTGATCGGTCAACAGTCATCAACATTGAGGCAAGATCCTCCACCAGCAAAAAGATTAAAAGTTGAGACTTCCTTGGTGGTCCAATGGTTAAGAATCAATCCTGCAATACAGGGGGCTGGTCAGGGGACTAAGATTCCATAGGCCATGGGGCAACTAAGCCTGCTCGCTGCAACCAACGATCCCACATGCTACAAGGAAGACAAGGCCCAATCAAAAAAAACTCCATGAAGGCCCAGAAGATAGCTAGCATTTTTTAGCAATAAATTATTTTTTAACTAACGTATGTACATGTTTTTAGACATGTTATTGCACATTTAATAGACTATGATATAGTATATAACTTTTAAATAGACTGGGAAACCAAAAAACTCATGACTTATTTTGACATTCACTTTATACTGTGGTGGTTGGGAACCAAACCTGCATTATCTCAGGGGTATGCCTCTATTCTCAACAGCCAAAAGGTGAAAGCAATCCACATGTCCATCAACAGATGAATGAATAAGGAAAATGTAGTATACACATACAATGAAACATCATTCAGCTTTAAAAACGGAAGGAAATTCTGACACAGGCTACAATATGCTGAGTGAAATAAGAAGCCAGTTACAAAAAGACAAATACTGAAAGATTCCACTTATATAATATTTATAGTAGTCAAAATCATATAGACAGAAAGTAGAATGGTGCTTGCCAGGGGCTGGGGAGAAGGGGAGTAAAAAGTTACTGCCTAATAGGCAGAGAGTTTCACTTTTACAAAATGTGAAGACCTATGAGGATGGAGGAGAAGGCAATGGCAACCCACTCCAGTACTCTTGCCGGGAAAATCCCATGGGCAGAGGAGCCTGGTAGGCTGCAGTCCATGGGGTTTTGAAGAGTCGGACACGACTGAGCGACTTTAGTTTCACGCATTGGAGAAGGAAATGGCAGCCCACTCCAGTGTTCTTGCCTGGAGAATCCCAGGGACGGCGGAGCCTGGTGGGCTGCCGTCTATGGGGTCACACAGAGTCGGACACGACTGAAGCAACTTAGCAGCAGCAGCATGAAGATGAACTCAAAACATTATGAAATTAAAAATGGTTAAGATGATAAATTATGTACATTTCATAATAAAAAAAAGGAAAAGGCTTTATAATAAAGGAAATTAAAAAAAGGAAAAGGATCAGACCTAAATGTGAAACGGTAAAACTTTAAAACTTCTAGAAGAAAACACAAAATAAGATCTCTGTGACTTTGAGGTAGGTAGAGATTTCTTAGGTAGGACACAAAAAAGCACAAAACATTAGAGAAAAAAATCAGACTTCCTTGGAATTTAAAATTTGTGTGAAATATACCATCAAGAAAACAAAAAGCCAAGCTGCTGAAAGTATTCACAACAAACAGCTCTGAGAAAGAACTTGTATCTAGCATAAAGAACTGTTATGACTCAATAATAAAATCAATTTTAAAATGGGCAAAATATTTAAACAGCCACTTCACAAAAGATACACAAACAACTGATAAGTACAAGAAAAAGTGCTCAAGATCATTAGTCTTCAGAGGAACGCAAATTAAACTGCAACGAGACACCACAACATATCCACTAGAATGGCTAACAGGTGCTGAAAGGGCTGTGAAATAACGGAACTCTCATACATTGCTGGTGGAGATGTAAAACAGCAAGTGTTTTACTCACTCAGTTGTGTCCGACTCTTTGCAACTGCATGGACTGTAGCCTGCCAGGCTCCTCTGTCCATGAAATTCTCCAGGCAAGAAGACTGAAGTGGGTGGTCATTTCCTTCTTCAGGGGATCTTCCTGACCCAGGGATCGAACCTGGATCTCCTGCATTGCAGGCAGATGTTTTATTGTCTGAGCACAACCACTTTGAAAATCTATTTGGCAGTTTGTCCCAGAGTTGAATGTTCACTTCCCTTATGATTCAAGGGAAATTTTCCCAAGAGAAATGAAAACATATCTGCAGAAAGACTTTTGTAAAAATATTCATTGGAGCTTTATCTATAATGGCCAAACCCTAGGAAGAACTCAAATGTTCACCAAGCAAATGGTAAACAAAATCTGATATATCCATACAAAGGAATATCATTCAGCAATGAAAAGAACTGAACTACATACAACATTAATGAATCTCAAAAACACTGAGTGTAAAAAGCCAGAAACAAATAAGGATATAGCACAGTCATCCTTTAGTATCCACGGAGAACTGGTTCCAGGGCCAGCTATGAGTAACAAAATCCGAGGGTACTCAAATCCTACAGATGGCCCTCCATATCTGAAGTTCCACATCTGTGTATTCAACCAAGGATTGTGCAGTACTGCATTTACTACTGAAAGAAATGTCTATAAATGGACCTGAAGATTAAACATGTGTTATTCAAAGGTCAACTGTGTATCAATGATATGAAAACTCTAGAAACACTTAGCACCTGGCATATAATATAAACCTCAAAAATGTTACTGTGACAAAGTTTTCTTAAAGACAAATAACTGCACAGGAGTCACTATAAACCAGTGGCTCTCAACCAGGGGCAATTCTGCCCCCAGGACACTGGGCGATGTTTGGATTGTCATGACTGGAGGTGTGCTACTGGCCTCTAATGGATAGAGGTCAGGGATGTTGTGGAACATTCTGCAACACACAGAACAGTCACCACAACAAAACTAACAGGAAAATGAGCAAAGGACAACAAGATGGCCAGTCAACATGAAAAGATCCTCTCCCTGTAGAAAAATGCAAAGTGACCAAGATAGCATTTTAAAATCAATAAAATGGTAAAAAATGAAAAACTGACAATACCAAATGCTGGTGCAACAGAGAACAGAAATATACACTGTTATAAACTGCAGGTGAAAAGGTACATTATAACCATATATCACTACATACACCACTACATTGTTGCGATTGTTCAGTTGATACGTTGTGTCTGACTCTTGTGCCACCCCATGGGCTGTAGTGGACCAGGCTTCTCTGTCCATGGGATTCTCCAAGCAAGAATATTGGAGTAGGTTGCCATTTCCTCCTTCCTCCAGGGGATCTTCCTGACCCAGGGACTGAACCCGAATCTCCTGCATTGCAGGCGGATTCTTTGCTTATGAGCTACCAGGAATGTACATATATATATATATGCATTCCTATTCATGCATTAGGATGAATAGTGATTAATGATAGTAGTTACCATAGGGATGGAGGGAATGGAGAGGAACTTACTTATATCTTAATTTAAATTACAGACTTCCTTGGTGGTCCAGTGGTTAAGAAATCTGCCTGCCAATGCAAGGAATACCAGTTACACCCCTGGTCTGGGATGATCCCACGTCAAGGGGCTACTAAGCCCGTACACCACAACTGCTGAGTCCATGAACCTGTGCTCCACAACAGGAGAAGACACCACAATGAGAAGCCCGCACACAGCAAGTAAGAGTAGCTCCCCCGTCGCTGCAACAAAAGAAAGCCCCGGTGCAGCAAGGAAGACGCAGTACAACAACAGCAACAAAGTTCTAAAAAAGAGGTTCTTATCTTTAAAAAAAAAAACCAAAAAACTACTGTTCTGCTCTCTGAAACCTGTAGGTTTTAAAATAATTCCTGGGGCTTCCCTGGTGGCTCAGGGTTGAAGAATTCGCGCGCCAATGCAGGAGACATGGGTTTGATCCCTGGTCTGAAAAGATCTCCCACACCGTGGAGCAGCTAAACCCGAGTGCCACAACTACTGAGCCTGTGCTCCGGCAGCAGTGAGAGAGGCCAGTGCAACGCGGAGCCTGCACACTGCAGCCAGAGAGGAGACCCGCTCACAGCAACGAAGCCCTGCACAGCAACAAAGACCCTGCACAACCAAAATTAAAATTAAATGATTCCCATTCACTGAAACCCTAATACATATCAGGTAATGTGTAAGATACACTTCGTATCTGATATTCCTCACAACAAATCTAGGTCATAGATATCAGTAGCTCCTTTTTTTTAAAATAGATGAATAAATATGCATCTGAAATTAAATGATTTACTCAAGGTGTCAATATAGTCAGCTAGTGGTAGAGCCAGGATTCAGGCCAAGGGCTTTCCACTGCAAGGCCCAATGGTGTCTCTCCCACAGCAGTACAATGTTAGACCTACGTGCAAATGTTTGACATTATTAAAGCGTTCTTGGAAATAATTCTTTTCATAAAAATATTTCAATCAAGATAATTCTAGGATGGAGAATGATAAAAAAAAAAAAAGAGGGTGGCAAAATGCAGAGTAAGCAAAGCAAATAAAAGCTATAGACGGCACCCTTAGAAAAATGTACATGACATGAAATATATACAATCTTAGCAGTTCACAAATTTTCTGGGAGCAATCACTAAAAAGTCTTTGGAATCCAAGTTAAAAACTTCTCTTCAGGGGAAAAAACAGGCCATATTCACATATAATATTTGAAGGACCATTCAAATTTCTTTGAACCGAGTTGTACTTTATCAACTAGTGCATAAATGGACCAAACACTGCTGTAATCAGAAACCGTTTGGTTTGCCTAAGTAAAATCTACCACCATTCTAATTATAACTAGCTCTCTGTTCCAGAACACATACAAGAGAAGTAATGAGGCTGGTGGTTACAGGAGACTTCCAGAATTAAATTCAGACATCTTGTGTGTAAAGGTTACCTTTGTTGAAGGATGAAAGTTAAAACAAAGATCAACAGACATTAGGCTTAAAGGAGGACCTTTTATAAAACCAGAAGTAATTACTAATAAGTTACATCCCACCATAGGTTCATATTTGCAAAAATGTACAAGATGCAAAATCTTTAGTTTTAAAACAAGAAAATGCCACGCAGTCCATTAGCTTATTTTTTGCCCGTGTAACACAGTCTTTTTCTTTATACTTCCTTCTTTCTCATTTCAGGCGATGGTTCCTCTTTCCTGCTCTAGATCTAGTCTTCTTCAATATTCCCTCATTCTGCCATTTTTATCTCTTAAGCAAAGGTAATGTACAGATATTTAGTTACAGACTTCATGTTTCCTATCAAACTAGCTAACTTTGGATTAGCAGGTTTTGTTTCCCTCAATATGTACATCTAAACTGGTTGATTTCTTTATCTTGTGGTTTTCAATTGTGTTTACTATGAATCTTTCATTGTGGAAAGAGACAGAGTCAATACTGTACAGTAGTTCAGTTATGTTTCACCCAGCACACAGTCTTTTATTTTACAACCATACAGTGTGGGGGAGGCAGAGTAATCAAGGGAAATACTCTCAGAAGGCAACAGTTGAGCCTAATGTTACAAATAGCCCAGCCTGTGAAGATGAGGGAGGAGTCCCAATTAGAGGAAAATAGACTATGCAGCTGAAATTCACTAAGACTAGTTAGTTGCAAAATGCTATGAAAACCCTGATGAACCTTTTGACCAATCCGATATTATCTCCTTGGACCTTAAAATGCACCTCCTAGTGCTCTTGTTCAGCACTACAGTATTCAAATGGGAGACTGTCTATTCTCACCTTTAAGTATCACCTAAACTGAGAACAATGATTTGTCTTAAATATTGCCTACGTGCCTCAACTTTTCATTTTTAGAAAAAAGTTAATGTACTGGAAAGAGGAGATTTTGAAGTTTTTAAAACCTAGATTTGAAACTTGGCTCTGTAAACAAACTAGTAGAGTGACTTTTGCCCAAGTCACTTAACTTGGCTCTCTGAACACTTTTTTTTTTTCCGTTTTAAAAGTGTGCTAAAACACCTATCTCCTAATGTTCTAAGGGTGAAATGAGACAAACATTTCCTAACATTACCTAACACAGTACTTGGCATATAACAGAGGCCTGATCAGTAGAAGTGACTGCCACTTTCTAAGCTCCCGCATAGTAACAGCATGTGTTTCCCTGAATCCTCATCATCACAATAACTAGCACAGTGCTTCACACATAACAGAAACCCAGGCAATTCCAGGAATTGCCAGCTACCATAGCAGGCAGTTTCCAACTTGAGACAAATATTTCACTACCATTACTTTTTTGGAGGCAGTCCTAACTTCATTGGGTGTATTTTATATAGGTTTATATATAAGCATTTTATTACTCTTAATATTCTGTTAATAACCTTTGAACAGCTTCCAATGGTTTTTAGAATACAACGAAAACTCTTTAGGATCTATTTGGTTCCAGTTTCTTTCCCCTCCCCCTTACGTAAGATGTTCTAGCCACACCTGGCCTCCACCTGCTCCTCAACTACTACCCCTAAGCGAATTTCAGCCTCAGGGTCTATTTTCCTCTAACTAGGACAGTTCCTCCCCCAACTTCACAGTTCAGTTGCTCAGTTAGTTGCCTCCAACTCTTTGTGACCTCATGGACTGAAGCATGCCAGAACTCCCTCACCAACTCCTGGAATTTACCCAGATTCATGTCTATTGACTCCGTGATGCCATCCAACCATCTCATCCTCTGTCATCCCCTTCTCCTCCCGCCTTCAATCTTTCCCAGCATCAGGGTCTTTTCCAAAGAGTCAGTTCTTTGCATCAGGTGGCCAAAGTACTGGGAGTTTCAGCTTCAACATCAGTCCTTCTAATGAATATTCAGGACTGGTTTTCTTTAGGATGGACTGGTTAGATCTCCTTGCTGGCCAAGGGACTCTCAAGAGTCTTCTCCAACACCACAGTTCAAAAGCATCAATTCTTCGGTGCTCAGCTTTCTTTACAGTCCAACTCTCATACCCATACATGACTACTGGAAAAACCATAGCCTTGACTAGACGGACTTTTGTTGGCAAAGTAATGTCTCTGCTTTTTAATATGCTATCTAGGTTGGTCATAACTTTTCTTCCAAGGAGTAAGCGTCTTTTAATTTCACGGCTGCGGTCATCATCTGCGGTAATTTTGGAGCCCCCCAAAATAAAGTCTGGGCTATTTAACACAACTGTGGCCTCCTGAGAGCCCTTCTTCACTTGATTACTCTGCCTCCCCCACCAGTCTGTTATCTTATTCCTGGACTAGTACTTTCCACGACGCCCAATTCTCTTGTTTCCAAGTGAGGACAGGGATAGTGTCCGTTTTGCTAGTTGAGCCCAGGGCTTATACCCGTGCTTCGCACAGAGCACGCGAGTGACCCAGCTACAACTCCTCCTACGGCCACCTCCTGGCTCCCGGCTGGAGCCCGGGTCGTGTGGGGGCTTCATCGGGACCCGCTAGCTTCTCCACACAACCAGCCCCCTTCCTGGGTCCTAAGGACGCGCACTCCCTTTTCCCCCGGGGAGCTGGGCGGGATGGGACGGTGGGACGCCCCCGCGGTCGAGTCACAGCCACAGCCGGAATTCTGGACCCAGGGGTAGGGGATGTGGACTTTGGAAACTCGAGCGGCCACAGCTGTCCGCAGCGCGCGTCTGGGTCTGTGGAACCGGCGCGCAACCCCCCCCCCCCCCAACCGGACCAACCCTTCTCAGACCCGTCTCGAGTCTTTAACGCGGACTTCGCAACGGAGGCGTCCGTCAAGAAGGCGGCTTCCTCTCAAAAGCGGTGAGGGAAAGTTTAGCTCTTCTCACCAGAAAACGACTTCAGGCAACCGACTCGGAAAACTCACCAGAGAGTGCAGGCTGCACCGACCTCCCCTCCCTCGACAGAACCTGACTGGAAACGCGAGCCGCCGCCAGGAGACAAGCGAGCGCGCGCCGAGCCCGCGCAGTCGCAGAGAAACCTTCGCGCGCCCGAGGCGGGGCGCGGGACCGGGGCGGGGCCAGCTCCTCTAGCGCGCTGACGCGACGGGTCGCGGCGGAAGGGTGTGGACGCGCAGGCGCCGCGGCGGCTGGGACGGCAGGGGGCGGGGCCGCGCAGGCGCTTTGAGAGGCGGTAGCGGCGGCGGCAGCGGCGGCGGCGGTGGCGGTGGTGGTAGAGGTAGCGGCGGCTGCAGCTGTGAAGGGGTTCCGGAAACATGGTGCTGATTAAAGAATTGTGAGTGGGACCGGTGGGCGTGAGCGAGGTTCTGGGGCGGCAGTGGTGGGGGATCCACTGACTGAGAAGTGGCGGAATATTCCTAAGAAGGAGCGAATCGCGGGGCCGGCCGCTCCCTGCGCGCGCCCCCTCCCGCCGGCACGCGCCCCCGGCCCGCCCGAGGCCCCTCCGCGGTGCGCTCCCCGCTTCCCCCCGACCCCCAGCGCTGTTGCCGTGGTAACAGTGCCGTCCTCTCCCCCGCAGCCCCCACCCCAGGGGCGGAGGAGGCAGGGTCCCGGCCCGAGCGCGTGGCTCCGGCGGGCGAGGCCCGGAGTTTCCGCTGGGACCCGCCTTCTCTCCAACCCCCCCACACCCCAGTCTGAGACTGGGCCCACCCGCAGCCGAAGCCCGATGGTGCGGGGGACACGCGGTGGGTCTCCGATTTGTCGTCCCCGGGGTGGAGCTTGCCTGTAACCCGCGGGAGGTGGGCTTACCAGCTAGAGGCTGCCCTGGTGGTCGGGGGCTCGAGGTGGTACGTAGGCGCCCCGAAGTTCCTGCCGGAGCTGGGAGTCGGGAAAAACCTGTCTTCGCTGGCAAGCGAAGCTCTCCCCATCCCGAGAGAGCTATCTTTTTCTGCTCTTGAGTCTCAGTTTCTATATCTTGAAGATGGGATGACACTCTGGGCTCCATGGACTTCCCCCGGGTTTAGGTGAGGCGTTAACATGTGGTCGGTCGTATGGAAGGGTTCCCAGGTGCTTCATACCGGCGAAGTGATTTTGTTGAAAAGTTATGGCATTTCCTACCGGCAAGGACTGTGACTGATCTCAGGAAGTCTGGTTGGCAGCGAGTGAGTGTTCCGCTGTCACAGCTGGTTCATGTTGTCAGCCACCGTTTGGGCAACTGGGGATTTCTAGTGTGGCCCATTCTTGGGTGTTTCAAACGCTCTTTTCATTGTAAACTCTTGAAATTTTGGACTTAATTTAGCTAACTGCAGACAGCTTATTTTTAGTGTTCAGATTTCTTTTTAAAAGTCATTCCTGTCGCTTGTCTGCTTAAAAATCTTCCGGACCCCCTTATCTCACTGAGAGTAAAAGCCACCGCCTTTAGGATAGATACTCTGGCAGGTTTTAACCGCTGTTTTGTTCTCTGATTTCAGTTACAGCCCTTCCCTTGCCCTTTCGAAGCTCACGAGGTTTCTTGTTGTTCCTTCACTACTCTAGGAAAAGAAGCTCAGTCCAGGGCCTTTCTGCTTGCTCTTCCCTCTGGGTGAAGAGCTCTTCCCTCATTTTACTGATTCACGCCTTTTCAGGTGTTTGGTTAAATATCACCTTCTTGGAATCTCTGAAGATTCACTTGCAACCCGCATGGTTTGGTCTTTGCTTTTCCGGCTTCATTGGTCTTCACAGAGCTATCACCATCTAACTTGCTTCTCTGTTACTGGATGTAGTCTCTCACTGTATATAAACTTCATGAATTTGTCTATTTTGCTCTTTCTCCTATTCCCAATTCTTGAAGTCTGTGGCACATAATAAGCGTTCAATAAATATTGTTAAAGAAATGAATGAAAAATTCTAACTTTAGTCAGTGACAGCGATCCTGAGAAAAGACAAGTTTTCAGTTAAAATTTTCTTAAATTTATAAAAATTTTCTTCCATTTCATTTGTATAATGTAACATGAAAGTGTTAGCTCATTTATTACTCTGAAATTTTTGCAGTGTCTGTAGTTGGCAGGTGTTAAGACTTCTGGAGGAAATAAGAGAAAATTGACTTAGTCCAAGTCACACAACAAGTAAGTTGCGAAACTAATTTTGGGTTGCAGATCTAGTAATTTTTCTTTTATTAGAGTTACTTCCTCTTTTCTGTAATGTGAATTGTATTCACTAGATCCCTTTGACAGTTATGTGAGTAGCGTCGGGCTAAATCATGGAGAGCAATTCTCATTGGGAATTTGCACATTATGCTTTTTGTGAATCATTACTTTCTTCATAAAAATTTTGATGTACCGAGATAACCAATGTCGAAATATGCCCAAGGTGTAATACTTTTTTCTGAAGGAATTCTCAGTTAACGTTTCTTGATGTCCACTCCTCACCTGTGTCTCTCCTAGATTTTATTTCCCTCCTAAAGACTTCTTTTTCTGGCTGCCCCGTGTGGCTTGTGGGATCTTAGTTTCCTAAGCAGGGATTGAACCTGGGCCCTTGGCAGTGAACGCTCAGGGTCCTTACCACAGGGCTGCCAGGGAATTCCCCTTTTCTCCTAGACTTTTTGAGGTCAGAGGCTGTTTCTTATTCCAGTATTCCTGGTACCCAGCATAGCATCTCCTCTAGCACACTGTAAGAACTCAGTGTTGTCTAATGAAAAAAGTGATTCTTCCTACTCACCTGTCTGTTTTCTAAAATTGTTCTTGGTCAGGAGCAATGAATAGGTAGGTCATCCCTATATAAGGATGTTGGTAAACTGTAATATACTTTGGCAAATGTTTGTTGTCTTTAAAAATGCCAGCTATTTTTGACATGAATTAAAAGGTTAGAAATAACTTTTTCAGGATGGGGAGTTACCTTCAAGTTGTTATTTAAGCAGTAGGTGAAATTTCCATTAGCATAAAATCCTGGTTTTAAAGAACTAGTAGGTTGTGTGATTTGGAAAATTATTTTCATAACAGTTTTCAGAGATGTTTGAAAATTTTCAAAGTGCTGTAAAAGTTGAATATTGCTTTTAGAATAATAATAATGCAAAATTAAAGCCTGTTTCTTATCTCTTTTACTTTTTCTTAAATCTTGAAGAAGTTACTTGTCATTCATTCAGAATGTCACAATCAGTCACTTTCATTTTGTGAAGTAAGTTTTCCCTACTAGTAAAATTATTCAGCAGTGATTCTTGGTTTTGTGAAACTTCGCGGAAGTCTGTTTCCTTTCTATTCCTTCCTTTGACTTCCTCTGCAGCCTAGCGTTCTCGTGTTCGTGTGTGTGTGTGTGTGTGTGTGTGTGTGTGTGTGTGTGTGTGTGTGTGTGTGTGTGTGTGTGTGTGATGTGAGTGAGTGTGAGTCATGGATCCGTGGACTGTAGCCCAGCATTCTCCTGTGTGTGTATGTCAGTGTCAGTCATGGACCCTTGGTCTGAGTGTGAGTCATGGACTGTAGCCCTCCAGGCTCCTCAGAGTTCTCGTGTGTGTGTGTGTGTGTGTGTGTGTGTGTGTGTGTGTGTGTGTGTGTGTGTGTGTGTGTGTGTGTGTGTGTGTGTGTGTGTGTGTGTGTGTGTGATGGATCCGTGGACAGCCCCCCAGGCTCCTCAGTACATGGAGCATCCTCCTTTGGGTCTTTGTTAATCCTTGCCCTGTCTCACAAAAGATGGCCTTTTACCACATCCTCCTGCTTCTTATTGTCTTTAAGCACCTAAGAGGACATGTTAGCTATAGCTATGTTGCTTACTTTTTGAAACAACCTTCCAGGATTCTTTGTTGTTGAATGAATGTAATAGACTTCGTATCATTGTATTCCAGGCCCTGAAAATATGCTCCCTACCTGTATATTTGTCTGAATCTCCCAAAGTAGGCTCCCAGCCTATATCATAGTCTTCCCCCCGTCCACTGCACCTCTCCACCCCAGTTTTATTTTCTGTTACTGAGACGGTGAGCGTGTTAGTGTGTACCCCGAGGAGACAGCTGAAATAAATGATTAGGTATTGGAAGGGTTTTGTATAACAAGTTTATTCTTGATGAGAAGAAATTAGAAACCATTGTGACTTGGAGAAACTTCATTGTCTTTAAACGATCATTATAAGAATGACAGAGTGATGAGTGACCCCCAGTAGTCCAGGAGGAGAGGGGAATAACAGAGACACGTGGTAGAGATGAAGGTGATGGGCGCACTGAAGCATCAGTGTTTCAGGAAGGCTGGGGAGAGAGCAACAGATAAAAAGTGCAGCTGAGGAGAAGTTGGAGTGAAGAAAACTATTGGGAATTTCCCCCCAATGAAAATTGAGGTGAACCCTGTGGTATTTTTTTCCTCTCCTTAAAGTAGAGTTAAAATAAGATTTTAAGTGGCATTTGTTGTGGTAGTTAGATGGTAGGAGGGAAAAGTCTAAGAAAGACCGGGTTGGGGTGGGGTGGGGAGTTGCCCTCTTGGACCTTGAGACTTTTGATATTTGGGGATGGCCTTGGTTTTCAGAGCTTCTTGTGGAACTAAGTATGAGGGTACTTGCCTAAAAAATCTGGAGGTAAAATGCAATATCCTGATATAAAATAATTTGTCACAGAATTCTTTTTTGGAATTCATCTTTAGGAGCATTATGCCTCTGTCCTAGTCCTCTTGTATGTACAGGAACAGACTCTTGGACAAGGTCAAACACAGCAACCTCATGTTGAATCTACACTGAAAGGGGTTGTATTTATCAGGTTAAAAGTATTTTCCATGGTAGTTTTTTCTTACTAAGTCTAAAGGATGTTTTACATGCTTTTTTTGAATAAGACTGAGCAATAATTGGGTAGTAGGGAGCAATTTTTGGAGGCATTCATTTGTGAGATTCAAGACATGAATTCTGTGAGAAAGTATCATAAAAACAAAATGCATAGTGTATAGATGGAGAATGAAACTGTACTAAAAATTTCTTGAGGGCAGCCTGACCAGACAGTCTACAAATGATACATCCTGTCCCCTGCGATTTTCAGTGATGAGTTTCCTCTTGTTCCTTTACTCCTCACAAGAATCTCTACAATGGTGTTTTTGGGGTCCTGGTATGATGAGGATGCTACATCCAAGTGATTGTTGAGAGTCAGCAGTGGGTAGTTTTATTTCCCCAGGTTAAAAACTCTTATTTAGATCTGTAGTCATTGCAAGGACCCTCTTCCATAAATGACGTCTCCTACTATGCTGTCACTGGATTTAAAGCAAAAGGTCTTTTAATCGCGGAGATCAGTTATAAAGCCAACCACTTCGTGTGTAACATTTGTTATCCTTTTGTCTTTTCAGCCGTGTGGTTCTGCCATGTTCAGTTCAAGAGGTAAGTCTTGCTTACATACTTTATTTTGATATGCTAATCTGAGGTCATATTTTGATTTACGTTGCCATATGTGACAGTGAATTATGATGTGTTAGAGACAATTAATTGTAAATGAATACCTGTTACTCTGCCTGGTTCTGGAAGAGTCTGAGAACGCTGACCAGCTTGTCCGATGCAGTGTGTCAGAGAATGGAGGTTCCAGCCGCAACCTGGGCATTTTAGGGTTAAGTCACTGGCTGCTTGGAGTAACCGCCTACTTTACTGTTGGATATTTTAAACATTTCTCATTACTTTAAACCAAAATATGCTTTCCTGTAAAGTCTGCCTGCTGTTTACAGTTCCTTCCACGTGAGCAGAAAGGGAAGGAAGGAAGCCTGTTCTCTCTCACCCTCGGTGGCCCTGCAGGGTAACTTTTGGCAGTTCTCTTCCCTCTCCTTGGCCCTTTGTTGCACCTTCTCTGCCTGCGGTCCCAAGGCGAAGCATTCCCAGCACAGAGATGTGGCCGGGGTAACAGGGCCTCCAGACTTCCTCGCCAGCGCGTCTCGCTGCTGCGTATGCTGCACTTGTTGCTCTCAGCCGGAACAGTGTTCTGCACAGGAGCGCAAGAGGCCGCACGGTACAGAAAGTCATCACCTGTTCAGAAAGCCGCGTGTCTTGCGGACGCAGCTCTCAGTAGTACAGCTAGGAGTGGAGATAAAAGCAGAGACGGCTCCTGAGAAATCAAGGTCCACGGAGCAAAACCCGCGAGGGCCTTGGGGTCCTCCTGTGACTTGCTCGCAGCTTGTGCTCCTCAGTTATCTGGGCTTCCTAGAGGCGAGACTCAACTGGAACCACTGGATTGGAGTGGAAGGAAACAAAGGATAACCTGAGATGTGACGGCTGACAGGAGGCAGGCGGGAAGAAATGCAGGAGCTGAGAACGAGCAGCCGCCTGGCGCTGCTGGTGTAGACTTGAACACAGCCGCAAGTGCCTCAGTAGGCTCTGAGCTTTCAAGTGTATTAGAGCACTCAGATAAGCCAGGCACCCCAAATCTTTACTCGTACAGTTGTTTGAACTTGAACTTGAATGTGGAATTTGACTTTCTTTTCTTTTGGTTTCAACTAGTTGGATCAACTTGTTGAAATCTTTTGAGTCTTCTGTTATTGTCACCCAGAATAATCTCAGCTTTTTGTTATATTCAGACTTAACATGCCTCCTGTCTTTGTTTAAGTTCTTCTTAAAAATGAGATTGAAAGCCTAGTGGCATGTGACAAGTTATCATTCCATTAATAACATATTTTTGAACACTGTTGTTTCTGTGTAAATTTTTGTTACTCTGTTTCTAACCAAGATCAAATTTATCCTCAGACTTAGAGACATTTTAATCCTATTTTTAAAATATGACAGTGTTGAAAAGTGTATTTTGAAGGACTTAAGGATTGTAGCATTCCTGGACTAACTGGTGATCTGTCAGAAAAACCAGAAGAAAGAAGACAGCCCTTTCTGTAGTCTGAAATCTCTATAAAAACTGATTTTTGACGTATTTAAGAAATGTGTTTGGTTCCAGCTTCCTAAACCTTTGCAAATTTGTGTGTTTGTGTATTTGAATTAACCGTCAATATAGCATCATATTTCCATGGACTTTTTTAGATAGGACTATTTGCTGAGCTTACAACCACCCTGATTTTTTGTTCCTCAAAATAAAATGTTAGTTTTGAATTATTAGTTTTTAGAGGTAGCCTTTCTTTGAAAATATGCTTTAAAAAAAAAGAGGAAAAAAAAAAAAAAACATTTCTTCAGGTTCTTATCATTAGAAGGAAGAAATTTAGCCAAATTGGAAGAGATTGGAAATGGTGCCATGACTGAGTCCCTGGAACGCATTAGAATGCAGGAACTTTGCTTTTTATCATTCGTTGGAACTGTTGGAAGTCCCAGATGGGCGTGGGATAGTGCTGTCCACTCACAGGTGTTGGTGCAAGCCAGCGAGAATTCTCATTCACTCTAGAGTGAAAGAGAAAGCACTGTCAGCAATTTCTTGCCTTTTCATGTTAATACTTGTATATTTATACTTAAAAACCAGTTTCCTTTTACTGGAGGACTTCACAGTTAACAGTTCAGACCCTAGATACCCAATACTGTTTGTGCTTAGGTGGACCAGAGCCAAATCAGGCATGTACATACATGACCATGGAAAATAAGACCCCAGAGGTCTACTAAAGTTTGCACTGTAATGGTTCTTGGTATTTGCAGGCTTTTATTATCACTTTATAGCCCTCCTCATTATTGAGAACGGTATTCTGATTGCTCAGCTTTCTTTTTTCGCGAAGAAGTAACAGGTACATTCCTGTCGTACCTTCTTCAGGATTTTGTGAAATAAAGTGAGATGTCACAGATGTCAAAATGATTTTGAAAATGTGAATGCATCTTTATTATTCCAAAAAAAATGCATCTCGACATTGAAACAAGTGGATAGTATGTATTAAAGCACCAGAATATTTGTAACTAACAGTTTTCCTAAATCATGCAAATCTTGTAAACTATTACAGTTTCTTGAAGCTGTATGATCATCTGGTGTTCATCTCTCCACACATACTAATTTCTCATCTGAGTCACGTTTTCATGTGGAACATATGTACTCAGTGGTTGGGATGTGCTTTTCTGTATCTGCAGAAAGATTTTAGCACAGGAAGTTTTTGCAGTTACTGCTGACTTACTGAAGTTGGGTACTCTTTGATATTTCAGTATCAGGTTGGGCAGCTTTACTCTGTGGCAGAAGCCAGTAAGAATGAGACTGGTGGTGGAGAAGGAATTGAAGTCTTAAAGAATGAACCTTATGAAAAGGATGGAGAAAAGGGACAGTATACACACAAAATTTATCACCTAAAGAGGTAAGCAGGGTGTTTGCATTTGGTGCTTAGTCATCATATTAGATAATCACACTTTGACTATCCAGCCACTTATTAAGCATCTAACTACCTAATTGACTATTGGGTGTTTTTTTATTCTGACAATATGTTGCATTTTAATTTTTAAGAGCATTCCTCTCCTTTATTACTTCTAAATTATGAAGTGATCTGTCTGCTTATTAAAAAAATTCAAAAAGAAGATGATAAGTTAAAAACTTAGTACCCACCTTGTGTTATCACAAATCCATATCCCTGGAGAGAAACTAGAAACAACTTAAACATTTGTCCCTGCAGATCGTTTTCTACACATATTCAAAGAAATTTTTAAGAAACATGAAAATGTCACCTGTGTCGTTTCTTGCTGTCCACAGCAAACAGGATCATACCACACGCACGGTTCTGCACCCTGCATTAGCTTTTATCCAGTGATACCTCGTTATCATCCTTCCGTGTTGTTATCATTTAATGCCCTTTCTTTATTTTCAAAGCTGAGTAAAACGTCTTGGGGTGGCCATAAGCACAGTTGGCTTAACCATTCTCTAAATAAGTTGATTTAGGTGTTTTAGGTATTTGCCTTCTTGTCTTTTGCAGGTAATGTTTCTGTGAAGGTGGCTGTGCATAAGTCTTTATGCCTTAGGTTCCTGTGTCTCTGGAAGAAGTTTGTTACAGTAGGATTGCTGGAAGCCCATGCTCTGTTAAAGTTTTGGTATTATTGCCAGATTGCCTTCCAAGAATTTGAGGGCATTCGTTTCCCCATAGTTTTCTTTTTAATTTTTGCCAATTTGATGCACAGAAAATAGCCTCTTGTTTAAATTTGTATTTCTCTATCAGTGATGTTAAATGTTCTTTTGTATTAACTGGCCCTTTGAATTTATTGCGTGACTTGACCATTCAGATCCTTTGTTCATTGTTTTTATCTCTTAGTTTGCAGTTCTCCTAAGTTTGGCAGTTTGATCTCTGTTTTTTTGTATAGATATTTTAAGATAGAAAATACATACTAATACTTGCGTAAGGGCAGAAGATCAGCAATGGTTTTTAAGAGTGTCTTGTCAGTAGTGTCTGTTCTCCACAGTTTATCAGAGGAGGAGGGAATCTGCTCTGCACTGAGCTTTCTCTCTTCATATTGATTCACGCTGGGGTTTTGTAGAGCCTTTTAAGGGTGTGGATGAGCTGTGATGATTCGTATTTTTCATAATTCTCTCAGTTTAAGGCTGTTGCTTTGTTTATAATGACACATGAATATAAAGTGGGTCGTCACTTTGTAGAAGCTTCAGTTTTACTTTGATGTTATCTTAGAATGCAGCATTTCTTTGTTTCTGCTGCAGGTTTGAGTGAGGGCAATAACTTTGATTAATCAATTTTCCAAAGACTGTGTTATTCATGGTTTCTTTTAATTCATTAGCACCTGAAGTATATCTAAAAATGTGCCTTTTGAGAAATTTTAGTGTTCTTCATGGTATAACCAATATAGTATTCATAGTATTGAATTTATACTCAGTTTTACTTTTCTAGCACTTGACATTTACTCATTCACTGAATTTCACCAATACATAAGAAAACCTCCCTTTATCATCACCAGTAAACTCTCTGGGGCATCTAAAATAAACCAGAACGTCTGATACAGGCCTTTGAGATGGGCCCTGCGTGCTCTGTCTGCTCTCTGCCCGCCTCACCATGCTAAGCTTGTGTCCCCCTGTTCTTTCTTGGCCAGCCTTCGCCACGCTGGAGGCCTCCGAGTGGCCCTTTGGTCGTGCGGGTCCCTCTGCCCGCTCTGTGATCGCTGTCTCTGGGTGTCGCTGGCCCTCAGGTCCCTGCTGCAGTTCCCTGAGCCTCCCTCACCTCTTCTGAGCACCTTTGCCTCCCGTGCTCACTGGCCTACTGCCGTGTTCCTTAAACTCATGGCACTTTAGGAACGCTGCTTCTCTTTGCCTTTTGTTGTCTGCTGACCTATTTTCCGCTTCCCTCTTGGGAAGGTGAGCTCCAGGTAGGAATTGTCCCTGTTTGTACACTGTTATTTACATGGTCCCTGGCACAGTGGACAGTCAGTAAATACTTGAGTGGATCAAGGAACGAGGTCTCCATTGTACGTAAGGTGTATTTCAGTTGATTATAAAGTGAAAGATTACTTACTCAAGAAGACGTAAACTTTCCATTGGGGAAAGTGCAGTTTGAAATGATTTGCCAAGGTATTATCTATCTTAGGAACAGGATTTTCTTTTTTAAAGTTGGCTCCTGCGTCAGGAGAAGCTACATGTACACTACGGTCATTTATTATGTCTCTTTTAAATCACGTAAGCCCTCTGTTTTCTTCTCCCACTCTAACCAAGGTATCTTACTGCACAATACACAGATTCACAGCCATTAGTACGTCGAGGTTAGATTTGATATTGATAACACAATTGATGAAACACTTCAGTTGAATTTTAACATGAACTTAAATATTCTTATTTTGTATTCAGAGATGGGGTGGTGGAAGGCTGTGCACTGGCAAAGAATGTTTGTGCAACTGGACATGATACTGTGGCTAACATTTAAACTCTGTGATTGAGCTGTGTTTACCTTGAGGTAAGCACTGTCACAGATACTAGTTTATTGTGAGAGGACATTTTGTGACTAGTTTGGAGTAACAAGAGGATGCATGTCCTTTTTAGTTTGTTTTTGAAGGTCTAGCTCTGTTTTGTTAATTTGGCTACTATTTCTCCTTTTTCTGAGACTAAGCTTCCAAAACAGAGTCTCCTGCATGTTGCTGAAGTGACTTCCTCAGTGACCCTGAGGAGGAGAATGAGGTATACACTTTCTCTTGTGTATAAATGGCACCTCTGACTTGTCTTGTTAGCAATATGTTGAAGTTGCCCTTGATGAAAATTCTTCTCCTTTGAAATAGAATTGAAATTTTATTGTATTTATTCCATGTGTGCATTTCCTCTAAATGTAGTCAGTTCATGTTCTCATATTAAATGTGAAAAGCCAGTAAATGTGAAACAAAACTAGTTCAGAGGTTTGCTTATGTTTGTTATAGTTGTTCGGCTGCCGCATTGTGTCCCACTCTCTGCTGCCCTGTGGGCTGCCGCACGCCAGGCTCCCCTGTGCTTCGCTGTCTCCTGGAGTTTGCTCATCATGTTCATGTCTGTTGAGTCGGTGATGCTATCTAATGATCTCATTCTCTGGCACCCTCTTCTTTTGCCTTCAGTCTTTCCCAGCATCAGGGTCTCTTCCAGTGAGTCAGGTCTCTACATCAGGGGGCCAAAGTATTGGAGCTTCAGCTTCAGCAACAGTCCTTGCAGTGAATATTCAGGACTGATCTCCTTTAGGATGGACTGGTTGGATCTCCTTGCTGTCCAAGGGACTCTCAAGAATCTTCTCCAACACCACAGTTGAAAAGCATCAGTTCTTTGGCGCTCAGCTTTCTTTATAGTCGACCTCTCACACCTGCACATGACTACTGGAAAAAACCATAGCTTTGACTATACAGACCTTTGTCTGCAAAGTGATGTCTCTGCTTTTTAATATGCATTCTAGGTTTGTGATATATTTCCTTCCAAGGAGCAAGCGTCTTTAATTTCATGGCTGCAGTCACCGACCGCGGTGATTTTTGGAACCCGAGAAAATAAAATTTGCCACTGTTTCCACTTTTTCCCCATCTATTTGCCATGAGGTGATGGGACCAGATGCCATGATCTCAGTTTTTTGCATGTTGAGTTCCAAGCCAGCTTTTTCACTGTTCACTTTCACACTCATCAAGAGGCTCTTTTAGTTCCCGCTTCACTTTCTGCTATTAAAGTGGTGTCATCTGCATATCTGAGGTTGTTGATATTTCTCCTAGCAATCTTGATTCCAGCTTGGGATTCATCCAGCCTGGCATTTCACATGATATACTTTGCAAAGTGACAATACATAGCCTTGACATACTCCTTTCCCAGTTTTGAACAGATCTCTTGTTCCATGTCTGATTCTGACTGTTGCTTCTTCACCCGTATACAGGTTTCTCAGGGGACAGGTAAGGTGATCTGGTATTCCCATCACTTGATGAATTTTCCACAGTTGTTGTGATCCACACATTCAAATGCTTTAATGTAGTCAGTGAAGCAGAAGTAGATGTTCTTCTGGAATTCCCTTGCTTTCTCTCTGATCCAACGAATGTTGGCAATTTGATCTTTGGTTCGTCTGCCTTTTCTAAATCCAGCTTGAACATCTGGAAGTTCTTGGTTCACATACTGTTGAAACCTACCTTGAAGGATTTTGAGCATTACCTTGCTAGAACTTGAAATGAATGCACTTCTACAGTAGTTTGAACATTCTTTGGCATTGCCCTTCTTTGAGATTGGAATGAAAACTGACCTTTTCCTTTGCAGTCCTATGGCCATTGCCAAGCTTTCCAAATTTGGTGACATATTGAGTGCAGCACTTTAACAGCATCATCTTTTAGGATTTGAAAGAGCTCATCTGGAATCCATCATTTCCACTGGTTCTGTTTGTAGTAATGCTTCCTAAGGCCCACTTGACTTCACACTCTAGGATGTCTGGCTCTAGGTGAGTGACCACACCAGTGTGGTTATCTGGTCATTAAGACCTTTCTGGTATAGTTCTGTGTTTTCTTGCTATCTCTTTTTAATCTTTTCTGCTTCTGTTAGTTCTTCTGTTAGATCCTTACTGTTTCTGTCCTTTATTGTGCCCATCCTTGCATGAAACTAAGTCAAACATAAAATGAGTTGAAATACACATGGTAGAAAAAGCATCCTAGAATTAAAATAATAGGCATTTGGAAGCACGATAAAGAAATACTAAAATTTTTTTAGAGATTGGTATTATGCTGACCTTCAGTAGCTGATTGCCAAGTTTCTTGTGTCAGCAAATTTTGAAACTTGATGAATATTAAGGTTTTTAGAATATTGGGCACTATAGAAATAGAATAATTAAGAATATTTTAAGAATTATTTTAGAATAATTAAGAATATGCACTCTTGGGCATACTGTGTGTGTGTGATAATGTGATAGTAATACCTCAGCTTTTCCAATGATTTAAAGATTTAACTTGACACAATAGTAGGAGTTTCAAACCATAGCATTCTTTTTATTTGGCCATGCCATGTCGCTTGTTGGCTCTTAGTTCCCTGACCAGGGATCAGACCTAGGCCCTGGCAATGAAAGTGCCACGTCCTAACCACAGGACAGCCAGGGAATTCCTCAACTGCACCATTCTTGCGTACTGCAGAGGCAAGGAAGGGGCTGTGCGCACTGCCCTCTGTGGTTACACGGCACTCTGGCTGCTGTGGGGCTCATTCCACCTTCCTTGCTTAGCTTCTGAAATTCAGCGTAGGAGTATTTCTGATCAACTGCGCAGTCTTACTGTGGGGCTGCTCTTCTTTCTCTTAGTTTAGGAAATTAAGTTGTGCTTAAGTTTTCAGAAAGCAGCTCTGATGGAAAGAATATACATAGGGCTTCAAGTTGGAGAATATCATTCTGACATTGTTATTTAGCTACTTAAATGCTGGTTATATGAAATAATGAATTAATGGTTAATTCATAGTGTTATCGGGGGATTAAAGTGAAGAATGGCATATAAAAGCACCCAGCTAGCTCAGTGGTATCAAGAATCCACCTGCCAGTGCAGGAGACATGGGTTCCATCCCTGGGTCAGGAGGATCCCCTGGAGGAGGAAACGGCAACCCAGCTCCAGTATTCTTGCCTGGGAAATCCGTGGACAGAGGAACCTGGAGGGCTCCAGTGCACAGGGTTGCAGAGAGTCGGACACGACTGAGCAACTAAACAACAGCACCCGCAGCTGCCGTTCAGTCAGCCCTCGCTGCACTGTGCTTAACACGGTACAGACGCTGGCTGGCGGGACCCTCCCAGTTCCCGCAGAGCACGTGATGTGGACCCCATTCAACACAGGAGGAAGTTCAGAGCGCCCCGTGACGCGACATGCTCCAGGCCACACAGCTGCTGCAGGGCGACGTGGGGTTTGAATCCCATCTGTGGGAAGCCCGCGCTCGTAAGAGTGTCTGTGCCGTAGGCGCCAGTCAGGAAAACAGTCATTTCGCTGGCATTGCTGTGAAGACTGCTAAAGCTAATGTTCCCTGCTTGTTAAAGCTAACTTTCCAGTTGTGTGTTCTGTTAGTGGTCTGTCTGTGGTTGTGCTTTGCCCACTTATCTGTTGGGATCTTTCCTGATAATCTCATGAATTTGCACAAGCTCATCATGTGTTAGTTACATAGTTAACCTGTCTGATCTGATCAGATCTGAGGCTGCAGTTGACATTTATTTTCCAGGTTGACACAATTTTATACTTAGGTAGGTTTGCCTATCTTCCTCTGTTCGCGGATCCTTCATATTATCATTTTTAAGTTTTTTCTGTAAAATGTGTTCACAGGCTTTTATTCTGAGTTCATTACCTTATTCGAGAGACTCTCTATTATGTTAAGAAACAGTGTGGTGTGGTCTGATTGCCAGAGACAGCTTCCGTGTCACACGCAGGTTGAACAGCTTCAGTTAACTCTTAGGTCTCGTATTATGGGAGTAGGTCAAAAGCCGTAAGAAAGAATTACTTCTGTTTAAAAGCACAGTCATTTTGTTGCCTCTACATTAATTTTATACTTGAGTACTCTGAAACAGTCTGATGGACGCCAACAAAGAAGTAGTGATGCTGTTGAGAATATATCCAGTGTTTCTCTCCTCCCAGCAAAGTCCCTGCGTTCGTGAGGATGATCGCTCCCGAGGGCTCCTTGGTATTTCACGAGAAAGCCTGGAACGCATACCCCTACTGTAGAACAAGTAAGTCTGGTTCCCAGAAACCGTCTCCCCCCTCTGCCCTGCACTCCCGGGGTCCACACCTTAGGGAAGGGTGACACCACTGGGGCCTTCTGCGGGGGGTTGCTGCACAAGGTGTGGCAGGAAAGCAGCTGCAGGGGTCCCTCCCCCAAGCCTTGGTGAGGGACACAGTTCCTTCCCAGATGACAGGCACCCTGAGATCCTTGTTGACCAAGCAGGCTCCACGGGCAGCAGATAAAAGGAATACAGAAATCTTAAAGGTTACCCTCACACGCAAGCATTGTTTGATGTAGTTTCAACAGTATTTTGCTTCCATTGCCACGTGGTGGAACCGTTTCCTATTGTTTGTTCCGTCAGCCTTATAAATGGTGTTTTGCTCTTGTGACATTATTCCTTTTACCGTTGTTTTAAAATTACTTAAAATGATTAGATTGCAACTCCACAGTCTTAACATATCCCATAGTGTCGCTTGTTTAGAGATTGTGTTTTGCAGATCTAAACCAAATGTTCTGTGTTGGCAGATAGTTTAATCTTTGTGACATTAATATTGTGGCAGACTCTTTTGGTTCTGATTATAATATTCTGAAAATTTTTCCTCCTTTGTTGCCTACCTGTTCCGGTATGCCTCAGTTGTAACGGTGAGTAAAACTGTTTCTGTATCACATAGTCTTCATCTTTAAACTTCGCCCTATGTAGTAATTACTTTAGCTATCTGTTGCTTTATTTCCCTAAAACTGCCCACCGCTGCATGGCCCTTCTCTGTCTCCAGACCCCAGCTTACACTCCACCATGTACTCCACTATTACGGGGCTCTTTGCAGCCTTACCTCGACCTCTCCCCCTTGATTTTATTTTGCTTCTGCAACTTGCTCTGAATGCCACATCCGCTCAGCACAGCTCACAGCTTCTTCAGTGTTAGCCCTGTGCGCTGCATGTCAGGCAGGGTGTGCACGTTATTTAAATGCATGTTGGCTTGGCCTGACAAGTCTAACAGTCGGCAGCTAATGACTCTCTGTCACCTGAGGACCAGTCTTCTTGTAGAGTCCGAGCGCGGACGCTTGTGCCTGGGGAACGCTCCTGCAGACACAAGCCCGAGAACCGGCGAAAGGTCACTGTCATTTTGCTGTTCTGTTTTCCGCAGAATGAATATATGAAAGATGATTTCTTCATTAAAATTGAAACATGGCACAAACCAGACTTGGGAACATTAGAAAATGTAAGTTTTTGACTCTGGGCTTTCAGTGTAGAAGGCCTCCGAAATGGGGATACCACAGTCTTGTGTCATCGCCAGCATGATGCCAGCGGCCTCAGATGAGCGCCCAGCCAGGCTGGTGCGTGTCAGACTGCCGCCGTGGGGCAGGCTTGCCGCCAGAAACCAGTGGGCCTTCCTTGTCAGGCCCCTTGCCTTGGTGTGCGAGTGAACTTGGTGAGGCCGCTGTTTTTATCAGTAACTCTCTTTATCTGGGATTGGGAGAGGGTAGGTAAACAAAACTCACAGATAATCCTTAGGCCAGTTTCAGCTGTTAATTAAAAAAAAAGTTTTTTTTTCATCTCTGTATTTGCCAGCGCTCCTGTGCATAGCAAAATTGATTGCTTTAATTTTCACCTCCATTCCATTTGGCCTGAATTATTGGTTGATTTCAGAGAAATGCCCAAAAGGCAGGAAGGAAGAAGGTATTTTGAATAATTTACAAAAATGTTGAAACGCTCCTGACTTACAAATTGGTGCACTTTTACCCCTCAACTGAATTACCAGAAAGTCGGTTATGACTTGGTATAGCTTCTAACTTTTGGTGAGGTGTAGCAGGGAGCTTGGGAGGGCGTCTGTGTCTGCTGTAGGTTGATGCCCTGGCCCAGGGGTTCTCAGGCGCTTGGTCCCTGGACCAGCAAGCAGTGGCGTCGGGGAACTTGTTGGAAGTGCCGATGCTCAGGCCTCACTCCGTACACGCTGGATCAGAGTCTCTGGGGGTGGGGCCCTGCAATCTGTTTTCTGGGGGGCATTCCAGTTTGAGAACGACCGTTGAAACGTTTTGATAACGCTCTTACGGGAGAGTAAGTTTATGGGTAATGGTGGTAGAGTATGTTTTTCCTCTGCTTTTCTGTTACTGGTGCCAATCAAAGGAACTTTTGAGCTATAACTTAGAGTATTTAACTTGCGTTTTTCTTCAAGATGATCACTTACTTGTATTTTTTTTTTTTCAACAATAACTAAAATTTAGAGTCTGAATGAGGTATTTTGGTATGCTTTAGTCTATATGATTTAATTTGCCATCTTTAGTGTTCAAATGGGCCTATCTGGCAATTTTTAAACAGTTCTTTATGGGTTCATTGATGGAATTTCAGAAGTAAATGATTGAATGACATGAGGTATAGAGGAATTGACATTCTACTGAAGCGGAATACCTTTAGAGTGAATCAAGTTCAGGAGAGGTTTTCGAGCTTACAGTGCAGCTTCTTAAAATCTAATTATTATGTCACTTTCTATTTGTCTAGGGCTTAGAGGTTATAAGGACTTTGTCATGTATCAGTTGGGTTAAACATAGGTGAGGTTTATTTTTTGTATTAGTCATCTCTAAGAATTACCAGGAAATAATGATGACCGATTTCTGTGAATTTGGCAGCATTCTCTTCCCTCCCTCCAGCCTTCAGACAGCTGATTTAATGAAACAGCAGCTTGGGTTGTTTTTATTATGGCTCTTGATATACTCTGAGAGACTCAAGATAAAGATTATATATGGAAGCATACTAGTTTTACCTAACGAGAAGAGTCTTAAGCTGGCCTTGTTTCCTTTCTGTCATTTGTAGGTACACGGTCTAGATCCGAACACGTGGAAAACGGTTGAAATTGTCCACATAGATATTGCAGATCGAAGTCAAGTCGAACCAGCAGTAAGTACTACGTACAGCTTGATAACATTTTCACCTGTTACCTCTTACCTCTAAAAGTTCTTTTATTTGATTCTTGTGTGGCCTCCCTTTCTACTCTGAAATAAGTCTGGAGCTCAGCTCTGGGTCCAGAAGGAGGTCAGAGCAGCACGCGAGATGAGAGAGCAGCAGTGGGGGTGGTTTGTTTCTCGTGTGGATGTCACCTTCGCACAGGTGATCCCTTTAAGAGGTCTCAGTATACCTGGGGGACATAGGGGTTTGCTTTCATTGAGAGGAAAAAAAAAAAATTATTTTACAAGAGTTCTCTTCAGTTGCTTTAGATACCATGGGTCCCTTATATATTTAAAGTCTGATTAAGAGAGCAGAATTTTAACTTAACAAACTTTCAGTATCAGTTCAGTCTCTCAGTCTTGTCTGACTCTGTGACCCCATGGACTGCAGCACGCCAGGCTTCCCTCTTCATCACCAACTCCTAGAGCTTGCTCACACTCAGGTCCATCCAGTCGGTGATGCCATCCAACCATCTCATCCTCTGTTGTCCCCTTCTCTTCCTGCCTTTAATCTTTCCCAGCATCAGTGTCTTTTCGAAGGAATCAGTTCTTCATATCAGGTGGCCATAGTATTGGAGCTTCAGCTTCAGTATCAGTCCCTTCAGTATTCAGGGTTGACTTCCTTTGGGACTGACTGCTTTGACCTCCTAGCAGGCCAAGGGACTGGTCTTCTCCAGCAGCACAGTTCAGAAACATCAGTTCTTCGGCGCTCAGCTTTCTGTATTCTCCAACTCTCACATCCATACGTGACTGCTGGAAATACCACAGCTTTGACTAGACAGACGTTTGTCAGCAAAGTAATGTCTCTGCTTTTTCATATGCTGTCTAGATTGGTCATAGTTTTTCTTCCAAGGAGCAAACATCTTTTAATTTCATGGCTACAGTCACCACCTGCAGTGATTTTGGAGCCCAAGAAAATAAAAGTCTGTCACTGTTTCCATTGTTTCCCCATCTATTTGCCATGAAGTGATGGGACCAGATGCCATGATCTTAGTTTTCTGAATGTTGGATTTTAAGCCAACTTTTTTCACTCTCCTCTTTCAGTAGCTTAGGGCTAAAGTTGTCATTTGTGGGAAACAGTTGATGGTAGAATATCCCAGTTTAACAGTTGTGTAGCTTTCACTTTTGCGTCTTACTGGATGTAGATATTTGTGCTCTAGACTTTTAACTTAATTTAAAAAAATAATTGTTTTCACCTGCAAAGGATGCTTTATTCCTCACCAGCCCCACCCCCCTACCAGCAATTAAGACCCTTGTTATTTCTTTACCCCAGTCAGTGTTAACTGGGTTCTCACAGTATGTGGGGCACGGCTGTGGCCTCTCTACGTGCTGAAACTCTACAGTAAGAGCGGCACCTCTCGGTTTATCATGTTAGCACATGTTCAGTTAGGGTCCCTTCCCATTTCAGTTTTGGTACTTATTCCCTGAACTTGAGCAGTGTTGTAAGATGAACCAAAAAAAAAACCTAATAAATGTCTGGTTTTGCCATTGAAATTGAAAGGTAAGCTTTCAAAAACAAAGTTTGGACCTCTTCTCTTAAATCACCGGGGTGGGGACCACCCACAGTGACCCTCTGCTCAGCCAGGTCCTGTTCTCTTCAGGACCCCCTCCCTGATCAGAGCTGTGAGCACTGATTAGGGCCCCTTGTCATAGAAATTCTGAAGTTTTAGTTGTGCTGTCATTTAAGTTATTTTAGTTTCAGAAATATTTTCACCTCTGAAGTTATCTCGGACTATTTTTTATCCTTAGAAATGAATGTATGTTCTCTTTTAGCAACCACATTCAGTTGTCTGTCTGGCCCCTTATTGCTTTTGGTATCTCTTCTAGCCACGAGCTTTGTTTGTGGGATGGTGGTGACAGGGTGGAGGATGACTTGGTGTGGGTGACTTGATGGCTCGGTTGGAAGAGCTCAGATGCCCGGAGCAGCAGTACGTGCAGCCCATGGGGTTGGGTGCTCCTGGGAAGGCGTTCAGACCCTACTGTGGGTGTCTGACAAAGATGTGCTGGCTACAGAAGTGGTCCAGCCTGTTACTCAGAGGTTTGCATTCCAGGTTGTTCTGCCGCAGAGCTCGGGGCGCCTCTTTCTTCCGGGGCCACCGGAATGGTTTTTGTTCCTGTCCTCGGGCCACAGTGGGCCCCCAGTCAGTGTTTGCCGGCGGGCGTGCAAGGGGAAAGGACAGTTCAGCCGACCGTGCAGTAGCCCTGGAGGCAGGCGTCCCCTTCCTTCCACCCCAGCCTCGCCCCCAGAGGGGAGGGCAGGTGCTGTGTGGTGGCTGCGCTGCCCCAGTGGCTCCGGGTGCAGGTCCCCGCGGTGCAGAGGCGCAGCAGAGGGCGGGCTCTTGGAAGGACGTGTGGGTGGATGGACAGGGAGAGAGGATGGTCGGGCAGGTGAGGACGGTCTGCATTGTGAGTCCAGGGCAGCGGTGCTGAGAACATGCAGTCAGAAACTAGATTGGCTTCAGATTCTGCGATTGCTGCCTGCTGGTTCCTTAGTTACTTAACCTCTCTGAGCCTGTTTTATCTTGTGTAAAATGGGGCTAATTACCTCACAGGGTTAAGCGTGAACACTTAGAGCTGTGCCTAGTGGAATAAATGTTTGCCGTCATGGTCATTATTCTTAGCAGGAGTTCTGAGAACCTGTGTACTGAGCATGGTTTGGGGAGTGAATAAGTGTGTGTGGTTTTCTTTTTCAGCATGCATAGCTCCCCTTTTCCAAGTTACCCTTTAATGATTAGTAAGATAATTGTTGTTGTTTTTTAGTTGCTCAGTCATGTCAGACTCTTTGTGACCCTATGGACTGGAGCCCTCCAGGTTCCTCTGTCCATGGGATTTCCCAGGCAAGAATACTGGAGTAGGTAGCCATTCCCTTCTCCAAGGAATCTTCCTGACCCAGGGATTGAACCCGTATCTCCTGCATTGCAGGCGGATTCTTTACCGCTTAGATACCAGGAAGTAAAAGTGTTACTCGCTCAGTCCTGTCCGAGTCTTTGCGACCCCTTGGACTGTAGAGCCCACCTGGGTCCTCTGTCCATGGAGTTCTCCAGACAGAAATACTGGAGTGGGTTGCCTTTGCCTTCTCCATAAGCCCAGTAAAATAATAGCCTGTTTCAAAAGTTTACTGATTTTACGGTACCTTTTTTTCTTTATTGTGATAAAATACATACTAGCCACTTTTAAACACGCAGTGGTGTGGAGTGCATTCACAGTGTTGTACGACCGTCACTGCCATCTAGCTCTCGAACATTCTCACCTCCCCGAAAGGACACTCTGTTCCCATCTCACCACACGGCTCCCTCCCCGCAGCCTTTGTGCCACTGAGTGTCTTCTGCCCCGTGGCCCTCTCTGTTGTGGATCTCTCATACAGGTGGGATCATTGCAGTGTCTGGCCTCTTGT
Source organism: Muntiacus reevesi (assembly GCF_963930625.1). Lineage (NCBI taxonomy): Eukaryota > Metazoa > Chordata > Mammalia > Artiodactyla > Cervidae > Muntiacus > Muntiacus reevesi. The sequence continues at coordinate 6,385,849 of NC_089261.1, forward strand.
CTGGCTTCTTTTGCTGTGGTGTAATGTCCCCAAGATGCATCCACCATGTAGGATGCGTCATCCGTCATTCCTTTTTATGGGTGAAGACTAGTCCAGTGTGTGAATACCACGTTTTGTTTATGCATTCTTCTCTTCATGGACATTTGGGTGCTTTTCACCCTCTGGCCATTGTAAGCAGTGCTGCCGTGAACCATGTGTCATAGAAGCGTTTCGTCTGTGTGTTTTCTCAAGTCGTGGAAACTACAAGTGCGAATGATATCCTGAAGGGATTCTCCGACCTTTGGACACTTAAAAAGAGAAAGAAAAGTCTCAACATGCATATTTTCTGCTATAAATGGGAAGAGGGGAAGGAATGCTGTGTGGTGGGAGGTGCGGGTGCCCTTGACAGTTTGGGGTGTGTGAGGGCCAAGGTGGGTGAGGCTGGGGTGGTCGAGAGCCCCTCGTGTGCCCTCTGCCGGCACGGACGGCTGCCCCCTACTCTCCCTTCAGGCCCCACCTGGTCTCTTGGGCCTCCTCTAGTTAGTGTTTGCATCAGGATTAGCTTCTGTTGCAAACACCTGCACCACCTAGCCAGCCTGCCTTCTTGCCAGGTTCAGTTTGGGTTTTCTGTTGAATGTATTTGTTCATTTGATTCTGCACTTTTATGTTCGTTGGAAATTAGAGCCCACAGTGTCAAAGGAGGCTCTAAGGACGCATTTGCATTTCTGAAAGGGCTGTGTTGTCATGGCGGTCAGCCCCTGTCTGGGGCTCAGTCTGTGCAGCTGGCACGCCCCCAGCAGCTCCTCGAGGTTGCTCCAGCGCCCTGCAGCAGCTCACACTCTGGGTGAGACAGACCCAGCACGGTGACGTGGTTCACGCGCGGTGGGGTCTGGGGTCCTTCCTCTCAGCCCATAGCCTGTGTGTCCTGCAGTCTGCTTCGGGGGGTTTCACCTTTCTTCGCGTCAGTCTTCCCCTCTTCTGCGTTTCAGCTCTTGTTTGTCTCATTGCTGCGTCTTGTTCTGTGTTCAGGAACCTGTCTGCCCTTCACCGAGTGGCTGCTTGTCAGTACTTGTCAAATGAGCTTAATGAGCCTGAGGGCAATGAAGAAACTAATTGCTTGCACCTGGGTGGCTCGGCGCGCCACTGCGCTCTCCCCGTACGTAGCTGTGGGCTTTCAGGAGCACGGCCTCGGTGGCAGGATTGCAGATGGGGGTCGCCTTAGCCCCAGCGAGTTCCACTTCTCGGAGTCGGTGCTCCTCAGTCTGAAGCAGTGCTGTTCAGCTGCTGAATCATGTCCAAGTCTTTGCACAGCACGCCAGGCTCCTCTGTCCTCGCGTTTGGTCAGATTCCTGTCCGTTTAGTCAGTGATGCTGTCTAATCATCTCATCCTCTGTCACCCCCTTCTCCTCCTGCTCCCAGTCTTTCCCAGCATCAGGGTCTTTTCCATTGAGTAGGCTCTTGCCATCGGGTGGTCGCAGTATTGGAGCTTTAGCTTCAGCAGCAGTCCTTCCAGTGAGTATTCAGGGTTGATCTCCTTTAGAATAGACCGGTTTCATCTCCCTGCAGTCCGAGGCACTCTCAGGAGTCTTCTCCAACACCACAGTTTGAAAGCATCAATTCTTCGGCGCTCAGCCTTCTTTATGATCCAGTTCTCATATCCACACATGACTACTGGAAAAACCATAGCTTTGACTAGATGGACGTTTTGTTGGCACAGTGATGTCTCTGCTTTTTAATATGCTGTCTAGGTTTGTCATAGCTTTCCTTCCCATGAGCAAGCGTCTTTTAATTTCTCGGCTACAGTCATTGCCTGCAATGAATTTGGACCCCAAGAAAATAAAATCTGTCGCTTCAGTGTGAAGTACCAAATACATAGACATAAGATTTTTATAAGGAAATGATCTAAAGTCTCAAATGTTTCTTCATTGGTGGGGAACTAATGTGAATGTGGTTCACCCGTATGGTGGAGTTCAGTGCAGTTTCCAGAAGGGAGTGAGCCTGTTTGTACTGATACCGAATCCTTCCAGATAATGAGGAGGGAACAGGATAATATCTATGTGCATGCATTTGCTTGCTTACGTATAGACAGTTGAGAAACATGTATAAGATGGTGGTGGTAATGGTGACTCTAGCTAGATGCGGGGGACAGGGTACAGGAGGCCGAGTCTGCAGAGGTGTGGACGGCGTAGGGGCACAACCTCTTCTCACTCAATGTAGGGTTTTCTTCTGCTGCATGACAGATCACCACAAATGGAGGGAGGGGTTGTGTAATGTAACCTCGTCAGGGGATGACAGCCCCTCACCTTTGCCTTAGTGACTTGGCTGGAAGCAAGTCACGGGCTCCACCTGTTCTCAGGGGAGGTGATTACACAAGATTATGACTCAGTGTGGGGAGAGGGGTCATCTTAGGATGTGACTGCCATACCAGCGATCACTTGTTAGTACCTGAAACTCGCTCTTTAAGGATAAACTGATGCTGGAGTTGGGAGCTTGGTAACTGTGAATGGGCCAAGGTGGATTTCCAGCAGGGAGAGCTGCAGGTGTGGAGATCCCTCCGTGCTCAGGCTGGTCCCTGAACTCCTGGAGGGTTTCCCTGGTGGCTCAGCTGGTGAAGGATCCGCCTGCAGTGCAGGAGACCTGGGTTTGATCCCACCCCAGTATTCTGGCCTGGAGAATTGCATGGACTGTGTAGTCCACGGGATCGCAAGAGTCAGACACAGCTGAATGACTTCACTTTAGTCTCAGTCCAACTTAATTCCTTGGTTTTCATTTTGTTTTTAATGAACCCTGGTTTTTCTTGAATGAGCTAATTTTTCTTAAAACACCTTAAACGGTTGAATTTCTGTCCTGCATATTGCTTGCTTTAAAAGAAACGGAAACAGTTGGTTAGTAATTTTGAGAGGGTACAGCCAAGTCTCCCAAATCAGGATAAATATGAATTGGGTCGAAGTTAAGAAACCAGAAAGTTGGGAGTGAAGCGTGAATCTTTTTACTCCACCTGGTGGGCGTCTTCCGTCACTGCAGGTGGATTTAATCCAAACAGCCCTGAACACCATTTTAGTTCAGAGCAACTGTTGACGACTTCGAGTGTCTAACTCTCAGTGCTGGTTTGCTGGTGTCAGACAGTTCTCATTGTGGACTTGCTGGGTTGGGTCATGCTGAGGTACCATATTTCACCATGCACGGAAGGGGTGTGATTAGATTCGCAGTGTCACTGATGCTCAGGTGGGGCCTTTGATGTCTTTACCTACTTGAAGGATGACATTGTCAAAATGACTCTGTGAACTTCTGCCAGTGTGACGCAGTCACCGAGTAGTTTGCTACAGGAATCATACGTACGTTTAAATTGATGGGTTACTTGGTTTTTTCCCTCGATGACTTAATGGGAAGTCTGCATGGGACTACTGCTCTGGCCAGTGTTTTCTGTAATTTTCTAGAAGGTACATCACTGCCTAATGAAACAAGTTGAGCAGTCTGCAATTCCTGTGTAAGTGTCCCCACCCGATCATCTTCTGGCCAAACAAAACAGACTTCTTGTTTCAGTGAAAAGAGGCATTAGAGTGACATACTAGGATGTTACGTTCTCTAAGAAGGAAGGTGCCTTCTGCTTGTAATTCCGGCAGCCAGTGAGCACACACCGCCGCCCCCACTCAGATCCTATGTCCCCTCAGCCTCCCACCCCTCCCCCATTTCAGATACAACCTGGACATCACTCCTAAAAAGCCTTCCTCAGTAAACCGGGTTCCCCTTGGGGGTCTGGACTGGACTGATCATCTCTGTGTTTCTAGGACCCAGCAAGGTGCTCATTGCCTATGTCAAGAGCTTTTCAATAAAGGTTTGGTGGGAAGGTGCAGATTTTTTCCCCTGTGTGGTATTGAAATTGTGGGGTGGAGTGGGCAACAGTTTGGAGGAAATGAAGTTTTTATTGTTCAAGTATTAAGTGAGCAGATGCTCCTTCAGCTCCTTCTTTACTAATCCTAGACCATGATGTATATATGATGTACCTTCAGTTCTAAAAGCTGTCCTTTCTACATGAGCAAATACCTTTCTGTCAGATTAAAAAGTGTTTCAGTTAGATCAGATTGTAAGGAGGAGTCAAGGTGTCTAGCATATATTCCAGTGGAATATAAGCTTCAAAGTATTTTTAATTTCTAAAGTTGTTCTTGATTCATAACCACAGTAAAAAGTTGAGAATTCTTTAAATGTTCTGATGAAATGCACATGCATATCTTCAACTCATTTCCAAAATATACACAAATGAGTCAGTTGACATCTGCTTCTGCTTTTTTTTTTTTTTAAGGTATAAATTTGAATCTGGCCCCTTTTAATCATCTCCAGCACTTTGTCTAAGTAGCTTCCCATGATTTGTATACAAAAGTCACTTCCCAGGAGAGGGAGACTCTTTAAAGTGTGAGCTGAAGTGTACACACGATTAACATCAGAGAGACCTTCGTTTTTGGAAGTAATTTGAAAGAAAATGAGCACGGTTTAAAAAAAGAAAAAAATTGGAACCACATTTTTAGGTATTTGTGTGTAACCAGAAAGGATTGTATCAGCCTTCCTCTATAGTCTTTGCTTCCTCTGAAGGACATGTATGGGACTTAATTTTTAGCATTTCCAATTCTTATTTCATAGAAAAAATGTTCAATTCAAATTTTTAAGGCCTCACAGTTGTAAAAGTGATACGTAGCTTAACGTCTGTTTTTTAGATATCAATAATAAGTAGATATTAATGGCATATAAGTATTAAGTTGGTCAGTAGATGTAGTTTAAAACTATAGCTCCATTCCAAATTAAAATGCAGCAAGTTTAAAGAATGATTTTTTCCTCCTCGTGTCAACATCTTGGGGTATATTTATTAAAGGTGAAAGATTTATCCTGAATGAGGCGTTTCAAAACCAAGAGTTGCCCAGTTTTGTAAGCTTGGTGTTGTTTATCTGAAGATGGTATTCCTAAAAGGAAGAGACAGATTTGAAACTCACAGGCTGTATTGATTCTAGGTCACAGACAGGATGTGCACGGTGTGGTCTGATCGATCAAGTCCTTGGTGGAGACTTCCTCGGAGAGGTCGGAGGGGCCCTTTCGCTGTGGGTGACCCAGTATGCTTGTACTTCTGAGATGAGGCTCAGATTTCATTCATATCTCTTCCTTCTTCCGACCTTTTTAACCCCCTTTTGCCCAGTTTGTCACTTCCAGCTCCTCATCCTTTCCTGCCATGAGTGTAACTGCCATAGTGGCCAGGTCAGCACCTCTGGGGCTCTGGACTCGGTCCAGCTCTCTCGCTGATCTCTGATTGCTCTTGAGAAGTGCTCTAATGCCCTGTTCACGGTGAACAGGGGTAGGGGTACTCTTCTGGGATTTTGGAAGCAGGGGGAATCTCAGTTGGAGGCCATGGTTGAGAGCATCCACACCAGTCATGAGTTGCACTGTTAAGGAGTTTGAGCCGAGTGAAGTGCTGTGACTTGCCATTACTGACGCAGGGCAGCCAGGACTCAAGAGCAGCGCCGCCGACTTACTCTTTCTAGAACGTCTCCCTGTATGTTGTTTCTTCCTTTGCATGGTGTTGATGAAGAGCATTCTTAACTGATGTAAAACAAGCAAGTGCCTGCCCTTTTATCCATCTTCCCGCGCGTCCCCAATCTCCCCCCGCCCCCTCGTAATGACAGTTTTCATCGGTAGCCTTGGTTACCTCCATCCGTAACCCCTGAACTGTGGCATGTTTGGAAATTTGCGTGCATACAGTAGAGTAAAAGGATTAGAGACCCTGAGATGTCTTTTGATGTGGGTACTTAAAATAGAGAACACCACTCATATATTTTCATGTTCACTTAGCAAACCTTTATTGGAACTTGCTATTTGCTCTCTGTTGGCATGGTAAATATTTTTCCAGATAAAGTAAGAATCGTATCTGTCTGAAGAGCGTGCAGGATTCTTAGTGCACATGTTAAAGTGTTTCTGAGTGACTTGGAGTTTGTTTGTTCCGATCATGTAGTCTGGTGGTGGCTAGTGCCCTCCCCCAAAGAGACCAGCGCTGGACTCCAGGGTGCCGGCAGAGTCCGGGTTCACAGGCTGACGAGATGGCAGATTTGGTGTTTATTCCCTAAGTAAGTGAAGACGTGACAGTGTTAGTCGCTCAGTTGTGTCTGACATTGCAACCCCATGAACTGTAGCCCTCCAGGCTCTTCTGTCCATGGAGTTCTCCAGGCAAGAATGCTGAAGTAGGTTGGCATTCCCTTCTCCGGGGCTCTTCCCGACCCAGGAATTGAACGTGGATCTCCTCCATTGCAGGCAGATTCTTTACCGTTTGAGCCACTAAATGAAGAGTCCCCATCATTTAATTGCATATCCACAGACAGTAATGGGATTGGTGGGGTCATCTAAGCCACTAGTAGGAAGTCCCGTGGTGATGGCGATCTCCAGGAAAATGAATTGGTTTTTTAAGTTTGTGCTTTTTGCTTGTTCTTTCCAGCACTGACCATTTATTCTCTGGTTGTGATCTATTTGCTTGGAGAATGTGTTTTGGTGGGCAGGGCAGCATCCCATTTCAGTTGACAGCAGAAGTATGCTCCTCTGTATCTGATTTTCTGACATTTCGGTTGCGTTTGGAAACGAGCATGTAAGACTTGCCTTTTCCACCCATTTATTTGTTTTTCACTTTGAGCACCATTCCATTATTTGAGTATTGAAGAGTCTGGCACTTTATAATTGTTTTAAACCTTGAGTATGTGTTGTTTTAAAGTTCCTGCTCTTTTCAGACATACTTTTTCCTAAATGTCAGCCACGGCAAGCTGATGAAGCTTGGTGTAATTTATCTGGGCGTGTACATTTTGGTCGCACTTAAGCAGAGTTTATTGCGTGCGTTCTAGGAAGGGTTCAGGCACACCTTTTCTTTGACCGGGCGCTCTGAGACGGTGGCCAGGTGTCGCACACTGGAGTGGATAGTCTTGGCAACATCTGCTTTATTGCACTGCCTTCAGAAGAAACTTCATAATTTTAAAGAAATGTAAGAATCAGAAAACATGCTTTCTAAATAATCTTTACAAGATTACGTTTTTTTTCTCTTTAAAATTAGAAACGTGACGAAATCCGACTGGAAAAAGTTATTAAATATTTGATCGGACCATATGAAATTGTTAGTATTTGTCAGCTTTTGAGCTGCAAAAGTGACACTTTGGAGGTCAACCTGATAGACCTCAGAAATAACCCTTGGTAGCTGATAATCCTCAATGGTCAGGCTTGATCATCTTTCCAGTTCGTTCTTGCTCAGAGCTTTTTGGAAACACCTGCATCTTAGATGTTCCTTGTGTCCCAGCTGCTGCTTCTCACTTCCTAAGAAGGGTGATCTGCCTCCCAGAGCGGTGGCTATCCCATTCTTTAGCCCTGAAAAGAGCTTTTGTTTATTAGAAGTCTGTGGCCAGCCTCCAGCAAGTGCGAGGAGCCTGCGGTTGCCAAGTGCTTCGGGTCTCCTTGGCATGAGTACACACTCAGCCGAGTTGAGTACCTCTTCCTTCTGCCACTAGAGTGAACCCAGATACTCATTTCTGTCTCGAAAGGGTGCTGCTTATCCCAGGTCTATGTGCAGGAGCTCCAAAAGCTCTTTATTAAAGTGTGTGCATAATAAAGAGGTGAGAACTGTGACTCAGCTCCTGACGTGTAGTAGTGGCCTCCTTGAGCTCCAGAAAGAGGAAAAAACAGAACAACTCAAGTTACAGGTTTTGAGGTAGCAGTGGTTTTGCTTTTGCTTACGAAGCTTCACTTGTCAACAGCTTGTCTCATCTCCCTTTGCTGTGCTGTGACGCAAACCCTTGTCAGATCCTTTTTGTAGTGACTTTCAGAGGCATTTTGTCTTTTCCCACCCTTTCTCAAAGAAGATATAAATAAATGTAAGCATGGTTCTTATTAAAAAGAAATGTGAAAATGTTTCCCACTTTCTTCTGCTGCCTTACATGGTCAAGTACTGTGGAACACGTAGGTTTGCATCCAAGGGTGGAGTTAGAGAATGTCCTCTGTATTTGAAGGCGTAGTTGGATGGCAGTGCCCTCTAGTGGGAGAAGAACACAGTGCTTATCTCATGCTTGCTTAAATCTTGGCAAGAGTGTAGAAATTCTCCCTGAAAACTGCGTGTACCAGCTTATGTCGCAGAAGATACTTTTCCCGCTAGAACCCGTTATTAGTGTTTACTTCTAATCTCTTGCACGGTTTCAGAGTTAAAAAAAATCAGGGAGGGTGATGCAGGTGGTCAGGTGTGAAGTGTTCCTGGGTGGGGAGAAATGTCTGGTAAGAGTTAGAAAACTTTTTTTGTGGGTTTTTGTTTTTGTTTTTGTTTTTGAGCAGCTAATGACAGATATTTTTAAAGAAATCAGCATAAACAGCTCCGAATCAAGTTTCTAAAGTGTATTCCTTATGAAGGCCCTTTACAGCAGTGGAAACCCTCAAGGAGAGCTTCCCTAGGCTGCTCCGGGAGTGAAGTGCTTGAGTCTTATCAGGGGATGAGTGTAAACCGCATCGCATTTCTGCAGTGAAGTTCCCTGAGCCCGGGTGTCCACAAGGCATCTCTGCATCCTCGCCCGGCCTAGCCGCCGTGAACTTGGCTGGGCAGGACCTTCACTTCCTTACTGCAGTTTCCATGGTAGTGCCTTGTCCCAAGGGTGCCCAGAACGAAAATGTTTCCAAAGACAGTAGCAGGAATAATGCTGCTTATCAGATTCTGCTATTATTGTTTGAGGGGAAAAAAAAAGTTAAATTTTTCTCTGCAATTATATCCTATTTACCAACACACTAAGTTAGTTTTATTAAAGATAATTGTTAAATATATATTTTAAGGTTAAAATGTATAATTTTAATTATATTTATAATTAATAATTATGTTTAATATAATTAAATGTTATATTTAATTATATATTTATAATTAAGCAACTGAGCTTAGTCAGCCATTCGTGTCCGACTCTCTGGTAGCCCCCCAGGCTCTTCAGTTCGTGGGATTTCCAGGCAAAAATACTGGAGTGGTTTGCCAATTCCTCCTCCAGGGATCTTCCCAACCCAGGGACTGAACCTGTGTCTCCTGTATTGTAGGCAGATTCTTCACCTGCTGAGGAATCAGGGAAGCCATATCCTATTTAGTGTTTATTAAATTGGTGCTAATGTCATCAGTGGGGTCCTGGGACTTAGGAGCAGCTGTGCCTGAAGCCAGGTCATGAAGCAAAATGAACATTGTCCTGGAGAGGGCTCACCCTGTAAGTTCTCAAGAGGACATTCCCACTTTAAGGAGTTTAATGTAGTATGTTCTGCGGTCTACTATCATTTAAGGAAATGCATTTTGTGTTAAAAACAGGAATTCTTTACCATCTGAGCCATCAGGGAAGCTTCCTTGCTAACTCAGCTGGTAAAGAATCTGCCTGCAATGCAAGGAGACCTGATTGGATTCCTGGGTTGGGAAGATCCCCTGGAGAAGGGAAAGGCTATCCACTCCAGTTTTCTTGGGCTTCCCTGGTGGCTCAGCTGGTAAAAAATCTGCCTACAATGCAGGAGACCTGGATTCGATCCCTGGGTGGGGAAGATCCCCTGGAGGAGGGCATGGCCACCCACTCCAGTATTCTTGCCTGGGAAATTCCCACGGACAGAGGAGCCTGGTGGGCTATAGTCCATGGGGCCACAAAGAGTCGGACATGACCGAGCGACTAAGCACAGCACATATTAAAACTTTGCTAAACTTATTATTTACATTTTAGGCATATGCAGTTTAATTTTAAGATATATAATATTCAACAATCATCTTTAATAAGACTAATTGGTGTGTTGGTACTTAATTTCATTGGTGTGAAGAGTTTAAAATGTATTTGTTTCTTAATGCTATAATATGTAAATACATAGTAATAAATTTGTGACAGTAACAAGTACATCGTATATTTGTGCATGAAATATAGGCTCCTCCAAACCAGTAGCCTACTGACCCCTGTAGGGGAGACCTGGGGGATACCTTCCAGCCCTGGCTCCCCGGGAACCCCTCTTCTGGAGCCCAGCTATTTGGTTTCCCTGCTGGGTTGTGAATGTCAGGCTTTTGGTTGTAACTTCTTTTCATGACTGAAATTCTGGGTTTTTTTCTCTTTCTGTATTAATTTGTAACCTTCCAAAGGCTTTGAGGGGTCTGCCTTCATAACCATGACAGGGTTGGCAGGCTCTGGCTGTGATTCGGACAAGATGAGAAAGAATGGAGGGAGGCGATTGCCCCACCTATGTTCTAGCCCAGCAGTGCCTGAGGCTGGGCCACCGTTCAGCACAGGGTCCTTGTTGACAGCCTCCGTCCTCCTCCCCTGTCCACCACGCTCGCCCACCCGAAGTCTCTGTGAGGTTGAAAAGATTACAAGCAAGTGTTCTGCTTGGGTGTGTAGGTTTGACTGCATTTCTCAGTTCTCAGGGCAGTTGTTTAAAAATTCAGTTTTAAGGATTCTTTGGTGGAAAGCCTGTAAGGATTAATGAGAGGGCTGAATTAGAGAATATTTTTTAATGCAACTCTGTTCCTTTGAGGTACATTCAGCAACAGAAACTAGGCCAACAAGTTATTGACAATTAGTGGTCCTTTGGGAATCTACTTTAATGAATAGATAAGAATGATTTGTAATTAGCATAATAATTATATGCAAATGAATGCTTCTGAATTGCTCTAAAACACTTCTGAACTGTTTAAACAGCCCTCCTGAGATCTTGTTACTCTATTAATTTGTGTAGCAAATCTTTTTTTCATAGATCATGCAAAGATAAACTTCAGTCCAGCCCCTGTCCGAATTATTATAAATTCCAAGGTAGTAGAACCTGAATTAATAAGATTTACTTATACTATATTAATGGTACTCTGTGGGAACCTGAAAGGGTGAGGAGTCACTGGGGAGATGTAATTAAAAATAGGAAAGAAAGCTGCTTATTTGAAAATATGTTGAAATGAGTATCTTAAGTTAGTAAATGTTAATTTCTCTTTGCACCTCTTGTTGCAAAATTTAATGCTTGGCAAAATTTAATGCAAACATTTTTTTTTTCCTTAATAGGCTTCCCCTTTGGAGTCACTTGAGTTTTCTCAGCTCCAGTGAGTTACACACTGGGGTTAGTGATGATAGTATCTGGGAACCCCCTTTTTCTAAGTGCTACAGTACTGAAAAATCCAGCACAGTGCTAATAAATGATGTTTGTTATTTATCTTCCTATTTAATTCAGCTCTCTCCCCATCCTGGTCTTTACTTTTAGGGTGTGATTAGAGGAAATGAGCTCTGCTGAGTTGAGCAGCAGTATCTGCATTTTAAACTTGGTGATTACCTTTGAGCTATTTGAATAGACACCTGATTAATCATCTTACGCTGAAGGACAGCATTCACAAGCAGGCTGCAGGACCCTAATACCCCTCTCAAGTTTTTGTTTGCCCTGTAGAGCTGTTTCTCTTTGCTGGGGAGGGTAGGTGTGGAGGACTCGCCCACGTACATAGGCTGGGCCGGCATTTTCTTTCCTCACTATACAGGTAGCGTCACCTGTGGTGACCCAGGCGTGGTTCTTTAAGCAGTTTCTGGTGTCTGGAGCTCTCGATTTTTCCACAAGCTGTTAAGAAACTCCTCCCAGCCTGCCCCCACCTCCTGCTCCCTTCCCCATTCATAATCATGAGTTCAATCTGGGCTCAAGGACGGTTGGGTTGGCTCAGCACAGATTTTGTACTTGCATTTGGGGCGGGGGGGCAGCCACTATGTTAAAAGATTCATAAAACTAATATTCTTTGTCTTCAGAATGAATCTGGTTTCTGTTGAGAGTTTCTATCGAGAACGGTAGTGAGTAACAGATGTACACCCAAGAGGTAGCACAACTTTTGTATTCCAGTGACAGAAAACAGTTATTTATAAGAATTTAATGAATGTATTCTGTGGCTCCAGCATGGAGACTCAGTAATCCACTTATTTACCATATTAGATTTTATTTGTTCTCCAAAGGGTGTCTTGACTTGCCTCCTTTCTTACTTAAACAGAGTTTTCAATTAAATAGAGTTGTATTAACACTGATCCGCATCTACCTTATGCTGATACCATTGTGTTTTTCTGTTGTTCAGGCACTAGCATTGGTGGAGTGAGCAGTGTCTGGGGACACTACACCTAACTTGATAATGATGGTTTTACTAATCCCTTATTCCTGGCCAGGCTTCTGGGCATTTTATACAGACAATTAAAATTTGATCATAAAAAAATTTTAAACACAATGCACCTTAGCAATAAGATTTTTCTACTTTTAAACGTGATTTTAAAACTCATTTAAAAAATACATTTCCTTGGCCCAGTGAATCTGCTTTTTTTTTTTTTTTTTCCCAAGGATTACAGAAAGTGCATAGCAAATTCAGCCTTCAGAATACCCAGGAGCTGAAGACTCAAGTAGGCTACAGCTGTCTTCACCCACAGTATTCTAAAAGAACTAATGAGATGAGAAGTCTGCAGCTGGTGGCAAGCACAATAAACCATGAGCCAAGGGCTTCTCTTCATCAGAGCCTCCCCTTTCCCCATGGGATCCCAAAGGAGACAGAATACTAACAAAGCCAGCAGGCTGTCTCATTCCACACTATTGCTCATTTGCAGCTATAATTGGTAGCTGAGGTTGCATTCTGTATGCTGAAACTGTCATACATGAAGGAATATATTTGTTCATTGTGATACGGATATAAATCAGCCAGTTGATTTCAAATACAGAAAGACAAAACTAGATACCCAATGATAAAATTGTAGCCAGAGAGATACTGTTCAAAAAATTAAATGTTATATAAATACAAAAGTGAGGTTAATAAAACCACACTTGCTTGCTGCCTGTTAATATCTTGCTACTTAATTCAGCTGATTAAACATCTGTGTATTCAAACTAACATTAAAAAGTGTGAAAATTCTTAGGTTTTGACAAGATGCATTTTCCTCATCTGTCAAGGTTAAGGTGCTGTTGTTAATAATTGGGTTTTGTTAACATTTCCAGTGTATCTTCAGTGTTGCTGCTTTGTATTCAAGGGAAAAGAGCAGAGAGGGGAGACTTAGCTTTGGAGGGGGTGTGTGTGTGTTTTATATGCACACATTCATGCCTTTCAGGAGAATCCACTTTGGTAACTGTGGTGCTGCTGCTGCCTGATGTTTTTGAAATGTGTTTGGCTTGTGTGGGTGCCCTTCTACCACCCTCCTGTGTGATGGCCTAGAACGAGCCAAGGGCAGCGGGAGGGTGAGGAAGCTGGTGCTCAAGTCCCCAGGTAGGTGGGCATACCACCTCCTTGCTGGACATTGGTTTCCTCACCTGGGAAGTGAGGCAGCTTGGGTGGTCTTCAGGGTGCAGTTCCCCTCTAACACGTTGTGACGCCATAGTTCAGAAAAGTTACTCAGTCAACAGCACTAATAATGAAAGCTCTGAAATAACTGTTACCCCATATTTTTCAGTTAATTATGTCAAATAAGTGTTGAAAAATCCCTTAAGTCATCACACTGGTGTGGTGCTGGTTCGGGTTAGGATGGAGAAAGGAGTGTTGTCCAGAAGTCCCATCTAATCCATCCGCTTAACATTTCACATTCAGTGCTGCCGCCTTAATCCAGCATCAGTCCTTCTGGGGCACCCACCCCCTTAATTAGTTTACCTCTACAAGACAATAATTTATGCTGATTACAATTCAGACCAAGCTGACTTTTCTTAAATGAGTTCTGCCTTGGTTTGTCTGCTGCCCTATTGTATACTGTCAGTCCTAACACTTGTGTACACTGTATTTTGTGGACTTGTTTTTCTTTCTGTCTTGGAGCTGGCAAGTTTAGAATCCACAGAGAGAGTTCTGCAGTCTCTGTTCCGTCAGTTCTGAGATCCCCTCTCATTTTTCTCCTCATATTTTAATATAGTCAAAGTCAGATCTGTCTTCCAGTTGTGGCAAGTTTTATTGGCCTAGTGTTTGCCTTTTTAATGGTACGTAAAATAATGGAGCATTCTGTAACTGGCAGTCTCTCAGAGTCAGGAAATGTGATTATTTACTCTTCAGCTCATGCAGGGCTCCATAATATCTTAGGTTTTGGGAAAAAGCAAAAACTTGGGCGTCTTGCTCACAGTAAGGTCACACCTCGCTTAGTAAAAAAGCAAAAAAAAAAGAAGTGTTTTTCCCTCAAGTGGGATGAACTGTTAAGTGTTAAACACTGGCCAGGCCTCTGAACATTATACAGATAATTGAAATTTTATCATAAAAGATTTTAACACAATGCGCTTTAGCAGAAAGATTTTTCTGCTTCTAAACATGATGTTAAAACTCATTTAAAAAACACTTTTCCTCAGCTGGTGTTTATTGGTTTCCCTTCTGACTGTAATTTCTTCTCTCCATTCCCTCTTGGCAGTGGACATGTTATCCCTGGGGTTCCGGGTACCTTTTCTTTGTCTCTCTTGCTTTGCTTCTAGCTAGACTGACTTCCTAGGAGCCAGACCCAGATGCTGACTCTTCTTCTCTCGGACGCCCAGACTACCTCTTAGCATCTTGCACCCTGCTTGGTGCTTATGCAGTGCACCCTTTTCTCTGATGGCTGTTCAGTAAATAGACCTTGAATCGAGGGAGGTGATGTCAAAAGTGATTATCTGAGAGGATGTTAAATGCTTTCAGTTTTGGAGGAAATTGAATTCGTCTCTGGGTTTCCAACCCTCTGACGTAAAAGAAAGCGTTGCATGGTTGGTTGGTAGCAGGAGAGCTGGTGTCTCACTGTGAACCCGGGTCTTGGGACCACCTGTGCAGTTGATTCTTTTTTTTTTCTCTCAGTCTGCAGTGAAGTTGTTAATTTTAGGCTGTGGTTCTAAACCAGAATTTAAGAATTCCTGTTAGCCGACAGCAATTGAACTCTCTGCTGATGTGCCCCCACACGCCGAGTGGCTGCCCGTGTCTGACTCCGTGCAGTCGGCTCCTCGCAGCTTGTTGCCCTGGACGAGGCTGGCTGACCCCCTCCCGCATCTGCGCCGCGCTGCCTGTTTCAGCAGCAAGGCGCAGCGCGGCCAGTCAGGTTTGCCCCTGTAACTGTTGAGACAGGCTTTGCGTTCAGGGTCACGTATTTGCCCAGTTACCACCCCTTAAGGAAGTTCTGTTATCTACCCGAACCTTGCTTTTCTCCTTCCTCATATGATTTATTTGTAACTTTCTTTTCAGAAAATACTGACATGCCATATGCATTTACTGAGTAACTGTTGAGTCTTGATTTCCTGCTTCTCAGCCTGTTTTCTTTGATTTTGAAAGTTTGTATTATGCTTTGGCGCCTTCAGTGCCTCTCTAAAACAATGATATGTTTTCATATTGACTTGTCTGGGCATTCTTCTCCAAGTATGTGGTCCTCCACAAATGCTGCGAAGGACCCCTGCCCAAGAAGAAGGGGGCTGTCCTGTTGTAATGTTTTCATCTGACCTCTGTTCACTGTTAGTATTATAGCTGACTTCATTTTTTAAACCTGCACGTTAGCTCTTCAAAGAGAGTTTTTAATTTCTGTATGTGGATTATGTGTATGTACGTGTGAAATGACACAAGAGCTTTTGTAAAGCAGATACGATTAAAAGGATTTACTTCTCTTGTATTTTCCATTCTACCAGAAAGACTATATTAAGGGAAACAATTCACACAAACAGAAACCTTGCATAAAACCTAGATTTTAGGGCTGTGCCCTTGACATGCTGTGACTGAGTCCCATACGGAGTCGTGAAGCCCTCCCTCGCCTCACTCGGCCATCCGGGACTGACCTGAGCGTGGTCCCGGCGACTCTCCACAGACAGGCTCCGCCTCAGACCCGCCTGGCAGCGCTCAGGGTGCACGGAAGCCACGGTTCTGATCTGTGTTCCCAGTTGTGGTGGTTGCTCACCAGTGGGCGTTAGAGTCTCGTGGGCATTTCAAAACTGGTGTGGGTCTGCTTTATTTCTTGAGTGTGTTGACATGTGTATCAAAATGCTGAAACTGTTGAGAAGTGTTAAGAATTTTGTTCTTAGAGATATTAACAGCAATCCTGCAATTAGTTGTGGTGGACTTGTTGATCAACACTTGTATTACTTTTTATCATGTAGTTGTTTTGCCTTAAGGTAAAAGCTTAGAGCAAAGAGAACCAAACAGACAACTTAATGTCACATAGAAGCCCTTCCCTGCATTTATGCAAAGCACAGTGAGCCCAGTCGGTTTCTGTCCTGTCTTTAGTAGCTGCAAAGGGCTGTTCCAGCAAAGGTTAGAGAATTTTCTCTGGTTTTCTTCTCCGCCTCTGACTCTGTTTTGCTTTGCAGGACTACAAAGCTGATGAAGATCCAGCCTTATTCCAGTCCGTCAAGACCAAGAGAGGCCCTCTGGGACCCAACTGGAAGGTACTGGATGCTGACCTTTCTGACAGGCAGAGTCTTGGCAGCAGGACATTTGACAGGTCCTGAGTCTGGAAGAGCTGGCGACGTTTAAGTGAAAAATAGAAATGGCACAAAAACAGTTTTATTTGCGATAAGGACTCACAGCCAGTTGCAGTTGGCCAGCAAGCCTGTGCTGCATTAACAAACAGAACAGAGCCAGGCTGTCACTTTCGGCATAATGCTATTCTGATAACTCTTACAAGAGACAAGTGATTTAGTCTTTGGGGATTGTAATGTTCTCTTTTGAGACTTGAAGCAGTACAGAAGTCTGTGTTAAATGAAGGTTGATAGTTTTAAATTTAATCTTAGTAAAAACTGAACAAGTTCACCTTCCCCGGGCTCATGTTCCTTGCCTTTTAATAGTTATATTTTGAAAAGCAGGGCACCAGAGAGCAGTCTTGGTGGCAAGTGGTTGTTGTCTAATAAAGAACACGTCCTTATTTTCATTTGTGGAAGTAAGGAAAGCAGTGTCCAGGTAGTAATTTAAATCGCTATGGAAATAGAGTGGATTTTAAAGACATGCGCTAAACCAAATGACAACCCCTTAGAGAAGGCTTAGTGTGCTGATGGCAGGTTATTTCAGCTGATTGGACGGGAGAGGAGGTGCATAAAAATCTGAACATGCCCGAAGCAGATTCTCCACCAACAGGACTTTACTTGGTGACCAATCTGTTTATGCTGAAGCCAGTCACAGGTCATCCATAAATGAAGTCTGGGTGCTAGCTGTTGCTTGTAGATAGGGGGTTACTGTAACAGCCCCACAAGAACCCAGTGAGTGGCTCTCCATGGGTGTTGGACTGTTTGGGACTGTCTTGCACATCAATTAAAATGAAGAATGAGTCTGACTTTCTTTTCTAAGAAATGATTCATAATTATCTTATTTTCACATTTGTTCTCTGGGTAGAGTTTGGTTCAAGATTCTACCAGTTTAATGGCCATGACTAGAGACTTTTAATACCCAGATAGTGATATATATCACTTAGAAATTAAGGGACAAGTTCAGTATACGTGTTCTAAATTTACTCTAATGGATTTAAAAAAAAAAAAAAAACCAACACCCCTTTCAAGATTTCTCACTGTGAACTTTTGAACTCACCCTGAGTCAGAGGAGAAGCCTTTTCTCTGAGATTTAACACAGGCCTTGAGAGAGAGAACTGTGTTGGAGCGGATAGGTGGGCTGCTTTTGAGGCTGCTGGGTGTCCTCACAGGCTGTCTGGCCCCAATAATACCAGCTCCTCTTTTCAGGGAATAGTAGGGGGCCGTGGGCTTGAGACTTGGAGGTGAATTAAGTCTCACATTTTCTTCACATTTGTCAGTTTTTCAAGCATAAACTTGAAAAGGTGGTGCTATATAATGCGGTGGGCTATTTATGTTTGGGTGCCTATCTTTCCTGTAGGAACTCCTAGCCAGTTCTATAAAAGACAGCAAACGTAGCTTGACACTGTGATTTCTACCTGATTTCCAACCTTTGGGAACTTGGGATATGACATTTACTGCTTTTTTATTTATGACTTTTACCTCTTTAACTAACATTGCTTTGTCTTTTTATTATCCATTAATGGTTACTTAAAATTCTAAAACAGGTTTAGGTTTTAGAAATGTGAATTTTGCATTTTTTTCGGGTTGCAGTGTGAAGCCGCTCAGTGAAAGTGAAGCTGCTCTAGTCGTTGCAGTGTAGTGAATTCGTGTGTGTGTGTGTGTGTGTGTGTGTGTGTGTGTGTGTGTGTGTGGCGGGGGGGGTGGTGTTGAACAACAGCTGATTTCTCAGGGAGAATGTGGCTGATAGTGATACCATTCTCTCCATTTGCCTGTTGGTTGTTAAACTCGGGCCAGGTGATGGTAGGTGCAGCTACTCCATAAGTTGGGTTACTGTTTAACTGGATTTCAGTGACTTATTATGATCTCAGAAATAACTCAGGTAGTCAAGAATAACTAAGTAACCCATCGCTTACTGCTGAGATAGATAATGAAAAGTAAGGATTGACTAGCCAGTGATACAGCTGGAATCACAGGAACCTAGGGACTGACTTGCCCTTATCAACATCTCCTGCCCTGTTCAGCAGGCCCTACTTGCATGGCACCAAAGGGAGCCCCAGGGAAGGAGGACAGCTGAAGGTTTCTGTCCTTCTGAAATACGGGAACAGGGAAGAAGGGCATGGTGCTCGGGGCAAAGGGGAGGGAGCAACCCCATCGTGGACCCACTCCCCTGGGGCTGCATGGAGCGGTGCTCCGGACGAGTGCTGCCTCGCCTGGTGGTTCCCCTGTGCTCCAGAGGCACTGCATGCCCCTCCACAGACGCGCCTTTCCAGAACACATTCCAGAGTGCATCCCCGTGATCTCTCTGAAACTTCCCCTCACTCACCCCACCCACAGTGGTGTTTTCCTTCTGAATTATTGCCGTTTTTACTGCTTGTCTGCACCAGACTGGATGAGGGAAAAGAACCTTTTTCTTGGTGCCAGGCGCTATATAAGGTCATATTTAATCTTCACAGTTTTCCTATGGGGTAAATACAACTCCTTCATTTTATAGATGAGAAACTTGGCCAGAGAAACGCGAATAATAGTCACAGGAGAAACGTCTGCCATTTCTGTCATGTCTGATTCAGTACTCCTCACAAAGATGTGTAAGGCATGAAGACATAGCAGATTTTCACTCCTCATCCAGAGACACTGGCTCCCCAATACGTACCTGTTTGCCCTCCTGTATCATGGCAGGGGTGCGGCTCTCTTGCTCATGGTATTTGCCAGAATTTGATACCTGTCTCAATACCAGTCATGTTTCCAGTGGCCTGGGAAGCTCTTAGGTGACAGTGGCAGTAGGGGAGACCCATTAAACCCATCATGGGTCTTACAAGCTGTGACTTAAATAACTTAACTCCAAAGCATGTTTCCACATCTCTAAGTGGGAAATGATACTGGTAACTGCCTCTGAAGGTTTGTGTGAGGACTAATGAGCGTTATATCCCCTGCAGAGAGGGGGTCTACAATAAATGGTAGCTTTTTCATTGTTGTCATGCTTTTGTCTCTGAAAATAAAAAGCCTCTGTCATCTCCTGGGCTTAGTGAGGTCGGTGAATATGCTCCCTTGCTTGGGACATAATTATTCCTTTTCTTTGCCTAGTGTCTGGGGTTCCCATGCTTTCGGTGTTGGGGATTGTCCATCACGTCCTGGTTCACCTGTCCTCACCCCTCATGGGTATGAGTGTTTAATGAGTGCTTGACCCAGGGTCAGCCTTAAAGCAGAGGCGGCACAGTTTTAGAGCCTTCGCTAGCAGGGGGTCATGGGGTGACCAGGGAATAATAGATTTTCATATATTCTGTATTTGTTAAGAGTATAGACTTCTTTAGTTTATGGGATGATGCATACATAGCTTTTTAATTTTTTTAAAATTACAAACCTAGAGGTTCAGACTTTAGTTGTATATATATTCATTTTCCCTCTAAAAAAGAATTTTTAAAATCTGAGCACATGAATTATATTTTGTTATTTAGGTCTCAACACTTGATTGAGTCTGCATGATAATAGAGTATTTTATAACCTGAGAAACATTTTTGCTTCAAGGCAAAACTGCGTTTCTCATGGATGTGTGTTGCTTCTGTGTAGCGTTATACATGTGTGTGTGTGTTTCCGGGTGGTGGTTACCAGTACCAGTGACTTACCCATTTACATGTGGATACCTGTAACTTTGCAGTTTCCCTTCTCTGATGGGCTGTGGAGTTGTTAGGTTAACCAGCTGAAACAACACCTTCGAAGACTGTAGTATGGTCTCATTTTTTTCTTCATTTAATCCAGATGCCTCATGAAGACATAAGTTGCTGTGTCCACACACACACGATAGTTAATAATTAGGCCTGTAAAGGTCTTTGTCACAGGCTTTGCTTGACGTGTCTTGAAAGACTTGGTATCTGAACACTGGGATACTAGGGGATCGAGTTGAGTAAGAAAGTTGATGCAGAAATTGTGGTGGGTTTTGTATCCCCTTCTTATATATCTTTATGTGAATATACTCTTTCTGATCATGAAGACACCTGCAGTTTGTCTCCTGCGGCAGGTACTTCTGGTCTACACAGAAGCTCCAGCAGCCGGGGCTTGACCTGGCCTAGCAGTCTGTCGTACTGTTCACCCGTGTGTGTGGTCACGCTTTAGGTTCATTTGGAACTTGCCATGGGGGCCGTTCTGGGTTCTCCAAGCTGGGGAGGACAGCCGTCGGTGGGCAGTGGGAATGCTGCTGCAGTTTCTGCTGTGCTGCCAAGACGCCTTGCTCCTGCTCCCCTCACATCTGTGAAAAGAAGGCAGATTTGGTTGCCGATGGCCTAACGTAAAGATAACACAAGGTTCTGTTGACCGGAGATGGGGAGAATGAAAAATAGGTGGATGAGGGAGAATTTAAAACCCCGCTGTGGAAGCGTCTTTGAGGTGGAGACTGGCAGGAAAGCAGCCCAGATGGCCCTCGAGAGGCTAATGAGCCCTGTCCCGCACCGAGCTGCCCGAGGAGGAGGACTGGGGGGTGCTCTCCTGTGTCCTCACCTGGACCCGGCTCTGAGCCCGGGAGGGATGTGAAGCCATTTAAAAACCTGCCCCCTCGCCTATCATCTCACATTGGAAGCCCCATGGGGGGTGGTATAAAGAGGCTTAATAATTAGTTTCTAGTTAGACCACATTATGGATTATGTTTGCAGACCCTAAAACATGGTTGGTTTGTTTGTTTTTTCTTTTTAAGTATTTAGTTTGGCAACTGGGTTTTTAATTCAGTGTAAAAAAATAGGCATTTCACCCTTAGTGTGTATTAATTACGCAACTCTTAGGAGGATACCAGAAGAGCTGTTCTGTCTCTTCCAGAAGCTGAGTTCCCAGGAGCGGTACATGATTAGTTCCAGCCTTACTTTGGGCCCTTGAATGCCTCTGTTCTTGGACAGAGCCAAAGAACTGGGTGTGGACGGATGGGGTGTCCCACTCGGATGCTAGGAGTGCGTTGACAAGATGGGCCTCTTGCGTCTTCCTGACACTGTCAGGGACAGAAACTTTTCTTCGTGGGTTTCACTGGAAGGGTGAACTTGTGATTTCACTTGTACTTGGTGTCACTCCTGGAGTAATTGGACGCAAGCATGAAGCACATGTCAGAGTAAAATGGGAGTGAGCTACAAAAATATTAAGTGTGGAGACATGGAAAGTGTGACCAATCGTTCTCTCCCAGGCAGTAAGCTTTGCTGTCTTTATCATTGTGAAACTTACGATATATAAGTTTAACCTGCGGTTAGTTTAATCTTTAGAACTTTAGCCCACGTTTACTTCCATTTGATAGCCTTTGCACAACCATACAGGAACCTCCTGACTCTGAAACCTCCCGAGTGTCGCAGCGACGCCCTGCTCCTGCCCGTCGGTGTGTCCCGTGTCAGGGACGCGGTGCAGAGGATCTCCCTCCCTCCCTTCCCCCGCCCACGTCGTCCCCACCGTCCAGACTCGCAGCCTGCAGGCCCTGCGTCCAGCGCACTTGACATGCGCAGTGCTGAGCACAGGGGTCTGTCTGCTCAGCGTAGACGCTTAGTAAGTATCCAGCGGATTCAGGCTAGCCATCCTAAGGAGACATCAGCGTTAGGCTCACCGTGTGCTTACAGAGAGTGTGATGTCCAGCGTTGGCCTGTCCACATGGCTGCCGAAATCGGAGCAGATTGAGAACGGCGGGAATGGTAGAATCGGGCTCTCCCTGAGATTCCGGCACACATGCTTGACACACGTAGTGTAGTCTTCTGTTGACGTTTACTGGTGGGCGCACTGGCCACAGCCCCAGCAGTGCGTTTACGTATAACTTTTCTTTACTGAAATCTGGGCTGGAAACTTAACCTTATGAAATCGGCAGCTGAAATTGAGCATTCAAATTGTCTAAAATTTGAAGGGGGGTGTGAGCCTCATAGAAACTGCTGTGTCCTTGCAAAATATTAACTGGTTAAATGTAGCGTATATCTGCTGTCTTTATCCCGACTCACTTTAAATAGGAAAGAGTGTATGTGCAGTTGACATGTGGGATGCAACTGTGAGAGCGCGTTTTTAGAAAATGACTTTGCAGAATGCCTTTGGGGTTTCCCCCACCCCCCTTTACATTTATGTGTGTTTGTCACAGATCCAAGAAACCAGTTCTTGTGGAGAGCATGGGCTGATTGCTCACCAGTCCGGTTAAACACGCTACGTTTTGTTTAATTACGTTGTGTGGCTTCAGTATACATTACTCTCCCTTAGGCCTTGTCCACATACCTCAGAGTAACCTAATATGTGTTGTTAAATTAAAAACATGATTTGAGTTTAGGGGTTTCGTTTATAGTTAGAAACGTGAAATGTAAGGAATTCAGTGGATACACAAACTATTTAAATACAGTTTTGGAAACATTTCACAACTAGCTAGTACTACAGCTGAAATTTAAATCATGTAGAGATGAGTGATTTGGGGTTCTGTTAGCCCATGACTTTATTTTTTATAGAACTTCTGATTCTTATATTTTCTTAACCCACCACCCTTTACCTTTTATTTTCAGTTGCTCTTTTCAATTTTCATGCCATAATCTGTATAAAACTTGTATTTTCATTAAATACAAGTTAAATAATTTTTATTTATTCCTATATTAAGTTAGGAAGTGTTAGGGTTGGGCTGGATTGGAATTAGCTGTGAATGATCCACCTTTAGATTGTGGCTTTGTTTGTTAGGGGATTTTTTTTTTCTTCAACTGGTGGAAGAGGAAAGAATCAGAAAACATTTGTATTGTTGAAGGCCAGAGAGCAGACTCTGCCCTGGGCCAGCATCACGTGAGTCTCCTGAAGGCTGGGCAGACCAGCGGAAACTCCTTCGGGTTCTCTAGGTTCTGGAACACTGCTCAGAATATGGGGTCGCAAATATTTTGTCCCATTTAGATTTTTCACATTTTCTAAAGGTTACATATTTTTTCATAAGAATACTTCTAGTAACTCTGAAGAGTTGGTAATATTTCACTCTACTTGTATACCTCATTTTTGCTTTAGAAGTTTAAGATGAGGAAAAGTTAAATATGGACTGGACTAAAGTTATATTAAAGATCTTAATTCAACTTTTAGCTTTGATTTATGAACCATCAAAAAGAAAAGAGGCAGAAAAACATGTATTGTTGTAATCAAAGATGAATGAAGATTTAAAATAGATTCCAGATACTAATAATTTAAGGCAAAGTAAATTATTGTCCTAAAATACTCAGCTGACAGCAAAAACTTTAATTTCAGAGTCTTATTTTTTTAAGTGTATTAGTTTTTTTTCCTGATTATAAAATGATACATATTTAGAGGTTTTGAAAAAGGTCAGTTGTAGCCTCACCATTTAATTATTGCTACTTGTTATATTCCCTGATTGACATAGTTTATTTTGTTATAGATGTTTATGCTATACACATAATAAATATACCTATTTATACTCACATTATGCTTTTTATTCCTTCATGTAATAGCCCATTGTTTGGAAGACCTGTGAGGTGTTTCACCAGCTCTTTCAGTGGGAATGGCATTTACTGAGTCCAAGGTTGTGCTGTTGTAAACAGATCTGCAGTGTTGTTATTTTCTTACCTGATGAGTTAGGGTACATTTCTGAAAGTAGAATTATCAGGCTGAAGTGTACATGGCATATATATAAGATATAAGCAGCTTTAAAACTTTTAAGTTACTTAGTGTCAGAAAGATTATGCCAAAAGAATTTTTTTTTTTTTTTTTTTTTACCACTTATGGTCAAGTTCATTATTTTCTGTCACCATTAAAGTAATAGAGACTTTTCTTAAGTTATTTTCTTTTTTTTGTCACTAGTTTTAAGACCATAGCACAGATGAAGAGGTGAATTGCATAAGTCATTTTTAGATTGGATGAGATCTCAAATACAACAGATGTTACTAATGTAATATAATATTAATGCAGTATTAATAATAACTGAAAATATATAACTTCTGTGTTCTCATCTTTCTCCAAGGCTCTTTAAGATTATGTTTCTATATGTCACCTCTGTGCCTACCCCTTGTGTATTGATATTGTGGAGAGTTAGGCCAAGAAATAAAGGCAGCAGGCTGTTTGTTCACTTATTTATCTTTTAATTGATTTCCATATTCTTCCCTGAACTTTTTAAATTAATTATAAGTTAGATAGAAAACCAAAAGCAGATTGACTATACATTTTACATCCACAGAAGATAGCTCAGAGAACTGGTTCCTTTTTGTCCCATCACTTACAGTTTCTAAACTAAATTCTGTAGACCAATAGATTTTGTCAATTACCAGTAGTCGTTTTAAATGATTTGAGCAGCCTGCCAAAGTCACTAGGAAGATGTGAGACACAAACTCGGGTGATTGTTGGAGTCACGTGTGTGTGCCCTGTTCTTGGAGGCCCGGCTTAGTGTAGGCATGTATGTATTAAATTTAGCTTGCTCCTTAATTAGAACTGTGCTCATCCTGCTGTCTTTATAAAATGGGGCGAGGGGGGGGGGTGGCATGGATTCTGAAGAGCTGGTGTTCTAGAAACACCCAGGATTCTCACCTACATAGGCTGCCCAATGATTTGGAGTTTGAGAATGAAGCTCTCAGTAGCCCATAATTAATAGGGACCTTGGAATGTTCCATTCCTGGAAGGTGTCTTAGGGCTAATCAGTGGGTATATCAGAGGTTCTCCACTGAGAGGACGTTTCAGCCAAAGTTGGTCGGCAGGGGGATATTTTGTTAAGCCTGGGCATATTATAGAATAAAATGCAAAACTATAGCAAGTTTTAAGACAAGGCATTGGACGTTAGGGACATGAGCCTAGCCCCTGCAGCCCTGGGCCAACCCCACCTGTCACACCCAGCTCACACCCCTGCTTTCAGTGGCACGTCAGTGGGGGATAAATAGGTCAAGTGGAGCCCAGCATTTGCTTCTACTGGCCTGGGGAGGGAAAGAACCCTGACTACATTACATAGGTTACTTTGCGACCCAAGCCCTTTACTCCTAGTCTAGCCCTGCTGTTTGGCAGGTGCTCCTCACTGTGTTAAATGCCTTATTCTGCATACACCCAGATGCGTCTCATGTGAGAGTTGTCACTGACCCTCATTGGATTAGAGCGCACCTCCACACTGGCTCATTGCTTACTGAAAAAACAATCTGTAAACGACCAGCCTTGTTACTGACGTTTCAACGAGGCTGGGCCCTGAGAAGCTCGCTATCCGCTGGGGAAGGCTGTGGACTGACTTGTAGACCCGAGAGCCCAGCTTAATCATGTGCAGGGCCTGCAGGTCAGAGATGGGAATCCAAGGCTGCAGCAGCCACAGTAGGAGGTGTCCCTTCTGGTAGAGATTGTTGGTTCCAAGGGTAGTGGTTTCATCATTGTTTTTATGCATAGTTACCTTCCTGTCTACCAGCCACTCATGTGCCCTGATAACACCCAGCACAGACTGGGTTGTAAATGATGCCCAATTAATACTTGCTGAATTAAATTTGTTTATAAATTAAGGGGGTCTGTGCATGTGTGCACACACATGTACCCATCCATGCTGAATTTTAACATTGTACTCTTTTATGGGAAGGAAATTGGAAAAATAGAGCTAGAAGCTAGTCAAGTCCCTCTGTTGACATAGAACGCACTTAGGAAAGAACAGTTTGCTGTACGTAACGTTTGTATTTAAGTGCTTGTGCTGCTGCCTCATTGATTTAATCCATGTACTTGGTCATTATTCAGAAGGTGAAATGTTATTACAGAAGACGTTTTCTGAGAAAAGATGATCAATCATGCAGGACTCTACAGAACTTTTGGGTCCTATTAATAATACAAAAGTAGAATTTTTTTCATGTATCATAGAATTCACTTGAAACTGGAACATTATTGAGGGTTTGCAGGGTGTGGTGGGGGGAGTGAAATGTGGCCTGGTTGCTATGATTGCATAAATGAGGAAAAATCTTGAGGCCTTAGAATAAGACCCAGAAATTCATCATTTAAAAAATGTATGTACCTGTGGCTGGCTGGAAATAATACTCGCTCACACACAGTGACGTTACTGCCGGTGGGGCGAGCGTGTGAGTGGGAGGTGACAGCACGTGGCAGCGGCACCAGCCAGGGCTGAGGCATCCCGAGCGCTGGGTGACACCGGGAACAGTGAGGGGGAAGGGAGCACCTTGTAAAAGGCACGTTACCTTTTCACGCCATACTTCAGTTTTTATAAAAAGGGCCCCCATAACTGTCTGCTCTTTTGAGAAACTTTCTTGAAAAGCTGTTTTGCATATTCAACTTACTCTTTGAGCTCTTTGTAAGAATAGAGAGAACTAGCACGTGCTCAGCTGAGTCCCACCAGCTAAGCACGGATCGTACATACCCTGCCTTATTTAGTCCTGACGACAGTCCTGAGACACGGCTCTGCTCTTGGAAGTACACCAGGATCGAGCCGGGAGTTTGCTGGGCAGTCCTCCCCTCTGCCACCTGGGACTCTGAGCCCGACCTGCTTTCCGGACTGGACCGCGGCCGCCTTTGCTTACTGCTGTGGGCCCCTCCCAGGCTCTCTGCTCTGGCAGGTGTTGGGGTCCTTTAATGGACCGGAACCTGGTGGTACGGAGTCAACAATAAGAAAGTAAAAGAGAGAAAGAGGCTGATATTCCCTGGTTTACCCATAGGACCAATAAAGCCCTTGACACAGGACTTGCATCGCTCACGAAGGCACCAGGCGCCCTTTCAAGGGGGTGAAGGCACAAAGACCTTCTCGAGAGGATCTTAGGAGCCCGAGCAGGAAAGTGAGCACCACGGGTCTCCACGCTCCAGAGAATCAGCCAGAAAAAGAAAGAGAGAGAAACAAAAAAAGACCCAGGGACCTAAGCTCTGATGGAGCAAAGGTGCTTTAATGATTTTTCTATGAGTATGTACAGGCTGTGGTACAAGAAACTTCTTTCGGGAATGATAGAGATCAGAAAACCAAACGTACAGCAACCGTTACCAAGGGAACAAGGGGTAATGTTAGTCACAAGGTCAGGAGACAATCCGTATCTCAAGAAAGGGGAGCAAGGCGAAGCAGTTTTGTCCTAAAGAGAATGTTTACGAAAGGAGACCAAGCCTGCCTCACACAGTGACCTCAGTCCCTGGGAGCAGCGTGCTGTTCCGCTTGAAGAGGGACAAAGGGCTCATGAGAGACCGCATGTAGGAATCCTCCCGTCAGACACTCCCTGACAGGCAGGCAGGCGGTGCGGTCCTCACTCACCACCTTGGGAGAACCGTGATGCACAGTGCGTCCGCGGTGAGGACGCAGGTGCGCGGCGAGCTCCTGGTCCACACCCTCCCCCAGGTAAGCACGCTCGTGTGTTGTGCCAGGACGGCCGCCTCCACTAAGTTTCACAGAGATCATCAGCAGTACTGCGGACTGCAACGCCCACCCCCCCAATTTTTATAATGAAAAATTTCAGAAGCAGTCAAGAAACCAAAAGCACAGAGCTGGAAATGCCTCCACCCAGATCTGACAGTTGTTAACACTTCGTCGTGTTTGTTTGTTCCCTCCTTTCTCTCCTCTCCACTCCAATTTTTTTTCTTTTCTTATTTCTGAAGCTAAAAATCCAGAGTTAAGTTTTCATACTCTGGACCTAGGGTAACGTGTTTTGAGGATCCAAATTCTAATTGCGTTTTTGTTCTCTTATGAAAGTAAATTGTAAGCATTGTGTTTTTCCGATCCAGACGGTCCCCCGCCCGCTCCCTTGCCTTCTTTCCTCCCATTATTGTCCCTCTCTTACCCTAACTCCTGACCACATTTAAACTATGAGGCATAATTATCTGTGGAAATTAAAAGTCCTACTATGTGGAATTTGCTTCCAAATACTTGGTAATGATAGATGATTTTTGCTGCTACATACCTTTTCATGCCCCCTCCTTGGTTGGAAAATACCTCAATTAATAGCAGTGCTCCCTCACTTGCCAGTGCTAGAAGACAAGACGACGACGAAGCTTCCTCACGGATTTTTTTACTGCGGCCCAATAAAATGGATGAGGCCCCAGCACATCCACGGTGGGAGTGCAGTAATGGCGTTATGAAAACCTCCACATGTTAAAGGCGTGTTGTTGACACGATGTGAACAGAATTTGGTACTTAATGTGAAATCCGACTAGTGTGATTTGAGGCAGAGCGCTGTGCCTGTTAAATTGTAGAACCAGGAAGTGGCCTGCTCTGTGAAGGAGGGTCAGCAGCAAGGGAATGCTGCTGCTTTTGCTAAAATGATTTCAGATTCCCAGGTACCCGAATTAAACACATAGGATGTGATTTTCTTCATAGATGTCTGTGATGTTGTCACACAGCAGTCAGCTTTAATCACGATGTCCCATTTCCGATTTTCCTCATCCAGAAGGAGCTGGCCAACAGCCCTGACTGCCCTCAGATGTGTGCCTACAAGCTGGTGACCATCAAATTCAAGTGGTGGGGCCTGCAGAGCAAAGTAGAAAACTTCATCCAGAAGGTAAAGCCTGTCCCGGAACACAGCGACTCAAGTGCAGGTTAGGTCGGAGGTGGCCGTCAGTGGGCTGTCTCTCCCACCACCTTTTCCTTCTCGTTTGGGTGAGATTCTTGTCCCAGCAGAATTCCTCTCTGCCCTCCTTTTTCTCCCTACAAACAGCAAAAACAGATGCCAGCGGAGGTGTTAAGGGGCTTTCTCTGGGGAAGAGCAAAGCTTTCGTCTTGTGCCGAGTGCTTTCCTGATGGTTTGCTCGGCTCTTCTGTGGGGAGCCCTTTGCGTGTCCCCAGGGGGACCTGGGTCCCGGCGCTGGCTGAGGGGAGAGGCAGGCCTTGCTGTTGAGGCTCCTCTGTCCCGGCTGGGCGGATAGCCGCCTGCGGGTCTCTCCGGTCGGTGCGCTCTATGAGCTCGCGCCTTCTGATGGGACGTCCTCCTCGGAGGTCCTCAGTGGGAACGGCTACACTGAACCTGCGGTGGTGACATGATCTGAGTGAGGACCCCGGTTCTCATTACCTGTTTTTTATGTCTTCTTCATTCAAGAGATAGTGACACAAGTGTTTTGATGGGAGAATTGCAGTTGCATAGATACTCATGATTGTAATTTTGTAAGGAATATGAAAGTTTCTTTGGTATTTAATTTTCCTGTAGGGCGAATAATTCATAGATGTCTGTGAATTGTCTCCATTGTCATTGTTAGAAGCCCTTGGAACTTCCCACAACTAGTTGTATCTGAGTTTCACCATAACGTCTACTTTTAAACTGTAACTGCCCTTTTTTTTTTTTTTTTTTTTAAAGGATCTTAAAGTGCTGGAAACTTATTTCCTAAGCCTGCTTGCAGTTGGCCACAGTAGGCACTCTGTAAATACTGGCTCTCTTTCTTCCTCTTGGATCAGAATAATAGGTTAACAATCCAGTTCTGATAAAGAAGTTACACATATAATTGATGAGGTCCCTTCTGTTCATGGAAAAAAAATTTAAAGTTGAAGATTGTCCAAAAGTACTAAAGTACTCACTGTTCACTGAACTTTCCTCTCTTCTTGGAAAGTGTAGTAAAACTTAAATAATTCAGCAATTAAAGCCATGAATTACATACATTAAAATCACTAATTATATATATGTGTATATACACACATACATATATAATTAGTAACTCTAGGGCAGGAAAATTAATGGAGAGTATGCAGTAATTCTTAATTTAATAAAACACCTTATTCTGAAGAACCTGACTCTTCTTTCAGGGCATGTTGTATTCTGCCTCACAGTATTTCTTTGAATTGCAGGGGGAAATGATAATGTATGGTTCTGTAGCAGAAGTCAAATTGACCTTAGGTCATTGACAGTAGAAAAATGTAAAAATAAGTTGGGTCCGGCAGGAGCTCATGTTGGCTCTGAACACATCCACCGGATTTTTTTCAGTTTCTGACAAATCATTTTGCCTTTGCAAGGAGAATTCTTTCACATTTCTCAGGGAGATTTCTCTTTTTATTTTGCTTTACAAAATGTTAATAGGATGGAATTAAGATTCTCACTAACTGAAATAGTGGTCTTTTCAAGCCAAGAATATGTAAATTCATGGGTTAACTGGGGCATATAAGTTAATATGTTTTTAATGTTAAGAGTTTTGCCATCTTGACAATACTTTTCTTTTGTTTTAAAAGCAAGAAAAAAGGATATTTACAAATTTTCATCGCCAGCTTTTTTGTTGGATTGACAAGTGGATTGATCTGACAATGGAAGACATTAGGAGAATGGAAGATGAAACTCAGAAAGAACTAGAAACAGTAAGACTTCCAATTCTGTAGAAATTCTCTAATTTCCCTTTTCTAAAACTGTGTCCATGCTTAATAAGTTTAGGCTTACAATTAGGAAAAGTGTTATTGAAAGCCATTTCTTAATCTCTGTATCCTTGTTAAACTCTGGTTTCTTAGACACTAATATCCTTCTATTCTGATTTCTCTTTTGTTGAGCATCTTTATGCAAGTAGACTACAACTTTGTTTATCTAAAATTTGTTACCCATAAAATGTCCAGTGGTTTTGTATTCTCTTTCACGTGTTGGTTCTCCGTGATGGTGCCTGGTTCACAGTCCTTTGAGGCATTCACTTAACTTAGGCCAAGTTGCCTCTGTCATCATATTATCACAATAGGTTATTAATGTTAGCACAGTAAGTCCTAGTTCCCTCTTCTGTAGCCAAGATAAAAAAGCTAGTGATATTGTCATTAATTCCAGAAGTGCCTCCTCCCACCCATACCAGTAATGACTCCTTATTTCTCACAAACTTGAGGCAGAAATTCAGGTGATCCTTGGGCTCGAGGTCTGCGGGCCTCGTCTCAGAAAGTCCAGCCCACCCCAGCTCCTCTCTGCACCTGTGAGCCAGCCCTGCAGCTTGCGAGCACCCCCTTTCTCCCAGAGCGGATGGTTCTGCCCCACCTACTCTTGCGTGTGTCTGGTTTTGCTTTTGCTCTGGGCTGTGCTTCTCAGTTGAAAGTAAGGCCCCACGGGGAAGACAAACGCGAGGAATGTCCAGTGGAGGCTCGTGGTTTCCATGCAGTCATCCAGAGTCCTGCCAGCAGTCCCAGTTTGGGAAGGCCCGCAGGCAGGAGGGGAGTATTTGACGAATGCTTGTGTGTGAGGCAGGAACTCCATTTAATCACAGGAGACTGGCAGCAAATCAGGTTCTTTGGCACAGAAGGAAATCTATTTGTCTGGCACATAGCATTGTAAAGAATCTGTGTTTAAAATTGCTTACTTTTGGTGATTACAGCAGATCTGCTTCTAATTAGCTTTATACAAACCTTCTGAGAGGACTAGCACATATTTTCTTTATAAGGCAATAAAGTGTTTTAACCTTATCTTATATGTAAAGTAAACTTTAAGCAGCCTCCAGCTTATGAATGGATTTTGTCCCAAAAGTTTTTTAGTTCAGTTTTTGAAATTTGGAACATGTTTCCCCCGTAGTGACATTATAAATCGGGGTTTGGTTTGCAGGCCAGCCAATAGAGGCCTCTCCAACCTCAGTTCCTGACACTTAACGGTGTGGCTCTGAGTTCTGGGTCTTGGGAGCCGGGTGATAGAATGGCTAGTACAGAAGACCGGCTCTTGCCTGTGCTTTGAGGCTGGCCCCAGGCAGGATGTTTAAACAGACAAGAGTATGTTATGGGTGCTTGCTCCCTTCCCTGCAGTGCCTCTGTTCCATATCTGTCGCACTGTTTCTCTCGAGTCAGACGCCCTTCTCTAAGCAGCGCCCCTCACCACCACACAGTCTTGGCCTACCCCCCCCCCCCCGCCGCCCGGGTCCACTCCTTCCCGATGCACCAGGCTCCAGAGAGCCGCCAGCTCTGCCTCCAGCCCCTCGGAGCCGCGGGTGTCAGCTGAACACTGAAAAGACCAGGATTACACCCTCATCCACAGTACAGCCTTGGCATTTCCAAAAAGTGATTTGCCAACACCAGTTAAAAAACTGAAAATGGACTTCCTTGTACTGGTTTGAACTCTCAGGAAGGACGCTTTCTTCTGGTTTTGATTTCTGAGGCCGCACTCGTAGCACGAGAAGAGTGGTGATGGCAGAAGGGTAGCGGGTGGAGCCCTCGGACATGCCGGCTGAGGCCGCCTCTCCCCCGGGGGGGTGCTCGCTTCCCGGTCAGCGTTTCAGTCTCAGACGCCGGAATGCAGCGCTGACAGAGGTGGTGACTGTCCCCCACCTGTAGCAGACCTGCAGGCCCGGCTGTGCCTCCATGCACACCTGTCACTCGAGAGTTGGGAACTGCACTTGAAAAGAAGGTGTAAGACAGACAGCTAGTTACACAGAAACCCAGCTTATCAGAAAGCATCATGATTGTACCCATGTGGCCTAAACTGACAAATTCCCTCATAAAGTTGGTAGAAATCTGTCCTTGGTTCAGGGTTGGGAGTCCATGGCAGTTTCTTTGTTGAAGTATCTCAGAAATACTTCAGGTCAGAATTCAGGGTCAAGTGCTGGTCATCTTGGTGTTAAATCCCACATAGGCTATTTTGCTCGAGGTCACCGGGGATGCTTTATCCCGTGTCACGTCGCTGCTGCTCTGAGTCCTGACGGCTGGTTTGCGGGCGTCTCAGTCTGGGCGGCAGCATGCCTGCAGCGCCTACCCAGAGCGCTTAACATCTCCACGTCCTCTGCACCACGGAGGCATCTCCGCTTTCCTTGAGGTTTTTTATGTGTTGTAATTCTCTTAATTCTCAAATATTTTAAGAATTGGATTTCTTTCAAATGGGTTTTGGCCCTGGAGAGAAGGCATAGCATCTCGAGAGGTCAGGCATGAGAGGAATGCCCATGCCTGTAATCCCACAGAAACACTGAGATTAGGCCCAGCAACTGAAGGAATACTTAGGGCAGCCTTACGCTTGTTCTTACCTGGCCCTGCAGGGGAGGGTGGTGGGAGGGGTTGAGCTTCAGAAATGCGTTCCTTTCCGTCCACCCTTTTCCTGATTTCCTCATCAAGCTGCCTGTAGGCCGACGCGAATGTCTGTCCTTTGCGAGCATCCTTGTGTTCCTGTTTCTTCTCCCCGCGTTGTCCCTGTGCGCTCTCGTCCTTCTTTCGCCTCCCGCTCTTTAATTAGCTTCCCGTGAAGAACTCCTCTGGGGGACACTGGTCTCAGAAGCCAGAGGTGGCCACACCGCATGGCTTCCTCTCTGGTCAAGGACTGTGAAAAAGTGAACCAGACCATCAGGGCATTTTCTCACACTGTGTTGGTGAGCAGTTCACTCACCCTGGTGATCTTTGATAATTTCACTTCATCAGTCTGCAGGCTTTTGTTTCCTGTTTTCCAGAAGAGATATTAACATATTTTTTTTGTGCTGTGTAAGAAAAGCCTTTTGCAAGATTTTCTTTAGGTCAGGGTAACTGGAATGGCCTCAGAACTTCATTCTAACGAGGTTATACGCTTATAAACAGGCAGCGGCCACTTCACAGTCTCTTCAAGGTCTTTGTCTCCCTTTGGTTACTAACCCAATGTAGAGTCTGATTTCAGCAGCTCATGATTTTATTTTACGTTTAGATGCGTAAGAAGGGTTCCGTCCGAGGCACGTCGGCTGCTGATGTCTAAATGAGTCCCCTGTAGGGTCAGAGACAATATCAAACTGTGTAAGTGAAGACCTGGGTAAAAAGAATGTTTAAAAACCAATACCTTTTTGGTAATGGGTAGTTAACTTGCTGAATTGAGACAGTGTGTTAAATGTGGTTTAATTTTTAGAATTTAAGAGAATTTAATATATTTCAGACATTGACAGTGAACACGAGTTGTTATTGTATAAGAATTTCATCTGTGGAGCAGGTTGAATTTAGTAATCCCAATTTAGTTCATAGTGTTGCACGTTAGAATCCAGCTGCCAAGTACACTCACTCATCATGCAGCTAATTTCCCATTGATAGCCAGTTCATTGACCTTTTTCTCACCGGGACCTTTTGTGGTTAATAAGGAAACATGTAAAAGCATTTAAAATCAAAGATCCTTCATCCCATGCCATAAGAGCCAATCTCAGTAACTCACCTGAGTTGAGATTTTTTCTTAACACCAGGAAGTCCTCCCTCATGCTGACTCTTCGGGTATCTTTACATTTAGCTGTAATATGTGTAAATACACTGCTTTTCACTTCCAATGTGAAATATTTGTATGGTGTTACTTCATTCACACACATGTACATGCCCAGAAAAGAGATTTTCTTATAGGGGAGAAAAAGAGAGCATCAGAATCTAGCCCACATGTTGAGACCAGGATGGGTAAACAAAAACAGGCAGTCTACTGCTGCCACTTGTTAATACTGAACTGTGGTGGTTATTGCGGAAACGGCAAGATGCAACAGTTCTCTCACCTGCTGTTCCTTTGCCGCCCCCTGACATGTACTGCCTGCTCTTCAGTTACTGAGCAAGTGGTGTTCAGTCCTGAAGTAAAGTAGTACCAATAAGAATGGATGAACTCCACTAGGGCTCCTCCAAAAGCCCTTTTCTTACAATTCAGTGTTCACTTAAAAATTTTTTTTAATTTATTGTTACTTTCATTAAGTTTTCCTGCATTTCTGTGATTTATTTCTGCTTCTAATTTATTTTCGCTCTGATGAAACAAAATACGCTCTTAGTAAGACCTGAGTCAAGAGATTAAATGTTAAAAACGCAGCAGTTGGTGTCCACTGTCTGCCAGAAGTTTTGCCACACTGGGGATCTTTCCCCTAGAGAATGTTTGCCACAAGCTGTGGTCTAACGTGTTTTGTGTGTCTTTGAATTTTAACACATTGCACTGTCTTTTGCTTTTCTTACAGTTACGTAATCAAGGTCAAGTAAGGGGAACCAGTGCAGCCAGTGATGAGTGAAGAAGAATCTGACCGTGTCTTGCAGTGTTGACGTTTCCCAGACGTGTGCTTGTGGTTCTGTGCCCACAGGCACAGGTCCCAACTGCGTGTGTATATATGTTTGTGTGTGTCAGTCTGTAGCTGTATATAAAACGCATGTAGAGCTACAGATCCCAGTACACACACTTGTGTATATATGTACATACAAACATACTGAAGGGATTAGTACAATTTCTCCAAAGTACTGTACCTATCTTCAGCAAGAATGCAAAAGAAAATATTTTCAATATATATACCTGGAACAGATTTTAATAATTATCAGAGTAATACCATTAATGGATGAATTGACTGCAATGTAATACTAGCTGGTATGTTTCGTAAATGTCAAGTTGTGGACCAAGATATATATATATATATACACACATATATATATATAGCCTTTTATTACTTTTTTCTTCTTTTAAATCAGTCTCTTATAAACTTTAATTTTAGTCCCATAATCAACAGAATCCCACAGGAAAATTTATTAAAAATCTTTTGGTATTCCAAGGAATCTGGAACAAAACTCTGAATGTATTTAAAATCATTTTTTCTGCATTTTCATTATCATACAGCCAAATTGAACAATATCTATTAGTAAAGAGAGCTACAGGCCAGTTTTTACTTGTTTGCCCCTGAGGTAAAGATCCTTTTAAAAAGAATTCCATTTTTTATTGAATTTTTGTATTTTAAATTTCAAGTATTTTTCTACATCAAGTCTAGGAAAAATGGAAATGACGGTCTGTGATTTATTAAAAAGAACACTGTATAACTTTTCAGGCTTCTGTCAGGCAAAGACAGAAATTGATGAAGAAATGAATAGGATTGTAGGCCGTTAAGAAAAACTGGAAGTACAGCGCTTCCATGGCGTCTTGTTTCTAAAATGACTGTTTTCTGAAATTACAGCTTGGAAACTATGCAAATGATCTAGATTCCTCACAAGTTAACACGGTAGAACATAGATAGTGATGCTGTTTTGCTCTTTTCGGGTTGAAATATATACTTGGGCGGGGGAGACGTTGCATCTGAGATGGGAAGAGATTCAGAGGCAGCGTGAGGCCTGTCTGCACACGGTTAGGCGGCCCAGCCGGCGGCCAGCGCAGCTGCACCCGCACCCGCTGGGGTGTGCTCTCCTGGGACGTCATCGGAACACACCCTGAACACGCATCTGGAAAGCGCAGCCTAGAGGCTGCTGGCCTCCTTTTGTCCTCTTTCTTTTTTCCTTTTCTTTCAAGAACAATAGCTAGGTAAGATTTTTATCATCTTTCTCTGTCCAAGTCTAGTTCTTCACCTGTCAGTCCTGGGAGCTCAAATAGAATGTTGTTGTTGAAGCCTTGGGGCCCCAGCCATCTTCTTTAACCTCCCACCCCTCCTGCCCCATGCCAGGCCCCATTTGTAATCTGATTGGCTGACAGCCCCGCCCTCCCTGCTCCCTGGTTTCCTGCGGAAGCCCTGTGTCCCCACTGAAGTGGTCGCAGTGGCCTGGACACGGCCGTCCAGGGTTACTCCCGCGTGGTAACACTTGGTTCCCCTCGGCTGCAGACCCCTCACCACACGCATCCTCTGTGTACTCAGGATCAGAACCGACGTCTACTCTGGGCACTGCTGTAAGATAGGTTTTGTCAAGAGCATAATCATTGTCTGCAAAGTGTCTGATGCCAGGAAGATTATTGCTAATCTGGTGAAGTAAAGAGTCTCACCTTCTTTTAATGAACTTCACTCTCACTGGCGTCTGCAGCATCATTTGGGAGCTTGGGCGCACGTGGAAATGATGGCCCGGCGCATGGATTTTAATGTTTTTCTAACAACTGTGGAAATCTGAGGGAATGTGTGGTGAATGTAAAATATCTAGTTT
Source organism: Muntiacus reevesi (assembly GCF_963930625.1). Lineage (NCBI taxonomy): Eukaryota > Metazoa > Chordata > Mammalia > Artiodactyla > Cervidae > Muntiacus > Muntiacus reevesi. The sequence goes on from NC_089261.1 coordinate 6,422,861, forward strand.
ACTTGGCAGTCTCTTGTGTAAATTACAGTAAAACAAAGTAAATGAAATTTAAACAAAAAATAAATTTGATCACAAAATGCCACTTGTGCTTGAGTGGTTGTTCTCCTGATGCCATGCCTGGTTCAGAACACTGTGAACCACCTCTCTGCTATTTTTTAAAGAATTCTGTGGTGGTCAGCACTATCACTTTGGGGGAAAAAAATTTTTTTATTGACTTTATTGTAAACCTCTGTTCTTGAGGTATGTCTATGCCACCTTAAGTTGTTACATTTGATTTCTTAAGTAATTTTGTCTCTAAAAGCTGAACAGTAAAGAAGGATTATATATTATTCTGAGGTTTTCTAAAAATTTATTTTTAAAGGGGAAAAGTATGGAAAACCCATAGTGTTTTTTTTTTTTGAAAACCCATAGTATTTTTTAAAGTAGTCAGTAAGGATTTTGCCATTAGATTCTGCCCATTTCAAGACCATGGCTTTTTGGTTTGGGGCCTGGTTTCACACCTAACTTTTCTCGTGGTGCTGGGTTAACATTCTAGAGCAGTTCAACCTTCAGAGAGGTGGCCAACTATCTAGATGGAGTTAATGTATTTCCAAGGTGTTCTTGTGTGTGTTTTCCGAGGTGATCTCAGTGTTTTACCTCAGAGGTGATGTTTGCATTCGCATGGACCGCCTGTCATCCGTGGGTTCAGCAGTGCGTGCGCTTCCACGGCGGGCACGTGGGTCTCCTGGAGGTGCCACAGTGAGCAGCCGTGCAGAGTGCACTGTGGGAGACCGGCGTGTGAACAGGTGGACGACAGCTCCGTCTGCTAAGTTGCCATCTGACAGTAGAGAGTTGGTGAGAGACACCTTAGATGTCATCCACATCACACATGTGAGAAAGCGAATGTCCAGGCTGAAGGCAGCTAGGTAGCGGGGGTCCTGGGAGCCCCCTCCTGACCCCTCACCAATCCCGGACTCCTTGTGTGTGTGTGGGGCCGTGGGGCCCAGCTGTGGTGTGTGCAGTTAGCCAAGGCGCCGTGTCCTCCAGCACGTGGTGGTCCCCTTCAGTGTGGTTTCTCTCCTGCTGCACCCGTTTGCCAGCCCGCCTCCCGGCTTTTGGTGAATCACAGCTAAGATCACATGTGGACCTGCGCTCTTGTGCTCAGTCATGCCCAGCTCTGCGGCCCATGGAATGAAGCCCACCAGGCCCCTCTGTCTAAGGAGTTTTACAGCTAAAAAATGCTGCAGTGGGTTGCCATTTCCTCCTCCAGGGGATCTTCCTGACCCAGGGATGAAATGCGCATCTGCTGTGTCTCATGCATTAACAGGCAGCTTCTTTACCACTGAACCACCTGGGAAGCCCGTGAACCTGACACCTGGCTTTTAAAACTCACTTTCCTCTCTCCTTTTCAACTCATTAAGCAATAAAGCTTCACAGGCCAGCCCAACCTACCTCTCAGGTCTTGTCTCTGAGGGAGTAAAAGACAATCTATTAATGGCTGTTTTGTCCATTTCTCCTCCGCAATCAAGTTGACAAGGGGTTGGCATAGAATTCCCTATTCCTGACCACGTGGAGGGAGAATGTTCTGACTGTTCTTAGACTCAGACCTAATACCATTGAGAGCCACTGGATGTAAGGAGATAAAGAGTTGAGTGGGTCCAAAATTGATTTTTTCAAGTTGCCCTCATTGTCAGTTTTAGAGTTGGGGCCTTTGCACGACTGGAGGGAGGGAGGGAAGGTGCTTGAAGGCAGGTTAAAGGTTGTCCTGCTGACACTGGAGCATCTACAAGGCATGCTTCCTAGGAACCTGCCAGGGCCACTTGGCATTGGAAATGTTAAGCAACCACGATCTCTTCAAAACCAGTTCTTAAGCCAGATTGGACTAGGGAAAGGAGAAAACTTTGGAGTGTTCTGTTACACTTGGGCTAGTGGTTTAAAGCAGTTCAGCACATGCAAATCAAAAGTTCTCAATCTTGGCTCCACTAAGAATCACAGGGGAACCTTTAAAAATATTAGTTGCCCACCAGCTGCTTTTCTACTGCTTGTGTTGAGTGTGCCCTGTTTTCAAACGACAGGGGAAAAGCTTAGAGAATTTCCAGTCTCCTCCTGAAAGACGGTCAAGAAGACCACCTTCTCTCTAAGTCATCAGACTCCTGCCGGTTCTTCAAAGCCCAGTGCCCACTGTCCACATAGCCTTTGTTTGCCTAGCATGACTGCCAGTGGTTCATTCCCCTCACTCGGCTCCTACAGGCTCTGCTGCCTCGGTTAATAATGCTCATTGCTTGTCATCTTTCATGTGTCCGTGTGTTTCGCTTCCCACGTGAGCTCGGGAACTCCTCCCGGGCAGGAGTCACAGTGGTACCCCAGAACTGCCTCTCCTGGTGGAACGTCTGACTGAAGCTACTCCTGCCCACAACAGACTCCTGCCTGTGCTGTGCAGGGCCGCTTCTGAATCCTGGGGCTAGAGGGGAGGGGAGCATAACCCAAAAAAATCCATAAGATCAAATTTCTGCTCTGAGAATCAGATCCTGACTGCCAGCCGCAGCAGGAGGTAGCGCTTCTGGTAGCTCAGCGTACAAAGTACGAGGAGAGGACAGACGAGGGAGCTCCAGGTCCGTGTTTCTTTCTCGCATTCCAGATGCCAACAGGAGTTTTGGTGGACTCTTCAGGAATCTAACACCAAACTCGAAGTCTTTTCCTCCTCCCATCACTTAACTGCATGACTGGCTGTGCTGCCCAAGCCAGAAATCTTAGTTGATCACTGAGTCTTAAAAGTGTCCCCAAGTGCTTGTGAAATCCTGCTCCTCTTGAGGTATCCTGGTGCAAGCTGTGCTCCCGTGAGCCAGCCTCTCATCTGGGGCAGGGGGTCTGGAAACACAGTAAATGTTTTTGGCTTTACAGACCACATGATCAATCTCTCACAGCTATTCAACTCTCCCCTTGCAAGGCAAAAAGGGCCACAGACAATAGGTAAAGTAAGCATGTCTGTTCCGATAAAACTTTATTTACAGAAACAGGCAGTGGGCCAGATTTGGCTGTTGAGGCCATAGGTGCCAAGTGCTGGACTACATCTTGTAAAGCCTTAATGAGGCTCTGCCAGAGGTGACTTTCTAGAATGTCTCCTGATGGTGCCGCACCCTTGCCTGAACACCTGCATGGCTCCCAGGGGCCCCAGGGACCCCAGTAACCAAGGCCTGTGAGCAGTGAGGGCCTCAATCTCCTGTTTGTAAAGTGGAGCCAGCGATGCTCGTCCACCTTATGGCCACTGGATGTGTGAAGGGACTGGGTACTGTCTCTAGAAAGGCCCCAGCCTTAGGAAGACAGTCGCTGCTGTTTGCCATCTGATTGCCAACCCAGAGTCGGACACGCACCGAACAGAAGTTGAAGGGAAGAGCTGTGCTAACAAAATCTGTTGACATAAAATACAAGATAATCCCAGGTAGCTAAACTCTTCCCGACTGGCATTATTTTACATTGTTGTCTGTCTGTTGTCCAGGAAATACCATCTGTAACTGTTAAACCAAAATGCTATTCTCGTGGGAAAGCTCACAGATGCCCTATACATTTTCCATAATTAAAATGTGGCTCCTTCCATAGATGCCATTGCTAACCTGAGCTTGGCCCCCATGGCTCCTGACCGGGCACGGTGAGGCTAGGCCTGGAAAAGCAGCCTGGAGTTTCCCCGAGTCAGTGGCACTCCACCTTTGGTCGAATCTGTTTACTCTTTGGGTTTCTGAGAAGCGGTAAAGCGCCGTGCCAAGTCTACGCCTCGTGGATCACTTATATATTCTGACACCACCTGCTCATCAGTTGATAGCAGAATTGCCTTGCACTGGAGACTGAGGGGGCTTCATGAAGTGGAACGGAGGCGTGGCTTACAGTGTTTATGTATGTGCTAAACAAAAGCCTCGCCTCTGGGCATCCCGTTGCAGACCGGCTCCCTGCAGCCCCGATACTGATGGCTGGTGTGCTCTCTCAGAGCCACCTCCCTTTTCCCGTGGCCCCGGAAGCCCTGAGACCACTCAGCCTGCTGAGAAGGGCTGTCGGTGCGTCCCATCCATGCTGCTCTAGCTATCGCTCCAGAAAGACCCTCCCCGAGAGGCGCTCTGTAGGGTGTGGCTCCTCTCAAGGAAGGGTGGAGAGAGGCTTAGGGTCGGGCGGGAACAGTCGTCCATTCATGCAGACCAGAGGACGGCAGATCCTTCTACAAAGGGTCACCTGGTGTTTCATAAATATCCGGGGCTTTGTGAGCCATGCAGTCTCTGCCACAGCTACTCATTCTGTCTTTGTAGCTCAAAAGCAGCCTCCGATGTTGTGCAGATGAATGGGTGTGGCTGGGTTCCAATAAAACTTTATTTGCACAAACAGGTGGTGGGCTGGGATCTTGTCCTAGGGCCACAGTTTGCCAATCTCTAGATTCTTGCCCCACCCCCCAGACCCCCCACTAAAACAGTCAACATTTAATAGTGTCTGTCAGGCATTGTTCTAAGCACAGCATGTAAATGGCCTCCTCTAATCTTCACTACCACTGACTCAGTGGTAAAGAATCCGCCTGCAATGCAGGAGACGTGGGTTCGATCCCTAGGTTGGGAAGATCCCCTGGAGAGGGAAATGGCAACCCACTCCAGTATGCTTACCTGGGAAATCGTATGGACAGAGAAGCCTGGAAGGCTACAGTGCATGGGGTCTCAAAAGAGTCGGCCACAACTTAGCGACTTAACAGCAACCACCCTATGAAGTAGGTGCTGTTATCACCCCCTTTCACAGATGAGGACATTGAGGCCCAGTAAGTGTAATGCTGCTAGGTATTATTACGGAAAGCGGTGGAGCCAGGGATCTCACCCAGGGGCCACTCCCGAGTCACCCGTGTGTCTCCCTGTTTGAGAGCTGCAAGGTCCCACGCCTGTGGCATATACTAAGGGCTGACATAAGGGGCAGCCACAATGATAATTCTGAGGACACTCTTATGTTCTCAAACACCACTCAGGAGCAAACTTCCATGACCAATTCTTTCCAGCGCTCAGAGCCAAGAAAGCAGCTCTTCCTAAACAGAGCTCGGTTTCCCGCTCAGTCTAGGTGTCAGGAAACTCCCATGTGGCATTTTATGTCCAAACTGAGGCCACCTCTCTAGACAGGCCTTCTAGCATCACTCCACCCACACCCACCCGGTCCCCCTTGCCACCCCGCCTACTTGAGCTTTGTGACGGTGCTGTGACATTTGAGGGCCTGTGCCCACGCCTCCTGCGTGGAATTCCCCTCAAACTCCTTGCGGGAAAGGTTTAGTGATGATTCTGACATAGGTAGAAACACAACGTCTGCCCGTCAAGGTGAGAAGTCAGGAGAAGTGCAGTCTTCAGCTGCGGGTAATCTTAAGGCCTGTGGCCCCCTGGAGGGGGAGGCCACCAGGGTGGTTTTGTCAGCGTGGGGGAATTTGGGGTAGTTTCTTTTCCTCCGAGAACTGTCCTCAGTATCTCGCTTTACAGAAGACGACTCTTACTTAAACTATCTCTGTGAGACTCGGGACCTTGTGGGTACTTCCCCATGTGCACGCCCAGCCGTGCCTTCTCTCACTGTGGGTAGGAATTTTCGCTTCGGCATCTGGTGGCCCATGAGATCACCCCTTTCCCTAGGCGTGTGCCAGAAAGCCATTGGTGGGGGGATTTCAGGATTCCTCCCGGCCCCTTCCAACCCAACAGGCTCAGATTTTCCACTTGTGCGACTGAGGTCAGCGCCTGCATTCCGGCTGGCGAGCTCCCCACACATGCAAGCTCCAGGCCTCAGGCAGGGGCTTCTCAGACTCACCCTGGAATTCAGCCCCCCTCCTTGGCCCTCTCCCTCCTCCTCGCCGCCCTGGATCCTGGGGTTCAGGGCGGGGCGGGGCGGGGGGGCTCCGTCAGAGACTGGGGACAGCCTGGCCCAGCCTTGGCTCTGGGCCACCAGGCTGAGATGCAGGCCCTGCGTTTGCTCAGGCCCGAGAGTGTGGACGAGTCATCTGGCCGGGCGAGGAACACTGGGGTTACTGGTGCTTGCAAAGAGCTCTGTTCCTGTCCTTGTCAGTCCGTCCACCAGAGAATGTGGAGGTTGTCAACCATGACCAGTGCCATCAGATTTACTAATGGTCACTGCTGCTATCTCTCTAGACGTGGGGGCTTTGGCGTTCGCCGCCTGCATTCCAAGCCTGACACATCCACTTACTGAGCAACAGGCCAACAAGTACGTCTCGGCCCCCCGAACCTCAGTCTTGCCAGTGAAGGCTGGGGTGATCATACCAACATGGGACGTGGCCGGGAGACATGAATGTGTAAGCAATGCGTGGAGACCTCTACAGCACTGGATTCGCCCTAGGGTTGGTTGACTCATCAGCTAGGGGGATCAGCCATCCTGGTTTGTCCGGGTAGAGGGGTTTCCTGGGAGGCTGGACTTTGGGTTCTAAAACCAAGACAGTCCCGAGCAAACTACGACAGTTGGTTACCTTATTCCCAGCCCCAAATATCAACATTTTTGAAGCTAAAAGCTTTCATTTAAAAGCAAATACAAAAGCTGAACCCAGATTGTATAGGAAACAGACCACCTTGCCTTGCAGCCTCGTGTGCCCCTAGACTGACTGCCTCTCTCGCTCCAGCCCAGGGACCTAGGACTGCTTTCCTCAGGCGGGATGACCCATCTCAGAGGGAGCGAATCCCTTCCCCACCCTCTGCTCTAGCTCACGGGTCCACCCTACCACCACCTGGGAGGGAAGAGGAAGTCCTCACACTTTCCACAAATCAACAAGGTGACCTCGGCTGACAAGAGGCAGAGCTTCCTGCGGCCAGGGCCTCTCCCCAAGCAGGTGGGTCAGGTCATTCCTTCCGTCTTTGCTTCCAGGACAGAAGCCGACCTCCTCATTCTGTACTGGACCAGCACGCTCTACATCTTCACCCTCACCTCCAAGCTCCAGTCACATGCACCTTTTTCCAGATTCTGAGACCTAAGCCCTGGGGTGCCCGCCAGGTCTGGAGCCCCTCCCTTCCCTGTTGATCCTCCAACCTCAGCCCGGCGGGGGACGGGGGCCCGACCTCCCAGATGCCTCCCCTGACCTCCCGACAAGGCCAACATCCCTAACAGTGTGCTGCCGTCTCCGCCAAGCTGGGAGCTCTGTAAACGCAGGGACAAGGAGCTCTGGCGGCGTTGGCCACCGAGAGCTCAGGGCCTTCCCACTGTCTGCCACGGAGTCATCCACGTGCCACAGATCTGTTTGGAATGCATGGAGTCGAGAAGCCCCGGGTTTAACCCCTGCCCTCTCACGCCTTTCCCACACGGCTGCAGACAGGCTCTCTCTCGACCACTACCTGTTAACCCTTTCCCTTTGCCCTGCCAGCAGCCTGGCCGAGGCCACGTCCCAGTTTAAGAGTTACCCCACCTTGCTCCCCTCCCCTACTTCACAAGGAAATATTTCTGTTTTATGACTAACTCTGCTCCTCATTTCTCTCGCGTTATCTTAATGAATTAACTGGGTCCCCATCGTTCCCCGGGGCCCCCCACGGTTTATGAGCTGTACAACAATATCTGCGATCTTAGTCAACCCACACAGTTGTTGTGCTGGTTCCTATTACAGTAATTGGCATAAACTTTATTCTTTTGCAGAGAGATTTTTTTTTTGGCCCACTGAGACTGCATAACCATCTGCCATAAATTGAGACTAGTACGGCTTATTTTGGTGAATGCAAAATTGGATCCCATTCTTTACTCTGTGGCTTGATTCAACTTCCAGATGGTTAATCCACATGAAGTAATAGGAATGCACCACAGCTCTGCTTAGCTGAAGATGGAGACGTAATATTTATTTGCTGATGTGGAGGCCTCCGAACGCTGCCCTGTCGGGATGTCGGTATAAAACGCAGCGGCACAAAAATGTCAACTTGTCCACAGGAGCAACAGCGTTCCTCTGAGTTGCCATGGGGGATCCCCGATGTCATTTTTTTTTCTTCCTGGTCTGCCCTTGACCTAATCTCAAGAGGTTTAGTTCTCTCCTGGGCTGTTTCTTATCAGCTATGTCTGCCCATGGAGCCGGCTTCGCATCTGCTTTGACTTTAGTGCCTGTGACATTTTCATTAATACTTCTTCAAGGTTGAGCCTTGATTCCAAATATCCTGCAGCTCACAGAAGCTGAAGCTCAGCTGTGCCTGGCTGGGGGGCTGCTGGGAAAACTGGCCCGGTGGCATCAACAAGCTCAGATATCTCCACCCAGGTAGGGTAATCGATCCACTTTCATTGTTATTTCTCCCCCACCGTAGCTTGCCACACTGGGGGATGGGATGCTCAAATCTAGGTCAGCAGACTGGGGGTCTTAACCCTCAACTGTGCTTCTAGTCCCAGGAGTCTTGACTGCCCTGTCTGCCAGGATTACACATCCCCACCAGCCAACCCAGGTGGCTCAATGGTAAAAGAACCCACCTTCCAAGGCAGGGGATGTGGGTTCCATGCCTAGGTCGGGAAGATCCCCTGGAGAAGGAAAAGGCTAGCCACACAAGTGTTCTTGCCTGGGAAATCCCATGGACAGAGGAGCCTGGTGGGTTATAGTCCATGGGGTTGCAAAGAGTTGGACATGACTTAGCAACTAAACAACAACAACCAGCGAACTTTGCCCTTGCAAACTCGCTCTGGACTTTACAGCCTGGCCATGTTCCCCACCCCATCCCAGGGAAAACTGGAAACCTTCAAATATCCTGGGGAAGACTGGGGCTCAGGGCCTCCTCTCTGCACCTGCCCAGGTCCCTGGGAGCCACCTGAATTTGAACCACTGGAGGATCATGTCAAAAATGCAGACTTCTGGACTGAGGGAGACAGACTATCCCAGTCTGCTCAGAATGATCCTAGTTTTAGCACAGAAAGTCCCATGTCCTAGACTTTCCACGTCACCCTACTTGGGCCCCACCTCAGACCCCAGAAGAACTACCGCTGAGGACTCAGGCCAAGGGATCTAATTTTGATGATTTCCCTTGTGGTGATGGAGCACTTGAACTGGGGAACCACAAGTACACTCAGGGCCCACGTTCCCTCACTTTGCCTGAGTGTAGCACACGATGCCCTTATCACTTCCTTGTGTAGACTGTCTGCTTCACTCAGTGTGAGTTCCTCAAGGGAAGGGCTCATCCCAGTTTGCTTTTGCCTTCAGTTCCCAGACCTCTGTCTGGCCCACAGTTGACACTCAGACCCAGTGAAGAAATAACTGGATGCAAGCAAATATCCATGGTAGGGAAAGTGACCCAGACCTGTTTCCCACATACTCTTCCAAAGTTCTGGGGTGGATTCGATTAGAAATTAGATCAAGGAAATTCTAGAAGGGCAGGAATTGGATCTAGGATATTTTGTTAAGGGAGTGAAAACCTTGAATGTTCCAAGATGGAACAAATAAGGAATTAGATCTAAGAAATTCTAAAATGGAATGGACTGGAACCATGAACATCCTAAGACAGAATTGCTTTCTTCCTTAATCATCACGGGAGCTTCTGCAGGCAGAAAGAACAAGAGGCCAGATGCCTTGTACCTGATTATCGAAGCCTAGCATCCCTTAGTGCTTTCAAATGTTTAAAATCTGCAGCTCCTCAAATAATCACAGCTGTGCATGAAGACGGACTCTTCCCTAACTTGCGTGTGAGGTCTCCAGGCCGGATGATGGGGACTAGGGAGCCCAGGAAGTGGGCTGAGCTGAGGGGAAGGAGTGGGAGCCAGCATCTGGCCCTGGCAGGATCCCAGCATCAGGATCCTTCACGACTCACCCTGGGCATAGCTCAGCCAGGTGATGACTCTCCTCTTCTCCAGGTATGGCTTTGAAGTAGGTGCAAACACAAAGGATTATTTGTATGGGTTTTATGCATCTGTGAAAACACTGAGGTTGACCCAAGGTCCTGGTCCCAAACCCTGTTCATGATAATCCCACTGGTAAGAAGAAGTGCATGCCAGAAGCAGAGTCCTCAAAAGCAAAAGGGGAGTCCAGGGATCATCTGAACAGGCGTCAGGCCCGCTGGATTCAGTGGCAGTCAGCATGGTTGTCCAAGTGGATAAAGCAAAGCCCAGTGAGAGGCTGTGGTGGAGGGAGCTGAGGACACAGCCGAGCAGGTGATGTGCCTTCCCATCCCGCCCCCAACCCTCCCAACACCCCCTACACCCCCACCGACTGAGTCACGTGCACCTCTCCCACCCCACAGCCCTACACAGGTTCCAATGGGCTCCGCCTTGAACTCAGGTCTAAAATTTGGCCCTTCTCACCACACCTGCCTCAACAAACCAAACCCAGCCCAGCCACCGTCCTCTCCCTGGACTGTTGCTCAAGACCTTCCTAACTGGCCCCTTTCTCCTCCCACAGAGAAGCCAGAGTGGCTCTCTTAAGCGACACACCGTATCAGCCCTTCTCTGCTCCAAGTCCTCCCGAGTGACTGAGAGTGACTTGCTGGGCCCACCTGTGCCAACCCCTTCCCGCTCGCCTCTCCTGGACTCCACACTCCAGCCAAGCCAGCCTCCCGCAGGCCGGCTCTCCAACATGTCGGCTGCTGCCCTCCGGGGCCTCCGCTCCTGCTGCCTGGGACACGGCCCCCAGAGCCCCTCCCGGCTCCCTCTCCTGCCTCCCTCAGATGCCCTCACATGCCCCCTCCCCACTCTAGGAGGCCTTCTCAAGCCACTTTACCTGAAACAGCCCCGCCCCGAGCAGCCCCCACCGCAGCTCGGCGCCCATCGGAGCCCCCACCACCACCTGCACCGTGTGTCGCGTGTGTGCCCACCGCTCGTCTCTTCCCACTGGACGAGAAGATCCATGAGAGCTCGTTTCCCGAGGCCCTCCTGCCCGGAACCTGTGTGGGCTGTACTAGGTGCTCAGTAAGCACGTGCAAGTGACTCACCCAGCGTTTCTCCCGCGCTACAAGAGGCTGGTGAACCACATGGTAGATGCAAAGATCACAGTATAACTGAACAGGGCTGTCCAAATGCAATGATGGCCATTAGCGTCACTCCACCCCAGAGCGGCGATTCTAGAGCATTCTTTGTAATTGGAGTACAATTAAGCATATGGCAGTGTTTCCACCACGCCATAGATCTGATTCGGAGCCTCCCCGACATGGGCTCTGGTTTCTTTCTTTTCCCTGTAACAACAAACCTGGATGCAGCATCGGGCGGGCCCCCGGTCTGGGTCACAGGGGAATACCAAGGAATGAGCTTCATGCTAACAAGATTTAATCCTGAGACGTTGGGCTATATATCCAGTGGCGATTTCCTGGATTTTGCAGCCAACATAAATAACAGAGAGAGGATTCCCGCTGCGTGACGTGAGGTTCGTCCTACCGGTCTGGGCCAGGATGGACTGCTGTTGATGGACGAGGCAGGGCCTCCTGATGGAATCCGTGGAGTTGCACCCCACTGGCCCCCCCTCCACCTCCACCCCTCTATCAGATCACTCTGCAAAGCATCCTCAGGGTGAGGGGGCCAACAGCAGAGATGAAAATTAAGACACGTATTTGGCACCCAGTCCAGCCGAGCAGTGAAATCCCTTGTCTCTGTACAAATCATGAATTTTCCAATTGGACCTCGTGCTTCCTGGGGGTGAGGTCTGTACTATGTAGGCAGCCAGCTTATGTAAACTTGGAAGTCATTCGTGGCACCTCATTTTCATAAAAGGAAATGAAGTGTGTGGTAGGGTAGGGTTAGAGATAACTTACATTGTGGGGAAATGGAATGGATAAAATAAGGGATGTTCATAAAATAGAGTAGTATACAGTAGCTAAAAGGAGTGAGCAAGGATGAACCTTTGAAAATTTACACCAATGAAGAAAAGAAAATTGCAAATGAGCCACAGAGGATGACATCACTTACATTCATTTAAAAAACCAGTAACCCTGGGGGACTTCCCTGGTGGTCCAGTGGTTAGGACTCGGTGCTTCCAAAGCAGGAGGGCATGGGTGCGATCCCTGGTTGGGGAACTAGAATCCCACCTGCCAAGTGGTATCATGGCCACAAAATTTTAAAAAATAATAAATTAAAATCACCTACCCAAGGCAATGTTTTTAAAGGGATGGCAGGTGTCCTGGAAGGCTGAAATGACCTTAAATACATAATGCCCATGTCTGTGGTAGCAAGGAGTGGAACAGATTGGCAGGGGAGGGTCTGTCTGGACAGATGCTGACACTGAGCTGCTCACAGATGAGTGTCCTTGAAGGAATCAGTTCATCCCTGTCATCCGCTGATTAAAGGCAAGTTAGTCAGGCTCCCAGCATCTCCCAGCCTGGGCCTGGGTCCCAGAGCCTCGGTCTGCCTGCTCAGTGGGTCTTCTTTTAATGCCTGTTCAATTCATGGGACTCCAGCCTTCATGAAACTGACATAGCTAGGGGCACTTTCTCCTTTATCGAATCCTGAGTGTGAAAATCCATGTTGAGTGCCTTCTCCTCTCCCTGTGAGGATCTACAGATCCCTTCATATGTAGACCTGTAGGGAACATCGGCACATCTGCTCATTCTTGCTGTTGTTTCTGTACTGTTCTCCGCTCCGCTCGTTCCACTACAGGAGTCTGATTCAGCCATATCATCCCTTCCTTGGAGGCCTTCTTGTCTCTTCCAAGACCAAAGTTCTCTTTGTTTCTTTTTTCTTTTTTTCCTTTTTCTTCTCTTTTATTCAACCCACTTGTCTTTTTTTTTCTTAATTATCATTATTGGAGGATAGTTACTTTACAATATTGGGTTGGCTTCTGCCATACATCAACATGAATCAGCCGTAGGCATACATGTGTCCCCTCCTTCTTGAACCTCTCTCCCACCTCCCACCCCATCCCCTCGCCCCCCAGGCTGTCACAGAGCACCGGGTTTAAGCTCCCTGAGTCACAGAGCAATTTCCCATTGGCTACCCATTGTACACAAGGCGAAGTGTATGTCTCAATGCTCCTCTCCCAATTTGTTTCACCCTCTCCTTCCCCAACTGTGTCCACAAGTCTGGTCTGTGTCTGTGTCTCCACTCCTGCCCTGCAAATAGGCTCAGTGGTACCATTCTTCTGATTCCATATATATAAAGAAGTTGTGGTACATATATACAATGGAATATTACTCAACCATAAGAGGAATGCAATTGAGTCAGTTCTAATGAGGTGGATAAACCCAGAGCCTGTTATACAGAAAGAAGTAAGTCAAAAAGAGAAAAATGAATATCATATATCAACTGACTCGCCTTGAAGAACTTCTTTGTGCCATGAACTCTTCTGAGTGGGATTTTATTTATTTATTTTTTTGAGTGGGATTTTTAGATGTCAATGCAAGATAGTTTCTCTTCTCAGAAGGAATTAAAATTCAGTATCTCTCCTTTCCCAGGCAGACTGACAAGCAAGGCCGGGGTGGAGAAACAGGGATGCCCAAAGAAAGAGTGCTGAGCAGGAACGTCTATGAACGCCACCAACCACGGGGCATGCAGGCTGAGGAGGGCGGGAGGAAAGGAGACGGAAGGGGAATTGGGTTTATGAGGAATGGTGGAAGGCCCTGTAAGCCCACAGTCCATTTCAGAGAGAGAGGATCTCTCACCTGCCTGCAGCCCTTGGGGATCCAGTAATGCAAGTTTGGGGGAAGGGGGGCCTCAGTGGGGAGTCCATACAGGTTGAGACAATTAGGGGGATAGTTGGGGCTGAGTCATCTTGGCAGAGGCAGGGAGGAGGGTGTTGGGGGTGGGTGGGTGGGGCCCCCATCAGCATAATTGCTCCCGACTTCTGCTTCTCTTTGACATGGCAGTAAAATAAGTTAATCCATGGCTCAAAAAAGGGTTGAGTCTCCTCTTGCAACATGTCATTAACAGCAAAAATCTGCCTGAACCTGACACCAGAATGACCCGGTGAGGACCCTGTCCCAGGGCAAGGAGCAGGGAACATGGGGAGAAAAACAGGCAAATCATATCCCCACCCCAAGCCTCATAGCCTCAGTCTGGGCAACAGGAATTATACTGTATTCCATCAATTCTAAAAAAGTAATTTTTTTCCCTCTTGCATTTTAATATCTCTAAAATTGGGATGTGGTGTCTTAGGTTTGATGACATACTGTGATAAGAAGAGAAAAACACAAGAATCACTACTGTTCAGGGAATGCTTACTCCATGCCACGAATTGTGCTGCTGGAGAAAACTCTATAGAGAGTCCCTTGGACAGCAAGGAGATCAAACCAGTCAATCCTAAAGGAAATAATTTCTGAATATTCATTGGAAGGACTGATGCTGAAACTGAAGCTCCAATACTTTGGCCACCTCATACAAGAGCCAGCTCATTAGGGAAAAAAAAAAAAAAAAAAAACCCGATGCTGGGAAGCATTGAGGGCAGCAGGAGAAGGGGGCAACAGAGGATGAGATGGTTGGATGGCTTCACCAACTCAATGCAGATGAGTTTGAGCAAATTCCAGGAGATGGTGAAGGACAGGGAAGCCTACCATACTGCAGTTCATGGGGTCACATAGAGGTGGACACAACTTAGGGACTGAACACCACCACTCCACAAAAGGCACCATTTCTAGGAACTTTGCAGTTTAATCCTCTCAACAACGTGCTGAAACAAATACTGATTCCACGCCCTTTCTGTGGAAGGAAAGACGTGATTATTCCCTGGACACTGTCTGTGCTCCCGTCACACTGACCTTTTTGGGTCCCTCCACAGGCCCTCTTCGTATGCTGTGTCTGCTGCACTGTTCTGGGACACTGTTCTTCCCTTTCTTTGTTACCGACCGCAGCCTCCAGCCCCCAACCCGTGTGGCGCTTCCCCGGGGAAGCCCTCTGTGACTCCCACGTTCTCAGGGCATCATATACCCCTCCTTTTTCTGTTCGGACTCTATAGCTTCCTGCACTATTGAATGCCTCCTCCTTATTTTGTCCATAAGCTCCATGAGGGCAGGAGCTGTGCCTTTTTTTTTTCCTGCCCATGGCACCTTCTGTTCCTCCAGGCACAGATTCTGGCATAGGGTCAACACTTCATAAATATCTGCAGAGGAGCTTGTGTCTAAAGAAAACCCCTGAACGAGTGACTCAGAAGCAAAGTATGTGGGGTTGGGGTAGGGGAGGAGAGAGATCTGTGCTTGTTTGCCTGGGCTGGAGGACAGGGGCATGTTCCAGGCCAGACTGGCTGCCTTCGTGCCCCTTGTCTGTGAAACAGGGAGAAGACATGCACCTTAATGCGGTCTCAGGGAGAGTAAAGAAGCTGACATGAGAGCCGGGCCCAGCACGGCCAGTTCAGCGGTCACAAGTCACTTCTTCCACTTGCCTCCGAAGAAGGGGCTTTTGACCCTACAGTGTGTGAGGTCCTAGGAGTCTGTGGAGCCTGGAACTGGAAAACTTGGGGATGTGCCGCGTGTATGAGGCCGTCACCTACTGCGAAGTCGTAGTTGCTGGGTTACATTTAATTGCGCCCTAAAGAGCAGATGGCCACACCGGGGGCTCTGACACATTGCTCTGTTTGCCCGACTGGCAGCGCCGCCCCAGTGGGCACAGGGGCCTTTGTGCCGAGATTCATGCAAAAGTCAGGCTGTAGCCATGAGGGTATTTTTCAGGCAATTCTAATCTGTTGTGGGGACTTCTTTGGCTCTGGCTCCCTTTTGGTCTGCAGTGGGGAACTTGAGACCGAGTCTTAGTGGAGACAGCCAGAGGCGCAGGGATGGTCGAGGAGGAGGAGAGAAGGCCTTGGAGGCAAGGGTTTTGTCTTCAGCTCCCAAGAGCTGAAGGCCTGGGTGGGGAGGCAGACAGGATTATAGAGGGACTCAAGTCAGCTGCCTGGCTCCTCTCAGCAGCCACCACCTGCAAACAGTGTCACCTCCATGAGCCTCAGTTTCCTCATCTCTAAAATGGGAGTAATAGCATCTATAGGATGAGGGGGTACAATTGGAAAGAAACTTTAAATAAACAACCCAAGGTGCTGCCATTCTGATCACCCCCTTCAGTCCACGTTCCCACTCCGTCTTGTCTGCATACACTTGGCTTATGTGGCTGCAGGCATAGCGTGCATTTTGCTTTTCCTAACCTTCTGTTAGATCACAATTCTCCACATTTTTACATGCTTCTTGTGGATTACTTTTTTTTTTTTTTTGCCACACTGCACACCATGTGGGATCTTAGTTCCCCAACCGAGGATCAAATCCATGCCGCCTGCAGTGGAAACACAGAGTCCTAACCACTGAACGGCAAGGGGAATTCCCATGGTTTACATTTCTAATGGTTGCTAAATTGGCCATTATGGGTGTGTCTCAGGAGTAACTAAAGCACACATGCTCAAAGTCACATAATGTACGCACAAATACACACACACATGCTCACACTCACACAATTTCTGTCAACTGTGAGGTGTTCAGACTGCTCCTACATTTCCACCATGGTAGACAACATTTTCATATGGATAATTTGTTTTTGCCATTTTTAAATTATCTCCTGAAGATGAATTTCAAACTGGGAGATCCCTGGGCCTAACTCTGTTACTTTGCCATTTTGGAGAAGGGGTACATTAAGGATGGCACTTCCAGCAGGGCTGTTCAACACAGGGGCAGACCACACTGGTGGCAGTGAGCCTCCAGTGCCTGGAGGTGTGCAGGACAACTGGGGCAGTTATTCGCTATCTGACAACTATCTGTCAGGCGTCATGGTGTGTCAGGCCTGTGTTAGTTGCTGAGGACACGGGTGACATGGTCTCTGCCTTCCTGGAGGCAGAGGGAAAGGAGACAGAAAGGTAAAGGACAGTGACCTCACAGCATGCACTCTGTGGGGCTGCTCAAGGCTGTTTGCTCCCCTTCTCATGCTGCGAAGACCCCACTCCAGGCAACCACAGCTCTGCATGTGGGAATGAATTGTGCCTGGGCGGCAGGTCACTGTGCTATCACATGCTTCATGGACCCCAGCTCCATGACCTGCAGCCCTTTCTTCATGCCTCTGACATGAAGTGATTTGTCCTGGGGGCTTCTAGGCCCCACTCAATGCCTACCTCTGGACCAGAGATTTCTTGAGGACTCCTTTTAATCTGTGCCTGCAGAATTACTGGCTATTGAGACAGGGCTTGCAGGAGGGCAGCCTCTAGAGATGCTGCTTCAACTTCTGAGAGTCCGTGGGCAGCTTCTCTAGGCTGTTTCCAAGGAGCATGCACAACTTCCATCCTACAGGAGCCACAAGGCGACCTGCTGGCCTTAATGGTTGTCCGAACGAAGTCTAGAGCCCGTGGGTTGCTGGGTGACCTTCTGCCACCCACTTCACCTCTCTGTTTCCACTTCAGGAAAGGGGCATGGTAATACAGGGAGTTTCAGCTCAAGGCTGGGCTACTTCATTCCCTCCCTACAAGGTCCATTCTTGGTTCTGAACACCAGATAGGGCAAACTCGATCACAAGAGTTGTAAAATTACGGGTGTATCAGGGAAGGCCTGAGAACGAGCAGTCAGACCCATGAGAACACAAGCTGGATGAGTATTTACCATATATACCACTCCTCCCTATTCATCCCTGAATACCTGATACCTCTGCCAGGAATGGATACGCTACATAAATTGGGAGCTACTGTCCACCTATTGGGAGACAAACTGGAGACTGGTGCCCCTAGACAGAGGGCACGGATGACAATGTTAACAGCTGAGAACAAACCTCCCTGGACAGAGCAAGTTGATCTCCCTGGAGTAAGTCCCCAGGGTGGGACAAGCTGCAGCAACCAGGCCCGTGATCATCCATCTAAAACCTGGATGTATGTGGCCCAGCAGAAAACAGCTCCCTCTCTGATGGGCAATGCCCCATCATACAGGGCCCAACTGACCCTGTTAAGCCTCACTGGAAAAGTGAAAGTGTTAGTTGTTCAGTCATATCTGACTCTGTGACCCCATGGGCTATAGCCCGCCAGGCTCCTCTGTCTAGGCAAGGGACACTGGAGTGGTAACCATTCCCTTCTGCAGGGGAGCTTCCAGACCCAGGGATTGAATTCCAGTCTTCGGCATTGCAGGTATAGATTCTTTACCATCTGAACCACCATTAGACCCTATTAGACCAGGTCAATCAGCCTGAAATACCCCCAGTCTCCTTGTAAAGAAACTTAGTGGAGGGACTCCGTTGGCAGCCTAGCGGTTAAAACTCTGAGCTTCTATTGCAGGGGGTGTGGGTTCGATCCCTGGCTGGGGAACTAAGATCTTGCATGCTACATGGCACAACCAAAACAGAAATAAATAATACCCAGGAGGGAATACCGGATGGCACAGGACCACAGGACAGCCAGCGAAGCCACCGAGGGCACATGTCCACTGGTCTCTAATCCGTATGCCTCACTGGCCACTCTACTGGCCACCAGGACCTGCTATTCTGTATTACATTTAAAAGATGCCTCCTTCTGTATTTCGTTAGCTCCAAAGTCACAAGACATTTCTGCTTTCCAGTGGCAGGGCCCAAACACACAACAAAAACAATAATACTGCTGGACTGTCCTGTCCTGAGGGTTCAAAAATCCCCCCATCATCTTTGGGGAAACTTTAGCTAAAGACCTAAAAGATCTCCTTCTGGAGGAGGAAACCCTCCTCCAACATGTTAGATGACATTCAGATTTCCAGCTGTAACCACCCTGAGACACCAAGCTGATAAAGGATATAAGGTGTCCAAGGAAGAGGCTCAGATGTCACAAACTAGGGTGACCTAGGTACGTTTCATTCTCACAGAAGGTCAGAGCAGCCTTCCCCCAGTAAGGAAAGAAGCTACTTGCAGTCTTGCCCCTTCTAGAATTGGAAGACAGCTTTGGGGTGTTTCCTGGGGATGGCTGGATTTTGCCACATCTGGTTCCCTAACTATGATCTAATACCTGGGCCTCTATATGAAACGGTGAAAGGAAAGGATGACGATCCTTTTGAATGAAATTCAGAATGGGAAGGGGCCTTTCAAGAGTCGAAGAAGCAATTACTTCAGGCCCTCACCCTGGCCCTCCCAGATTTAGCTAAACCCTTGACCTTTATGTTCATGAGAGAAGGGGGATCACCCTTGAGGTATGTGCTCAAAAACTGGGATCCCCCCACCCCGGCGCCTTGGACTTCCCTGATGGCCCAGTGGTTTAGACTCAGAGCTTCCACTGCAGCGGCACAGATTTGATTCCCGGCTGGGGAAGTAAATCTCACTGAGCTGTGTAGCGGGGCAAATAAAAAAAAAAAAAAACCAAAAAACCACACACACACAACCCAAAAACACAAACACCCCCCCCCAAAAAAACCTGGGACCCCTCACTTGGGGGGTTGTTTATTTCTCTAAGAAGGGACCTCCCTGCCTACCCACAGCGGAAGTGTGCAGTTTGGTCTGCCAATTGCAGTATGGACTCCACAGTAGGTTCAGGTTTTGCTAAGTTCTAAGTCAACAGAACGATATTGCACCCCCAAAGTGGATTCAAGTTCAGGCTGTGCTTTTAGACAACCCAAAGGTTACCATAAAAACCTGTCACACGCTACACCCAACCACACTGCTCCACACAGAAACGGGGCCCGGAAGCAAGATCCTACAGAAACCACACATGAGATCCACTCCTGACGCCCCTACCTACGACGTGAGCCCCCACCAAGCGCTGACGGGGAACAGCTGACAGATGGAGAGAGGGGAAGAGGCTGACAGGACACGCAGGGACCACCAGACCCAAGTCACAGAAGCACGATGCCTCCCCCAAGGACTTCTGCCCGAAATGCCGAACCCACAGGCCTCCTGGAGCTTGCGAGCTTGTGATACAGAAGATCTTAAATGTTTACACAGACTCCCGGATGCATGCGCCACCCGACACCCCCAGACCTGGGGCTTCTCTCTTTCAGGAACAACTGAGCCATCTCGGGTCACTCAGAGATGCCGACGCTCAGGGCTGGGTGAAAGCCAAACACAGCTGAAGGCGGCCAGGAGCAGCTCTGCTCCCCCACCCGTCACCACGAGGCCCCTGCCTCCCGGCAGGACGCAGCACAGAAGACAGACCTGCTCCCTCAGCGCCCCAAAGACCGAGGAGCCAGACGAGGGGCGGAGGAGGGGTTTGTCTGTCACCAGCAAAGCCCCCTAACAGTTCTCGGGAAATCAAAGTAGAATCTGGATATAATGAAGTCTAACCTTTTTTTCCCCCTGTTTCCTCTGTGCTTAGTTTCACTCACTCAGAGAGTCACGTGCTGACGTTTCAAACCTTTCAGACCTCGAGCCAGAGTTCCTGGTGCAAAATGGCTGCACAGATACCTCAGTTCGGAGGGCGGTGTGCAGACGGGCTGCACACGACACTCAACTCAAGATGGCGGCGGCAGACCATGTGCTCTGGCGCCGGGAGCTCCGCCCTCTCCCCTTTGACCCTATAAAGTAGCCCCGCCCATAGCCTGCCCGGATACCTTGGCCTGTGGAGCTTGCGTTTGCATTTCTCCATGCATTGATCAAAGAAGTGGGACATCGCTGGTGATGCAGTGGTTAAGATTCTGTGCTTCCAAAGCAGAGGGTGCAGGTTCTATCCCTGGTCGGGGAACTGAGATTCCACATTCCCTGCAGCATAGTCACAAAAAAAAAAAAAAAAAAAAGAAAGATAAAGCCTTCCTTTGCTTCTGAACTAAATTTGGTCTCATTCTACTGATTCCAACGACACTGGACAGGACTCTTGCTAGGGACCCACTTGGGAGGGTGGGTTATAAAAGTACAAATTTGACCTTGTCATTACTATTTAAATCCTCTCAAGGGATCCCCAGTGCCCTCGGGTTAAATTCAAAATTCCTTAGCCTGGAATTCAAGCTGCTCCTCTGTCAATAGCAGCCTCTCCTCCAGCTCTGTTCCTGGAGAGAACCGTATTCAGCTCTACAGCCACCAGCCTCTACAACTCTGTTCCCTTCCTTATGCTATTGCCTCCACTCAGACGTCCGTCCCTGTTGAAATGCCTTTCTGTGCTCAGTTCCAAGATCGTCCCCAGCGGAGCCTGGTTGAGTTTTGCACACGGAAGTTACTTGCTCATAGAATCACTGGGATTGTGTTATAAACACAGGTCCCCAGTTACCGAGCTGGGGTCCTTGATGGTCTTCTGCTTCTTCTACTGTTTGACTTTCCCCTCTGACTCTTAGTTGCCTGGTCTGTAAAATGGGCATAATCAACATGCAGATGTAGCTGGGAGGATGAAGTATGACAGTATTTATATAGATTCCCTCGTATGGCCAGGGACACTTAGCAGATGCTGTGTAATATTTGGAGAAGGAAATGACACCCCACTCCAGTATTCTTGCCTGGGAAATCCCATGGACAGAGGAGCCTGGTGAGCTACAGTCTATGAGGTCATAAGAGTCAGACATGACTTAGCTACTAAACCACCACCACTGTTAACAGTTATGAGGGGCCATCATTATTACTCTCCTTTGTAGGGTGGCCAAATGCCCCATCCACCCTGGGCTGAGAGATTTCTTTGAATGTAAGGCTTTTAGTTTTTAAAACTGGGAAGGTTTGGGGCAAGTCAGGATGAGTTGGGGGCCCTACATCTCTTGCTTTCTTCTCCTCGGGTCAATGATCTTGCTTGCCTGCCTTGGTCCCTGCTGGCCAGTAGAAATTGCTGAATCTGGGGCCCTAGCTGAAGAGCTGGAAACCCCAACTGAAGAGATGTAGTGAATAAAAAAAGCACAAACAGTTTTCGAATATATTAAGAATAAATGTTTTCCTTCCAGGAGTGATGTGGTCTGCATATTGCCCTTTATTCCTCTGAAGGGGTCACATTATAACCACCCCACCCTGACCCCCGTTCCCTTGGCCTCTCAGCCTCACATATGTGCACGAGAGGGCTGAGAAAGCCACATTGGCCAAATTCTGGCTGGGTTTTTCTGAGTTCTTGATGCTCTAAACTATACATCTAAATATTCCTCCATTAGAGTCTTGGGGATTATTATTATGTTTTTTTCCTGCATTTTGTTCCTGGACTTATTTTGAGCCAAACGTCTCCTCACCCAAACTCCTCTGCCTCCTTTTCAAACCCAAGGCCACATCCAACCTCGCAGGCCCAAACCGCACTTACATAACCCCCAGTGACAGTAAGTGTTTGTGAGGCCAGCAAAGCGGGGCCTGGGCCGCCCGCTCTGGAGCACAGGGGACATTTTGTCCTGCAAAATGATGCTGTTTAGGGTGTGTGCGTGAGTGTGTGTGTTTTTCCCCTCTGAAATTCAAAAACAGCTACTTTTGCTCAAGCTGTCAAAAGGAGAAGAGAAGAAGAAGAAGAAAAAAAAGTCTGCAGTAATTTCAGTGTTGGGCCCAGATCAAGAATTGCAAATGCTAAGAGAATATTTTCCAAAGTTAGGAGTCTAGTAGGAGTCTCCAAGTTACGGGAAATCAGAGACCGACCTTGTGGAATTTCCAGGGGCCTTGTCTCCTGGCTGAGGCTTCCCAGGTGGCTCAGTGGTAAAGAATCTGCCTGTTAAAGGAGAAGTCAGGGCAGTCAGGGAAGGCTTCTTGGAGGTGGTGATTGTCTATTTTGAGACCTGCCTATTTAGGAGATCCTTGACAGCAGGAGTTGCATCTGTTTTAATCACTGCTATGTCCCCAGCATGGTTCCTGGGACATTGTAGGCACCCGAGATGTACGCATTGAACCACTGAATGAGTAGGAGTTGGTTAAGGTAAGGGGCTTCCCTGAGAGCTCAACTGTTAAAGAATCGCCAGCAATGCAGGAGACCCTGCTTCGATTCCTGGGTTGGGAAGATCCCCTGGAGGAGGGATAAGTTATCCACTCCCAGTATTCTTGGGCTTCCCTGGTGGTTCAGATGGTAAAGAATCTGCCTGCATTTCGGGAGACCTGGGTTCGATCCATAGGTCAGGAAGATCCCCTGGAGGAGGGCATGGCAACCCACTCCAGTATTTTTACTTGGAGAATTCCCATGGACAGAGGAGCCTGGCGGGCTACAGTTCATGGGATCACAAAGAGTCAGAAACATTTTGAGCGACTAAGCAGAGCACAGCTAAAGTAAGAGGAGGTGGTTGTGGTGGACAGAGTAACAGCCTTCCAAGACGTCCGGATCCTAATTCCCTATAACTTGTGACTGTGTTTCCTTGCATGGCAGAAGGGTTTTTGCAGATGGGATTAAGATTTGGGGTCTGCAGATGGGGGAGGTGGAGGCATTATCCCGGATTATCTGGGGTAAGGGCAATGTAACTGTATGAGCCCTCCAAAGCAGAGAGCGTTTCCCAACTCGGTTCAGAGAGAGATGTTACTGTGGAAGAATGCCCAGAGAGATACAGTGCTGCTGGCCTTGAAGATGGAAGAAGAAGGCCATGAGCCAAGGAATGAAACAGTCTTCAGAAGCTCAAAGAAGCAGGAAAAATCAGTCTCTCCTAGAGCCTCCAGGATGAAACAGCTGCATTTTAGCCCAGGGAGACCCTAACCTGCAGAACTGGAAACACGTCTAACCTCTAGAGCCGAAATAATAAATCTGTATTGCTGGAAGCCAGTAAGTGTGTAGTAATTCATTACAGCAGCAACAGAAACTAATACGGTGGAAGAGAGTTCCAGGCAGGGGGAACAGCCTCTGCAAAGTCCAGAGGAACATGCAGAGCCAGCAGGGGACGTGAGGCGGGTGTGTCTGCCACTTCTCCTTGCCCTTACTGGTCCAGACAGATCACCAATGAGATGGCTTGGCACCTCCCCGCACAGACAGGCGTCTGAAGGCTCCCCTCAGTATACCCACCCCGGGGTGCTCTGGAAAGCCAGCCAGGGCGGATGTGCCGGTAGTCTGTGCTGGGAGAATGCCGCCCCCCCAGCCCTGGACTGCCTTCTTTCCGGGGATTTTGTGAGGAGAAAGTGAAGTAGGGCCCTTCAGAAAAAGAAGGGAAGTTTGAGCAATGTTTGTGTGAAGCCCAAGGGTTCTATTCTTGCTTTGCTCTCAGTGTCATAATATGAATTTTTTTTTTCCAAATGTGGTCCTGCATCTGTTTGTCTTGAGCCTGGTGAGGTCTGTGGGGCCCAGGGCAATCTGCCTGATGCGTAGAAGAGGACAGAGATTCCCAGAGAGGAGCACTGACCTGCCCCAGGGTGCCCAGCAGGTTGGGCAGAGCTCAGTTGGGACCTATGTCTTCTGATGCTCTTTTCCTGTTCCCTCACGTCACCTCTTGTCTGAAAGAGCAGTGTCGTACAGGGTGTGTGTGTGTGTGTGTGTGTGTGTTAAAATACCACATAAAATAGTCATTTAAACCATTTTAAAGTGAATGATTCATTGGCTTTTACAAGTACATTTATAAGTCTGTGCCACCGTCACCTCCAACTAGTTCCAGAACATTTTTACATCAAAGGGAAACTCTATACCCACTAACAGTCACTCCCAATTCCCCTTCTTTCAGCTCCTGGCAACCACTAATCCACTTTCTGTTTCTATAGATTTGCCTCTTCTGGAAATTTCATATACATGGGATCATTCGAAATGGGATCAGTCTTTGTGACTGCCTTCTTTCCAAAGCGTGATGATTTCCAGTTCATCCTTGGTGTAGCGTGTGTTGGTACTCCATCCCTTTCCATGGCTGAATAATGTTCTTGGATGGCTAGATCACATTTTGTTTATCCATTCATCTGTTGATGGACGTTGGGTTGTTTCCACTTTTTGGCTATTGTGAATAATGCTGGTGGTGGTGGTGGTGGTTTAGTCACTAAGTCGTGTCTGACTCGTGACCCCCTGGACTGTGGCCCGCCAGGCTCCCCTGTCCATGGGATTCTCCAGGCAAGAATACTGGAATGGGTTGCCATTTCCTTCTCCAGGGGAATAATGCTGCTATGAAGCTTCATAACCTGAGAGAGAGGATCCCAGACAATTTTGTTTGTTTGTTTTTGTTCCTTTCGGCATCTCTGCACAGCACGTGGGATCTTAGTTCCCTGACCAGAGATCGAACCCACACACCCTGAAGTTGAAGTGTGGAGTGTTAACCACTGGACCTCCAGGGAAGTCCCCTGGCCAGTTTTGAGAGAATGAGGGGGCCTCCATGTGTTGTCCCCTGAATCCTCCTGGCGACTGTGTGTGTATGTGTGTGTGTGCACATGTGCGTGTATGTGCAAATATACACACGCCCATGTGCCTGTGCCTGTGTTTGAGAAGTGCTTGGTGCACACACGTCCTCTGCAGGCCTGTCCCCTGGCCCTTTCTACTGTGAATGGTTTTCTATCAAACGTCCGTCACATTCCCCCCACCCTGCCCCAACTCTCAGCTTCTGCGGGACTCCAACTGATCCAGGCCCAGAGTAAAAGCTCTCAGTACATACACGTGGAGACTCCTCTCAGATGTTTGCGATGCAAAGGGCCTGATCTGACGAGGAAAGCCAGACTGGGCACAGGGTCTGAGTCCTGGTGTGACTTTGCACTAAAAAGATTAATCACTGCCAACGTGTCCAGCACAGAGTGGGGAGTTGAAGGCAACTTGTAATCAGACTATCCTCTTTCCTGGACATGTAAGCAGGGCACAGTGGACACTGCAGAGGCCCAGGCAGAGCAGTGTTTAAGTCAGCCACGGCCCCTGCCCAACTGTGCAACTGGCTGGGCCACCTCACCCTTGAGTCTCGGCTCCCTGCTCTATGAAGGGAACCAAAGAGTGGTTTTGACAATTAAAGTAAAATGAACAAGCTGCTGCCACTTGCTTGGTGTCAGGTTCTTTAAATGTGTCATCTTCTCGAGATCTCACCATAATGTGTGACGGTAAGAGAAGCAGGCACAGAGATAGCAAATACACTTTTAAAAAATTGCAGTAAAGCCGAGGCTTCTCTGGTGGCTCAGTGGTAAAGAGTCTGCCTGCCAATGCAGGAGACACGAGGTCAATCCCTGACCCAGGAAGATCCCACGTGCTGTGGAGGAGCGGAGCCCCTGCTCTGGAGCCTGGAGCCGCAACGTCTGGGGCCCGCACCCCGGGGCCCGCGCTGCAGAGCAGGAGCCCCTCAGGGAGAAGCCTGAGCACCGCGACTAGAGAGTAACCCCCGTTCGCTGCAACTGCAGAAAAGCCCGCACAGCAACGAAGACCCAGCACAGCCAAAAATTAAAATAAATAAGTGCAATTGCAAAAAACTGTGGTGAAATTCACATGACATAAAATTCTCCATTTTAACCCTTTCAAAGTGAATGATTCGATGGCATTTAGTAGTACATTAGCAGCGGTGTACGAACACCACCTCTGTTTATTTCCAAAATGTCTTCATCACCCCAAAAGGGAACCCAACCCACATGAGCTGTCACTCTTCTTCCCCTGCACCTCCTCCGAGTACCAGCCCATCATTAGTCTGATTTCTGTTCCTATGGGTTTGCCTGTTCTGAACATTTCATATCGATAGAATCATACAATCTTTTGTGTCTGGCTTTTTTGCTTAGCATAATGTTTTCAATGTTCATCCATATCGTAACTTCTATTAGTATTTTGCTCATTTTTTATTTTCTAGTTTATATAATATTCCTTTATATGAATGAACCACTTTTCGCTTATCCATTCTTCTGTTGATGGGCATTGGGTTGTTTCTACCTTTTGGCTACTATGAATAACCTAGATATGAGCATTTATGTCCAAGTTTTCTTGGAACGCTTGTTTTCAGTTCTCTTGGGTGTCTACCTAAGCGTGGAATTGCTGGGTCATAAGCTGTTTCTAGGGTTTCCCTGGTGGCTCAGTGGTAAAGAATCTGCCAGCAATGCACGAGACTCAGGTTTGAACCCTGGGTCGGGAAATCCCCTGGAGGAGGGAATAGCAACCCACTCCAGAATTCCTGCCTGGAGAATCCCATGGACAGAGGAGGCTGGCGGGCAACAGTCCATAGGGTCACAAAGAGTCGGGCACAACTGAAGCGATTGAGCATGCATGCACGCTTGCAAGGTGTTTCTAAGTTCAGCTGTGGAGGAACTGATTTCATCTTTAAAACTTTTTGTTTTATATTGGGGTATAGCTGGTTAACAATGTTGTGATGGTTCCAGTGGACAGCTAAGGGACTCAGCCATGCATATACATGTATCCAGTCTCCCCTAGGCTCCCCTTCCATCCAGGCTGCCACATAACATTGAGCAGTTTCCTGTGCTGTTTATTATTGGGACCTTGTCGGTTATCCATTTTAAATATAACAGAGCATACAGATTGAGCCCAGACTCCCCATCTAACTCTTCCCCACGCTGAATTCACTTTTAACTTGCTTTCAGCCACACAGCTTGTGAAAATCTCTGTAGAACTGGTGTTTCTGATCCAAGGTCAAGTACTTTGCCCATCTGCTCTCTTGAGGCTGAGGGGTACGGAAGTGTCTGCATGCTTTAGGCCACTACACAGCCCTGAAGAACTGTCATCATCCTTTATTAATGACACAGGGGTAGGTGTAGTCTGGAACCGCTGGAATTACTTGAGAGGAGGTTTGCAGGAGAGGTTTGAGGAAGGCGCTCCAATTGGTGAACTTGGACCAGGTAGGTGTGCATGGGGTCATGTGGCCGTCAACTGTCCTACTGGACCAAGACTTCCCTAAACCTCAGTTTTCCCATCCATAAAATGGTAGCACTAGTCCAAATCCAAGTGCTTAGGATCGGAATTAACATACATAGGTGGGCTGGCACCTGTCCAGGACTCTGTAAATCACAACTGGTTTTGTCATTACGACGCCTGTTAGGATTATTTCGCCGTTGAGACGTCCCAGCTCAGGTCCAAGGGCCAAGTCTGCCCTGAGCTAATCTTGTTCCTGATAAGAAAGCACCAGGGCAACTTCCATTTAAACAATCACCCCCCAAATTTGAAGCATGTTCCTTAAACAGTTTTTGAACTGTTTTGCAGTGTGAGTTCCCCAGCACTGCTAATATCTTGAGGGATTTAAAAAATATATTTGCAACAAAGAGGCCTTTGTCTGCTGGGCTGGGCAGCCTGGCGGGGATATTACTCGAAACCTGATCGGCAGACACTGGCCGCAAACCTGCTGCATTGCGTCCCCGGCCTCAGCAGCGGTGACGGCGGCGGCTGGATTAAATTGGCCTTTTGTCGGGTAGGAAGGGCAACCAGCCACGTGACACGGCATGGCCTTAACCCTGCAGGGGCTGACAGCCCTCTTTGGTGTGTTCCGGCCTTGGCGATCCAGCAGCAGCCGGGGAAGGGGACACCAGCTTCATCTCTGCTTTCCAGACGAGGGGCTGGCGGAAGTCTTGGTCAAGGTCACCCAATGTGTGAATGGCACAGCTGGAGTTTCTATTTGGTTCTGGACACAAAGCCCTGAGTGCCTCTGTGGAACCAGGCCCCAGGTTTCAGGTCCAGTCATTTGCAATTGAATGTTGAATACCTTACATGTAGCCTCAGTTCCAGACACTAGGGATCCAGTAATGAACAACACAAAGACAAAGGTCCAACCATCCATCCATTCATTCATTTATTCATTCAGCTAATATTTATTGAGCTCCTACTACGGGTCAGGACCTGGAGAACCGAAAAAGGAACTCTCCTATAGGTAATCCACTTGGTCATTCACATACCTCACCCCATGCTGTGTTGCAAAGAGCTCAAAGGGGCAGACGTGTTTCCAGCTTATTCCCTGTTGTTTTTCTAGATCCTATCACCATGCCTGGCACATAGTAGGTTATGTACATGTATGTTCATAGCAGCACCCTTCACAATAACCAAAAGGTAGAAACAACTCAGGTGTCCATCAGTGGAGTAATGGATATACAAAAGTGGTCTGTCTGGGCAGGGGAATATTATTCAGCCACGAATAGGAAACAAGTCCTGACCTAGACGACAACATGGATGAACCTCAACAACATCATATGAAGTGGAAAAAGCCTGGCACAAAGGTCAGGCATTGAATGATTCCGTTTATAAGAAATGTCCACAGTAAGCAAATTCAGAAAGACAGAATATAGACTAGTGGTTGCCAGAGGCTGGGGGGAGGGGGAATGAGGGCTAATATGATACAGGATTTCCTTTCAAGGTGATGGAAACATTTGGAACTAGACAGAAGTGGTGGCTGTACCATTGTGAACATGCTAATCGCTACTGAGTTGTTTTCTTTAAAATTGTTAATTTCATGTTACAGGAATTTCACCCCCATTTTAAAAAAAAAGTGACCCTCACAGTGACTCTGGAAGGACAGGATTTCTGCAGTTCCATTTAACAGATCAGAAAGGAGAGGCCCTGGGGAGATACTGGCCTTGCTGGGTGTACAGCGGCTGCCCTGTGGTTTTCTGGCGGCCCAGCCCTGTTTTCCACATGCCTCCTGCACTGGCCTTGGAAAGGGATTTGCACTGTGTCCCTCCCTGTCCCCGCCCTGGGCTTGTGTCAAGCCCGCTATGGAGGTTCCCTCAAAGGTCCAAGGTCAGATGAGTGACTCAGGGGTTCTTTTAGGAAACTGTCTTAGCAATGAGGACCCTTGCGGGGAGAGCCTGTTGACCCAAGTTGAAAGGCCTGTTGTTACGGAAACATATCAATATTTCCACGGGGCAGGTGAATCATGCTCATCAACTGCCTTCACACACGTCTCGAGCTGCCAGGAGACACCCCAACATCTGCGCCTGGGGAGTCCACATTTCTCTGGGCATTCAGGGTACGGGGAGCACACGTCTGCCGCGACGTGTGCAGGGGAGAGCAGCCCCTTCTGACTGCCCTCACTCTGGCTTCTCCACCTTAGCGCAGAACTAACCTCCGCGCTTCTGGTCGCCTCCGGGTCCCAGTTAGAGTCTGCAGGATCGCAAGGGCTTCTTGGGTGGTTGTCTTGGGTTGGAGGAGTTCTGCTGACATTTCTCCTGGGGGTTGTGGGATGGGGGTTCTGATTTTCTGGGACTAAAGAATTTCACCATCAGGGCTTAAGAGATCCGGTCTCAGCCCAGGTAGGGAGTGGTTTCTGAGATGCTGATGATTCCCCAGGTATCCTGCATCTTCCTTACTGGGTCATGTCCTGACCAGAACATGAGAAAGATCCAGAAAGGTGGGCGGATCTCGTTCTTTTAGCCCGTGGCGTGTGCTACAGAAATAGTACTGTCACCACTCAAACCCAGCCCTCATCCTCTCAAGGCCAAAGTACTGCACACAGATTTTTTTAAAAAACTTTTACTATTTGTCATATTTTCTGTGACTATAAAGCTCTAAGGGTTACAGTATTTTTTTCTGTCTTGAGTTATCATTGTGCAGTTATTTCAGTAATTATCAGCATAGTCATTGTTGCTCTTCGGTCACTAAATCATATCCAACTCTTTCTGACCCCATAGACTGTAGCCCTCCATATTCCTCTGTCCATGGGATTCTCCAGGCAAGAATACTGGAGTGGGTTGCCATTACCTTCTCCAGGGGGTCTTCCTGACCCAGGAATCTCTTGCATTGCAGGTGGATTCTTAGCCACTGAGCCACCTGGGAAGCCCAATTATTGGCATACAATTGATCAAAATAACAGAAAAGTATCATATGTATTATAGTAAATATTATACAACATTTCCTATAATATATAAGTTTTAAGTATAAAATAGCTATATTATGAAATAATTATTAACTATATATTTGGGGAAGTGTATCCCATAATGAGATGAATCAAGATCAAACCTTTTTTCTACCTTAAGTGAACAGTAAGTGTAAAGGATATTCATACTTAACCAGTCTGCAGTTAGCTATTAGAGATTTTTTTTTGTTAATTGGAATCAAACCTATTAAATGTTCTGTGAGATGAAATGCAGATTGACTGTAACTGGAATGAAATGCTTTGTGATATTACTTGACAAAAGATATTTTAACACCTAATTGAATAACATATGCTGAATCTGGACAAAATTGCATAAAATTTTTATCCATGGGTTTTATCCAGTGTATCTTGGAAAAAAAGCTGGTGTCAGCAGAGTGTACTGATTTGAATAGTGTACCCCAAATTCATGTCCACCCAGAGCCTGTGCATGTGACCTTATTTGGAAATAGGGTCTTGGCAGATGTCATCAAGTTAAAATGCAGTCATACTAGATTAGAATGGCCCCTACGGCCAATATGACTGGTATCCTTATAAGGAGAGGGACACTGGAATACAGAGATACACAGGGAGACGCTCCCATGAAGATGGAGGCAGAGACTGAAGTGATGTGTCTACAAGCCCAGGAGTGCCAAGGATTTCCCGGAGCCACCAGAACCTAGAAGATGCAAGGAAGATTCCCCCCTAGAGCCTTTGGAGAGAGCACAGCCCTGCCAGCCCCTTATTTCAGACTTCTTTCCTCTAGATCAGCCAGACGATAACTTTCTGCTGATTGAAGCTACCTAGTTTATGGTGCTCTGCTTATGGTAGGCCTAGGACACTAACACGCGGGGTCACTACCCATCTTGTTTTAGCTGCTAAAAGGTGCTCTTTCTCCAGATGGTGATGTGATATAAGTAAGAACATTGAGGTTGACAGGAAAGGATGGCTTCAGTTAAGAAAAGGGGAGGCAGGAAAGAAGGGGAGGGAGAAAGGAGCGAAAGGGGAGGGATGGAAGGGGAAGACAAAGAAGGCTTATGTGATGTCACAAATCTGATCTCAAGAGCTCTGTGAGTGCTGGAACCTTCTCAGTTTTATTCAGGGTTGTGTCTCCAGATCCTAGAACTGACCTATGCAAAGAAGGACCCACAGTAGATGCTAACTGCAGACTGACTTGTTGAATGAGTAAATGAATATCAGTGTCCCTTAAACTTCAATGGCTGCATTTGGTCAACAAGTCCTGCAGGCTTGGATTCTGCCATCATCTCTGGCCCCTCCGATCGTCCTCATTTCTTGAACTTTGCCTGCTGCTTCCTGCCATAGGACCTTTGCACATGGCCTTTTCTCTGCCTGGAGCACTTTCCCTTTCTCTCTCTCTCTGTCTCTCTCTAACCCAGTTAACTCTTACCTGCTTACTCTGTGCCCAGGTTAAGTCAGAGTCTTTTGCTATGGGTTCATCTAGTTCCCCTCCAGAGTCTTCAGGCCTCTGATGCCCTTCCCTGCTTCACCTACAGCACTCTACTTGAGTGTCATCTCCTCCAGGGGGCCTGCCCTGACTTATTTTCCCCTCCAGCGTCTCTTACATGCTCCCGCAGGACCAGAGCTTCCCCCATACAGGCATTAGTGACCATTCTTGTGTTTATCTGCCCAGCCAGTGCAGGGCTGATCTGGTGCAAAGTAGGACTCATGAAGTCTCTGTGGGATGAGGAAGAAATCGAGATAAAGATCCATAAAGATCTAGGACCTGCGTGTCTGCTGACTTTTTAATCAGCAAAGCTGCCCATAGTAGGTGCTCAAGCATTTGTTGAATGAGTGAGTCAACATTTATAAAACATTGAGCCTGGCAATAGGTAATATTATTATTATTATTAATTGGAAATAGAGGGCCAGAGAGAGGGAGTAACTTGCCTGAGCTTACATAGCATATCAGTGGTAGAGCTATTAGTAGGAATTGACATCAGGGTGAATCCAAAGCTGGGACTGCTGGACTTATCTACACCTTGCTCACTTCTAAAAAATGCTGAGTACCTACCTACTATGCACCAGGCACTGAACTCGATGTCTCGAGGGCACAGAGGGGAGTGAGACAGCCCTTGGCCCTGATGAGCTTGGGGTCCAGTGCTGGTGATCAACGGATGAATGTGAGGTTAGGCCACAAGGGGAAGCTTGCCGAGTGCTGAGAGCTGGCACACAGGGGCCAGAGAACAGAGTGGGGGGATGTCACTCTGCAAGGTCAGGGCAGGCTTCTGATGATCTGTGACCCCAGAGCGCAGTGTTTTCCAGAATCAGTTGACCTTGACCCAATGTCGGAAATATATTTTACACAAACACACTAACACACACACACACAAAAAAAGTTCCACCAGATTATTCTTACTTGTGTACTTACTTGGTTAGCTTAAGAGGTTTTTTGTCTTTTTTTTTATTATGGTAAAACATATATAACAAGAAATTTACCATTTTAATCATTTTTAAGTGTACAGTTCAATGGCATTAAGTATATTTACAATGTTGTGAAACTCTCACCAACTGTCCATTTCTAGAATTTTTCATCATCCCAAATAGAAACTCTGACCCCATTACATACTCACTCTCCATTGCCCCCACTCTCCCACCCCTAGTAATCTCTGTTCTACTTTCTGTTTACCAGTTTCCCTCTTCTAATTACCTCATGTAAGTGGAATCACACTATTTGTCCTTTTGCTTCTGGTTTATTTCACTTAGCATAACGTTTTCAAGGTATATTCATGGTGAATAAACCCAGTCCATCCCAGGATGCTGGGTACCAGAATTTCACTTCTTTTTTTATGGCTAATATTCCATTGCGTGTATATACTGCACTTCCTAAATGACTTATAATCTATGGATTGGTCACAGTCTGCAGTTTGAAAAACACTAAGTGGGGTTTTGCAGAGTGAATAGGAGTTTATTGGGCCCAGACGGGCAAGTAACAGCGAGACCAGACAGAAAGGCCGCAGAGTGGGCGGGACTGAATAGGGAAAACGAGACATCAGGGGTCCTTATTGGCCAGCAACTGTTGGGTTTGATTCTAATAAGTCTCAGAAATGCTGCTGTGGACCCCTAACCTTGCCACTTTCTCTTCATTAGCACAGTGTCTTCATTCATTCATTCAGCAAATGTCCATCGAGGTCCTTCGTGTGTTCAGTCGCTCAGTCATGTCTGACTCTGCGATTCCATGAACTGGAGCCTGCCAGGTTCCTCTGTCCTTGAAATTTTCCAGCCAAGAATACTGGAGCGAGTTGTCATTTCCTACTCCTGGGTATCTTTCCAACCCAGGGCTCAAACCCGTGTCTCTTGCATTTCCTGCATTGGCAGGCAGGTTTTTCAGCACTAGCTCCACCTGGGAAGCCCGAGTTCCTACATGGTACCTGCAAACAGCAAGGACCCAGAAGCAGGCAGAGGCCCTGCCTGCAGGAGTCTCACTTTCAAGTGGGGTGGACAGAAATTCATCAAAGAGGTTACTTACTGGATGTCACACTATCTGATCCTCGGGCTGGGAGAGCATTCTGGGAGGGGCTGGGGAAGACTTCTCTAAGAATGTGGCAGCTGAGCAGAGGGATGGCTGTGCTTTCTCAACTGGGCGAAGGGGGCACAAGCAGGAAGGAGCCCTCCAGCCTTGGACAGAGCCTCCACCAAGTCCCGGAAGGGGGAAAGCAAGAAGGACAGGCTTGGGGCCTGTGTGGGCTCCACCGGGGAGACTGGGGCGGGCACAGAGAGGTCTCCAGGGCCCGGGCACAGAAGGCATCGTGAGAAATATGACCTGTATTTCCAAACGGTGGGATCCACTGGCACGTTTTAAGGATATAGGTATCAGGGCAGGAGGAGGGCTGAGTGTGACTGAATTTGATCAGATTTGGATCCTGGCTGTTGTCAGGGCTGGGGAGGGGCGGGGCAGGACCAGGAAATGGATGGAGCCAGGAGAGACTTCAACAGGACCTGGGGAGAGACAGGATGTGTGTGCATGTGTGCGCGCATGTGTGTGCATGTGTGTGCATGTGTGCATGTGTGTGTGCATGTGTGTGCGCGTGTGCGCATGTGTGTGCGTGTGTGTGTGCATGTGTGTGCGTGTATGTGCGTGTGTGCATGTGTGTGCATGTGTGCATGTCCACACATTTGCCGATGAGTGTCCACAGCGGGCAAGCACCTCCAGGCCTCCCTGCTTCCCCTGGAGACTCCTGAGGGAGGAGAAGCTACGACCAATGACAGGACTGGGTCCAGGGCCCAGTGTGCGGCCCCTCCCTCTCAGCCCCGCCTCTGGAGCACCCCTGGGTCTTGGCCCCACCCTCCCCCTCCCCCTCCACCCCTCCCCCCTCCTTCTCCCCAGAGCCCCTGTCCTCTGCCGGCTCCCTGTGATTTAAGAGGCATTTTCCTTTTGGGTGATATAGATTCCCAAACGCCGCATCCATCTCCTGGGGCCTGGTGAAGCCCGCCCGTCTGAGTTATAGCACACTGCTTTCTGCATGTTCGAGGGGGGTGGAGGGCGGCGTTGCGCTCTTCTGCTCGCTGGGCCTGGAACATTTGAGCAAACATTCCTGGCTGCTTCGGACGTTACCAAACCCAGATGAGCTCACCCGAGCCAGAAGTGGGGGGTTGGGGGGGAGCTGGCGCCTGGAGCCCACCCGGAGCTCACCAGGTGGCCCGGTGGCCAATGTCGGAGGCTGCTGGGCCTCCACTGGCGAGGCGGTAGCTCCTGGGAGGGTGGGCCTCGCACAGCTGGGGCCTGGCCGGGAGAACCCGGGGTGGGTGGGGTAGAGGCGGTGTTGCCCCTCCTGGGAGCTGGCAGAGCGTTGGCATCGTGAGGACTCTGGATGCAAGCTGGGAGCCTTGGGACCTCACAGCTGGGGTCGGGGAGGGAGCAAATGTGCGACACAGGCACCTCATCAATCCTTTTCGGGCAGCCCTGTGGGAGCTGGACCCGCCCTGCAGGGGCCTCGCTCCTGCGGCAGTAGCACTGCTGTTTATTGAGTGTTAACTATGTGCTAAGTGCTCTGTGCCGGGTGCCCCCTCCCAGACAACCCTCGGAAATATCATTCTCCCCATTGAACAGACGGGGAGACTGAGGCTGTGAGTGGGAAAGCCTCTATAAGTGGCCGAGCCTGAGGCCACTGTCCACATGTCACCCCTAGGCCACGCTGTCCTGCTCGTTACACGCAAAACAACGTTCAGAGGAAGATCCATTCATACTGTCACAGGCCAAACAGGGATAATTTGTCAACGTTTCCAAGGATCTGACTCAAATAAGTACATTACTCTCCCTGGGCTCTATCTCCTTATCGGAGTGGAAAGGCATTCAAAGCCCAATAGCCCCGAGCGCACTTCACTGCCTGAGTGTAAGGGTGGGGGGGGGGGGCGGTTGGAGGGGGGGAGTCTGAGCCTTCCCTGGGGAAATTCTGTATGACTCCTGCCAGGATGCTTTGGGCCAACTGCATGGGCTCTGGTTTCAGAGGAACTCTCCCCATGCTCTTTCCCAGAGTGATGTGCATTTCTCTACATTCCCTTCTGCAAAATGGACA
Source organism: Muntiacus reevesi (assembly GCF_963930625.1). NCBI lineage: Eukaryota > Metazoa > Chordata > Mammalia > Artiodactyla > Cervidae > Muntiacus > Muntiacus reevesi. The sequence continues at coordinate 6,458,715 of NC_089261.1, forward strand.
CATGCCTAGGACCCCTGTTGCAGGGTTGCTGTGGCAATTGTTATAGGAGAAATAGCCTTATGACAAAGACTCAGATGGAGCCCAGCACACCGTGATGCCTCAAGGCTGGAGACTGCTTCCCTCTTTCTGTGAGTTGCTGGGGGAGGGTTGCATTTCCTACACAGGAGTTCACATTTCCAGAAAGTCCTGTAGAGGATGCCTCTGTGTCCTTATAACCCCCCTCCACTTACCTCCTAGGGGAAGTGTGACCTGTTACACTTAATCCTTCCTCACAGGTGCCCAATGAGGAAACTGAGGTACAGGGAAGGGGATGACCTGGTCACAGACCTCAGATCTGTGTGGTGCTCTGGGTCACACCAGCCTACTCCTCTGTGATGAGAAGCAAAGAGGGGTGGGATAGAGTTGAGCAAACAGGGACCTACCTGATCACCCTTGCCCCTGCAGCTGCTGCTGACTGATACCCAGAGAGGTTCCCTTCCGGGAGACAAGTCTGTGACCCCAGGCACTGTGGGACCAAGTCTGGGTGAACTTCCCCTTGCGTTGGGGGTGATGCTACTAGCCGCCATCCCTGCCCCATGGAGACACCGCTGAACAGCAGTCTTCCCCAGCAGCGGAGGAGTGGGGATGGGGGGAGCCACAGGGATGTGACTTGAAAAGCTTTGGCTAATGACTGGCTGGTCCAAAGTTTTCCCATCATGCATGCTTGTTTGGTTCCGTTTATGAAGCTGCTTTGCCAGATAGATTCTCCGTGGTAATGAGCCTGCATAGCTGATTGCTGCAGGGAAAGAAAACTGAAGAGGTGGGGGCGGGGGGGGGGGGAATCATGCTAAATAGGTTTGTTGAATAATTATGAACCCTCCCGAACTTTCCCATTTTCTGACTAATTGTGTGGTGCGTGACGCGTGATGTATGATGCCTGGTTTTTTTTTTTTTTTTTTTTTTTTTTTGCTGAATGGGAACTTTTTCAAGGGTAGGCTGGACTGGGCTCTGGAGTCGCCAGGGCCTCAGTTCCAGCTTGTGGGGCTGGTTTGAGTTATTTTGGGACCAGGGCCTGGGTTCAGTGCACTCCGCTTAGAGAATGGAAAATAGAAGCTCATAGCTGGATGCTGTCTGCGGAAGAGAAATCGTCATAGATGGAGAAGTTCGCTGAATAGCCTCAGGATCCTATGGACCCAGGCTTGGGCCTGGGCCCTACCACGGACAAGCCTGGTGGCTGCCAGCAAGTGCCCAAAGGTAAAGGTGGCACCATCTTCCTGGGAGTGTTTTCGAGATGAAACAAGGTCTCAGAGAGCTTCCATGTTCAGAAAAAGGGGAAGCTCTTATCGAAGTTGCTATTCACACTTCCAGGCGGTGGTCCCAATCTCTGATCAGCCAGGATGCTACCCTGGCATTTGGATGTCCGAACTGGTTCTGAGCTAGATCCTGAAAAGGGAGTGTGCCAGAGGGAAGCTTGGGTTGCCAAGGAGGGTTCAATGCTGGGAAGCCGATATGCCTCATGGTGGCCAGAGAGCTTTTCCTGTGCATGTGGCCCTTCCCGGCCAGGTGAGCTGGGAAACAGCCACTTCCCATCCAGCTATTGTTCGTGGGAAAGGTCAGTGGCTTCACCATACTGAGACCCTCTGTCAGGTCCCAGGGGCCTCCTGGAAGCAGGAAGGTGCAGGAAGGAGCAGAGAGGGAGGAGACCCCACCTCAGGCTGGGCGTGTCCAGGGGAGCAGGAGTTTCTCAGGCCCTGCCCATGCCCCTGCCTCTGAGATTCAGACCTGGCCCACATTTGTACAGACTGTGGACTGGTTTGCAGGCCGATGGTGGGGGTCCCTGCAGGTCTGGCATGAGTCCCACTCTGCCTCTCGTTTGCTGGATGACCCCGGGTCAAGTCCCTTCATCTCTCTGCACCTTAGTTTCCTCCTTTATAAAATGGGAAAACTAACAGAACCTGCTTCCCTGGAGGCTCAGATGGTAAAGAACCTGCCTGCCAAGCAGGAGATGTGGTTCGATCCCTGGGTCGGGAAGACCCCTGGAGGAGGAAATGTCAACCCACTCCAGGATTCTTGCCTAGAAATCCCATGGACAGAGGAACCTGGCAGGGCTACAGTCCATGGGCTACACAACTTAGCGACTAAACAGCAACAGAACCTACCTCACAGGGTGTGAGTGTGCGTGTGAGTGTGTGTGTGTGAATGTGTGTGTGTGTGAATGTGTGTGAGTGTGTGTATGTGTGTGAGTGTGTGAGTGTGTGTGTGAGTGTGTGTGTGAGTGTGAGTGTGTTAGTCGCTTGGTCATGTCCGACTCTTTTGCAGCCCCATGGACTATAGCCCACCAGGCTCCTCTGGACACAGAATTCTCCAGGCAAGAATACTGGAGTGGGTTGCCATTCCTTTCTCCAGGGTATCTTCCTGATGCAGGGATCAAACCCGGGTCTCCTGCATTGCAGGCAGATTCTTTACTGTCTGAGCCATCAGCGAAGCCTAAACAATACAATAATAGCATATATGATAGACTGTGGTAATATCTAGTCTATATAAAAAAGGTTATAGAGTGTAGGCTGGGTGTTTTCCCACACTTTTAGCCCCCAGACACCCCAGGACACTGGTAAATCTAGAAAGAGGAGCTCCACCCCAGGTCTTGCTCACAGTCATGTGGTTGGGGTGTGGTGAGCTGGGCTTTGAACCTAGGATGCCTCTTTCGTAAACGTCCCCTGGCTTCCCTTCACCCGCCCCCCCCCCCCCCCGCCCCGCTGAGGGTGGGAAGTCCTACTCGGTGGGAAGTCCTACTCTGTGGGAAGCAGCATCTATCTGCCCTTGATGCTGGGGCCAGAGGAGACCCTTGTTCACTCACACAACCCTGGGATGGGAGAGTCAGTGTGTGTTGCCTTGATCTGTGCTGGTTCCTTGGGGACAAACTTGGAACTTTCCCTCTCCCAGACCTTGTTTCCAGGGAAACCAGTGAAGATGGTTTCTGGGGTCACCTTGAAAGGCTAAGAAGAGGGAGACCCTGAGGTCTCCAAGGTCCTTTTAAAACTCACCTCTATGTCACTTGGCTTTGCTTAAAACCCTTTCATGGCTGGTTCCCCAGAACAATGTCCAAAATTCCCCATCTGCCTATGTGGCCCTCCTGATCTTGGATCCTGCTGACCTCTTGAGCTTCAGATCCTGCCCCTCCCTCATCTGCTCTCAACAAAGTGCTGCCTGAAACTTCCCACATTCCTTCTAATCTAATTCCTCTGCTTGGGAAGTCTTTGGACCCTGGTTGGATTGTTAAACTCCTATTCTACCTTCAAAACCCATCTCTGGGCACACTTCTGGATTATCCCTCTCTCTTAGGACAGTTATTTTATTCTTTATAGTGTGTGACATAGTCCCTTTTGCATAGAATACTAGGTTTCCTTTGATCTGGCTTTAGGGTTGGGGCTAGATCTTCCACTGTTTTCTTCTGAGTTCCTAGGCTGAACCCTGATATTCAGTAGGCACTCAATATGTATTTTTTTCAATGGAGAAGAGACCCCCAAAGACAGCAGTCATCAAAAATAGAGAGAGGGAGGGGGATGCTGTTGCTTAGCAACTGGCAGCCCATGGTTACACGGAGGGCTCATCCCTTCCAACCTCTAGCCAGCTACTGCATCCTGTATTCTGGCCACAGTGGGACCTTCCCCAAAGACTTCAGCCGTGAGTGCTCCTTGAACAGAAGCTGGGCCTGCACCCACTTTACACCAGCGCAGTTGGGGATGGGAGAGTTTGATGTGAGTACCTAAGAGAGTCATCCTTCTTCTCACAGGCGGGCTGGTGAGGCAAAACTGATTTGTCAAATAAACCCAGTTTCTCTGGCATCTTTGTATTGCTTTCTTACCTCTCTGGATCCAAACACAGAAGAAATGATAATGTTACTAATGGTAATAAGAGGCTACCTTCTAATGAATGCCCACCATCTGCCACCCTCTGTGCCACTTTTCAAACATTGTCTGCAATCCTTATGCTCCACATGTACTGGCAATGAATCCCCCTCCCAACGGGAGAAACTGAGGCTCAGAGGAGGAAAGTATTTTGTCCAAGGCCACACAGATCAGCAGTGGTGAAGCCAAGATCTGAATTTGGGTGTGCAATGCCAAGGCCCACATACATTCTGCCACTAACTCAGGAGAGAGAGGTGACCTCAGAAGCAGGTTGCCTTCCAGGCATCCTGGGGGACTTTGTCTGCAAGAGAGACCAGGTTCACTCTGATCCTTGTGAGTTTCCAGCTCTAAAGGGCATGGAGGTTAGCGAGGAGAGGGCTGAGGATAAAACAATGAGTGTGTGGGGGCACGCACACACTAATTTGAGAATGGTACTAATCGTAATCACAATAATATTCATGATGATCACAACGGCAATAGTGATGAAAGTAGTCAATGTTTCTTGGCACTTACTGCATTTTCTGCGCTGTGCTGGTCACTTTACCTGAATGAGTATGGACATGTAGAGCAGGGGGTGGTTAAGAGCCAGGTCTCAGGGTCGGGCAGATGGATTTGGAATCCCAGCTCTGACTCTTTTGACTTTGGGAAAGCCATTTGATTAGTCTGAGGCTCCATGGCCTCATCTGTAAAATGGGTTCAGAATCCTAACCTTGAGGAGTTACTACAAGGATGAAATGTGACCCTGAATGAAAAAGCCCCGGGCCCCACACAGAGGGAGCTTGTCAGTAGTCTGCAGCCAGTATGCAGACGTGTCCCCTGTGGAGGTGTGTGTGTCTGTGACTGTGAGTGTGCGAGCCTGTATTGGCTTGGGGGGCCTGATTGGTTTTGGCTAGGGTGACGGCTGTGTGTCTACTGGAGAAAGGGTGTTGAGGGTCGATTGCTTTGCGTTTTCATAGAGTGGGAGTGCTCACTAGTTTGGGACTGGAGTTCCTGGGGGCCATTCCGAGCAGCCCCCTACGTGTCACCAGCAGAGAGCATCCGTCTTCAGATCTGGGGCCCGCCGTCCAGCTGTGTCTCCTCCTTCCTTGCCCGGGAGGCCCCCTCGGACACAGTACCCCTCTCCAGGGAAAGCCAGAAAGAAGGGGAAGAGGAGGGAATGGGTCCGAGGAGGTTGGATCCTGCCGCTCCTGTAGCTTGGGGTTGTGTGCTGGCAGCGGGCGGGGACTTGGAACTCGTCTGAGCGCTAGGGGGCAGTGTGTCTGTTCCAAAGAAGCCGCGGGGCCGGCGCAGGCGGAGCGCGCACACAGGCCCGCGCAGGGGCGCCCACACCGCGGAGGCGCACGCGCCAGCACATCCACGGGCACAGAAAGGGGCATAGGCTCTCACACTCGCGGGGAGAGCAAGACCCACATGAGCAGAGACACAGGCACACGAGGTGCAAGGCCCATAGCCACGGACACACACCCACAGGTATACACAGAGGCATCCAGAGAGAGAAGCAAGGGGCTGGGGGACAGGCAGGGCCACTCGCAGAGACACAGCAACGCGGGCACACACGTGGACACAGACACGCTCGGATGCCGGACACCCGCACCCGGGCGGAGACACGAACGCAGGCGCATGCCTGCACACCCGTGCAACATTCTTCAGTGGTAAGGAAAGGTGACCCAGACACACATCCTGAACAGAAACACAGCCGGGCCCAAACACACCCTGCTTTCAGACACTCACACACCTTGTAGACTTAACTCCTGGAAACAGCCCCAGAAAAATACTCCCACCCCCCCACCCCCCCCACTCCCTGGAACGCACAGAATTATTCCACAGGAAACCTGCCCAGGTGTTCGGGAGACCCCCGCCCAGCCCCGCGTGAAGTCATGCCTCAGCAGAGAGCACAGTCCAAGCAGGGTCTCCCCAGAGTGTAGGTCTGCGGGCCATTCTTCCCACCGCCTGCCCTGCCCACCCAGGGCTCCAGACAGGCCCCGACTCCCTGTATTCCCTCCAGACACCCAGAGACATAAGGGTCCTCACAAGGGGGCCTCTTGAGGCACCCAGAGCCCAGGAGCTTGCTCTCTGGACCGAGTACGTGTCCAGGTGTCATGGGTTTTGCACAGGTCTTTGCCCAGGCAGGATCCTCTTTGGGTAGCCATTCCTTCTTCCGGTTCCCTTCCTTGCTCAGGAGGCCCTTCCCCTGATCTGGCCTGGGGCCCCAGGGTGGGGATAGGGGGGGTGGTCCCTGGAGGCCTACCCAGGCCCTTTATTTCTTTGTGCCGAAATCAGCCAAGCCTCAGTCTTTTCTCTGGCCCTCACTTTCCTGTCACTTTGCTAAGTAATAATTTCCATGTCCAATTCCATTTCTTTTCTAGTTCTGAAACCTCTAAGCTATCAGCAAGAGGATAGTTCACATGAAAACTAATTACACAAAATCAATATTTAATCACAGACCAACAACCTGATCCTGCAGAAAAATCCTTTTAAAACTCCACCGCCCTGTACAAATACTTCTTCCTGGATGCTTATTTATGGACCCCATTTTTTGGAGGGGGTAATTTTCATTTTTAATTTCAAAAAGAAAAAAATATATCTGTAGACATTCACCACAGGGAGGTCCCACGAAGGGCCTGGGATCTGAGCTGGCTTCGGCTCTCTGACTTTTAAAGTTACACATTTTTATCGTTTGCTTTTATTTTTTATTCTTATTGGGTGGGGGGGGGGGCGGGGCGGGGAGGGTATTATTTTCTTCCAGAGTCTCTGAAGACCCTACTTCCTGATTCCCCTCTCCCTAAACTGAGCCCATTTTCTTGGCATTTTCAGTTCTTGAACACCCAGACTTCCCACCAGTAACTCCGGGGAGCAATGAATCTGCTCGGCTCCTCGTGGTAACTTTTTAACTCCCTGCCTGCGACGGTGGAGTGCTTAATCTGAGGTTTTTAAATAAAAAGGGCTCAGGGGTTGGTTTTATTATAACGTTTATTTCATTTCAGATTTCATGCGCAATTTAGCAAACGCTAGACAGACTTGGGCGATAAACACTTTCTTTTGTGGGGGGAAAAGGCATTTTTATACACCATGCTTAATTTTATTTAGATTTAATAGCGATATCAGGGGCACTTCAAAGAAAGTTCCTTCTCCGCCCCCCCCCCTTCTCCTAAGACTGCTGGCCTGCTAGCAAAATCACCTCGTGCTATTTTATGGCAAGGAAAATTGAAGGCCTTCTCCCCCTTCCTCCCCTACAAAAGCTTTAGGGAGGAAAATACACACACACACACACACACACACACACACACACAGAATAAACACTTCCTCTACCCTCCATCGCCTCTAACTCCCAACTTCTAATTGCAAGATAGATTGCAGCCTCAGTGGGGATCAGGAAGATCTAAACATTTTAACTAAGATTATTGGGATAAATATTTCATAAAGAGCAGGGCAGATATTAAATTACTCCCATTGATTTTAGTATCACAACCCAATTCCGTTCCTTGGCCTCTTCAGTTTAATTGATCTCTTAAGGAGGCCAACCTCGCGCCGGAAGAGGGCCTGGGCCTTGACCAGAGTGCCTGAACTAGGGTGCGCTGGCCGTCCAGGGTGGCCCTCTGCGCGTTGGTCTTCTCAGGGGCTCCTAGCTGCCTCGCCGCTCTGGCGCTGAGCTCATCCGAAACGCGCCCCCATAAAGTGGCAGAGTGGTTATGGAAGCCGGTCACTGAGAACCGGGAACCCTGGACAGCGAGGATAGGGAAAAATTGTGCGCGCCCTATGAGGGAGGAGCGAGTCAAGCACCCCTATCTCTCGAGAAGATCCCTAACTTCGGGGCTCCCTGTCTCTTTTCACCTCCAGGAAAATGCAAGGGCCGGTTAACTTGGGTGCCACAAGTAATCAGACAGCGGTGGAGAGCCGAAGGTTCGCTTCAGCGCTGAAGTGCAGTCGACACCAAGCGACTTTCCGCGGTGAGTCCAGGATCTTTGCCTGGCGACCCCATTGTCTGAGCGCCCCGCACCGCTAACCGCCCGCCTCCCCGCCCCCTAGCCACCCCGCAGGTCTCGCTTCAGTTGGGGGTGGGGAGTTGGGAACTGTGGTGAATGGGAAGCGGGGTGAACAAAGCCAAGCTCCCGCCATTCTCCGCCTGCGCCCTCTCTAGCCGGGTGCGCGGGGAGGCCAGGGCGCGCCCGCTGCGCGCTGTCACCGGACCCCGAGGTTAACCGGTGCGGGGGACCCCGGAGCGGGCAAAGTGCGGGTTCGTGGCGGGGGCCTCCGCAGTCAGCACCCAGGACCACCTTAAGAGCGAGCCCCGCCCCGGGCCCGGAGCTCGGGCTGCGCTGATTGGTGCAAATGTAATGGCTGAAATTGATTGCTGAAATGCAAAACTTGTTGCTGCTTCTCCCGGCTCTGGGCGAGAGGCAGACACAGAGAGGGGAGCCGAGACCCTCGGAACGCCCCACGCAGGGCCCCCCCGCCAGCCAGGAGAGGGGTGCACGGACCCCCCAGAGCTGCCCCCGCCCCCTCCCATTCCGGGCTCCGAAAGCGCAGCCGGAACGCCTTAGCCTGCTAGCCCAGCGTGGCCCCCCAACCCGCGTACGCCCCCCTCCCCGGGTCCGAGGGCGACTTGCGAAGCACCTCGTCGCGGAGGCAGGGAACCCTAGCCTTGGAGCGCCCCAACTCCTCGTCTGCTGCCCGCCCGCGCCTGGAACGGGGCTCGGAGATCCCCGCGAACTCAGAGACCGAACAGCAGAGGACAGAAGCGGCAGGCAGCGGACGTGGCCGCGAAGCGGCGCGCCGGGGTGCAGCGCACCCGCCGCGGAATAGGGGAGCCGCGCCTTCCATCAACCCTCGGTTTCAACCTCGGGCGCCCGCCGCTCCTCCTCAGCCCCGCTCAGCTCCCGGCTCGGGGGCGGGCACCAGTGATGCCGAGCGGAGCTTCCAGTCCTCCGACCCGCTGAAGAAGCAGTATCCGCTTGCTGGGGCCGACGGGGACTGTACGAGCCGATCGTGCTTGGCTGAGGCTCCGGCTGCGGAGCGCGGGGACTCCGGGGGGAGGGGGGAGGGACCGCTCGGTCTGTGCCCCGGCGCCAGCCACGGCTTTGAAGGGTCTCCCTGCCTGGCCCCTTAGCAGCTCCGCCACGGACTCCGGGAGGCTTCAAGCAGCGTCCAGGGGCTCCCCATCCAACCCGATCGGACTTAAGAAGGTGATTGCTCTGCTTTCCCTCCCTCCTTCCCGCCTCCTTCCCCCCACTTAACTTTTTGTCTTCAGTCACCCGCAGCTCCGTCCCCTCCCCGCAAACCCACCCGCGGCTGTGCCAACCGCCCGGGGCATGGGCCCCCCAACACGGCTTCTGGAGGCCCCGCGGCGCCGCAAGATGTGAGAGGCCCGCGTCGGGCAGAACGAGAGCTTCGGGAGAGGAGCTGATAGCCCCAAGCCTTCACAAGCCAGGCGAGGTGGCGGTGCGCGCTGCGCCCGGGCGGTGCTGAGCGTCCGGGAGCGCCCAAGCCAGGGCCGGAACGAGTAGCTGGCCGGAGGCGCGCCGCGGAGAGCAGGCTGTCATGCACTATTGATCCCCCCGCCCCCCGCCAAGTATGTTTGGGCTGGACCAATTCGAGCCCCAGATCAACAGCAGGAACGCTGGCCAGGGCGAGAGGAACTTTAACGAGGCCGGACTAAGCATGAACGCCCACTTTAAGGCCCCGGCTTTCCACGCGGGGGGACCCCCTGGCCCCGTGGACCCTGCCATGAGCGGGCTAGGCGAACCCCCGATCTTGGGCATGAACATGGAGCCTTACGGCTTTCACGCGCGCAGCCACTCGGAGTTGCACGCGGGGGGGCTGCAGGCGCAGCCGGTGCACGGATTCTTTGGAGGCCAACAGCCGCACCACGGCCACCCGGGAGGCCACCACCCCCACCAGCATCACCCCCACTTTGGGGGCAACTTTGGCGGGCCGGATCCAGGGGCCTCGTGCCTGCACGGGGGTCGCCTGCTCGGCTACGGCGGCGCTGCCGGCGGCTTGGGCAGCCAGCCGCCCTTCGCCGAGGGTTACGATCATATGGCTGAGAGCCAGGGGCCGGAGAGCTTCGGCCCGCAGCGACCCGGGAACCTGCCGGACTTCCACAGTTCGGGCGCCTCGGGCCATGCCGTGCCTGCCCCATGCTTGCCGCTGGACCAGAGCCCTAACCGAGCCGCCTCCTTCCACGGCCTGCCCGCCTCCGGTGGCTCCGATTCCCACAGTCTGGAGCCCCGGAGGGTGGCGAACCAAGGAGCCGTCGACTCGCTGGAATACAATTACCCGGGTGAGCCGCCCTCGGGACATTTCGACATGTTTTCTCCCTCTGATTCCGAGGGGCAGCTGCCTCATTATGCAGCGGGTCGTCAGGTTCCCGGGGGCTCTTTCCCGGGTGCCTCGGCCATGCCCAGAGCTGCAGGCATGGTGGGCTTGTCGAAAATGCACGCCCAACAACAGCAGCAGCAACAGCAGCAGCAGCAGCAGCAGCAGCAGCAGCACGGCGTGTTCTTCGAGAGGTTCGGCGGGACCCGCAAGATGCCTGTGGGGCTGGAGCCTGGAGTCGGCTCCAGACACCCGTTGATGCAGCCTCCCCAGCAGGCCCCGCCGCCCCCGCAGCAGCCGCCCCCGCAGCAGGCCCCGCCGCCTCCGCAGCAGCCGCCCCCGCAGCAGCCGCCGCCGCCACCGCCTGGGCTTCTGGTCCGACAAAATTCGTGTCCGCCCGCGCTCCCGCGTCCCCAGCAGGGCGAGGCGGGCACGCCCAGCAGCGGGCTGCAGGACGGGGGGCCCATGCTGCCCAACCAACACGCGCAGTTCGAGTACCCCATCCACCGGCTGGAGAACCGGAGCATGCACCCTTATTCCGAGCCTGTATTCAACATGCAGCAGGCGCCCAACCAGCGGCTGCAGCATTTCGATGCACCCCCCTACATGAACGTGGCCAAGAGGCCGCGTTTTGACTTCCCGGGCAGCGCGGGAGTGGATCGCTGCGCTTCGTGGAACGGCAGCATGCACAATGGCGCTCTGGACAACCACCTCTCGCCCTCTGCCTATTCCGGCCTGCCCGGCGAGTTCACGCCGCCTGTGCCCGACAGCTTCCCCTCGGGGCCACCTCTGCAGCATCCGGCCCCGGACCACCCGTCCCTACAGCAGCAGCAGCAGCAGCAGCAGCAGCAGCAGCAGCAACGCCAAAACGCGGCCCTCATGATCAAGCAGATGGCGTCGCGGAATCAGCAGCAGCGGCTGCGCCAGCCCAACCTGGCCCAGCTAGGCCACCCCGGGGACGTGGGCCAGGGCGGCCTGGTGCACAGCGGCCCAGTGGGCGGCTTGGCCCAGCCGAACTTTGAGCGCGACAGCGGCGGCGCGGGCGCCGGGCGCCTGGGCACGTTCGAGCCGCAGGCGCAACACTTGGCGCAGGAGAGCGCGTGGTTCCCAGGTCCGCATCCGCCGCCGGGTGACTTGCTGCCCCGCAGGATGGGAGGTTCAGGCTTGCCCTCCGACTGCGGCCCGCACGACCCAGGACTGGCGCCGCCCCCTCCGCCTGGTGGCTCGGGGGTGCTTTTTAGGAGCTCCCTTCAGGAGCCGCTGAGGATGCCTGGAGAGGGCCACGTGCCCGGGCTGCCGTCCCCTGGCCTGCAGTTCGGGGGCAGCCTGGCCAGCCTGGGCCAGCTGCAGTCGCCCGGGGCTGGGGTCGGGCTGCCCAGCGCTCCCTCCGAGCGCCGGCCCCAGCCACCTGATTTCACGGCGCCCGCGCTCGGGGGCCAGCCTGGCTTCCCGTTCGGCGCAGCGAACCGGCAGGCCACGCCGCACAGCGGCCCAGGCGTGAACTCGCCCCCGAGCACGGGCGGGGGCGGCGGCAGCACTGGCGGTGGCGGCGGCGGCGGCGGCGGCGGCGGGAGCGCATACCCGCCGCAGCCTGACTTCCAGCCCAGCCAGCGCACCTCGGCCAGTAAGCTGGGCGCGCTCTCGCTGGGCTCCTTCAACAAGCCCAGCTCCAAGGACAACCTGTTCGGCCAGAGTTGCCTGGCTGCGCTCTCCACCGCCTGCCAGAACATGATCGCCAGCCTCGGGGCCCCCAACCTCAACGTGACCTTCAACAAGAAGAACCCGCCCGAGGGCAAGAGGAAACTGAGCCAGAACGAGACCGACGGCGCGGCCGTGGCCAGCAACCCGGGCTCGGATTACTTCCCAGGAGGGAGTGCTCCTGGGGCTCCAGGGCCCGGAGGCCCGTCGGGGACCAGTAGCAGCGGCTCTAAAGCCTCTGGGCCGCCCAATCCGCCCGCCCAGGGGGACGGCACTAGCCTCTCCCCCAACTACACCCTGGAATCGACGTCGGGGAACGACGGCAAGCCGGTCCCCGGGGGCGGCGGCCGGGGACGGGGGCGCAGAAAAAGGGACAGTGGTCACGTGAGCCCCGGGACCTTCTTCGACAAGTACTCGGCGGCGGCGGCGCCGGACAGCGGGGGCGCGCCTGGTGTGAGCCCAGGGCAGCAGCAGGCGCCGGGCGCAGCCGTCGGGGGAAACTCGGGAGAGGCGCGCGGGGCGCCTACGCCTCACGAGAAAGCGCTCACGTCGCCGTCGTGGGGGAAGGGGGCCGAGCTGCTCCTGGGGGACCAGCCAGACCTCATGGCGTCCCTGGACGGTGGGGCCAAGTCGGACGGTAGTTCCCCGCACGTGGGTGAGTTCGCCTCCGACGAGGTGAGCACTAGTTACGCCAACGAGGACGAGGTGTCTTCCAGCTCCGACAACCCCCCAGCCCTGGCCAAAGCGAGTAGGAGCCCTCTGGTGACAGGCTCGCCCAAACTCCCTCCCCGTGGGGTGGGCGCCGGGGAGCACGGACCGAAGGCGCCCCCGCCCCCGCTTGGCCTGGGCATCTTGTCTACCTCTACCTCGACCCCTGACAGCTATGGCGGAGGGGGCACGGGCCATCCCGGCACGCCGGGCCTGGAGCAGGTTCGGACCCCGACGAGCAGCGGCGGTGCCCCGCCACCTGACGAGATCCACCCCCTGGAGATCCTCCAGGCACAGATCCAGCTGCAGAGGCAGCAGTTCAGCATCTCTGAGGACCAGCCCCTGGGGCTGAAGGGTGGCAAGAAGGGTGAGTGTGCCGTCGGGGCCTCGGGCGCGCAGAATGGCGACAGCGAGCTGGGCAGCTGCTGCTCCGAGGCGGTCAAGAGCGCCATGAGCACCATTGATCTGGACTCGCTGATGGCAGAGCACAGCGCCGCCTGGTACATGCCGGCTGACAAGTCTTTGGTGGACGGCACAGACGAGGACAAGACGCTGGCGCCCTGGGAGAAGGCCAAACCCCAGAATCCCAACAGCAAAGAAGGTATATGCGCTCCTTCCCAGTTCCTTTCTCACCTGGCGGATACGCGCCCCACCCCCATCGCTGGCCTCGGCGTCTGCCTTGGAGGCTTCAGAAAAGGGGAGGGTCCCTCGGGGTCGACGGGGCACAGGGCCTTCCTGACGCCCAGCTCAGAGCTGGCACCCTTCCTTTGGTTACCCCAGGGGCTCCGTGGGCAGACCCCCATCTCTCCCCCTAGGTGCTGCCAAGTAGATTCTAGTTTCACAGCTGCAGTAACAACTTAAAGTGGCACCCATTTGGGGATTATTGTAGAGTACCCCCTGTCAAGTTTTAGCTGAGTTCCTGGGTGCCCTGAGGACTAGGCCTCTTCACTTTCACACTCAGACCCCTCCTCACCCCTCAGCGTGCAGGCCTGTTCCACTTTTCAGGAGTTTCCTACCATCCTCCCGCACCGCCACCCCCCCCACCCCCAGCTTCCACTTCCTGGCAGGACACCTGGGAAGCTGTGTTAATACCTCCCCATCTTTTCCTAGTCAGCCAGCCTGCAACTTGAGCTCCCTCGCGTGTGCCAGCATCTTTGGGGGAAAAAGTTACCAGTTCTGGTGTCCGCAGCATCATTCAGCGGCAACGCCTAATTTGACATTCGTTCCTAATGAATAGCTGTTTTGTCTCTTCTTAACGATTAGAGTTTCATTGAAAAACTGGAGACCTGTCAGGGTTGTAGGAGGCAGGCAGTCTTTTCAGAGTGCACCTCCTTGACATTTGGTTGGGTGGGGGGGAGTGGCGGGCGGGGGCCAGGGTGGGGTCTACTTGGCAGAGACCAGACCAGTCGACCAGGGCATCATTTGTGCATGGGGATATGGATATATATTCTTAAGACACAAAGGACCCGAGTTTGTCAATATCTCGCCCGGCTTTGGTGACAGATGTCTGCTCCCAGTTCTCCTTTGCATTCTAAGCACTCCCTCCCTGTCGGGCCTGGAGGCCTTTAAGGTGGGTGGGGTGGGGGTTAGTAAAATGGACCACCATTGCCGTTAAAGTAATAATAGTTTTTTTTTTACCTAAAGGTGACCGGGGCTGCAATAGATATCTGTTCTGTTTTTTTATGGGGCCTTCCTTTCTAGGTAGCATCATTTCCCCCCCCACCCCATTCCTACCTTTTGCTTTTAAAACCACCCTGGATCCCCTTGGTCTCACCAGGCTATTACCTTGGAGCCTGTAGCTGGCGGTATAACTGTGTCTTAAAAAAAAAATATGTCCACTGATCCTTGCTTCTCTTAGGGTGGTTCTCCTCTGCCTTCTGCTTCTACCTTCAGTTTCAGTCCACACCCTGCATCCTGCCATCTCTTGACCCAGGGTTTAAGGTACGGGTAGGTTTTAGGACCAGGGGATGGGGGCGGAGGGAGAGGGGGAGGGGAAGTGCGGCAGGAGTTGGGTGGCTCAGAACTCCGGGCTTTGACCGCCGTCCCGGGTAGCTTTCCCGCTTGGGTTTTCTAATTCATGAATGCGGCCTTGCTGCTTTTCTCTTTGTTCGCCTACTGCCCAGCCCGGGACGCCGCTCTCTCATTTGAAGCTGGGTGTTTAGCATGCACAGCAGACGCTACGGCCAGCATCAGCATTCTCCAGGCTTCTCCCAGGCAAGGCCATAAATTGGTTAGTTTGGGACCCTCTGCTGCTTCTCCCTGCCCCCCCCCCCCCACTTTTTCTAAATGGAGTTGGACTCAGCATCCTGGTCTTTCTGCCTCCCTTCTCTTTTATTTTCTTGTACACAACATCTTGGTCCTGCCGATCGATAGCTGGTTAGCACAAATGCCAGCCCCTGTCACTTCTACCTGGCTTGGCCTGGCTGCCCCTCCCCCTCCCCCTTCTCCCATCCCTCCCCCGCACCCATAATTAAGACCACATTGGCCAAAATGGTGTGAGAAGAGTCAAAAAGAAAGAAAGAAAAAAAAAAAACCCGATTTAGAGAATTAATAAAGAAAAACCAATAGCACTTGGCCTGCAAGTCTTTTGAAGGGCCTTAGGTGCAGAGGAATTGGGTGGTTTTAATGAGATTTTTTTTTTCAAGGTGTTGCACTGTTACCTTCTCAGCCTGACTAATCTTCCTTTGCAGACAAAAAAAAAATGCAGACTGAGAATGAAGAAAATGTTTTGTTTTGTTTGTTACATTATCACCGTCAGGCAAAGGAAAATATTTTTTTGGAAACAGATGCTAGTTAGTTTCGGGGTTGATTTCCCCCTGTACGCTAAACACAACCCTCCCCTGCACATGGGGAGATGGGAAACTTCCTCCAGGGACCGGCTTCGGGGCTGGCTGCCTTAGAAGCCTCGGCAGGGACACCCACTTGACCTCCTTTGTTTTCCACTCTGTGATGTAGGAAGGACAGTTTCCTAGATAAAGCCCCGAATTGAGGTCACTCACAGCTTCTGCAGCCTTGGGACTGCTAGTTAAGGCTTTGTAAGATATCTGCATCTGATTCCTGCTCCCTTACTGGTAGTAAATAAGGACGATTAAACTTTTCATTATGATAACACCCCGCAGCTCCATCTGCACGTTGTATAAATAGGTACACAGAGCCTTCAACGGGCCCCCGGTGCCCTGACTGAAAATCAGAATGAAGTGTACCCCTTCGAAACAGAGTAGAGAGAGAGGGGGAAAAAAAGAATTGAAAGGAAAGCATCCTGCTTTTCTATAAACACAAGCCCAGGGTCCCATCAGCCACGAAGCAGCTTTGAAGGCACCTTCTCCAAGTTCCAAGCCCAGCGGGCACTGTCTTTCACCACCCACCCCCATACCCCCACCTCAGGCGAAGCCCATTTTTGTAATGATATTTTATTTTGTCACGCCATAAAACACGCCAGTACTAATGCGATTAAATATTAACACTGTTTCTGAAATTTCTTCGCTCCAATGACAAAATACTAGTCGGTCTTTAACAGAAATGATCCTGCTCAGATTGGAGAGGACGTGCCCATATTGTGTTCTGGGGTTTAGATGTCCTTCGGAGGGGAGGGAACTTGACTGGCAAGTTACCGTTCTCACAAAGTCGAGGCCAGAATCACATGTGATGATGATTTTTTTTTTTTTTTAAACCAAAAAACAGGAAAGTGAGCCTCTGCAAATTATGCTTCCTCGGACTTCTTAATCAACCCGCCAAACAACTTTTATATCATGAAACTCTAGGTCTCCTCATGAGATTCTGTTTGCACAGAGTTGGGGTGGGGGAAGGGTGAGGTTGGGAAGAGGGGGAAAAAGAAAAACCAGCCTGAGTTTGGGCCTATTCAGACATCTATTAAATCAGTGAGGATTACCTGAATTTGAAATTAGTTTGCAAAATCATCCACCCATCTTTGTAATAGGTGTCTGGCTATGGAGGAGTTTCAAAACCCAGAGAGAAGAAGAAATCATCGTAGATTGTAGATAAAGGATATTAAGCCTAAAAAAGTATGTCCCCCGGCCCCTGCCCACAGGTCCCTTACAGGTTTCAAAACTTGAACTAACTCCCTTCTGTAGTAAGTTTACCCTCGCCAAACTTCCATTCTGTTGGCTGTTCTCTATCATGAAATCCAGAGATGTCTAGAAACACTCTTTCACACACACGGAAACGGGAGAGGTCTCCGTCTACGCTCTGCATGCAATCCGGCCCTTTTTGGAAGTATGATATTTTTACAGTGATGCGGGAGAAATTTTTGGAATTTCTTGCTGCTCTCAGTGTTCCAGTCAGAGCCCAGTAAAGCGGTGCTGAGTAGTACTAGGCAGGCAGGATTTGAACGCTGGGTTTCCTTAGTCGTGGGGGCAGGCAAGGGGGAAGGCTGCTAGTGCTGTTTTTCTGTTTTTTTTTTTTTTTTCCTTCTGAGTCGTTTTCCCCATTCCTCACACCGTGGAGAGAATTTTTAAGGCTGCTTCCAACTGGTTTTAGGAAGGCGAAGCCTTGCAGTCCTATTTCCTCAAGAAATCACCCAGCACGGGTTGCAGCCTCCGGAAGATGTAACCCAAAACTTCACAGGTGTTAATCAGGGGTAATGTAAACAGATAGGAGCCCCCTTTGTGCAGCTGACGGTCTGGGCCTGCCTGCTCCCTGGCTGGTCCGGGACACACAGCTCCTCTTCTTTGGTGCTTGTTTCATATTTCATGGTTGTAATAAACCTGTCTTCTTTGCCCGCCTCCCGACATAAAACCCCAACCAAGCGCACATCTGCAATTATACATTTCTACTAAATATTAATAAAGGACAAGGATTTCCAAGGGGCTGAAGCTTATCGGCATTGAACTTGTCGTGGTTTCTGCCACTGGGTTTTTTTCTGTCTGTTTTGATTTTAAATAGGCTCTGCCTTCTAATATGGAATATACACTTATATGTTATCATCTGTATCGATGTATACAGTATTTGTAGATGGAAGGCCTTTTCTCAGGATAGCTTTCTTTAGCTTTCTTAATTTAAACCTAAATTCATTTAGATTTCTGGTGAGGCCCCTTCAGACCGGAAGAGACTGTTGAAATGTACTTCTGTTTTATTGAGATTTCTAGGAAAGGAGTGAGGGTTGGTTAATCTAATTTCTCTTTCTAGCAATGAAATTCTATGATTCCTGATATGATTTTGTTTGCCTGACAGAGGTATTTAAATTTCCACAAAGAATCTTAATGGGTCCTGAAAATACAGCTGCCCTTGCCAAGAAGTTACTTGAGATTCTCTGTCTGATATAAAGTATACATCTTTAATAAACAGTCCGAGAGGACCAGGTGAAATTAGAGGAGGGGCATTCTTCCCACTCTGGAAGGGCAAACTTGAGCCTATCTTTGGGATTTCACAAAATGTCCTGAACCCGCCATATGCTGGACGATTTAGCAAAAATCACCTTTCTCTCTGAGTGACAGTAACATCGAGTCTTGTTCTTTGCTCAGGGAGTGATCTGCTTTACCGAAAGATGTTAAGAGATAAATACTCCAAGGAAGAGATACTGTTATTTACCTACGTTTGGTTAATTTTAGAGATTAGAAAAACTACAGCTTTATGTAATGGGATCAAATGTCCAGGCAGTGTGTGAGGGCAAGAAGGCTGCCCAAGCACGTTGCAACATGAACGCACCAAACCTCTCAGATCAGAGGGGACCTTCGAATCTATGAGGGGGCCCCCGAATCTGTGGGGGGTCCCCTGTAACTAGTGGGGTCACCTTATGTCCTTCCCTCAATGCCCCCCTGCTTGCTCCACCCACGTCTTCAGTCTGGAGGGGCTGGAAGAACCCCAGCTTCATCGTTTTGACTCAAGTCAGGATTTTGACTTGCCCAGGCGATGTGTGTGTTTTAGGACGATGTCTATTTTTAGGCGCGTCTTGGGTGGACAGATTCTAGTGTGGGTTTTGATTGCTAGTGGCAGAGATGTTGATACGTACACGAGTGCACGATTGAGAAGAGAGACATTTGGGGGCCATTTTTCAAGTTTCCTCGCCTTCTGGTACACCTTGGAGCCCGGCAAAGTGGTCTGGGGGCTGGCTTGAAAGAGTGTGGCCAACGTGTGTCCGGTCGGGGTCTGTCCGCAGCCCACGGGAGGGAGCAGGGCCCATGGCCTTCTCTTGGGAAGGAGCCCCTCCCCAGCATATGCGCATATACATATGCATGGCCAAGTATATTTCCATCAATTCATCCAGTTACTCCTTTAGTTTCCCCTTAATCTGCTTTCCGAAAGCAGAGTAGGGTTGGGGGGGGGGGGGCGGGCGGTGGGAATGGGGAAGCGGGGAGAGAAACCAAACCTTCAGTCTCTTTGGCCTTAGCTGACAGGTTCTGATTCTCTAAAGGACTGAATGAGCGCACGTCCTAAAAATAGAGGAGGATTTTGAAGATCCTAATTACGAAACCTCGGCCTCCCGGGCCTCCCAGGCTGTGGGTGACTTTGATCTGGAGTATTTCGGTAGCAGACACACGTCGTCGTCCTTTGCTGGGTTTTGCGCGTGGAGGTGTCTCTGGCTGAGTTCAGCTAACTGAACTCCCTCCAGCCGGGGAGAGGAATCTTTTGAATCAGGGCCCACCACCACCACCACCCCCCTCCCCCACGCCCCCTCCCAGTGGTGGGAAGCGGACGCTGCTTCTCATTTATGGAAATTCCTCTCCTTTATTGTAATCTTTTGGTACCAACGCCTTGGCGGAGAGGACGCTGGGCTTTTGAATTAGTCACAGCTTTGCCTTCAGAGTCCTGGTGCATAGCAGCTCAGCCAACGGTCCCCCCAACTCACGAACTGGATCGGAAGGGAGAGATGGTTCTGGAACCCTGGCCCATCACGTTTTGCAGGATGGGGTTGCCCAGGGCTGCAGCAGCCTTGATCATTTTTTGCCATCTTCCAGTGACGTGACAGCACGCATCCTCACACAGCCTCGTGGGCCCATCGGTGACTTCAGGGTGTGGGTCAGAAGCTACCCCCTGGGTGTGCACATCTGGAGCCCTGAACTCCTAACTTCACTTTGTGACTGCGATCGAAAGGCAGAGTTCAGTTTCATGTACTTAGGCAGAGAAGGGACGTTTGCGAGCCATCATTCTCACGGGGTGTAATTATTGCAGGACGCCGAGGCTTGCTTTGTTTGCTGGCTTGCATTTTAATCAGCGGCCTCTGAGGTTTGGGAAGCAAGAGGAGGGTCTGCTCCCAACATGGTGTTTGTCCAGGAAGGACAGGGATTGGGGGGGCTGTGGAGAGGCTGCCCAGCCTTGAGAAATCCAAGGGGCTCTTTGCTGGGCCCTGATGGCTTTTGGTTTTGATCCCACAAGGCCCCTTTGGACTGCCATCCTGGGTACCTCCTCCTCGGGGGCGGAGTGTCCATGGTAGCCCCAACATCCCACATTCTCGTTTTTCCTTCTTGGCTGAGAAAGTCGGCAGGGTTTCATCACCTCGTCTTCCTGCAAAGCGGGATCAGAGGGAGTACTTTATGGTGGTCATGCGTAGAACTTCTCACAATTTATGTACATCATCGTAAGGACCCAAATGCCCTTTAAACATAATGGCAGTTGAATTTAACAGTTTGGAGGCCTTAGCGCATTCACGATAACAAATTGGCTCTCTGAGTATCCCAGAAGGAGCATCATACATAGAATAGACTTTTCCCCAAAGAGGGGGAAACCTCCAATAAACATCCCCACGCAAACTCACACGCTAGAGGGAGAGCAGGGTTTTATGTTCTGATCAGTAAAGCTCAGGGGTCCAGCAGACTTAGCCTGCCCCGCCTCCCCTATAGCTGGTAGGATGGACCATGTGACCCCAAGGCTCTGTCTTCTTCCTGAATTGACGTTTCTGGAAAACCTTGGACCCTTTGGCGATTGGCCCTGGGGTTCCCATTCTTAGGGGGAGGATCTCTGGTTTTCTGGGCCTCAGTCTGACTTACCTATGCTAGTGTTCAGTTTAGGTAAGTCAGGTGTGTTGGAAGACGGATTAGGGACCCAAGGAGATGGTTCTGTGGAGGCATCTTTGGGGCCCAGTGACTTGGATGGCTTTTGGAAAGTTGGAGGGAACCATCTCTTGTTTTTATCCTGCATGTCTCAAAAACCCTTTCCACAGCGACTCAGAAATAGACAACATTGTCATGCCTTTGCAGGAGATGTGGGCTAACTTGGGTGCTGAGACCCTTCCGGACTTCCCCCCTCCCTGCCCCTCCTCCCTCCTCCAGAAGCCCTGTCTCTCTTGTGAGACCTAAGCGGCCTGGAGATGCGACCTGAGGATTTAAAATGAGTTTTCCCTTCTCATTGCTGATGATAATTTAAAGAGAGTTTGGGCATGGAGGTTTCCTTTGCTCTTAGAGCTCAGGTCAACGCTTTGACTGGAGTTGGGCAAGCTTGGGCCTTTTTGTCTTAGGTGACTTTGCAGTGTGTGATCGGGGAAAGACATCTGTCTGCCCCAGAGTTGAGGGCCCCAGTGATGGTGTTCCTGGTTGTATTTTGGAGCTCCTGCAATGAGAGGAGATGTGTAGACATGCGCATGCACTTGTACACACACACACACACACACACCCGGCCCCCTGTTCATCCAGTTGTCCAGGGCAGGGTGTGATGTGAAAAAGATAGGACCCTTTAAAGTTACCGTGAAGCAGTGTTTTCAGGCGCCCTTGGTTCTGGGAACACAAGCATTGTTGAGTGATTGGCAACGACCACCAGGAATAAAATACTTCTGAGGGACCATCTTATGATCAGAGAGGGGCCAGGGGAGTCGGCAGAAAACATAGCCTGCTTTGAAATCCCCAGAGCTCAGCCTTCCAGAGAGAGCCTGGCTTGGTTGAGAATTCACATGGAAGTGAGCAGATTCTACCCGGATCGCGTGGGCTGTTGGAAAAGTCCTTGAAATTCAAGGGCCTGAGTCCTCATGTGGACACTCTGTTCTTTCCTATGAGCCGGAAGGCAGAGAGAGAAACGCCAGCCACAGTTAGGAACACTGGATGCAAACTGGGATGTAGTTTATTTTCTTTGGGGGGGACAGTGATTGAGGGATGGATGGAGAAGGGAGAAGTGTGTGCCCCTCAGAGTTGAAATGTTGTTTACCAACGCGGGGTTCAGGAGTGGAAAATAATTTATAAGTGTGGAAGTCATTTAGAATACCATCTCTTGGGCAAGGCTGGGGGTTGAGGGCATGACTTGGGGGCTGGTGTCAGCCCTCACAGAGGACAGAAAGTTCTTAGCTCAGCTCCCCTCTGCTGGGCCTGGGGCTTCCACATGACCGCAGCTGTATGGGGGAAATAGATATAGGGGACCCAGCTTGGGACTGATGACCGCATCGTGGGTCTATTAGCAATCAGATCCCCTTTCTGTGCAGCTAGAGGCCAGGCTAGACACGTGGGGCAGGGGAAGAGTGGAGATGATGACCCAGACGGGCCCTGGTCGGGTTGAGCCCTTGTAGAGTGGCTGTGGCCAACTTGTCCTGCAGAGGAGCTGGTCCCACAGGGCCTGTTGTGAAGCATCAAGTTTCACAGACGCCCCCAGGTCTTTCCATAAAAGAGGGACGATGGGGGTGGGAAAAAGGAGTGACCTTTTCCCTGTGACCCCATAAAGTGACCATTGATGCGTCTCTTCCAGCCCTGAACCTCTTTAGGGATATTCTTGTCTGTGACAGACCTTGCAGGCAGGTTCCACCGTCTTAAAATGCAAACAGTGCCCTCCCACACAATATGTATATATATATATTTTTTTTCCTTTTTTTTCTGAAAGGTAGGCGAAAAGGGAAATGCAAGTTAAGTGACAAATTCAGCAAGAGGAAGGTTTCCCTGACTTGAGATAAGCTTAGTGTGAAGGAGCTGGACACAGTAGAGGTTTGTCTTCCTCCCATTTGGTTGGGGGGGAGCGCCCATGGTCCAGCCATCGGCAGCCCTTAAAACTTCTGTAGCAAGTGAGACCTAACTGACTGAAAACAAATTGATTACTTTCGTCCCCTGTGATGTAACTTTTGGTGGTTGTTTGATATTTGAGGGAAAAGAAAGGGAGGCTGTGGACCAAAATTTGTTTTTTGTTTTTTTTCAAACCGGAGCAATTTCACGATCTTTATGCCGTGACTATATCTAAATTGTCTGGGCATAAAGCTCTGGTTGCCTTTTGCTGGTTTCTGCTTGCTGTGCATGCATGCACTCCCATACGGCCGCCCCCCGCCCCCGACTCGAGCACACACACAAGCACACCCACATACACCCACATGCACACGTACAGGCCTTAGGAATCTGAATAAGAGATGAAAAAATACATTTATTTTTTCCTCCAAGAAGCAGCTCCTACAAAGTTTTGGCCCCTTTGAGTTTTAAGTAGAAGCTCATTGATCTCCGTGTGGTCAATTTTTGCCGAATTTGTAATCCTGTTAGGCCTCCGGGAGAGGCATGATTAATTTACTTGTACATTTCACTATTTTGGGTCAGTTTAGTTAATAAGCATTTATTTTGTGCTCAGTGTGTGTGAAGCATTTTGCTGGGATTAGAAGTATGTGTGAGTGTATGTGTGTGTGTGTATGAGAGTGTGTGTGTACGCACTAATGGGCCCGCTCGCCCGTCACGGAATAAAGGCCCCCAGTCGAGGTTCCCACCACCTTCCCAGGGCAGAAAGGGAGGGTGAGGCCCCTCCAAGCATCACTTGTCTGGAAGGAGGGAGAAAAAGCCCGACCCAGCAAACTCAGCCTCCCAGCGCTTTGGAGATGGCCAGAGAACATCCGCTTCCTACTGGTGTCTTGGTCCCCGGAAAGTTTCTGAGCATTAATTCTTAATTGACTGGGAGCTGAGCACAGACATGGAGAAGAGTGAGGGATCGTAAACCTCTCTGGGGGCTCCTTCCAGGCTGCCCCTGGACAGACAGTAGTGCTGGAGTGTATGTGTGTGTAACTTTTAGAGGAACGCCTGGCTTGACTTCCAAAGAAGGAAGAAAAAGTATGCGTAAGTCTCGAAAGCTGGGAAAAAGAAAAACAGGGCAAAACAGCCCACAGCTTTGGCCTTTCCGATCACTGAGTCTCAGAGGGGAGCGTGTGTCATTCTT
The DNA here is from genome assembly GCF_963930625.1 of Muntiacus reevesi. Classification (NCBI taxonomy): domain Eukaryota; kingdom Metazoa; phylum Chordata; class Mammalia; order Artiodactyla; family Cervidae; genus Muntiacus; species Muntiacus reevesi. The sequence continues at coordinate 6,482,378 of NC_089261.1, forward strand.
GATGGTGTTGGGCTCTTCAGCCGGGCATCTCTGGGTACCAGCCACCCACCCCTTCTCCCCAGGCTCCTATAGCCTCCTTGTCTCTCTGCTTCTAGATGATAGGTTAAAATTTCACTTTTATTGTGATTTTTTAAAGGAGAGGTTTTGGCCGTAACAATTATAGAGCGAAGGGGTTTCCTGAGCCTCCCTCCCCAGCTGCTTAATGCCTGGCACATCAGTTTCTACCGAGTCCTTGCCTTTGCAGAACGAGGGCCGGACAGGAGTATTTTGGGCGCTGAGCCAGCCTGAAATGATCTCGAGGTGCTGGGGAAGCAGGCATTCGGAGAGATGAGGATACAATTTCTTTTTTTATGTGGGCCCGTTAAAGTCTAATGGACATCGGTGTCTGGCCTTAAATTTGGAGAGGGTCTTTATCTAACCCTTAAAACCAGAGTCGTTTCCGGTAATTACAACACCCCTGGCTAGACCACTAAATCTTCCAGCAGCTTGTCTGGAAGGCAGGTGGCGGGGGGGTGGGAGGGACAGAGGGGCACACCTGTTACCTGTATCAGTTATAATTATGACATTTCTGGGCTCCTGGTTTGAAAGGAGGAATTTATGGACCAAGCTTTGCCGGAAGAGAGCAGCCCGAGGCGTTCTGGCTCATGGCAGCAGAATCACGGAGGCCCCCGCATTCAGTGTCCATCACAGCCCTTGCGTTTCCTTAATGAATTCATTTAGCTCCCCGGCATTTGGTATTAAGTAAGTAGTTATTTTGGGAATCCAAGAGAGAAAGAGCTGGAAGACTTAAAAAAAAAAGCAAAACTTATTTTGGAAAAAAGAAAAAGTACCGCTTTCTGAAGTTGGAGACTACTGGGCATCCAGGCGTGGGCTGCTGTCGGGGGGACCCGCTGGGTGGGACGTGGCAGGTGGTTGGCGAAGCCGCCTGGCCCCATCCCCGCCTGTTTTTTGCTTCTCCACGGAGGCGATTTTTCCGTTGTTAAAGCCGGCGGAGGCCACAACACCCAGGTTCTATGCAGTTTGTTTGGAAGTATTGTTTAGATTTTTCTCACTTTTCAAATTGAGAGAAACTTAGTTTAATGGGAAAATAACAGTATTGCTATCTTGGTGTGTTTGCTTTAGTGTTTAAAAATAGTTTATTTTCATATCCTGAATTTCATCCTTTGCTTGTTTGCTTGTTTGATAGAAACCCATGAGTGTGTGTGTGTGTTTGTGTGTGTATGGGGGGGGTGGATACTGGCACACACAACTGCACACACGCACAGGCAGTCAAATGGTTGCAATCATGCAGCCAAAATCAGTTGCAATTTTAACGCTGCTAAAGGGACCCAGAGTGCTTGCTTTTAACTTAAACCATCTTGTCCCTTCCTCCCCCATCAGCACACCACTCCCAACCCCCCTCAGCAATATTTATTTCTTCCTTAAAAAAGGAATGTTGGGCCTGTTTGCTGAGGTCCCTGTTGGAATAGATTTTCAGGGGTTATGTATTAAATGTGTTTGAGGGCGATTTCAGCCCTCAGCCTGGTTGTCCCACTACTAATGGTAGCAGGGCCTATTATAGAGAGGCAAAGAATATTGTAAATGGCTTATGCAGAAAAACCATTTAGATAAAAATGCAATTTTCCCTTCTGCATAGAGTGCTAAGAATTAATAGCACATTCTTCCTAAATGGGTATTTTTATATTATATTTTCCTCCTAATGAAATTCTTTTCCCAAACAGGAGCATGTTTCATTTTAAACTTTAGAGTAAAATTGATCTGTTTTTAAGCCTGCAAAAACTGGTGTCCCAGTTTTTGGTTGGCCCCTTCTTTCTCTGCTCTGCACCCAAGATTTTTGAAGTTAGATACTGCAGAGGATGGAATGGTAATTCTCTTCTCTGTCCACATTAAGGCTGAGAAGAGGGAGAGGGGATGGGTTTACCCACATTTTTTTTTCTTTCTTCTTCCTGGGGTGGGCTTGGGGGTGTTGGACAGTTGCCACAGACAGAGAAATTGGTCTTGAGATCTGAACTATTTGTGCTGGGCGCCCCTTACCCCCTTACCTTCCCGGGGTAGGAGGTTTAACCTCTCTTGCCCCAGGGAATTTCCCATCATCCTCTTGGTGTGTCCCTTGATCCCTGACTTTTTCATTACTTCCCAGGAGCCCTAGTTGCCCACTGCCTTCTCCCCTTTTTGTGACAGCTGAGAAAAAGGATACTTTTAGCCCCGGGGTGCCTGCTGAGGGGCGGTTCTGTGGGTCAGCTTTCTGCCTTTCTGCCAGAGCCTCTGTGGCCATTTTGGGAGGAGTGGAAATTCAGAACTTCTTAGAAGGCCTACTTTGTGCATTCCAGCAGAACTTTGCGGCGGCATCGTTGTGGAAAGTCTTTGAGAGTTTATTTTGCTGGCTGCTATGGGCCACTGTCTGCTGACCCAATTTTTCCTGCCAGGGTGTGCGTATGTGGAGATATTGGGTAGACTTGTGTTGGCAACTCAGATGTCCAGACATGACGGAGATTGAAGCTTCAGTGCCATAGTAGATGGGTATCCTGGAAAACATGCTTGTAATTTTCGCTATTGAAACATCACGAAGGTGAAAGCATAGGTAAAATTATAGAATGAGAGAAAAGCTTCTCTCTTTTTGTGCCTCTTCTCCACAACATTTTCCAGCTGAGAGATCCAAGGCCCAGAGAGGGCAAGCAACTTGGCCAAAGTCACACAGCACAGCTGCACAACAAGCTGAACTTCCGCTTTCATCTTGCCTTCCTCCCTCTTGACCCCGCACTTGGATGCTGAGGCTCCACATCTGAAATTTCCAAATCTTTTGTAGGAAGCAGCATGACACATATTGTTAGCAGCACTGTTCCTCTTTCTCTTTCAGAACTATAGGAGGTATAGGTTGTAATGGGAGACAATTCTTGACCTTGGGGAAACCACAGTAGCTCTGGCTCCTACCAGACGGGTGGTCTAGATTTCAGGCCTGACTCTGACTCCTCTGAGCTATGTGACCATCATCTCTTCAGGGCTCCCAGCCTGGTTTCCTCATAAAGTTGGAAAAGGGGGAGGGGGAATTACTGCTTATCTCATGGACATATTGTGAAGACTAAATAGCACAATTTTAGCTAAATGGGACTATGATTCTATAATGATGAGGTTAAGAGCACAGGCTCTGCAGCCAGACCACTTGGGTTCAGACCCAAGCAGCCCCACTTCCTAGCTGTGTGCCCTTGGGCAGGTTTCTTCACTTCTCTGTGCTTCCATCTCCTTATCAGGGAAAGAGGATAACAGTGTACCTCGTGGGGCAGAGAGGGTTCGCTGAGTTAACACACACATGAGCAGATGCTTAGAGGCCTGCCCAACTTTGGGGATGCACTGTGCCAGTCCCAGCTTTTATGGACGCCCCCCGCCCCCGCCGGCCCCCATGCCTGGGGTTCCCATTGCACTGTCGTGTGACCCTTTGACGTGCAAGATGGTATAGTTGCTAGAGTTCGTCCCGTCTTAGGGGGTGAGGACATGAGTCATGGAGGGCCCGCATGACTTCTCGTGGGCTCTGGAGTCATGCCGGCTGGAGGGCAGCCTCGCCAGGCTGTACGTGGGGCCCTGAGTGTGGGGCCGGGCACCCAGGCACATCTTAGCATCTGTTACGTGGCCAAGGGCAGGGCAGGGCTGGAACCCGCTGCTCCTGCAGCAGCCATCTCAGGCCTCGCTGCAGACCCTGCCCTTGCCGGGCACACTCAGACCGCGTGTGCCCCTCGGTGGGCTGGCCCCAGCCTGGTGCGGGCAGCCGTGGTTTCAGGCCCGGGTCCCTGGCGTTGGGATGCCAACGCTCCGATATTTTCCTTTCACCTGACAGCCCTCCTGGGCTCCAAAGGAACAGCTTTCTGATGCATGTGAAGAATGGTCAGCCTTCTCGCGGAAGGAATCTGTGCAATGAGCCGGCCCCTGGCCCTTAGCACCTTGCCAGGAGCCTGTGCCAGCCATAAACAGCCTGGGTGCTGGCAGTGAAGAAGTTAGACCCCTCCCCACCCACCCCCCGCCGTCTGGCACCTCAGGTGGGGCCCTGGGAACCTGACAGGCGCGGGCTGAACAGAGAGAGAGCGTGCCTGGGAGCGAGTGGGCGACCCCCTGCCCCTGGTGAGGGTGGGGGTCTTAGCTGTCGCACAGGCCCGGGTTGAATCCCCGGGCACAAGTGCTGCCTCCTGTGTGCTGCGTGACCCTGGGCCAGTGAATCACCGGTTCCAGGACCCGTAACACAGGTGGGATCCCTGGACCTCTCTCAGAGGGCTGCTGAGCCCTGGGCCGTGGGGGCAGTGAGCAGCAGCGGGGGGAAGCTTGTGAAAGCAAGGACTTTGGGATCTGCTGGAGGGGACTCCTCTTCTGTTCCCCCCGGGGGCCCTGGGCCATGTCCCAGCTCCTCTCCCAGCCTCAGCGTTCTCAGTGGCAAACTGAGGCAAGTGACACAGTCCCCTGAGGGGCCCTGGCTGTGGTCCTTACCCTGGGGTGACAGAACCCCTCCCCTCCCCCCGAGATGCCTGCTGGTGTCTACTTGTCATAATTGCAGGAAAGGAGGCCGCTACGGGCATCTGAAGGGCAGAGTCCGGTTGCTGTTCAGTCACTAAGTCGTGTCCGACTCTTTGTGACCCCATGGACTGCAGCACGCCAGGCTTCCCTGTCCTTCACTGTCTCCCAGAGTTTGCTCAAACTCGTGTCCATTGAGTCAGTGATGCCATCCAGCCATCTCATCCTCTGTCGTCCCCTTCTCCTCCTGCCCTCAATCTTTCCCAGCATCAGAGTCTTTTCCCATGAGTTGGCTCTTTGCCTCAGGGGGCTAAAGTATTGGAGCTTCAGCTTCAGCACCAGTCCTTCCCATGAGTATTCAGGGTTGATTTCCCTTAGGATGCTACTAAACACCCTACAACACCCGGGGACTGTCCTCACCCCACTTCCTCCCTGACAAAGAATTAACCAGCCCCAGATGCCCAAAATGCCAAGGTTGAGAACCCCTGAACTACAGTGAAGGATTGAGGTGAGCTTCAAAACATGGTAGTAAAGTCTGAATTCGCAGCACCCGGCATATTTATTCATTCAACAGACATGTGTCAAATGCTTAGCACGTGGCAGTGCTGTAGTGGGCGCTGAGATTCAAATAGACAGAAGCTCCTGCCCTCGAGGAGTTTACATTCTAAGGGAGGGGACAGACTGACAGATGAACAACAAATGAGAAGAATGTCACAGAGTGAGCAGGGCCAGGAACAGAGAATCAGAAGGCAGCAGGCAGGAGAGGTTCTCGATGGGGCTACCGGGGAGGCCTCTGTGAGCTGGTGATGGTTAAGGCAGGCCCCGAGTGACGAGGAAGAGTCAGCCCGTGGTGTGCTGGTTACTGTTTTACGGCCAGCTCTCCAGGTAGGGGGAAAGTTCTGCTTAGAGCATTTGCCGATTCCCATGGTGTAAATACTCCCACCATGACCCATGTCAAGCTGTAACGTCAGCTGTCAGCCAGCTTGCAGAATTCCTGAGTATTTAACAATAGGTTCCCACACCCCGGAGCCAGCCCGGTCCAGCTCTGCAGGAAGGGTGTTCCAGGCAGGGGGAGAGCAGGAGCCCCGAGGCAGGACTGAGCTGGCAAGTTTCAGGAACAGGGAGGGGCTGTGTGTGTGTGTGTGTGTGTGTGTGTGTGTGTGTGTGTGTGTGTGTGTGTGTGTGAAGCCTGTCCAGGCAAGAAGGGCTGGACCACTGAGGGCTGTCATCACACTCAAGTCAGGAGGATGGGTGTGAGTGAATGATGGAGTGAGGGGCCAGGGGAGGGCCTTGGGCACGAGAGGATGGAAGCTCAGGGCGCACATAGATGAGTGAGTAATGCTGGTTGCATCTGAGCCTAGAGGAGCTGAGAAATGTCTGTTTCCCTTCTCTTTCTTCCTGCCTGGTCCCTTCCGAGGAGGCAGAAACCCTCTTCCAGTAGCGTGGTAGCACCCGAGCCATAGGTTAGGACAGGGGTGTCCCCACCCTCCCCGAGGACCCTCAGGTCCCAGGGAGCACTCAGCCTGCCGCAGGTCGGGGGCGTGGGGGGAGTGGCTGTCCTCTCCCCGATCTGGGCGGGGCATGGCTCACGTCCTAGCGCAGGGAGACCGTTTCCTTCTTCTCCCAGGCATTGTTCTCCAGGCCCTTCAGAGGTCACGGGACAGGAAGGCGTAGGACCAGCCGGACTGAACCTCCGGGTGACCCGGGCCTGGCGTCCACCTTCTGGAAGCCTTTCTTTGGCTTTCCTCCCTGACTCTATGAGTTGCAAAGGAGTCGTAACAGGCCGTGGTCATTGAGCTCCAGTCACACCAAGCCCTGTTTTATTGTTGAGAAAACTGAGGCTCAGAGAGGGAAAGTGACCTGCCTGAGGTCACCCAGCTGGGCAGCAGAGAGTGGAGTCATACCTGGGCCTGTCTGATTTGGGAGCCTGTGCTCAGAACCCTTAAGGATGAACCAGGAAGCTGACTTCTCAAGGACAGGTGCTTGAAATAATCACTTTGCTGTGCATCGGAAACTAACAATATTTTAAATCAACTGTACTTCCAATTAAAAAAAAAAAGTAAAAATAGAGATTGGCAAAAGAAAGAGAACCCAAAACAAACATCAGCTCCCAGCCTGGCACCACCCATCCTGACAATTATCAGTCATGTCACCGACTGTCCAGATCTTCGCCATCTGTTCCCTATGGATGAAGGGGCAGCAGGCAGAGCCCCGGGCTTGGGGGCCAGGAGGTGGCCTGGTGTGACTTGGGCAAGGCTCGGCACCCTTGCTGAGCCTCAGTCTGCCTGTCTGTCAAGTGGGTCAATTCTGATATCTCCTAGGAGCCCCGTGAGTGGGGAGCATGCGGCCTGTGTGTCTGTCACCTTCTTTCTCTGTGTCCCGCACCAGGCCAGAATCGGTGCTGTGGATAAAACAGACATCGTGCTTGTTAAGAGAGGGAATTACCCAGTAAGTATATAGAAAAAAAGGATAATTGCGTTAATAATTCACAGGACATTGGCCAGCGTGAGGAGAGGGGATCTGGGGCGTGCCCGCTGGCCAGGATAGCAGGGGCTCTGCTGTGTAAATGGAGAATGAAGATGGAAGAGGCAGTTTTTCCCCAGCCCCTGGCCTTGGTCCACCCATGGCCAGGGGTGCCCAGAGATTGGATGAATGAAAGAAGGGGGCTTTGTCAGCTGTTGGGATGCATCTTTGGTCCCAGGGCTAGGGGTCAGTACCACCCCAAAACTCCTGACACCTAGCAGGAGTGATGGTGGTGTCCTCCAGAGGAGCTGGGGTGGGGCTGCTCCAGGGTCAAGCAATCCCAGCCCCCATCTCTGCAGGGGTGAGTGAGAAAGGGAGGGGGGCTAGGGCATCGAAATTCCTTGTCCCAACTTCGCTCGCCCCCCCGCCTCCCCGCCTCCTGCCCCGACACTGGTCCTCACCAGCCCTTCTCTTCCATGGGCTGTGCTTGCCCGAGACCCAGGGGCCCAGGACACAGCCTCTGTCCCACCCAAGGCTTGGGACAGACATCAGGGCTCGCCTGACCCTGGAGAGGAGACCGGAGCTTCCCCTGTTAGTGCCCTGACCGCGGACCGTCGGCGTCTGCATCCCAGGCCTCAGGATGGAAGACAGCGCAGGAGGCAACAGCTATAGCGGCCCGGTGCATCCCTTCACGCCCAGGGCCCCAGTTTCCTCGTGTTTCTTGGGTTAAACAAGGGCCTTGGGGAGAAAAAGGGAAGCTCTCAGCCCCGTGTCTGGCGCATCATAGTGGTCACAAAACCCTGCTGTAAATACAGTGCTTTCCACTGGGCAGGAGGAGTCGGGGACCTACAAGGGGAAGAGGTGGCATGCCACAGAGAAGTGGGGAGCGGGGTGCCCCTAGACAGCATCACGTCTTCCCCGTGGGCCTTGAAAACTCCACCTGCAGAGTCTTGGAGGTGGTCTTGGGTGCTGTGGATGGTAGCCATGGTGGCAGCTGGCAGAAGCTCCCCAGACAGCCGGCTAGATGTTTTGGAAGGCAAGTCAGTGAGAAACAGCTCAGAGGCAAACTGTGCCTTTTCCAAAGCCCCTTAGAGTTTTCAATACCTCAGCCCCACATGCCCACGTCTGAGCGTCTCTGTTTGTGTGGGGTTTGGAAAATCAGTTGCTTGCTAGCGTTAGGGAACTTTCTGAAAAAAAAAATCTTAGCAGCGATGCTAATAATGTGTAAAGCATATTAATCGCACTGTACATGGATGGCGGCAGTGTGTTCTCCATGGGTGGTTATGAAACAAACTTTGAGTCGCCCTTCAGAACTGTGCCTGGGGACTTCCTGGTGGTCCAGGAGTTAAGACTGTTTGCTTTCATTGTCGGGAGTGCAGGTTCGATCCCCGGTGGGGGAGCTAAGGTTTCATAAACTCCGTGGAGCAGCCAAAAAAAATTTTTTTTTAAATAAATAAATACATGAGTGGAATGTTACAAAACAAAACAACTGTGCCTGGCTGGAAGGAAGCACCCTTAGCTGTGACCTGCTACATTGTCATCGGCCTGGGTCAACTACTTGGAGCAGAAAAGACGGACACTTTCTAGGAGTCTGCATCTTGCTTGTGTTTCTCCCCTGATCCATGGGACAGCGAGCAAGCCCGTTTGCTAAGAGATTTTTTTCCCTAGATTTTGCTTTTGGAAAGAAACCTCTTTTGATTTTCCACTTTGTGTATTAATTTATGGTTTAATCAAACAAAGCTGGGGGTGGGGCGGTGAAAAGGGTGCATATAGAGAGCAAAGTTCTATCTGCCCAGAGTTGGGGTACCTCCACGTCCCCCCTTGTGTTTTTAAAACTTTGCATGTCATCCCCTGGGGGACAGAAAACCACCTCTGGCTGTCGTTCCCCAGGTGTTTGCCCATCTCCCTCTCCCCGCCCCTCGTCTTTCCTTCTCTGTCTTTCATTCCTGGAACAATCGTCCAGGCCAGTTCCTCTGGGCTCCTCCGCCTTCCCTGCCAAAAACAAAAACCATTCTTAACCCCAGATGACCAGGCCTGTAGTCGTTTTGTCTGGTATGTGGCGTCTGCCTGGGTTTGGTTAGGGGGGAAATGCATGCTTCCAATTTATATTTGGTGTGCCAGCTTCCAAGGGGAGCAAGGGTTAGGGGAGAAGAGACTTCAAGGAGCGGGGAGCCCCCAAACCATCAGATTTCCAGAGAGGAGAAAGAAGGACCACAAGCTCGGCGTCTGAGGCTTGCCCAGGAGCCGTAAGGAGGAGGGGGCACGAGCTAGCGGATTCTGGGTCAGGCCGAGCTCCGGCCTTTCATACCCCCGGCCCCCCTCTACTTGCTAGCCACATTGTGGACTTCGGATTTTCCTCTGTATTCTATTTGGTTATTATTATTTTTTAATGAGGTCAGACTGAAAATCCATCTGCCTGGGCCCGCCTGCCTAGGTTTGAAGGCAATTAAACTGGAGACCAACCTCTTAATTAGGGTTTCCCTGTGTAAATCTCATTTGATAAATTCCTTATCATCCTTGGCTTTAGCTGCAATGCGTCCGCAAGAGGGAATTGAGCGCCCCCCCTCCCTGCCCCGGGGACCTCTAAGTGAATCCCCTCCAGAGAGGGGCTCCGCCAGCTAGAGCCTCCCCTAGGAAGGGCTGGGAGAGAGAGGCCCTTTCAGGGTTAATTAATCAGAAAATGTAGTGGTGCCCGGTGATTCCGGAGAACTTGTCTGCCACCTTTTCATTCTTCTGTTTCCCCCCTTCTGCCTCCCTTCTAGGTCTTTCTTTAAAAAAAAAATGTTTTTTTGGGTGAACTGAACTCTGTTAAAGGAAGTCTGCAGCAGTCTCCCTCCTTCCTTGCCCACACCCCATACCCCCCTCCCCCGCCCCCCACATTTCTACCCAAACTGTCTGTGTGGATGGTTAAATTTTTTTCCTTCCCTTTTTTTAAATGCAAGTGCGGCTGGGAGTGGAAATGTCAGGGGTCAGGCTTCAGGCAGCGGGGAGCAGGGGGCAGCCTGTGGCTGTCTCTGCCATCCGGAGAAATCAGAGCTCAGCTTAACCCTTTGGGGCCCAGCCCCTGCCTGCGGGTTCCGGGCGCTGCCTCTTACTCTTTTCACCGGAGTCAGGGGAATTTTGTCACCGGGACTTCTTTTTTTAGGGTTTCGAGCTGAATACAGGGTTTTCTCAGTGGCTCAGCGGCAAAGAATCCACCTGTGCAGGTTTGATCCCTGGGTTGGGAAGATTCCCCTGGAGGCAGAAATGGCAACCCACTCCAGTGTTCTTGCTGGGAAATTCCATGGACAGAGGAGCCTGTCCAGCGGACCAGAGTCCGTTGGGTCACAAAAAGGTGGATATGACTGAGCATGCAGGCACCTAGCAGGCTGAAAACTACCCCCCTCCACAGTGTTGGTGGGGGGCAGGCGAGCAGGATGAGGGCTGGGGCAGTCACATCAGCAGCCCTTGGAAGAATGCAAGTTGGGTCTGTGGTCCCCGGAGCACGTACTGAGCCCCTGTGTTGTTCTGGAAACTGGACTCAAGATGGTGCCCATTTGGAAACGGGGTTGGTGGGGCAGGTCTGGTCACATTCACTTGCTCTCACTCCATCAGTGTGACTCTGATGGAAAAGACTCTGATGCTGGGAAAGTTTGAAGGCGGGAGGAGAAGGGGGCGAGAGAGGGGATGAGATGGTCGGATGGCATCATCAACTCAAAGACCATGAGTTTGAGCAGGCTCCGGGAGATGGTGAAGGATAGGGAAGCCTGGTGTGCTGCAGTCCATGGGGTCGCAAAGAGTCAGCCACGATGAGCGACTGAACAATGGCAACCCACTCAGCATCCCAGAAAGCTTCCCACTTCACAGATGGGAAGCCTGAGGCCCAGGAGGCCAGCTGATAGGCTGAGGCGTGGGATGGAGGCTCAGCTCTTCTTGTTCTGAACCTTTGATTCCTGTTTACCGGAGACTGCCCAGCCCTGCCAGCGCCCCCCACTCCGTCTCTAGGGTTCAGTAAGAGAAAAGTCCAGGCTCTAGGATGGTGTCTGGGCTCCTTAACCACTCTGCAGCCGTGGAAAGGGCAGGGGGGCCAGTTTGAGAGCTGAGCTTGTGCCAGTTTCTGAGTCACCCTCACCTTGCTATGAAGCAGCTGCTTCTGTTGACCCATTTTACAGATGAGAAGGGTGAGGTGCAGAGCGGTGAAGGACCTGCTTGTGGATGTGGCTGGCGGGTGGTGCAGCCAGATCTGTTCCCGCCCCCTAACTCTCATCTTTCTGCCCGCTGGGCCAGGCTGCCCCTAAGCATGGGGACACCGCCAGTTCATGGAAACAAGGAAAAACAGTACCGAGCTCATGCCTTGTGACCACCTGGTCTCCGTCACCCGTGGAGTTGCCCGAGGGCAACTGGGAGACCATCTGGTGTTGGTCCCTGAGCCTCGGTTCCTCATCTCTGAAGGGAGGATGATGGGTGTCCACCTCGTGGGGGTCCGGTGTAGCTGGGGGCTACACTGGTTCATATACATTAAGCTTTATGGTCAGTGATTCGTACCTGGTAAGCTTCAGTACACATTGTATGTTGGTTGCTCAGTCATGTCCGACTCTTTACGACCCCATGGACTGTAGCCCGCCAGGCTCCTCTGTCCAGGGGGCTTTCCAGGCAAGAATACTGGAGTGGGTTGCCAATCCCTTCTCCAGGGAACTGTCATTATTGTTTATTCCTAATCATAGAGGGGAAAAAATGTAGGCACCGATGAAGTCTCAAAGCGAAGAAGCTTCATATTATGACCAGCACCTCTGTGGAGAGCCAGGGGCCAGGAAGAGCTGGGACCGAGGGGCTCCGCCCCAGCCTGGCTCAAGGGGTTGACCTCTGAACCCAGCTGTGTGGCTATGGGCAAGTCTCCTCACCTCTCTGTGCTCCGGCGGTGGGGGGAGAATGCCAGGCTCCTCAGTGGGCAGTGGGATGAATCTGGACCTTGGATCTGGAGGGGGAGCAGAGGAGGGTGGGCTCCATCATGTTGCCTTTAATTGGGCAGCGGCTTTGTGTTTCGCCCTGCTGGCTGGGCCTCAGTTTCCCCATCTGGAATGGGGAAGCTGCTGTGAAGCTCGGAGGAAGTGATCCTCCCAGACGTCTTTGGCAGCCTCCGAAAGAGCTGCTCGGATGTGGGAAATTATTATTAAAATGATAGGGAGTGGAAGGAAACCCGAGCACAAGGGACGTGTGGCACCCACCACCTCCACATCTGTCCAGGGGTCCGTTTGCTCAGTATCTGCCCTCGGGCGGGTGCCATGGGGGCAGTGAGTGATAGTGATGTAGCTAAAAGGACCAAGATGATGTCTGGAGGCCTGAGTTCCAATCTCGGTGCCCTCTTGTGTTGTGTGGTTTTGAGTGAGTCATGCTGCCGCTGTGTGCCTCAGTTTTCTCGTCTGTGAAATGGGCATAGTAGAGCTCCTGTTTCCTTGGGTGGCTGTGAGACCTGAGTGAGGCATTCAAGGTGCCAGTCTGCTCCCCCCACCCCAACCTCGCACGAAGCCATGCACTTGGTCCCCAGGCCCCAGTCACCATGACAACGACTCAGGCTGAGCTGAGCCCGAACACGTCCTTGGAGCCACCTGAAGTGGAACTTGAATTCTCCCCTTGCCGGCCCATGCCTCCCTTCCTCCCTCCCTCTGAAACCAAAGCCCAGCATCTGTTTCCCCAGGAGCTGTTTAATATTCTGCCGTGGTAAAATGAACTCATTGGAGCCACCCGAAAACAGCTGAATGAACCCCCGGCGCCCGGCGGCCTTTCAGAGCCGCTCCGGACCCCCCTCAGGCCTTGGGGAGGCTGGCGAGGGTAGCAGCTGTGGGAGAGGGGCCCCCTTTTCTTCCTGGTGCCCCGGGGGAGCCTTTGCCCCCAAATGGGGCTCCTGGAAGGCTGGGTTGGGGGGCTGGAGCCTGGGGAGGGGTGGCCTGGGTTTCCCAGTCTGTACGGGGGCCCATTTGTACTTCTTGGCTCAGAGGTTCTGTGTGTGAGGCCTCCTTGGGGAGGCCGAGAAAGCCAGGCCTTCCTTCTTCAAATTCTTCTCCTGATCCTCCCCCAACCCAGCCTCAGACGGGGGCCAGTGGAGGCAGGAGGCCCAGCCTGAAAGCAGTGCTGCCAGATGGAGGTGATGGTGTCCGTGCCAGCAGCATCCCTGGAGCCCTCACCAAGCACCCACTTGTGTCAAGTGTCTTGTCTGCATTGCCTTATTGACTCTTCAAAACCCCTGGGGCAGTTTACTCTCCATATTCCCATTTGACAGATGAGGAAACTGAGGCCCAAGCTGGCTAGTTCAAGAACACACAGCTAGGAAGTGGCCAGGCAGGCTTCAGCCAGAGTCTTTGACAGCTCACAGGTGTCTGCTTCTATTGCATTTGGGATCCTGTGCCTCTTCTGTAAATGGGGGGGGGGTCTGGGGGGTGTGTGGTCTAACATGCCCACCTCCGGGATCTTGGGGAGCTAAGTGACATCATCCGAGGAGCGTTTCACACAAGCATACAGTAGGCACTCACATTAGCGCTAGCTGTTATCTCTGCTTTATGACTTGGTGATGCCCGTTGCCTGTTCTCAGCGCCGTCTCCCTCCTCTCCTTGTTGCTCCTGGGAGGTGGGGCTCAGTGTCCCCCCCAGCTCCCTGGGAAAGCCAATGGTAACAAAATGCTTCCAGGTAGAAGCTGAGTTAATTTCAGGTAATTATCCCTGATAAAATTAAATATTACTTACAATTAGTCTTGGGCAATTTCTGTATCGAGAGCTGGTGAAGCATGGGGGTGAGAGCAGGCTGAGTTGGTGCCCGCTAGGCCAGGTGCTGGCTTGTCGGTGGCTAGATGTGAACTGCCCCCAAGTGTCACCATCACCAGGACTTAAGCCCGCAGTGGTGATTTCTCCCCAAGGTAGAGAGCCCTACGGAGGTCCGAGCAGTTGGACATACACAGCCTCTTCTGCATACTTTATGTCTGAGGAGCTTCAGCAAGTAGTACCAGGCTTGATTTTTCCAGCAGGTGGCCCTGCATCCATCCTGTCCAGTAATCTCCCTGGAAGATCCAAATAGTGGACCTCCAGAAAGGGAACCCGAGGAGGTTTAGTGTTCTCTCCCCAGGGTTCAAGTCCCAGCAATGCCACTTCCCAACTGTGGGACTTTGGCTCGGAACACCTCCTTTTGCTGAACCTCAGTTTTCCTCACCTGTAAAATGGGGGCAATTTTGATTATTCTGTGAATTAAGGCAGGGGATTGTGGGATCCATCTGCTGTCCTGGCCAGAGAGGACTAGGGGGAGAGTCTTGTAAAACGAGATCAGGGATTGTCTTGGGTTGGAGTGAGGACTGTGGGACTATGTGTGATCAGTGCTAGGTGCTCTGAATGCCAGTTATCAATATCAGAGTGTGAGTGTCACTTAGTGATGATGCGTCCTTGGGCGGGTCCCCATAGGTCTTCTAGTCTCCTTTTACTCATTGTTCTGGACAACAGGAAGAGTGATTGTGTTCCTTAGAGGTTGTCATGAGAATAACGGAAGATACTGGTGAAAAGTGAGGCTTGGGGTCAGCCACATAGCAGGTGATCAATAACCTGGCATCGTTGTTATTATTATTGCTAATATTACCATCACTCTTCTTAGTCTTTAGTCACTGCATTTCCTGGCCTCTTGTTTTTGAAGATTTTAAACTTGGACTATCCAGAGCTTTCACGGGGGGGATGTGGTGGGGAGAACAGGAAGCCAGAGATGTGAGTTTTAATCCTAAAGTGACCTTGACCCATCGTCTGACCCTGGGGAAGTCACTTTATTTCACGAGCCTCAGTGCCTTCTTGTCTGTGATTGGACTAGGTCAGATTTACTGATTCAATGTCAAGTGCTAATCTGGATGGATTAGTTCTGGCTGCCTAGAGCATTGTGTTGAGAAGGACTCTGAGGCTGGGTCCGGGTTCCCCAGGAGGGAGTGCCAAGGCTGACGAGCGATGTCTGCTGTGGGCTCAAGAGAAAATATGATTTCGGTGTGAGTCCCATCTTGTTGATAATCCTGGAAGAGATGACCCCTGTGGCTCGTTCTAGCTCAGAATTTGCCTCCATCTATGGGAGCTTCCTGTGTGAGAGGTGATAGGACTTTCCTGTTGTAAGAAAGCTAGTGGTCACAGCGGCCAATGGTACAGATCGGGAGAGACTTGGTAGATTATACTTCTGGATTCACTCTGTCCAATAGAACCTTCTGCAGTGTCGGGGATTCCTGGGGATTCCTGTGTCTATACTGTCCAGACAGCTGTGGTTAGTTGTGAGTGAGGAATTGATGTTTACATTCTATTTAAATTTAAAACATCACACGTGACTCGTGGCTACCTTATTGGCCAGCCTGCTTCTAGACTCCTAGAGAGGCCCCAAGGTCATCAACTTGTTATACCCCAAGCATGCTGTGAACTCTGGCTAGGTCGTCTGGCGAAAGCCTGTTGCTTAGCAACAGATACCTGCCCCCAGGCAGCTGGAAACCACCTCTGCAAGAGCTTTGCTCAGGTGGGTGAGCTCTGCACAGGAGGATAAATGCTCTTCCTTTCTGTTCTGCTTTGCCTTCCCCAGGGCGCCTGGTTCCCCAGGGCTCAGACTTAGCAGTGGGCAAGGCGTAGCCTGGATTAGATGCCCCCCTCAGGCCGTGACATGAAGGCCACCTTCTTCTCATCCCATAGCACCCCAGGAAACAGGCAGGTGTTCCCAGACACAGAGTGGGGTGCTGTTCAGTCGCTCAGTTGTGTCTGACGGCGACCCCAGGAACGGCAGCACTCCAGGCTTTCCTGTCCTTCACTGTCTCCCGGAGTCTGCTCAAACTCATGTCCATTGAGTCTTTGATGCCATCCAATCATCTTGTCCTCTGTCGCCCCTTCTCCTCCTGCCTTCAATTTTTCCCAGCATCAGGGTCTTTTCCAGTGAGTCAGCTCTTCGCATCAGGTGGCTAGAGTATTGGAGCTTCCACTTCAGCATCAGTCCTTCCAATGAACAGAGTGGATGGGCCAAGACCAAAGGCCAGGTGACAGCCTTTAGGAGATTGAGAACCGTTTTTTATTCTTTCCTTCCCTTCTTCTCTCTTCCTTCCTTCCTTCCTCTCCTTCTCTTTCTGGTGTGGGGCAAAAGTAGCAAGCCTTTGGAAAATGACTTGACTTCATCCTACTTTGGTCACTCCCTAGCTGTGTGATGTTGGGCAAGTCACCCTACCTCTCTGAACCTGTTCCTAACATTCATTAAAAGAATAACGTGCAAACACTCAGCCAAACCCAAGGGCAAACACTGAAAAAAAAAGAAAAGAAAAGGAATTACAGCACTACCCTCCAAAGGTTAACAAGAGGACCCAATACAGAGATGTGAAAGAAACGCACAGAATGGTGTCTGGGATATGGTTCCTTTCCCTGGAAAAGAAAAAAAAAAAGAGATGGTGTTAAAGTGTTGGCGGGTAATCGGATTGATTCCCATGCCTGATGTGAACTTAAAGTGCATCTCAGAGATTATTCCAACGGGTCCAGGCCCAGGGTCCATAGGCAGGAAGGGTGTCTGGTGGGGACCTGGGTCAGGAGAGGGGCCCTCCCTGGGTCATCTTCCTCTGGCAGAAGGAGATTGCTGGCATATGTCCACTGACCCTTGAATTTTTCTCTCCGTTAAAGCCACCTGCATCTTGTGCCTTCTCATACACCAGCGGGGCCTAAAATAAATGGTGAGAATGCTGACTTCCTCTTGGAAGGAAGTCTGTTGACTGGGTTGGGAGTCTGGAGAGTTAAATGGATGCCACCCCTCCGTTTCTGGATAGGCTGGAGGGAGTGGTCCTTCTCAGTGGATTTTGGGGAGGGGCAGTGGGCAGACCTCGTAACGAAGTCTCACTTCTCTGTCATCGAGGAAACCTTGAAAAGTCCTTATTCAGGTCTGTCTGGAGGCCCAGGTGATGTGGTTCGAGTCTTCCTTATTTTAATGATTTTTTTTTTAGAGTTTGTTGCAGTCAGCACATATGGTTTGAGAGTCAACCATATACCCGGTGCCAGGGCCACAGGGGGAAATAGGAGAGTCAGGACTTCTGATTTCATGGCGCTCCCCTTCTGGAGGCAGTAGCCCAGAACAGGACAGTTCTGAGAAGTCATGGTCAGCCCCAGATGCTACAGTCTGGTGGGTGTTGGAGCCCCCTGCGGGGCTGGGAGATACCTTCGTGAGTAAGGAGAATGTGGAATTATTCCTTAGGTGAAGGCAGTGGTGGTCCGGGAAGAGGGGAGAGCTGGCGTGATAGTGTTTCCACGGCTTGGTGACTGCGTACTGCAGATGTGACTGAAATCTTCTGCATAAAGACAGGACCAAGTGCTGACCTGTGCAGGCGGCCCGGACCCTCTGACTGGGTCGCATTGCTGCCCTGGACCCCACCCTCGCTGGCCTCAGTTTCTCCAGGGTACGGCGCCAGTCAGTCTGGTCTTCCTAGAATCCCGTTCTGCTTTCCCCAGAAGGTCACAGGGACAAGGGTCTGTGACCTCTGCCACGGGAGGAGAGGCACTGAGTCTTAATCCTGCTTCTCCATACCTGAGACATAAACCAGATCTGGAAAAGGCTTCCAAGAGGTGGAGTGTGAGTGTTGCGAAATGCGTCCAGACCAGGGAGAATGTGACAGAAGGCGAGACTGGGGTCGGCTTAGTCACCTGGCCCCCACCCTGTGCCTGCCGCCTCCCACGCTCCCTGCCTGGAAGGAATGCGGCGGCCCCCACCTGGCAGGTCAACCCCAGAGGCACGGTGTGGGCGTTGCGGGCCGTGTGGGAGTGCTCAGGGCCAAGCCAGGCCCCTCCATCACTCCGAGGCAGAGATTGGCTAACATTTCCCATCAGCCTGTAGCGCAGTTTGAAGGGGGGAACGCACATTTGGGTGGCTGCTTTAAGAAGCCGGCATCACAGGTCACAGGTCACAGGTCACAGGGTCGCAGGCCTGGCAGCGGGGACTCCTGACACGTACCGTGGGGATGGCAGCCCAGAGAAGGCCAGTGATGCCCCTGAAGTCACACAGGCGGCTTCCTGGAGTAGGAGCGGAGAGCCCAGCATGCAGGGAAAAGCAGGCTGGGGTTTGTTTTTAGCAGACACACCCTCTTCCCAGGAAACCAAGACTGGACCTGCTGGAACCCCTGGGAGGTGGGCTGCCGGACAGGCCCCCCAGGAGCTTTGGTCCCTGTTGTTTGGGTGGGAATGAAGAATGATCAGCCAGCTTCTCCCAGGCCCTGACCAGCTTCTACCGCTCCAGCCGCCTCCCTCGCTGGGCCAAGCTGATGCCACGGGGTGGCTGAAGGGATACAGACGCGGGTTCAGGGTCCAGCTCTCCACTGTCTAGCAGTGTGACCTCGGTCCTCACGGGGCTGTCGCGGCGGTAAAAGGGATCAGCCAGAGAGAAGGTCCCGGCCCAGCCCTGGGGTGGGCCAACCAGAGCCCTCAGGCCCTGCCCGCCCAGCCTGTCACCGACCACTTCGCCATCCCTCAGTCCTTCCCTGAGTCAAGGCTGAGCTGAGAAGGGTCCTCGGGGGGCCGTGAGTGCTGGGTGGCTGCCCATCACCTCCGGTCTGATGTGGGCCACCCACCTTTCCTCGGAAAGCCCACCTTTCTCCTCTCTCATTGTATTTGTGGATGCTCTTGAGAATGTCTTTCTCAAAAAAAGAAAGAATCTTTTTTTTGTTTGTTTTAGATTTTCTTTTTAAAAATTAGAGGATAATTGCTTTACAGTCTTGTATTGGTTTCTGCCACACAACAAACCATGAATGGACCATGTATGAACACGTGTGAGTCAGCCATGAGCATACACATGTCCCCTCCCTCTTGAGCCTCCCTCCCACCCCCCTGCTACATTCCATTTTTCTAGGTTGTCACAGAGCACTGGGTTGAGCTCCCTGTGCTATATAGCGACTTCCCACAAGAATGTTTTTTTTTTGTTTGTTTTGTTTTTAACAACAACCCCTCTCCCCTACAAGCAACATTTTTACTGTGTCATTAATTTTTAAGTAGGAAGGCAGGTCAGTTTCTTCCATGGCCAGAGAAGGTAAACCGGGACCTCATGAATGGGGAGGACGTTTCTGATTCCCCACACATCACCATGTGAGTTTTTGCAGATCAGCAGTGCTGTTGGCACACAAATACCTTTCTTGGGAGCATGCATTGAGTGCCTCCTGGGTAGCTGGCTGTTCCTTCCCACGTGTGTGAACCTGGACAAGTGATATCACCCCTCTAAGCCTTAGATTCAAGGGTTGGCAAACTTTCTCTGTAAAGGGCCTGATAGTAAATATTTTAGGTTTGTGGGCTATACAACCTCTTGTCACAATGACTCAGCTCTGATACTATAGCATGAAAACAGCTATAGACAAAATATAAACATTTGAGAATTATGTGCCAATAAAGCTTTATTTATAAAGATAGACAGTGGGCCGGACTCACCCCAGGGGTTGTAATATGCTAACGCTGGCTGGTTCTTCATCTGTGAAATGGGCTGAGAGAGTAGCAGCTGCCCTCCAGGGTTCTGCTGAGGAAGGAGTGAGTTTAAAAGAACAAACACATGATAGGTGCTAACTGCTGCTGCTGCTAAGTCGCTTCAGTCATGTCTGACTCTGTGCGACCCCATAGACGGTAGCCTACCAGGCTCCTCCGTCCCTGGGGTTCTCCAGGGAAGAACGCTGGAGTGGGCTGCCATCACCTTCTCTAACCAGCTCTTGTCTGTTAGTTAATTCTATCAGTTGTCCATCATGCAGCAGCACTGCCCAGCTGGTATAGGATCTCTTTTCACAGATGGGGAAACTGAGAAGCAGACGATCAGGTAACTTGCCCTCAACCCTTCTGCTCATCAGTGGATAACCTGGGGTGCAGTTCTGCCCCTCTGTGCCTCAGTTTCCCCACCTGAGTCCTCGGGGAGGACTCAGCGATGTAAAAGCGCAGGCACAGTGATCACATCCATTGTGCCGAGGGGATCCGGAAGCACAGAGAGGTGGAGTCTCATGCGGGGTCCACCTGAGGCATGGCAGGGTTGCGATTAGGACCCGAGCTGGATTCCTTGGGGACTTGGGTTACAGGTATCTGACTCAGAAGATGCCAGGGAGGAATGGCAGGTCCAATTGGACCAGCGATCTCTGAGTATCGTTCTCATGGGGCTGCCATCTGATCCCCACACTTGCTTAGAGTTGGGGAACAAGGGACCTCGTCTGCAAAGAGGGAAAGAGTTTCTTAGTCAGGTGTCCTGTGTCAGGGCTAGGATGGAGAAGGTGCAAGTCTCTTATTAATTCTGACAGATTCCCGAAGTTCCTCCCCTGCGTGGAAACCTTCCTCAGGTCTCCTTTGCAGGAACAAAGCCAGACTCCTCTCTTAGAGTCTCCAGTCTTCCACAACTGACTCCAGTTGAGCTTTGCAGCCTCCTCTTCCTCTGTGTCCCCCAGACCCTAAATCGGGGTGTCTGGGCTGACCTCTTACTCTTCTGAGGCTGTCACGGTGGGGTTGGAGCTCCCCTCTTGCTTCTCTTGAGGCAAACCTTTATGCTTACCCTCAAGCCCCCCTAGCATGTCCCCACTCTGCAAAGTCTTCCTGTGTCCCGACTTGTCCCCCAGGGATCGTCTCTGTTCTGCAGTTATGTGTTTTCCAGCTCATTTCCGGGGGCTCTCTGAGCCCAGCACCCAGCACTCAGCCGGGAATGTGCGTTTGCTTGTGATGTTTTAGCTCATCATCATGTCATTATCACTGTCTCAAGGACTCCCTCTTACCAGCTGCCCCCGGCCTGGTTTGGGGAGATGGTCGTGGTAACCAGATATTGAACATACCCTGGGTCAGGTATTTCATCCCCTCTCTGCAAGGCAGCAATGGCCAGACTCAGTTTTTAGGTGAGGAAGACTTTTTAGGAGACTTGGGGAGACGAGGCAGCTGATCATGGACCACACAGCCTGACACTGACAGGTTTGGCATTTGAACCTAAGCTTCTGTCTCTAAAGGGCATGACTGTCCCTTGACTGACCCCCAAGCAGAGCCCTTTTGTGGGACATAGCATCGCTATGGGAAGTTTCCTGGCCATGCGGGCCACTTGCTCTCCCGCCGACCCGACGCAGGAAGATCTCAGAGCTTCTCCGGTGGATGGGTGACCAGGGTAGATGCCCCTAAGATCCTCCACCCAAAGCATCTGTGTTTCAAAAGCTTATTTTTTAAAATTGAGACCTGTCACTGAATCTGGTTTCTCTTCCCGTGTGCTGACAGCATCGTGGTTCTAATTCTTTAGAGACATGGATGTAGATTTGTCTTGTTTTCTAAAGATAATGGTTGAATGGCTTACCGCACACCAGGCAGAGTGGGGGAGCTCAGTGAGGTGTCGGCCCTGGTGTTACATTGCTCCCAGTGTACAGGCGGAATGCTGGGGCTCAGAGACGGCCCAGGGGCACACAGCACTGGGCCCAGTGTCATGGGGAGGGGGGTGAATTGTGGATGGGAAGGTGAGAAAACAGAGTGGGAACGGCTGTGTTAGAGACAGGGCTGGAGTGAATCTCCAATGGAATAATCATAGAGAAGAAGAAGTAAAGTCAAAGTAGCTCAGTCGTGTCCGACTCTTTGCAACCCCACAGACTCTACAGCACGTGAAATTCTCCAGGCCAGAATACTGGAGTGGGTAGCCTTTCCCTTCTCCAGGGGGTCTTCCCAACCCAGGGATCAAACCCAGGTCTCCCGCATTGCAGGCAGATTCTTTACCAGCTGAGCCACAAGGGAATAATCATAGTAGAAGTACTAACAGCAGCTACTATTCCTTGGGCACCCTTGGTGTGTGGCAGTGTTTTAAGCACTCTGCTCGCATTATCATGGGACTCTCCCGACAGCCCTGTGGGAAGAATACTGTCTCCTGCCCCATACCAAGGATGAGGAAACTGAGGCAGGGAGAGGTGAACATCCCCGAAGCCAACCCTGAAGCCCAGCGCTCTGGATGCGCTATGCCCAAGCAGCCTTAGTGCGCCCCTGTGGACGCTGTCGGAAGGAAGGTGCAGGCTGAGGGGTGGGCTCAGCAGCCCCCAGCCTGTCACGTCTCGGCAGCCGGCAGGCCGGGAGAGGCCCGGGGGGGTGCACAGGGCTCCATCCGTCACAGGTCACTGGCCACGTGGCTGCAGGCGCCGGGAGGAGGAGCCTGGAGGAGATGCTCAGGCTGGGGAGAGGGCTCTGGGGCTCACACACCACCCTGGTGCCCCCTCCTCTGGGGCTGGGGAGGGTCCCCGGAATTCAGCCCCCCACCCCAGTCCCAGCCAACCCCTCCCCACAGCTCTCAGCAGCCTGGTCCCAGCGATGCCCTCTCTGCTTCGCCTCAGTGGAGCCCTCGGCCAGTTCTCAATCTAAATGACAGCTGCCCTCAGCCAAGTCAACTCCAATTAATTTCCGAAGGCTTCCAGGGGCCTGGCTGAGCCTCTCCCCAGACAGAGCTGCCCCAGCGGCTGGAGCGAGGCCCCTTCCTCACACTCGTGGGGCCTCCCGATTGTTGATAGGGGGCCCTTCCTGCCTCCTCAGGAGCCCCCCCGCTGTGTGGGGCCGTGTCCTGCCTCCCCGCCCCCCAGTCTGAAGGGGCTGGTGTGGAAACGCTGGGTCAGCGTCCACGGAGTAGTCACTGAATGGGGGCCTCGGGTTTTGTCCTGGGCTGCTGTATCCCCGGGGGTCGTTCAGTCCATCTGTGTCTTGCAGGGTCCTCTCCTTGAAAGGGGAGCGCTGATCCGGAGAGAGAGAATGGGAGGGAGGGAGGGGGGAGAGGAGACGAGGACGAGGGAGGAGGGCGTGGACGAGAGAAAGAGAGACTGGGGGGCGGGGGGCGGTGGGAACGGGAGTGATGGGGACAGAGAGGGTGTCCCTGCCCCTTGGCCGGGACGTCTTGCTTCCTCCTGTGACTCTGGCGTCAGACCCGAGGGTGACCTTGGCTTTGCCGCAGGCCAGCTGTGTGATTGTGAGCCAGTGCCGTTCCCTCTCTGAGCCTCCGCTTCCTCCCCTGTAAAATGCCTCCTCTCCCCGGGGGTTGGGTTGGTCCAGTGAGACTGGCCCGAGGCCCAGTCCCGTAGGGAGCCCGAGGTCAGTGTGTTAGTGTGTCTG
This sequence comes from Muntiacus reevesi, assembly GCF_963930625.1. NCBI lineage: Eukaryota > Metazoa > Chordata > Mammalia > Artiodactyla > Cervidae > Muntiacus > Muntiacus reevesi. The sequence continues at coordinate 6,505,393 of NC_089261.1, forward strand.
AGTGTCCCTTGCTTTCGGAGGGCACCTGTCTCACCCTCCTGCCTTCATTGAATGTAAAGTGTGACCACCCCAAAGGGACAGAAAGATCTGGGAGCTTGTGCGTCTACTCATTTCAGTTCGGTTCAGTCGCTCACTCTTTGCGACCCCACGGACTGCACGGCAGGCCTCCCTGTCCATCGCCAACTCCCAGAGTTTACTCAAACTCATGTCCATTGAGTCGGTGATGCCATTCAACCATCTCACCCTCTGTCATCCCCTTCTCCTCCCGCCCTCAATCTTGCCCAGCATCAGGGTCTTTTCCAGTGAGTCTGTTTTTCCAATCAGGTGGCCAAAGAATTGGAGTTTCAGCTTTAGCATCAGTCCTTCCAATGAACACCCAGGACTGATCTCCTTTAGGATGGACTGGTTTGATCTTCGTGCAGTCCAGGGGACTCTCAAGAGTCTTCTCCAACACCACAGTTCAAAGCATCAGTTCTTTGGCACTCAGTTTTCTTTATAGTCCAACTCTCACATCCATACGTGACTGCTGGAAAAACCATAGCTTTGACTAGACAGACCTTTGTTGGCAAAGTAATGTCTCTGCTTTTTAATATGCTGTCTAGTACTTCATCTCACCACCATCCATTTCTGAGTGTACTGGATAGGTCCAGAGAGGGGGAATGACTTGCCCAGGGTCACACAGCACGCAGGTAAAGAGCTGGGCAATGGGAATGTGAGCAATTCATTTAAATATTTCACAAATCTTTATTAGGTGCTTACTGTGCGCCAGCGCCCAGAGAGACCATGGGGAGCCCTTTGGGTGTGTCGGCTCTCGGGGGACTCTGTCCAGGGCAGGCTTCTCTGAACTTTACTGGTGGGAATGTTACCGCTTCTACAGATGGGAAAGCGGAGGCTGGGGAAAGTGCCAGGGGCTGAGATGCAGACATCAGGTCATCTGATTCCCAAGCTTCCCCATGATGTTTTCCATCTTTGGTGACCTGTTGATAAGGGGCTGGGAAGTCAGGATTCCCTCTCTGCTGGGGGAGGTGTGCTGCCACTTTGCTGTAGCCCATGGGGCAGTCGCTGGTGGCGTCATTCCTGTTATTATGGCTGGTGGCAGGGGTGCTGTCTGCAAGCGGGGGGAGTTGGGGACACGTCACCATGAGGCTGACAAGCCAGGTCGATGGTAGGAGTCAGCAGAGGTGAGGAGCAGGGTTGGGGAGAGGGGGTGTTCAAGGCAAAAGAAACATCAGGAGCAGAGGGGTGGAGGTGGGAAGGATCAGGCTTCTGTGAGAGGCTTTGTAGCTGAGAGATGAGGCTGGAGGCCCAAGAAGGCAGCAGGCGAAGTCATGGGACCCTGGAGGTTTTCTCTTGGGGGCACTGGGGAGCCATGGAAGGTTTCAGCAGGAGGGGAGGGGCTGTTCTGGTTGGTGTTCTAGAGTTTCTCACCTGGCTCTCGGGGAAGAGGGGCGTGTGTGCCAGTGTGGAAGCAGACAGAGCAGCAAGGTGGCCACTGCAGGCAGGTGTGGGGGCCTGGGCTGGGGTGGGGGCAGCAGGGCGGGAGAGAAGTGGATGGTGAAGTTTGGAGGCAGGCTCTTCCTCCCCTGGTGCTGGACTTTAAGCTTGGAGAAGACTGATGCCCAGCATTAGGCTGGGTGCAATGGCCTGGCCTTTCGGACTAGGAGCTAGGAGCGTCTGTTGGGGGATGTGTCTAGGGGCCCTAAGAGACTCCCGGGCTTCAGGACAGAGGTGCTGAGAACGCATGGCTCAGCGACTCAGCCCTTGCCTTCCAGGCCTGCCGGCTCTGCTTCAAGGCCTAGCGGCCCAGTCCCTAGCTGAGTGGCAGCTGTCACAGACACCAGCATCTCCCCCCGCCCTGCACCCCGTCCCCTCCAGGTCCAAATAAAGGAAAAACCAAAATACATTTCCCTTTGTCGGAATCCGGTGAGGGTGAGCTGGTGAGCCGGGCGAGAGTCATTCGCTATTGTGTTCTGGGGCCCACACTGCTCCTTACATAAGCTTGAAGTTAAAAATACGCTCGGAATTCTAATTCGCCTCTCTGCCTGGGATTGTACCCTGGAGGGGCACCCCAGCCCCCAGCCTCGGGCGGGTAGGGGGCGGGGCAGGCCCCTGGCCCCCGAGGAGACAAAGAAACTGCCCCACGGCACAGGGCCGGCGCTCGGCAGTACTAGCTCTGCCTGCCTCCAAAGCCCCGGGCTGTTCAACTGTCGTGAGTGTTATAAAAAACCCTAAGAGCAGCTAACCTTTTCTGAGGGTGCATCACGTGCTGAAGTCTTCACCCGCGGGATTGCACTTTCTCCTCCCCCAAACCCGTGAATAGTTTCCTGTTTTACAGCCCCTTGCTTAGGCCACACCCTGAATTAGCATCCAGGGGGGCCTCTGACCCGGGTGCTACCTGGAGCCCACCCTTGACCCCCATAATCTGGCCTTCCTTCTGGGGAGGGGGTGCTGAAGAACAGGAGGTGACCAGTCAAAAGTCCCCTCTTTGAGGGTTCAAGAACAAAGTGGTGGCTGTGGGTACCGTCGAGGCAGCACTTAAGCTGCCCTGGGGGGCTTGGGGGGTTTGGTGGGAGGTGGGAGGCAGCCTACCACCCCCCAGAATTCTGGAGCCTGAGCACATGGCTCACCCAGATTGGAGACCATTCCTGAGGATACTGAGTGCAGAGCAAAGCAGTGACAAGGCCTGCTTTGCTGACATTAAAAAAAGAAACACCCAGCCCCCTTCCGTGGGCGGCACCTCTGGAAGTGAAATTAACAATGAGACATCCCCAGGTAAAGCCAGGCGCATCTTTTCCCTTCTCCCTTTCACCCCAGCCGCGGCCGGCCAGCCCAAGGGTCACCCAGCCATCCCCGTTAGCGCTTCCACCAGCCGTCCCAAGCCCTGCCGGTCCCTGCAGGGCCGGTCCACAACTGCACAGGGCAGTCCTCCTGGCGATGGCAGGAGCGCTGTGTACTAAGCACTTTACATGGATCATTTCACTTAATCCTCATCCCTGCCTCCGTGACGGCCAGTCCGATTATTTCCCCCATTTCCTGGGACTGAGGTTCTGAGAGCTGAAAGGGGTGACGTGCCCGAAAGTCCCACATTCCGCAGTCGGCAGACCACGATGGTTGCGGAACCCACCGGAGGAGTGGAATTCCATCCATTATTCACGCGGTCACTTTCTGGGCACCGGCTCAAGGTTCTCTCCGTCTTCCCTTTGTGGATTTTACGGGATGGGGAAGCTCTGAAGACAAAATCCAACGTGGCCTTGGGTCGGCCTCAGGGCGAACCCGAAGCAGCTGGTATCTGGGTAGGGTGATACCAGGTCGGTGGCGTTTAGGGAGGGGTGGCTGAGAAGGGGCCGGATGGTTCAGCCAGGGCTTGTGCACAGGGGGAAGGGGTGGAGAGAGCCTTCAGGGAGAGGAGAAGAGAGGCATCCCAGCTTCAGGCCCTGCCCTGCGCGTGCGGACTCAGATGGTACCTTCCGGCCAGTAGGGTGCCTGCGTGCTCACTCGGTCATGTCTGACTTTGCGACCCCATGGACTCTATCTCACCAGGCTCCTCTGTCCATGGGATTCTCTGGGCAAGAATACTGGAGTGGGTTGCCCTTTCCTCCTCCAGGGGATCTTCCCTACCCGGGGATCTAACCCACGTCTCTTGCATCTCCTGCATTGGCTAGGCAGATTCCTAACCACTGCACCACCTGGGAAGCCCAGTCAATTAGGGGGGTGACCTTAAAAACTGCCCCTCGGTCCTTCCTTGCTGGGCAGGCACGCCGTCCTGTCTTATGAGCCGGAAGCCCCTCATCTCAGCCCCTGTGGCTGCCCGGGGTAAGGCACCTGGTGGTTATAACTGTGAGTCGATGCCACCCGTGCCTCAGGAACTGACCCCACAGGTAGGGTGTCAGCAGCTCTTTCTCTTTTATAAGAAAAATTTTTAGTAAGTCCTCCCCCCTCCGTAATTTGCTTTATTTACTTAGTTTTGTTTGTGCTGGGTCTTCGTTGCTGTGCGGGCTTTTTTCTCTAGCTGCAGCAAGCGGCGGGTATTTTCTAGTTGCGGTGCGCAGGCCTCTCGTTGTGGTGGCTTCTCTTGTGGAGCACAGATTCTCGGGCTCTCGGGCTTCAGTACTTGCAGCTCCGGAGCTCTAGAGCACAGGCTTAGTAGTTGTGGCGCATGGGCTTAGTTGCTCCGCAGCATGTGGGACCTTCCTGGACCAAGGATTGAACCCGTGTCTCCTGCATTGGCAGGCGGACTCTTGACCGCTGAGGTACCAGGGAAGCCCAGCTCTTTCTCTTGCATGGCCTCCTCCAGCAGCCTAGAGCCAGGCCTGTGGGAATCACCACCCACCCCCGCCTCCCCTAAGTTATAGATGAGGAAGCTGAGGCCCTGCAGCAGGGGGCCAGTGGCCCAGATTGGAGGATCTGGGGTTCCATCTCAGCCTGACCCTGCGAGGAATCCCGGGCTGAAAGGAGAGGGCGGGTCCCAGAGGTGGCGACCTGGCCTCAGGTGAGCCCTGGGCAGCTCCCTGTCCCTTGGGGCCTCAGTCTTCCCGTCTGCCAAATGGGGCTGAAAGTCCCTTCACAGTCAGCGTGCCAGGGGCCCAGCTGAGCAGAACAGGCCAGACCCGCCCCTCCCCCACGCATCCGACAGCCAACAAGGGAAAACAGGACAACACCCAGCGGGTCTGCCGTATCTGCCAGTGCCGGGTGCTGAGTAAGCCAGGTCTCTCCCAACCCTGGGAGCTGGGTGAGGGGAGCAACTTTTATCTCTGGGCCCTGGCGTGGGGGCTGGCCCGTCTGCTGCCCCCGAGGAGGGGGGACGGAGGGCCCCTCCCCACCCCGGGCCGGGGCAGGTCCTGACTTGAGGCGGCTCCTGCAGGACTGATTTTATCGGCAGCCCAGGGGAGCCGCGGTCCGAGGGCGTGTTGGGTCCCCCCAGCTGGAATGGACCCGGCGGGAGGATGAGTTTGGTCATGCTTAGGTTGTTGAGAACTGAAGAGTCATATTCTCTGCTGGAAACGTTCCCCGTGGATACCAGACTCGCTCACTTGTCCCCGGCAGAGAGGTTGGGCGATCCGGCGTCCGTGCTCTGTGATGTCAGGCATCCCCTCACCCTCTCTGAGCCCCAGGTGCTCACTCTCAAGTGGGCAGAAGGGTCCCCCCGCTGCTGGGCTTGCTGGGGGATGGAATTAGATAATACATGGATGTGTTCAGCTGTGTGCCTGCCACGCCCTCGTTAAATCCACCCCAAGGAAGAAGAGCAGCTGTCTCTGGTTTTGGCGCAGTGTGTGCGTTTCAGTTGTCTGCGTCTTGGAAAGAGAGCGTCTTTAGGAAACGTGGCCATTTGGAGCAGTCTGGAGCCAGCTGAGCAAACGCAGCTCCTGTGAGTGTCCTGGCCCTTCTGTGTCTGCCTTTCTGGTGCGTCAGCCGCAGAGCCAGGAAGATGGGGGTCCGGAGCTGACGTCTGGGTCTTGTCTTTCTTTAGCTGTTGCAAGTTTTGGCAGGGGTCTCCATTTCCTACCTGTAAAATGGGCACAAACGTTGTTGTGTTGGCTTCTTGGAATAATATGTGTGAAGTGAAGTAAGGAACTCCTTTCAGAATTTCTCTCTCTCTCCCTGCCCTCTGATAGATGCTACTTCTTCCCCCAAATCCAGATCTTGCAATGCTCAGAACAAAATACCTGCAACGGTGTTAAGCAGCAGGGTGTCACCGGAAGCAAGGCAAGCGTGGGCTCAAGAGCAGAGATGTGAGTGAGGGCTGTGCATCAGCGTGGCTGCATCCAGGGCCTGCTCGGGGCAAGGGGACCCCGAATCTGGTGTCTCTAGCTTCCTGAGGTCACAGCATCCCAGCTCCACCACCTCTCACTGACTTTGAAATCTTAGCCTCAGCTTCCCCGCCCACGAAATGGGCAGAGACTCCCGTTTCATGGGCAGGAACACTCCCAGCTGGCCAGTCTGAAGGAGGGGACCAGGCTTGAAGGCTTCTAGATGATTGCAAGGACTGCCTCCCCAACCCCAGAGATGAATGACAGTCTCAGAATCCCTGCCTGGGGATGTGTCTGTGTGCCAGGACACCTGTGACAAGACCCCGAGGGAGACGGCATCACCCCCACTTTACCAGTGAGCAGAACTGAGGGTCAGAGAGGGCAGAGTGTCAGACCCTGTGCACACAGCACTGGGGCTGGTTTTCCCAGCCTTACTGTCAGATGCAGGAGGAGGAGGAGGAAGAAAGTGCCTTGGCCCCTGCTGGAATCTGCAGGCTCACCACCATGCCTGGTACATAGCAGGGTCCCAGTGAAGGCTTCGTAATCGAATGAAGGAGAGAAGAGGCACAGCAGAGAATCTTCCCTCCCAGCCCCAGCTCCTCCCAACAACGCAGGTCCCCAAGCTGGATGTCTTTGGGGCTTCAGGGTGGGGACCCCAAACCCAGTTAGTCATGCCTGGCCTCGGCTGCCTGGGCCCGTCCCTCTGGGAGGGTTGTTCCCTGCAGGCTGTGGCTCAGCTCTCGGGGGAAGCCTCCCCCCCACCGCCCCGGATCCTGGAGGGCGGGATGGGTGGGGTGACTCCTGCCTGGCGCAGGGCCCAGGCTGGGCCTGCATGGTGCGCTGACGAGGGTGGGCCGGTCGTGGAGTTCAGTATCTGGGTGTGCTCCCTCGGCTGGAGCTGGGCCCCCGCCCCCAGTGCCAGCTCTTCTCACTTTTGCTGAGTCAGGAGTTCACTATCAGTCTGTCTTCAAACCCAACTCTGCTCCTTGCTGGCTGTGTGACCTTGGGCAGGTCACCTTGCCTCTCTGGGACTCAGGCTCTGAAAATGAAGCAATGAGAATAATCATGATTTAATAGGCCTCAGAACAGGACTATGGGTCACTGGGCAACAGTAAATTAGAAGTCCTCTGAAATGACTGCTGTCTTCCTTCCCTGCCCTAGGACTCCCAGTTCCTGTTGTCTTCTAATATAATTTACACTGGGTGTGAATGGTTGTCAAATTTCTTTCCCCTCAAGGATGTCTAATCGAAGCATGACTATGGTCTGTGCTGTTTCTGGTGCTGTATGACTGAATGAGAAGGAAACTGAGGGGATTTTCATTGAGGGTGTACGAGAGGAGTAGATTCCCTTACCTCTGTCACCGAAAGTCCTTTCATGCAGCAGCTGGGGATGGGCAAAGGCACTCATGTGGTTGGGGAGTCCACACTCTTGGTCTCTACTGCTCTAAGCAGTTTGGCACTTCATAAGGGGGTTCCCAGCACATAACAGCCCCTTAGCAAATGTCTGTCTAGCGGATGACAAGAGAATGGGTTATATTCTAGACCTGGATCATCCTCCCCACTCTTATTTAATTCACTGCATCTGATGAACTCCTACATATCCCTCAACACCCCGTTGAGATATGCCTCCTCCAGGAAGCCTTCCCAACTTACTTCAGGAGCAGTTAATCTTTTGGGAACTCTAGTCCATCAGAGATGGGCAAACCCTGTGTTTATCCTGCCTAACTCTTCTATTTTCCAAGGTGGTGGGGAAAAATAGACCCAAGAGGGAGGGGTCTTCCCTTGGCTCAAGCGTGACAGCCCAAGTCAAAGGCAACAGCAGGAGGTTTCGAACCAAGTGACTTTAGATCTCCTTAGACTATCTTTAGGCATGAAAAAAAAAGGGCCTGGACTTGTCCTCTCTTCTCCTGCCTCTGCCTCTCTGTCCCCATCAGGGCTTCTTGCAGAGTCAAGCAAGCTGCTAACATTCTCTCTTCCTTCTTTCTCTGCAGCCCACGACCTTCCTGCGAACAAGGCCTCGGCACCCCAGCCCGGCAGCCACTTGCAGTGCCTGTCTGTCCACTGCACAGACGATGTGGGTGATGCCAAGGCCCGAGCCTCTGTGCCCACCTGGCGGTCCCTGCACTCCGACATTTCCAACAGATTCGGGACATTCGTGGCCGCCCTGACTTGAAGTGACAAGAAATACCCCCTCCCCCACCAGGCCCTCCCCTCCCCCCTTTCTCTTTCCTCTTCCCCCTTCATCTGACCCCACCCTACTGACCCCCACCACGTGAATTCGAAAGGGCCACTATTGCTGAGTGGGTGATTTTTTTTTTTTTCCTAGGTTGGTACCTGCTTAGTGGCATATGGACCGGAAGGGGTTAATTTAAAGGGGGAAAAAAAAAAAAAAACCTCAAAAAATTTTTTTAAAAAAAGAAACTCGTCTGCCACGGTATGTTACCAGTGTTAACCCTTCTGCAGTTAGCAAACTTTTGCTGAAGCATTTTTTCCTGCTAGATAATTCCCATTTTCTTTTCTGTAATCTTGGCATACGTTTTTTTAGATGACCTCTTTCCTTGTTTTATTTTCGTGCTGCTGTATGTCCAAGTATTGTTATTTCATAATAAGACAAGAGTTGCTTTCCTTTTTAATTCTCTTTTTGTCTTGTACCTCCCCACTTCCTTTTTTTTTTTTTTCTTTTGCTTTGTTCACTGCTTATTAAAATGGAAATCCTGGAGAATAGTAGTTCTGGAATATTGCCGGGTGAGAGTCAAATTGTCATCACAATATTATATATTGACACCCAACTGTCATCAGTCAGGCAGGAGCCAAACAATTAATGCCCCCCTTAGGTATTCCGCCTGAGATTTTGTTTTGTCTGTTCCCTAAGAAAATAGACATATATATTTTCGTTCCTACAAACACACGCTCAGCCTTCAGCTCCTTTCTCTCTTCTGCCGGGAGCTGCCTTTCACTGCGATGGAGGTGATGACGTGTCCAGCCTGCTTCTGTGGGAAGTAGTTGGAATATTCGACTGTGGTGTTTTCTCTCCTTTTCTGGGCCTCTGCACCAAACGCTCAGGCTCTGAATTTTCATGCTGTGCGGAGCATCCCTGGTCCGCATGGGGATGATGGCAGGCTCCCGCCCTGCTCTGGGCAAGGTCGGCTGGGTTCCGGGTGTTGGAGCTGAAGGGTCAGGTCTCAGCCTTGACCTTTCCCAACGTCTGTTGCCAACCAGGCACTGGGGCAAGAAGGAGTGGTTTCTGGGTTATCCCCCACTTCTCCCCTTTCTGGGCCGCCCCGCATCCCGGGGAGGGACCAGCACTTTTTGGAGGAACTCGTTGAGTAAAGGAGCCCCCAGGCTCCCTCGGTCAAGCCCCCTTTCCTCCTCCCAGCCTGTGTGTCTTCTTTGGAGGAGTTTGCAGACTCGCAAGGACTTAAGGGGAGAGAAAGGGACTGCACCTAGTGACTTTGATTCTTGGGCGTTTTTCTTTTTTTTAAAACCCCAGAATCCCCCCTCCCGCTTTTGGTGTAATCTCAGCCTGCTGCAAAACCAGAGCCACGTCCTGAGCATCTCCTGAAGGAATGACTTCTTTGAGCAGAGGTGAAGGAGCGGCTGGGTGAGCAGGGACCCAGCTGAGGCCTCTTACCTGGCGCTCCCAGAGCAGCGGTCAGCGGAGGCCTGGCGCGGGCAGGGGAGGCTTTCTTTGGGTGCTGCTGATGACCACGAAGGGCTTGTGTGATTCATGGGGGTGGTGGGGGTGGCCCGGATTCCAGGGTGGGCCAGACAATGAGTGGCTGATACCACGTCACCCAAGTCCGTAAATCTTCTGCTCGATTTCAATTTCTGAGCATCTTACTAAATGCTCCATTTTGAGCCTCACGGCCCCTCCATCCTTCCCCCGCCCCCCGCCCTACGTCCCCAGAGTTTACAGACCTGGCTTTTTCTTTTTTTTTTTTTTAGCAAGTGACCTGAAGGCTTTGAGCTCACCATACAACACCCACATTGTTTATTTCAAAGAACTTTTTAGCAAAGGGAGAAGAGCATCCAGAAAAATCTGGCTCTTTCCACTTCCCCCTCCTCGTCTTTCCTCCTGCCGGCCCTTTTGGCTCGGGGTCTGAGTCTGAACCGTCCAGAGTTCCCGCATGGGCAGTTTGACCCGGGTTGACCCTGGCCCCTGCAGAAGGCAGGCAGAAGCAGGTGGTGTGGACTGATCAGAGAGAAGAAGGTGGGGGCTTCCCCAGTCCTGGGTTCTGCCAGGAAAGGAGAGAAAGGGGGAGGGAATGTCCCCTCCTGCAATGGACTGCAGGAGGGCCAGCCATAGTCTGAGCGAAACTCCACGCCCCCTCTGATTCTGAAATGTACAGCTGTTTGAGAGCTTCACCCTTTTATTTCTTAAACAGGAATGATTTCTTCTTAATTGCTTAAGGCCGGGGAGCCAAGTGTCTTGACTTCTGTCTTTGACCTTCCCTGCGTTGAGGCCGTCAGCACACGGCCATCAGCTCGTGGTCCTGGCAACTTCGGAAACCCCTGAAGTTTTCAACTTTCTCGCTCCCCACGACCCCAGAATGGAACAGCTTTAAAAATAGCCTTAAGCAAAAGGATGTTATTTCACTAGATTTGGTTTAATGGAAAGAATAAAAGCAAATTAAAAACACACCCAACCCACGAGACTCCACAAACACTGGTAATCGGTACTGCATAGCAAAACTCTTCGGGAAAGAATATGAAAACGTTATTGCACATGTAAAATATGGAAACTTAACTCTGCTGTGTGTTAGGCAATCCTGTAATCTTTTTTGACTCTTAAAAGAAATTCATTTCTGAAATGCTTGGTTGGAAGACTGTGACAATAGCTCATGAAATTGAGTGTTATTTTTTTCTTTCTTTTTTAAAAAAATATGTAAAGTGCAGTCTTCTGTATTCATGCATATTGTATATACCTGTATATGTTTTCCTGAGCAGCTAAATAACAATAAATATGACGTTAATGGTGATGGTGGTACATTTGTGGGCGGGGCTTGCATTATTTTTCTCCACCCCTCCCCATTTACCTGTGTTAGTGACTCAGTCGTGTCCCACTCTTTTTGTGACCCCATGGACTGTAGCCTGCCAGGCTCCTCTGTCCATGGGATTCTCCAGGCAAGAATACTGGAATGGGTTGCCATTCTCTTCTCCAGGGGATCTTCCTGACCCAGGGATGAAACCCAGTTTTCCTGCATGGCAGGCAATTCTTTTCCGAGTCGCTGGGGAAGCCCATGGGGGATGGGAATGTGGGTCTGGATGCTGTAGTGTGTGTGTGCGCGTGCGCGCACATGTGTGCACTGATGCTGTTCTAAGTCGGGTCATCTCCGACTCTGTCTTTGTGGCGGGCGGGGGCAGCCGTCCTGTTCACTGTCGGGCATTCAGCATCCTTCCTGGTCTCTCCCCGCTGAGTACCAGTAGCATCTCTCCTCCCCCGCCCCTTGCGACAACTCCAAACGTCTCCAAGCTTTGCTCAACGTCCTGTGCGGGACCTGGCCCCTGGAGCTGAGAGCTGCTGGTGCAGGAGGGAGGCAGGGGCACAGGGCCGTGCTGGGCGATGGTTATTCTTTCAGGTCCCAGCATTCAGATCCCAGTAAGCTTCATTAGCCTCTGGCAGGTTTCATAGGTGCTCAGTGCCTCCATTTCCTCGTCCATGAGATGAGCGCTCATGGAGTTGCTCTAGGAGACGGTTTGTGTGGACGCAGCATGTGGGAGGGCTCCATATACATAAACTGTTAGCGTCACGTCGATCAGCTCATGGTGCGGCTGCTGGCATTTTGGAGGTGGGCGGTTCTGCATCAGGGGCTGCTTCCTCGGCAGCCCTGGGCCGTGGACAAGTGGTTTCCCCACCTCCGTTTTCTTGTCTGTGTGTATGTGTGGGTGTTAGCTGCTCAGGTGTGTCCAACTCTTGGCCAGCCCACAGACTGCAGCCCGCCAGGCTCCTCTGTCCCTGGGATTTTCCAGGCAAGATACTGAAGTGGGTTGCCATTCTCTTCTCCCAACCCAAGGGGATCTTCCCAACCCAAGAATCAAACCCGGGTCTCCCACATTACAGGAAGATTCTTTACCATTTGAGCCACCAGGGAAGCCCTTTCTTATGTCTAAGATGGAGCAAATGAGGGAATTCCCTGGTGGCCTAGTGGTTAGGATTCTGCACTTTCACTCTCATTGCCTGGGTTCAATCCCTGGTCTGGGAACGAAAATCTTGCAAGCTGCAAGGCACAGCCAAAATAAATAAATAAAAATTTAAATAATAAATAAAATGGAGTAAATCACATCTAGCTTGAAGGTTACCACGAGCACTAGCTCACAGGCCTGTAAAGCTCTGGCTGTCCCATGGCCTTCCCTTTGGACAGCAGGTTCACTCTGGTACCTACAGCCTCAGACTTGAGGTCATAGCAGACCCTTCGTCTCCAAAGGGGGAAATGTGGTGGGCAGGAGACAGACAAGACAAATAAATAGACAGGTACCAGTGAGGGGAATATGCCCAGTCACCCACTGTAGGACAAGGGATGATTGTCACTCCCAGAGATCCATGAACCCCACATTGGAGGCTTAGGGAAGGCTTCCTCCAACGGTCATGTCCAGGTAGGATTTTGAAGGATGAACAGGAGTTCACCTTATTCATCCTAGCATACAACAGACCCTGATTTGGCAGAAATTTTGTTGTATTTTCTTCCCTTCAGTTTTTAAAGTTTTCTTATACAGTTGACCCTTGGACAACATGGGTTTGAAGTGTGTGGGTCTACTTAAAGGTAAATTTTTTTCAATAGTAATTACTACAGTCCTGCACAATTGGAACTGGTTGAATCCAATGATGCAGAACCACAGATTTGGAGGAACCAGATATAAGGAGAAGTGACTATCAACTACATGCAGATTTTCAACTGAGGGCAAGTCAGCACCCTTGTGGTTCAGGGGTCAGCAGTTACACAACAGTGTATTTGTCAGAATGTAAAGTCTTAAGACTGTGACCTCTCCATTCACTATAATCTGGAGGAGCGCAAAAGTCTCCTCAAGCTTGAAAGATCTCCTGTTCAAAGCAACAGTGGTACCTGGCCGTGTTTGGTACCCAAGGAAGGGAAGAAAGATGAGAGAATGGCGAGCACAGAGGGATGAGCATTTGAAAGCCTTCAGATTGGTGTGAAACGCATGGACGAGAAAGTGAAGGGGTTCACGCCTCCGAGGATTCATGAACCAAAGGGCTGGGGACTGTAACGTCAGTGGAAGAGTCCTATCAACATCCCCAGGCAGGCATCATGAGGCAGTGCCACCAGCAGGGGACTCTCGGGGTCCCCAGCTCCCTCCTAGAGGGGAGTCTCAGCCCAGAGTAGGCAGCAAAACAGCACTGAATTGCTGAGTAGTATTTCATCGTATGGATATACCACAGTCTGTCCATCCTAGGAATAAAGCTAGTGTAAAGAATTACACTAGATTCTGTGTACAAGTTTTTTTGTGCTTGTATACTTAGTCGCTTCAGCCGTGTCTGACTCTTTGCGACCCCATGGACTGTAACCCACCAGGCTCCCCTGTCCATGGGATTTTCCAGGCAAGAATGCTGGAGTGGGTTGCCATTTCTTTCTCCAGGGGATCTTCCCGACCCAGGGATAGAACCCTGGTCTCCTGCATTACAAACAGATTCTTTATCAGTGGAGCCACCAAGTTTTGGGGTGGGTCATATAGGAGGTCTATGTTTTCCTTCTTAAAAAACTGTCAAACCATTTTTCAAAAGTAGTTGTGCCACTTGCAGTCTCACTGGTGACATCTGAAAGCTCCAAGTTCTTTCTAACATCCTTGCCCACACTTTTTACTATTTGTCTTTTTAACTTGGCCATTCTAGTGTGTGTGTAGTGATATCTTATTGAGGTTGTAACTTTTATTTCCCTAATGATGTTGTGTGTATTTTTGTGTGTTTATTTGCTTGCTGAATATCTCTTTTTGGTGAAATATCTGTTCAGATCCTTTGCCCAATTATTTGTACGATTGCATGTCTTTTTGTTATTGAATTCTAAAAGTTCTTTATATATTCTGGACACAAGTCCCTTCTCCGTGTGTTGCAAATGTTTTCTCCCAGTCTGTGGTTTTCTTGTGGTGTCCTCTGAAGTACAAATGTTTAAATATTCCACAAGTTCCCCGAAGTACATTTCATCGTTTCTCAGGGTGAAAGTCACCTGTGTCTTCCCTGGGATTCTGCTTTCTTCTAGTAGCTTTATGGTTTTATGTTTGGCTTCCACGTTGAACTTTCCATGATACATTTGGATTGAGGTTTGCATATGGCATGAGGCAAAGATGAGGGTTCTTACTCCGTGTTTCCAGTGCAAGGGGTGCAGTTTCAATCCCTGGTCAGTGAACTAAGATCCCACATGCAGCACAGGGCAGAAAATGAAAAATAATTTTAAAAAAAGAGTTATTTATTTCTAGAATATTCCATTGTCCCAGAACCATTAGTTGAAAAGATTTTTCCATTCCTCCATTAGGCTGTTTTGGTACCAGTGTTGAAATCATTTAATCATATTTGTAGGGGGTTATTTTTGAACCCTCTCTTCTATTTATTTTGTTGCCCCTTTTCTGCTACATGTATAAATTTTAAGCTAGGGTGGAAATTTTGGTAAGCTCTTTCTGAAGAATGGACAAGAGAGGGAGTCTAGAAGAGATTATAGTGTGTCCTCCATAATTCTAAAATAAATTAGAATTTATTTGGCTTGAGGGAGTTCTCTGGAGGTTGAGTGGTTGAGACTGCCTGTCCATGCAGGGAGTGTGGGTTCGATCCCTGGTCGGGGAGCGAAGATCCCTCATGTCTTGGGGCAAAAAAATCAAAACATAAAACAGAAGCAATATTGTAACAAATTCAGAAAAGACTTGAAAAATGGTTCACATAAAAACTCTTAAAAAAAAAAATGCTGCCGCAGTTAGTCACTAAGTTCTGTCCGACTCTTTGGGGCCCCATGGACAGCATGACAGTGTCACTATTTCCTGCTGAAGGTCCCCGGCCTGAGAACTTCTGTCTTTTTTAAAATGAGGTCAACTTGCCCGAGAAAGATGTTAGAGATGGAGTAGCAGTGAGCGGAGACATCCTCCTTCCAGCAATGGAAAGGGCTTGGAGAGAGTTGAAAAAGGAGTGACTTCATCACTAGGAGGCTGGGGATTGCTCAAGGCTCATTTGGGCACCTCATGTGCCATCTTGCCCCAGACTTCCCAGAAATGTTGCTCAATCTCTCTATTTTACACGCGAAGACTCGGAGGCTCAGAATGTCCAGTTCAAGGTCAGGCAGCCGGGCAGCCACAGAGCCAGAACCAAATACCCTGCCTCCTGTCACTAACTGTTCCTTGTCTTCAGACGTAGTCCCAGGCTAACTGGAGGGCAGGGCAGTGCCACGCAGAAGTCTGTTTTGTTCAGCTCTGTGTCTGAAGTAACTGGCACAAGGCCTGGCACACAGTAGGACTGCACTAGATACAGGCTGAATAAGAGGGGCCCTTGGTGGTTCCCACTTTCTTGCTCCAAGCCCCCCTTGTTGGGTTAATGGATGGAGAACAGGGCTCATGTCTGGGTGTGAGAGCTGACTGCTAAGACTCCGACTCTGGCAGATGTATAAATACACTTCCAGTACTACTCATGGCTGTGGTGACAAAACCCACAACAGGTCTTGAGTGAATTTTATTAGGAGACTAATACAGCTGGGGAAAGAAATAGGGATGGCTTAGGAGTGCTTCGCCAGAGAAGGCCTGGGGAAGAGACTGAGAAAGTTGGGGAGTGAGCCAAGCAGATATCTGGACAGAGTGAAAGCATGTGCAAAGGCCCTGTGGTGGTCAGGATGACCATATTTTGATGGGCTCAGAGTTTGTAGAGAGGCAGAGCAGCAAGGGGCTTTCAGAAACTGGTCCCTGTCCTCTGGTGCATCTGCAGACAGTAACTGAAGAAACATCCTCTCTGTCCCACTGTTCTCTCCTGGGCTCCCAGAGTTTGCATTCTGACCCCACTTGCTACCTGATTCCCTGGGCCTGATGCATGTCCCAGGGTCTCTGACTCTCTGGCTCTCCTCAGAGTTCACTAGTTATCAGCCATTCCCCTCACTTTATTTTACTGAAGGGAGTGACACAAAGATCCGTGTGATATCTATGTGTGTGCAGAGGCTGCCAGGCCCCAGGGGACAGCACCAGGGTCCGGGGATGTGGGGAAGGGTACTCCTGGAGGCTCCAGGGAAACAGCTGTGATGCTCCCTGACGTGAGCTAGGGGCTCTACTTTTTCGATCAATGGTTTGGGGTGCTCAGTTGCTCAGTTGTGTCCGACTCTGCAACACCAAGGACCATAGCCTGCCAGGCTCCTCTGTCCTTGGGATTTTTCAGGCAAGAATACTGGAGTGGGTTGCCATGCCCTCCTCCAGGAGATCTTCCCAACCCAGGGATCGAACCTGGGTATCCTGTATCTCTATTGGCAGACCGATTCTTTATCACTGAGCAACCTGGGAAGCGCTTTCAAAACAGACTTAGTGATAATAAACAATAACAGGAAACACTCACGTGATGCAATGTGCAGGGGCTTGAGCAAAGCATTTTACTTCCACAGATGAGTTATATTGACAGCACTGAAGGCTGGCTCTATTATGAGCCCCATTTTCTGGAGAAGGAAGTTGAGGTGAAGCCACGTGGCTGAGGTCACCTGGGCAGTGTGTGGCAGCTCCCCCTCCTGGGACCATGAGGAGTCAATCATGCTCAGCACAGGGCCAGGATTGGCCAGCTCCTAATGGATGATACAGATGAAGCTCAGAGAGGCATAGCCACTTACCTGAGGACACACAGCCTGCCAGTGGCAGAGCACAGGTGCAGTTTGGGTCTTTCGGGTTAAGGTGTCAGGTTTTTTCTTGTTCTGCCTGCCCTGCTCTGTGCCCCGCATAGAGTGTTCACTAGATAAATGCTCTGTCCTCTAAGGACAGGGCGTGGTCAAATCTCCCATCCTTTGGGCTGCTGTTGGTTAAGGAGGCTGGGAGGAGAGGCTGGGAAGGAAGAGTCTCCTGATTTTAGTGCCTCCCCTCTCTCGGCCTGGGCCAGGTGGCTGCTCCCTGCAGCCCCCTCCTGCCCACTGTAGGGAGGTAGGGATGGCTCTTCCTGGGGCTGGAGCCCTGCAGATCCGGCCAGTGGGTTGGGGGCTGGAGTAGGGGCTGGGGGGCCGTGGGGATGGGGGTCAGTGTCGCCGGACACTGAGGCCACCACCTTCATCCCACCATGACTGCCCATCCTGCTGTGTTGGGGGAGCCAGACCCATGGGAATCTCACCTGCTGTGACAATCTTCCTGGAAATCTTCCTGGCTGTGCCTCTGGAGCCCTGCCAGCCACCCAAAGCAGCCTTTGTCCCATCGAGGAACACTCAGGAGTTCTGAGCCCCTCGGAGGACAAAGGGCTCACTGAGGCTCCAAGGCCAGGCGGGGGAGGAACAGAGCGGAGTCCCTGACAAGAACTGACAAGGCTGCTTGTGCCCTACCAACCCCCACACCACTGAGGACCTTGCTTCTGGGAGCCTTAACTTACCCATCTGTGAGATGGGGTGATTGGGAGTCCATAGTGGCTGGTTATCACCTGTAACTGTCATATTGTATTTATAATGTACTGGGTTGAATGTTTTTCATATAGGTACTGTTACCATCTTGCATCCAACCCTTGGGGCCAGCTGTGTTTCCAAATCCAGAATTTGGGAGAACTTAGAAATTTGGGTAAGGTAGGACCTATACTGGACATGACTGAGCGTGCACATGCGCACGCGCGCGTGCACACACACACACACACAGACACAGACACATACACACACGGGACCAATACTGTGTGCTCTGTAACCCACCCCACCCTGCTCCTGGGTGGTGGTGGGGCTGCTATCAAATGTTAGAAACCATCAGAATACTCTCATTAGCAGGCTGAAGACCTCCAGGTGTGCGAATCTGACAGCTGTCTGTTTTTAGAGCCCTTTTGCATTTCAGGATTGCATGTAACAGAATATGATCCTTTATTGCTATAATTGGTCCATTCACTCGTTCCTTTGCAAACAGTTCATTCATGCTCAAATAGTTATTGAGCATGCCAGACGCTGCTTCAGGTCTCAGGGACCCAACAGGGAACAACAGAGCAAGCCTCTGCCCCACGGCCCTCACACTGAGACATGTGGGGTAACTGGCTGTACCTGTGTCTACAGGTACTTGGAGGTTTGTGGGGTCATCACACCTCGTTTATGGGGCTTCCCAGGTGGCGCTCGTTTAAAGAACCTGCCTGCCAATGCAGGAGACATAAGAGACACAGGTTTGATCCCTGGGTCAGAAGATCCCCTGGAGGAGGGCGTGACAACCCACTCCAGTGTTCTTGCCTGGAGAATCCCATGAACAGAGGAGCCTGGCAGACTACAGTCCACGGGGTCGCAAAGAGTTGGACACAATGGAGTGACTCACCATGCACACCTTGTTTACGGATGAGGAAGCCCGCGTTACACACACCGAACACTCAGGTTTTCTTAGAATCCCTTCCCTGTATCGTGTTAAAGGTGGACGTGGCAATGGAATAGTGATAGGCTTGTGAAGTGGACACCATGGTCATGGTCAACTTGAAGATGAGGAGACAGGCCTGGCCGTGAAGTGACTTCACGGAAGGCGAGGCAGGGCCCGAACGGTCAGTGGGCCCAGAGTCTGGCCCCATTTGGGGCTGGACGAGCGCTGTGTGGATGCTGGGGTGTTGTGTGGGATTTGAGTCCTGTGGGACCTTCTGCTGGTCGTGTGACCTCGGGCGGGCCAGACTCTTGCCTCCAGGGCCTCTGTTTTCTCAGCTGTAAAGTGGTCTCAGGGATTCCTTGGGAGGGCTTCCTGCAGGACTGGAGTTACTGAGCTGGATGCAGAAAGCCTGCAGCAGCCCAGGCTCTGAAACCAAGTGGCTTTTCTTTCTGGGGTCGGGAGAGCAGGGTTTACTGCGCAGCTGGACCGCTCGGAGCGAGGACAGGGGGCCGTGTGAAAGGCCGCAGAGGCCCCGGTCCCCGTCAGGATGCTCTGACCTGACTCTCTGGATGTGGAGTCCGACATGCCGGCTTCTGGGCCAGGTGGTGAAACTCAGGCTGAGAGTCCCATTCCCAGCACCTTGTCCTGATGGCAGCGGACCCCATGTAGCATGGAGGGCAGGGTGGCCAGGCCAGCTTCTGACAGGGCGGCGGGCGGTGAGCTCAGACGCAGATGGGCTGACTTCTTGGCCACTCGGGACAGGCTGGCTACACGGCTCTGGGGGCCCAGTGCAGAATAAGAACATGGGCCCCTTGTTCAAAGAGCAGGAAGCAAAACCCACAAAAAAGGCACTGACATGCAGAGCTTCTCCCTTTCTGCTGCGGTGGCTCCTCCAACCGCTGGTGTTTTTTCTTTGCTATTTAATGTGGGTCTAAGTGAAGAAAAATTATACTTTTAAGTTATTAGAGTGAATTTCACCACTCAGTTTCACGTTGTGCAACACCAGTTCAAAGCACAAATACAAGAGTGTTTATGTGCGGAATCATCGAAATGACACAACTTGCATTTGTAGTTGGTACAAACGCATCGTAACCAGAACTGTGGAAATGCTGCTCAAAAAAACGAACCCGGCTGTTTTCCTTTCACTTCTCAATACACGCACATTCTTCCAAGACCCTGCCTTTGGAGAGAGGCTTGCTGAAAGAAGGAGTAGTAGTAAGTTACTCTCCCTTTCCTTTGCCGCCTTTTTCGGAGTCAGGAAGGTTACTAAGATCCCTTGGCTGTCTTTCTTAGTGCCTTCCTGCTGCATGTGAAGTAAGTTCGGGTGGAAAAGGGGGCTTCTCCTGCCTGGCAACCTCCTCTGCTTACTCAGTCTTAGATGCAAACTCCTCACCTTGCACTTGATTTGCTTCTTGTTGAATCCCCACGCTTAGGAGGCGTCCACTTGAACTCTGCTCACGGGGCATCGTGAAAGCTACACAGGTACCGCATTAGCAACAAACGGCAGTGGACACCCATGTTATATGTATCTCGTCTGCTTGCATGCGTGCTCCTTTGTCCCGAGAGACTTCACTTGACCAAACATGTTTTCAGATAGAACTATCAGGAATTTAAAGACAGCAACAGCAAAACGTTAAACCAACCGTGGGACCCTGGAGAGCATGGGGTGTGTAGACTGGACATGTCACAAGCTTGAGAAGTTGGCCCTGTTCCGGAGGACACTGTTTCCCTTTCAGAGCGGGAAACTGAGGCCCACGGAGGAGCAGGGGCCCAGGTGAGTTCATGGATGGCCAGACTGGGAACTTCCTGGACCTTAGCATCCTCCAGATTGGATTAGAGGTCATCAGATTTGCCTCACGGGGATGGGGTGCTAGTGAGGAACAGAGGCGGGATTGAGTTTGTCACTGTTTAGTCCCTCAGTTATGTCTGACTCTTGGTAACCCCAAGGACTGTAGCCTTCCAGGCTTCTCTGTCCATGGGGTTTCCCAGGCAAGAATACCGGAGTGGGTTGCCATGTCCTCTTCCAGGGGATCTTCCCGATCCAGGGATTGAATCCTCGTCTCCTGCCTTGGTAGGTGGATTCTTTACTACTGAGCCGCCAGGGAAACTCTGGGATTGAGTTTACAGAGGCCAATTACAATCCTGACTCCTGTGGTTCAATAAGTTCGTTGGCTGACTAGGTACTCTGTGCCAGGCGTGACTGACCCAGTCCTAGTCCCGAGGGACTTCGGATCTGGGGGACGGGGCCCTTCTTTCAGCCTAGATTCACTGTTTGGGCCATGCCCCGTGCACACCCTGAAGCCAGAGGCCACAGCTCTCATCACCCCTTGGTAGGTGGCCAGAGGGTGGGACGTAAGTGACAGCCCCTGACCGATGTGTCATCAGAGACGGGCTGTGAATTTGCTGAGCGTTTCAACAGCTCAAGAAAGGGCATTCTAGGAAGAGGTCACGACCTGGGCGAAGGCTTTGGAGTTAGAGACGGTCTCAGGGGAAAGCTGCCAAAGCCTAGAACCTGGAGGAGGAGCGGTGAAGGCAGAGGTGGAGGTTTGAGCCGGAGGCCCCAGAGGAGAGCCCCAAGGTCATGTGATTCTAAATCCCCCCCCCACCCCCCACCAGGATGATTCCTGGGCCAGGCCCCCAGCCAAGATTGCTCCTTGGAACTTGGCTCTTTGTACAGAGCCAAAGGATCTCTGACAGCCTGGCCTCATGGATGAGATGTGCCAGATTTTTCTCTTTCTTCCCTCCCTCCTCTGTTCCCTCTCTACCCCCTTCTCTCCCTTCCTTCCCTCCCTCCTCCCTTCCTTCCCTCCCTCCTCTGTTCCCTCCCTCTTTCCTTCCTTCCCACCCCCTTCCTTCTTCCTCCATCCCTCCCTTCCTTCCTTCCCAGGCCTGGGTCCTAGAAGGTCTTCAGCTGAGTCTCTACATGAAAACAATAGCGACTTTTCTTATCCAGCTGACTATGTGTTAAGTGCGGAGCCAAGACTGTGTGCCTTCTCCCCAGATCCCCCTTCCTCCACCCCATCATCTTAGCGATGAGGAAACAGCTCAGAGAACTGAGGTGACTCCCCCAGAGTCACTGTGAATGGGGTAACCGGGTTTAAGCCCAGGCCATTCGATGCTTCCCTGTGTGTCCGGAACCACCAGACCAGACTGCTGCAGGCCTGCCTGCTCGCACCTCACTGCCTTTTCTGCCTCATCACCTCTTTTCCCTCCACCTGTTGAACTCACTGTTCAGAACCTGCTCAGATGGCCTTTTCTTTACTTCTTTAAGCACCCAAACTCCTCTCCATCCCATAAATACCTGAGTATCTCTATGTTCCAGGGCATGGTGCCAGGTCCTAGAGAAATACAGATGAATAAACTTCCCTGGTTCTGCGCAGGAGGAGTAAACACACACTAATGCATTGTTCCTAACTGTGAAGACATGTATGAAAGACATGAACTGTGTGCTTTAATAAGGAATGAAAGGCTAGGATTGCTCCAGGTGATGAGAGAAGTTCTTTTGAAGGGGTACAATTTGAAAGTGCCTTCCAGGCCCAAAAACTGGCAAGTGCAAAGGCCCTGGGGTAGGAAGCGCCTGCTGTGTGCAAGAACAGTGAAGAGGCCGGTACAGTTAGAGCAGGGGAGAGACGACAGGGTGGTTGGAGATGACCCTGTGAGGCGGGCCAGCCTCACATAGAGTCGCCCCCTGAGGCACTGGATTTTTGGGGTTCTCTGCCTCCCTCCTGGGCCAGAGGGATCAGATGAAGTCCCCCTAGTGTCCCAGGGCAGGGCCTGGAGCCCAGGAGGACAGCGGGTGGGTGACAGGCAGCTCCGCCCCTCCCTCCTCTCTTCTGCGCAGGATCGCAGCTGGGCCAACCCCACTTTGCTGCCCCTTCCCCAGGGTACCTCCTCCAGGCCACAGTGGGCCAGCCGGACGGGAGCGGGGCCTGAGGGGTGCTGACGCAGGACCCGGGAGGGGCCCGGGAGGCCCTCTTTTGGGCGGCAGGCACCATCTGCAGCTCATTTTCCGGTGTCATCTGCATTCTCTCTGAAATCATTTATTTGTGGAGGTTCCAGCCAAATGCTCTGTCACGAAGCCTACAGCTCTAAAAGGAGTGTCACGGGAGCTGGTGGGCATGGGGTCTGGCCCCTCCGGGCGTCCAGCCTGCCCGGACTCCCTCTCCAAGCCCCCTCCTGCCCAAGGCAACTGCACTTTGGGAGGGGGCGGGAGAGAGTGTTGAGTCATACCCAGCCCGTGTTGGCACCGACTCCGCTTGTGCCAGGCTCTGTGTTCAGAAAGCACAGCTCAGACTCCGCGGGCGCCGGGCACAGGGCGGAGGCCGCCGTCCACACCGAGGTCCAAGCGTGCAGCTTCCAGCTCGCGGCAGGGGAGCCCCGACACTCACGGTTAGGGTGGGCGGCTCTGCCAGGTGGAAAACAGATCTGTGGGCTCCAAGCCCTGCGACTCCCCACTCAGGATAGGAAGGGAAGGGTCCTCTGAGGTCCTTTGCTACAACCCAGCCTTGTATAGTTGAGGAAGCGAGGTCCTTCAAATAGATGGGAAAGGGCGGAGCGGGGATTTACACTAGGAATGTCTGCTTCAGAGGACACATGATGTAACTTTGGCCGTAAAAAACGGCGAACCTTCTAAACGTGTGGGACTGGCTCGGCTCAGAGAGGATGCTGGGGAGACAGAGTCCTGCCCCAGGCTCCCCATGGGGCACGTCATACCTGCCAGTGTGTCTTGAAGAGTGGGGTGCCAGTCCCCTGGGCGGGACATGAGATGAATCGGTTTGAATTCCCTAGTGAGACGGCTATTTCTTCCCAGTTCCATGACATCAGGGGAAGACTCCTGTGAGTGCTAATGTGACTTTAACATCTCTCTCCAGCTCTTACTCAACTCCTGGTTTAACCAAGAAGTCCAGAACCTTCTGCAGGCTGTGCTGTCTGGCTAGAATTTAGTGGCTGTTTCCTCGGTGGCTCAACAGCAAAGACTCTGCTGTTGTGGGTTCAATCCAGAGATTACTGAGATTCTCCAGAGAAGAGTACTGGAGTGGGTTGCCCTTTCCTTCTCCAGGGGATCTTCCCGACTCAGGAATCAAACCAAGGTCTCCTGCATTGCAGGCAGATTCTTTACTGACTGAGCTACAAGGGAAGCCCGGCCTGACGATTAGGCTTTGCCTAATGGTGATGGTGGTGAAGATGGCGTTGACGATGGTAATGATGGGATGACGAAAGTGGTCATAATGATGGTGGCGGTGACGGTGCTGGTGGTGCTGGTGACGACGATTACGATGGTGATGATGTAATGATGTTGATGGTGGTGATATGGTAATGGTGTTGGTAGTGGGGATGATGGTTACAATGATGGTGTCGGTGATCCGTGGTGGGAACAGCACAACTGTGTGTTTTGTCCCTTAGTCGTGTCCGACTCTGCGACCCTGTGAACTGTAGCCCGCCAGGCTCCTCTGTCCGTGGAATTTTCCAGGCAAGAATACTGGAGCGGGTTGCCATCTCCTAGTCCTTCCTGACCCAAGGATGGAACCTGCATCTCTTGCACCGGCGGGTGATTCTTTACCACCGAGCCACCTGGGAAGCCCACAACAGCACAAATACTCCTATTGACGAATCTTGACTTTTATATTCCTCACCTCATTGTTATGATTAAACCACTACCCTGTGGGGTCGACTTCATTTTTATCCCCATTTTCCAGATGAGGAAACTGAGGCTTGCCCATGGCCACCTAGCTGAAGACTAGCAGAGTGGGGTGGGGTGGGGTGCCAGGCTGGTCTAACAACTGAGCATTGAGCTCTGGACCCCAAGCCTCCTGCTTCCAGGCAGCAGGTGGTACGGCTGTGTGTGCTCCACCCCTCCCCCAGCCCAGGAGGCCGAGAGAGCAGGCTCCCTCTTCTCTGGCCTTTGTCCTTCTCTGACCCTAGGAGTCTAGGCTTTGAAGGCACTGACTGCACCTTCGGCCGGGAGCTTGTCATCCCCTTGGCACTGGAGGCTGTGGAGGTCCCCAGGGAAGGAGAAGAAGACTTTCCACAGTCCTTATTTCTTTTGTGCCAAACCCTTGCCAGTGTGAGATGAGTGTAGAGGAATTTGGTCCATGTGGATCCAATTTCTCTTGGAATATACAGCAAATGATGCTGGACAAAGGCAGGCGGCCTTGGCTAGACCTAAAATATGCGGGCGATTGCTTCTGAGATGTTTGACAACCCCAAGACTCAGTGGAATGGCCGGCAGTGCTGAGCGAGGGCAGCCGGTCCAGGCGTGAGCGACCAAACGCCACGGCTCATCCTGTTACTGTGCCAGGGACACATGGATAGGGACCAAGATGCAGGGGGAATTCAGCCAGGCTGGGCGAGGTGCTGAGCAGGGCAGCCCAGGCACAAGAGACTCTTCCTTGTGAGAAACAGCATCACACAGTGTCAGGACTGGGGGTTTGTTTTCCTGCTGTGTGACCTGAGTGAGTCTCCCTCTCTATTTTGGAGGTTGCACTGTATTGCATGTGGAATCTGACCCCTGCTGTGGAAGTGTGGAGTCTTGATCACTGAACCACCAGCGAAGTCCTCTGAGTGAGTCTCTTGACCTTGCTTAGACTTAAGGGACTCGCTGTGAAATGTGGGCGGGCAGAACTGGGGAGCCTCAGGCAGAACCAAAGCAAGTATCCTGTTTTTATTCGACTTCCTTTTCCTTCCACGCATCTTAACACTTATGATGCGGGCTGCCAATCATAATCTCCCACCCACTGACTGCAGTGATTATCTCAAGATGGGCATGTGACCCACACTGGGCCAATCAGAGCCCTCTGTGTCATGATGTCCCATCCACTGACTGCAGTGATTATCTCAAGATGGGCATGTGACCCACACTGGGCCAATCAGAGCCCTCTCTGGCATAATGTCCCACCCACTGACTGCAGTGATTGGTCTAAAGATGGGCATGTGACCCACACTGGGCCAATCAGAGCCCTCTCTGGCATAATGTCCCACCCACTGACTGCAGTGATTGGTCTAAAGATGGGCATGTGACCCCCACTGGGCCAGTCAGAGCTTTCTCTGGGATTTCTGCTTTGGGGCTGGATGAAGGCTAGTTCTTTTCCTCCATGAGATGAGCTGTCCTTTGTTCTGTGGAGAGGTAGGTCTGAGAGAAAGAAGGTGCCCAGTAAAGAGAGAAGCAGATGAAGACAAAGGGAGTGTCCAGGTGAGCTTGGCATCCTGGAGACCTGTCTCACACCTGTCTTCCTCACAGAATTTTTGGTGACTAGAGCCAAGAACATCTTTTGCTTCACTTAAACTCAAACACAAGCTTTGGACTTGTGTTTCTGTCTCATAGGTTTAAAACAGTATTGATAAATGCAAGCCTTTCCTGGCCTCCAAGGCGTCTCCAGGATTCATTACCCTCATTGTTCCTCAGAGCCACTCTCTGAGATAAGTATTAATATTCTTATTTATGGATATTAATAATCATAATCATCCCTATTTCCCAAGAACACAGTGTTGTACCAGCCACTGAGCTAAGCCTCTTGTAGGAATTATCTCATTGCATCATACCATGCTCTTGGAGGCAATGTGTATTAATATCCTCACTTTACAGATAAGGAAATGGAGAGGCATAGGGGTTAAGGGACTGCCAGCTGGCAAGTGGCAGAGCCAGAATGCAAACTCAGATCAAGTTTTCAACCCCCTTGTTACTGGTCTGTGATGGTGGTATTGATGATGGTGAGCAGAGATTTACTGAGCACATACTGTGTGGTCAACAATTCAGGTACACCGTGTCTTTCAGTTCTCACGATGGCCCCTGAGGTCAATCCCATTTTTTATTCCTTTTATTTTATTTTGCAAGTGAGGCAAAGAGGCTTAGCAAGGTTGGCAACTTATCAGATGTCACATGGATAGAAAATGGCAAACCCAGGTTGCCTGTGCTATTCCAAGATGGCACACATAAGTTCTATACCAGGGGGCTGGAGGTGTTAGAAAAGACCTCAATTCATTTTCCCGGTTCCTTCCTCTCTCAATGCCTCTTTATGATGTGGCTTTGCATCTTCTTCCATCAAGCGGCAACGTCTATTTCCATCCCTCAAATCTAGATTTGGTCATGTGGCTTGTGTTAGCCAAGGACGGTGCTGAAAATGGAACTATGCCGGTTCCAAGCTGGCTTTAATGAGGGTCTGCTGGTTCTACCATTTCTCAGATTCCTGTTCAGCTTCCATGAGAATAAGTCCGGGCTAGCCTGAAGAGGGGACTCATTGGAAAGACTGTGATGCTGGGAAAGATTGAGGGTGGGAGGAGAAGGGGATGACAGTAGATGAGATGGTTGGATGGCATCACTGCTCAATGGATGTGAGTCTGAGCAACCTCTGGGAGATGGTAAAGGGCAGGGAGGCCTGGTGTGCTGCAGCCCATGGGATCTGAAAGAGTTGGACAGGACTGAGTGACTGAACGACTGAACAACAAAGCCTGTTGGAGCACAAGAGCCGTGTGGAACAGAACTGAGTTGCCGAGGCCAGCCTCGATAAGCCAACAACCAGCTCAGCCCCAGACCCGAGAGGAAACCCAGCCAAGCACTGGATGCCGCTGACGCTGTCATTGTTTCGTCATGAGGATTTATTGGGACCAAGAGAACAAGCAGTGACAGCGGTGCGCGAAGGGGAGGGTATCTTTCTTAGGCCATCGCTGGCTGTGCCTTCTTTGTGGGTGCCATAATGGACCACGAGATACCATCTTCGCCCACCCCCACACCCACCCTTTCAGCAGCTGAGAAGGTGTGACATAGACTTCTAGTAGTGTGCCTCAGTGCCTTAATTAATAGCAGGGTTGACTCAGAAGGCCCGTCCTGCCTGCCCCCGCCCCCCGCCCTCAGAGTGGAGTTTGCAGGAGTTGAGTAATTGTGTTGTTTATTGCACTAAATGGAACATTCATCAAGCAGCTTGAAGGTGCTCAGGCTGTTCCCGTGGGCCATGCTCTTTGCTGAGTGTCCGAATGGGAAGCAGGCCACTCGTTGGACCTGCAAGATGGATGAGGGGGATTCCAGCTCCAACCTTCTAGATGTTTCCACATCTTCCTCTCCCCTCTTCACCAATGCCTCTCTTGTCTCCCTGTGTTATGGGACCCATTTTGTTGTTGTTCAGTCATTCAGTCCTGTCTGACTCTTCTCGACCCCATGAACTGCAGCACGCCAGGCTTCCCTGTCCTTCATTATCTCATGGAATTTGTGCAAACACATGTCCATCGAGTTGGTGATGCCATCCAACTATCTGGTCCTCTGTCGTCCCCTTCTCCTCTTGCCTTCAGTCTTTCTCAGCAGCAGGGTCTTTTCCAATGAGTCGGCTCTTTGCGTCAGGTGGCCATAGTATTGAACCTTCAGCTTTAGCATCAGTCCTTTCAATGAATAGTCAGGGTTGATTTCCTTTAGGATTGACTGGTTTGATCTCCTTGCTGTCCAAGGGACTCTCAAGGGTTTTCTCCAGTACCACAATTCAAAAGCATCGATTATTCCAGGTTCAGCCTTCTTTATGGTCCAACTCTCATCGGGACCCGTTTTACAGATGGGAAAACCGAAGGCCAGAGAGGTTTGATCACTTGTGCAAATCCAGCGAGGAAGGGAAAGGGAGAGGACTTGAACTCAGATGCACCGGTGTCCAGAGCCAGTCTATGAGCACTAACCACCCCCATCTCCACCCCACGGGCTCCCCTGGATACCAACTGGCCCCTGGATGACTTCAGGCATTTCTTCTCAGCCTCACTGATCCCTAAGAGGAGAGAGAGAGAGAAGTTGGCGGCTGTCATGTTATTGATCACCAGGATGATTTGCCTAAAGTAGCAGGAAGATTCCTGAGCTCAGGACTTTAGTAAATCTCTGCAAACTTGCCCTGAGTGGCTCTGGGTGGTGAGGAGGGGGTGGCAGTGATGAGCACGGCTTTGCCGAGCGATGGGGACTTTCCACCTCACTCCTGTGGGTGGGGAGGGGGTGTCTGTCTTCCCTACACCTCATGACAAGTTGGCTATTTTTAAACCCTTCTTTTTATAGGAAAGACATGTTCACGTCAAAGCCACCACATAAGGAGCAGCCCAGGCATTCTGGGAAGTGACGATCGGGCAGACAGAGGCCTCAGGCTGACGTCAGAGCAGCCCGGCTGGCAGCTTGGGGGTGAGGGGGGGCGCTCTGATGAGTCACCTGCTCTTTGTCACGTCTCAGCTCCTCTCTCCCTGAGCCTGTCTCGTTGGAGTTTCCTGAGGACAAGGGACCCTCCACTCCATCTTCCACCAGGAGTGCCCATCCCCACCGAGCACCAGGGCGGATGGCGCTGCCCTGCTCTGCAGCCCCAGGAGGACCCCCCCAGTCCAGCTGCACCCCCCCACCCCCAAGTCCATCATCCATCCCACGGCCGAGGACTCCTCCTGAAGACCAAATGGGGTCATGGCTCTCCCCTCACCGCTTCCCTGCCTCCCTTTACAGGTCTCTCCCCGAAAGATTTTTCTTAGAAGAATTTTGCATCTAAAAAAGAAAAATAAAAAGACCAAAGCCCTAAGTTTTCAAGTCAGGTTGCATATGTTCAAATCTTTGCTCACTCACTTAGCTGTGTGACCTTGGGGAAATTACTTTACTTCTCTGAAACTCGGTTTTCCTCATCTGTAGAGTGGGAATAAGAATCATACCTGCCTCGCAGTTGTCTTGAAGGAGGTGACCAACTGTATCTTCTAAAGACGGTCACAACAGTATTTCCCATCCCTCTCTAGTCCCTTAGCAAGAGGTGGAGTCTAAATCCCCTGTCCTTGAAACTGGGTGGGCATTTGTGATTGCCTCAACCAGGTTTGATCCCTAGGTCGGGAAGATTCCCCTGGAGAAGAGAATGACAACCCACTCTGCTGTTCTTGCCTGGAGAATGTCATGGACAGAGGAGCCTGGCGGGCTACAGTCCATGGGGTGGCAGAGTCAGACACGACTGAGCGGCTAACACTTTCACTTTCAACCAACAGAGCACAGTGGAGGAGATGCTATGACTTCCAAGGCCAGGCCATAAAAATGCCATGTCCTTGTGCCTGGTTTTCTTTGGATATTTATCCTCAGAACCCAGCCGCCGTGTTGTGAGGAAGCCCAGGCAGCCTGCAGAGAGGAAAGGAGACAGACTCCCTCCCCGCTGCCCCACTCTGTCCAGTGTATAGCCCCAGCCCAGCTGCCGGCACACAGCGGGGACCAACCTGCCAGCCATGCACGTGAGCCCCTTTGAAAGTTGCCCCCCTCGCCCCATAGCTGAGTGTCTCAGCTGATGCTGTGTGGAGCAGAGGTGGACTTTACCTGCGGAGCCCTGCAAAGATCACAGATTCACGCGCAAACAAAATGTCACTGTGTGAAGGCACGAAGGTTTGGGGTGATGTGTAGTGTAGCAGTAGATTGCTGGAACAAGGGATGGGTGCCACAGTGCTGTAGGGGGCTTAGCCCAGGGACATGCGTGTGGTCAGCACTTTTTACAGAGAAGGTGAGCACAGAGACAGTGGTGAGTTGGTCCAAGGTCACACAGCTCCTTGCAGGTTTTCCATCTGCTTCTGCTGCTTCTCTGCATGTAGAAGACGTGACTGTCTTCCACCTCATCCCAGGGGTGGGGCCTTAGCCCCTCTTCCCAAAGATTTAACTTGCTTCCATTGCTCAGAGCAGGGTTTATCAACCAGGCTTGGGGACCTCCAGACAGATTTGCTGCAAACCACCTCCTCCTTGGGGCTCCCCTGGTAGCTCAGCTGGTAAAGAATCCCCCTGCAATGCAGGAGACCCCGTTTCGATTCCCGGGTTGGGCAGATCCGCTGGAGAAGGAATATACTGCACACTCTGGTATTCTTGGCCTTCCCTGGTGACTCAGCTGGCAAAGAATCTGCCTGCAATGAAGGAGACCTGAGTTCCATCCCTTGTGTTGGGAAAATCCCCTGAAGAAGGGAAAGGCTACCCACTCCAGTATTCTGGCCTGGAGAATTTCGTGGACTGTATAGAGTCAGACTTGACTGAATGACTTTCACTTTCACTTTTCATCTCCTCCTTGACCCCCAGTGGCTGCCCCTGGGAGTCGGAGCCAAGGGGTCCAGCTGGGCATTGGCAAGTGAAGGGCCCCACGGGCGGGGAGGAGGGCACCTCTTGGCATCAGCCCCTGCTTCCTGTCTGCCCACAGCTCATACCCACAAGCACGAGTTGCTATGAGAAAGGATCTGGGTGACTCTTTCCTCTTGGCATTAATAATACTGTTAATTAAGCGGCCAAGAGAAGAACACGGCTGGCGCCAATGAGAGGACAATGGTCTGAAAAGGGAACAGAGAGACGCATCAACAGCTTCCCATGCAGGGCTTTCAAAAGAGCAGCTGTGGGGAGAGGGCAACGGAAAACAGCAGGGACGTCGCCAGAGTGGCGAACGCGGCGCGGACAGGCAATGCTGCAAGGGACCCGTGCCAGCTGCCCAGCTGTGCTCCTCCCTGGCACCCGGGCCTGCCCAGCCAGACAAGGGCTTCTCTGGAACTTCTGGAGAGGCTGGGTGAAGCAGGCAGCCAGAGGATACCAGCTGGTCCCCATGGGCTTCTCACCGGACCTTCTTTAGCTGCCATTTCCTCATCTGCAAAACAGGTTCAGCTAAATCTCATCTCTTCTTCCATTGATTGGAGGTGGCTGCCTGGGCTGTTGACTTGAGAATATAGAGATTGAATCAGGGATCTACGGCCTAGCATGCTGGAATTGATTTGTGATGTCTGCTACGGGCATGGGACTGGCAGTTGGGGACCTGAGTGCCCACCATGAATTGGATCTTCAGTGCCCATTCATTCACTCAATAAGTAGTTTTAAAAAAGCACCCCTTTTCTGTGCTAGGTTCTCCAGGGGGAATTTGTTCTTTTCCTCTGGTCTATGGAGATAAACTGAAAAGAACTTACTTTAAGTAGGAAGAGTTAAGAAAGAGGATATACACTCTAGTCAGTCCACAAGCCTCTCTCTCTCTTTTAAAAAAAATATTTTATTTATTTGGCTCCACCAGCTCTTCATTGTGGCATGCGAGATCTTTAGCTGTGTCATGTGGGACCTAGTTTCCTGACCAGGGATTGAATCCTGGCCCCCTGCATCGGGAGTGGGAGTCTTGGCCATTGGACCACCAGAGAAGTCCCTCCATACATCTCCAATTTGAAGCACTCTACGCACTCCACAAACATCGTCTCTCCCAGGACTCTGAGCTCCTGGTTGGGCCCCACACTCACTTGCACACTTCTTTCACACCCATTCCCACACTCAGCCTATTCTATGCACCTACATGCACCCACACTCACAGGGACACCTAGCCCTCCAGCACAGGTGCACACACTCACACCTTCGAAGATCCCTCTGGTCCTGCCCCTGCCTATGCTTGCACACATGCACCTGGAGTCACGTATCCTGCACACACACACAGGCACACATCCCATGCACACACACAGTGGCACACTCAGGAGTCAGGACATTTGCGCCCTCTCAGGTGACGTGGTCTCATGGCCTCCTGCTTTCTAGGTCTGAGTGTTCGGCCCTGGCCCACTTGAGCTTCCTGGTGCCACAACCCAAAGGCACGCTGGTGAGTCTGTTTTTTTTTTTAATTATCAAAATTTAAGTATAGTTGCTTTTACAATATTTCAGGTATACAGCAAAGTTGTTGTTCAGTTGCCCAGTCATGTCCGATGCTTTGAGACCCCATGGATTACAGCACACCAGGCTTCCCTGTCCTTTACCATCTTTTGGAATTTGCTCAAACTAATGTCCATTGAGTCAGTGATGCCATCCAACCGTCTCATCCTCTGTCATCCCCTTCTCCTCCTGCCTTCAATCTTTCCCAGCATCAAGGTCTTTTCCTATGAATTGGCTCTTTGCATCAGGTGACCAAAGTGTTGGAGCTTCAGCTTCAACATCAGTCTTCCCAGTGAATATTCAGGGTTTATCTCCTTTAAGATTGACTGGTTTGATCATCTTACTGTCCAAGGGACTCTAAAGAGTCTTCTCCAGCACCACAGTTCAAAAGCATCAATTCTTTGGCACTCAGACTTTCTTATTGCCCAGCTCTCACATCCGTACATGACTACTGGAAAAACCATACAGCAAAGTAAGTTGGTTTTTATTTTATTTTATCCCAAGCTGCACGGCACATGGGATCCTAGTTCCCTAGTTCAGACCAGGGACTGAAACCACACCCCCTGCAGTGAAAGCTTAACCACTGGACTGCCAGAGAAGTGTCTGGTGGGTCTGCTTGAAGCCTTTCTCGGAGCCCCCAGGAGCCTTGATGCTGTGGTGCCTCCATAATTGGCAGCACGGGGTGGATCGATCAGCCTCTGTGTACACTGGCCACAGGAAACATAATTAACGGTGTTTGGGATCCGTTAATTGCACCAGTTAGGAATTCCAAACAACCTAATTGGGGACTTGGCTTCTGAGTGTATCTTCACCTTGATAGAGTGCAGGAGACTGGAACTACCTACAGAGGGTGATTGACGTGGGTCAGCAGCCAGCAAACCCAGACTCAGGCTCCAGCCAGGCAGACAGAAAGCCTGTCTGTTGCCACAGGAGGGAGTGGAGGTCAGTGAGGTAGGGGAGGAGAGGCTGCCCTTTTCCAGGAAGTCCTCCTGGATTGCCACAGTCCCCACCAAGCAGCCTCTGGAATCTCCCCACATCCCAGTTCAGATTGTGGCCTCCTGCCTCAGTGATTCGAGGTTGTTTTATGTGAATTTGAGTTGCCTCTCTTGTGGTCAGAGGCCTCATCCACAAAACCCATTCCAGGAGACTGTAGCCTACGTTACCATTATTGCTGTTGCTATTATTTACCTTTGTCGTCAATCTAGTCAATGCAACTGGTCAGCAGCTTTTATATGTTTATCTTCTTTGTGGAATAGGATTTCTTTTGTCCTAAGCTTTTTAAAAGCTCAGGTCTGAGGAAATAAAAAAAAATCAATGTGTCGGTCTTAATGGCACTGAGCAAGGTGATCACCGAAAATGTTTTGAGCTTCTTAACCTCTGATACATGACTCTCTCTCTAAAAAAAAAGAAAAAAGAAAGAAAAACTGCAACGTGAGTTTTGTAGTCATCTCATGCATAATCAAGCTAGTCAATCCTAAAGGAAATCAGTCCTGAATATTCATTGGAAGGACTGATGCTGAAGTTGAAGCTCCAATACTTTGGTTACCTGATGCGAAGAACTGACTCATTGGAAGGACCCTGATGCTGGGAGGGATTGGGGGCAGGAGGAGAAGGGGACGACAGAGGATGAGGTGGTTGGATGGCATTACTGACTCGATGGACAGGTGTTTGAGCAAGCTCCGGGAGTCAGTGATGGACAGGGAAGCCTGGCATGATGCAGCCCATGGGGTCACAAAGAGTCAGACATGATTGAGCAACTGAACTGAACTGAACTGAATATGCATGTATAAGCTCCTGCATCTTTAACCTTCTCTGAGATGCTATTGCTGCTACTCCATGCATTCCCCTCGGTGCCACCAGGCCACTGGGCACCTAGGATGGGCATGGGACCCACTAGGGCTCACCCAGCCAGGCAGTGCTCTGAGGAGATCCAGGCCTCAGTCCCCAGCTCCAGAAGCTGCCACAGTCCTGGGGGACTGGTGGCTCCCTCGAGGGCCCCGTTCTCTGCCATCTCCTGCTTTACAGGCTCTGTGAGGGCAGCTCTGGCATTGAGGGGCATCAGCAGGTGGGTTTAATGTGCCCGGGTGATTCTCAGAGCTCTCATGCTGGTAGCCATAATTTCCCTGCTAAATTATGGCCATAAATTATCTCAAAGAGATGGGTCCCCAGGCAGGTTGGGTGGGTTGATGCTGGTATCACTGAACCAAGTTCAGTCTTCTGTCCTAATTAAATGGTAACTCGGGCCTGAGAGCTGGGCCCTGCTGCCCCCGGAGCCCCGTATGCCTGGGCATGAAGGTGGCGGGACGGGCAGTCTGTGATGGCTTGGGCAGGGGAGGGAGGCTCTGGGTTGTGTGTGTGTGTGTGTGTGTGTAGGGAACCAGGAGTCTCCATCCTAAGCATCAATTCTGATCCCACCTGCAGTGATTGAATTGCGGATCCCCCAAAGGTGTCCTTGGAACCAGTTCACAGCACTATTTGGAAAAAGAGTCTTTGTAGATGTAATTAGGTTAAGAGTCTCCAGATGAGATCAGCTTGGATTAAGGTGGTGGACCCTAAATCCAATGACAAGTGTCCTCAGAAGCAGAAGGAGAAGTGACACAGAGGAGGAGGCCACGGGAAGACGGAAGCAGACTGGGGTGTTGCAGCCTCGATCCATGGAGCCCCCGAACCCCCAGAAACTGCAGGAGGCAAGAGAGAGATTTCCCCTAGAGCTTGCAGCCCTGCTGACACCATGATTTTAGACTTCTGGCTTCCAGAAGAGTGAGAGAACGAGGCCTGTTGTTTTAAGCCATAGGACACTGAGAGATGGCAGTGTGACTTTGGGGAAGTTCCTTAGCCTCTCTGAGCCTCGTTTCCTCCTCTGGCAGGTAGGGTTCATGTCACGCTCTTTTCCCAGGCGAGGAGTAGGGCACGGTTCAAGGATACCTGCAAAATGCCCATCAGAGCCTGTGATTGGCGGCTGGGATGCTTCCAGGACATGGCTGTGGGCAAGGGCGTGTGAAGTGGGGTCACCGGCCTTGGGGGGCACCAGCCACAGCCGTGCTTGGGAAGGGCTTCTGTCAACTGTGACTCAAGGGCGTGTCATGACTAGCCGTCCACAGAGCGCCCCCACTTGCCCTGAACAGAGCCCCTGGGCTGGCGTCTCCCCTATACGCAAACTCACCTTCCACTCACAAGTCTCCCCAGTTCCAGTTGTGCCAACACCCACATTTATTCAGTGCTTTGCTTTCTGTCAACTCATTCTTTCCACTCCAAGGAGTGTATTTACAAAGGACATTTTATACGGCTGCAGTGAATGGGAAGTGCGTTCCACTTGCCCTAAATAGTAGGCGCCCTTCAACCAAAATGCAATGAAAACAGAGGAGAGTGATTCTCTGAGAATTCCGGCCAGGCATTGCAGTCCACAGAAGGCTCTGAGCCCTGCTGGATTTTTGTTAAAAAGAGGGTAGCCAAAGCAGAGGCGTTAAAGACACATCGACACCAAACCGAGACTGTCTTCTTAGAAATTGGGCAAGTGATCAGAAAGGAGGCAATGTTTTCTTTAGGTAATTGTTAATGCTGGGTCCATACATATTCCTAAAATCATCTCTCGGGGTGCTGCCCCCCCACATAGCGTGGGAAACCATGCTCTCCTCCAATCCTCTCCCCTGTTTCTTCTCCTGGAAGACTGAGGCCAGGGCGGGTGGTGGGATAGACTTAGCTGAGATCAGAGTTAATAGAAAAATTGCCACTAGAATCTGGATCTTTTAAGTCCTGACCCAAGGCTCTTTCTTGTTGTTCAGTTGCTCAGTCATGTCTGACTCTTTGCGACCCCATGGACTGTATCACGCCAGGCTTTCCAGTCCTTCACTATTTCCCGGAGTTTGCTCAAACTCATGTGCATTGAATTGGTGATACCATCCAACCGTCTTGTCCTCTGCTGCCCCCTTCTCCACCTGCCTTCAATCTTTCCCAGCATCATGGGTCTTTTCCAATGAATCGGCTCTTTGCATCAGGTGGCTAAAGTATTGGAGGTTCAGCTTCAGCATCAGTCCTTCCAATGAATATTCAGGGTTGATTTCCTTTAGAATTTATTGGTTTCATTTCCTTACTGTCCAAGGGACTCTCCAGAGACTTCTCCAGCACCACAGTTCAAAGGCATCAGTTCTTCAGCGCTCAGCCTTTTTTATTGTCCAGTTCTCATATCCATACATGACCACTGGAAAAACCATAGCTTTGACTATACAGACCTTTGTTGGCAAAGTAACGTCTCTGCTTTTTAATACGCTATTTTGGCCATAGCCTTTGTTCTAGGTTTCCTTGCTCTATGCTAAGGAGACCTTTAGGCAATAGGTTCTTTTATCACAAATGGGTGAGACCAATGGTGGGCTTTTAGGCACTGAGTGTGTCTCCCATACTCCCTGTGTCTCACAACTGGGTCAGCTCCGATGATTACCCTACAGGAGTGCGAACTGGCGTGCTTGGGACTGGGCCTGCGCCTTCACCTCTTGGAGCCTTTGTTTGTCCACCTATGAAATGGGCAGAGTCATCGCATCTGGGGAGGATCATTGAGAAGTTCAGCAGTGACAGACAGGAAGAGCGCCTCCCCGACAGTGTGGCTCGCAGAACTCAAAGCCACCTTTGTGATGGGCGGTGGCCTGAGCCTGGGGCTGGGTTTTCTGTGTCAGCAAGTGTGGTTTACCAGTGAGCCATACTGGTTTGGTGGATTTGCAAATCTCTGAGGTTGGCCTGGATGGAGGAAGCCCCTGCCAGTCCAGGTGGGCTCAAGGGGGCTGGGTCCCAAGATGTGGGCAGTGACTGGAGCCGAGACACCCCAGAGGATTTTGTGGCTGCAGGAGAAGCAGGTCTGGGCAGCTCCAGTGTCTCTGCTCTGCTCCAGACTCTGGGCCTGTTTTTCCTCCTCTTGGGCCTTGCTTTGCCCATCTGTGAAATGGGGATGATCCACCACCAGACGTCCAGATTCTCCCTCGGTCCCTCATTCAGGCAACACTGAGTGGGACCCTCCTCCTTTTGCAGGGTCAGGCACTGGAGCAGAGAGGGAATAACAACCCTACACCCAAATCCTCACCATGAGGGACAGGAGTGAGAAATGCCAGGAGCCCTGAGGTGGATGGTGACCTGATGGGGGTAGGGGAGATCTAAGAGATCTTGGGTCTGGTATCCGGGGACCCCAGGCAGGTCAGTGCTGAACTGGTGGCAAGCTTCAGTTCAGTTCAGTCGCTCAGTCGTGTCTGACTCTTTGCGACCCCATGAATTGCAGCACGCCAGGCCTCCCTGTCCATCACAAACTCCCGGAGTTTACTCAAACTCATGCCCATTGAGTCGGTGATGCCATCCAGCCATCTCATCCTCTGTTATCCCCTTCTCCTCCTGCCCCCAATCTGTCCCAGCATCAGGGTCTTTTCCAATGAGTCAACTCTTCGCCTGAGGTGGCCAAAGTACTGGAGTTTCAGCTTTAGCATCAGTCCTTCCAATGAACACCCAGGACTGATCTCCTTTAGGATGGACTGGTTGGATCTCCTTGCAGCCCAAGGGACTCTCAAGAGTCTTCTCCAACACCATAGTTCAAAAGCATCAATTTTTCGGCTCTCAGCTTTCTTCACAGTCCAACTCTCACATCCATACATGACCACTGGTGGCAAACTTAGGTCATTCTAAATCCTTTGTGGGGAGGAGAACGGACAACTGATTTTGAGGGGTTGAGGGTGAACTCCGATATGATTTCAGCCTGCACCCTGCAAACCATACCTTGGAGTTCTTACTGTCCTATGAATGATATCTGACTGCCCCACTTTCTGTAAAATGGGAAGAACCTGAAGAACGCTATCTCATTACTAACCTGAAACATGGTGGGCTGGCAAAGCAACTGGGGATTCCAGTTGGGCCCCAGCTCCTCCCCAACCCCAGGCCCACCCTGGGTACCACTCCAGCCATGAAGCCCCTCTTAGGTGGTGTACAGGGTTCAACTACAGAGGCTCTCCAAGGGAGAAGATGGTTCCACTTGAAATCTACCATCAGACCCTCCGTCCACCCCAAGGAGAATGTCTACCCTTGTCTTATTGCAGGGGGAGAACGTCTCCACTTGCGTCACCGGCTCCTCTCTAGCGCCCACGGAGTCCTTCTCCCCTTACGTAAAAGACACAGAGGCAGCCCCCGGGTTGGGCATGCGCGGCAGACAGGAGGACTTGTTGTCTGGGATTCAACGACATCCTTTTATTTCATTGGATTTATCTTGACTTCCTCTTCAGGGCCTGTTATTCTGCGTTTCCGGTTTTCTCTAATGCTGATATAAAATTTTCTTGAAAAATAAGTTTATTTAAGGGAATCAATTTGAAGAAAACATAATGTTCAAACCCTGTTCCTTTGGGTGCCCCAGGGCTGAAGCAGGACTTGGGAAGATGGGACTGGAGTTTGGGGGAGGCTTGTCCCGGACAGCAGAGCCCTGCCAGGTCTGGGAGCAAGGGGAGGTGCTGCCCATGACTGTCTCCCTGGAGATGGCAGAGACCTGGAGTCAGGCCCAGGTCTATCTGGAGCCCACGAGGCCGTAGGCCCCGAACTTTGACGGTGATGGAGAAATATAGAGAGACAATAAGGCGGTGAACCGTGGCGGAGGGTTTATGGGGCAGCCATGCTCGAATGGTCGAAAGTTAGGGAAAATGTATTTATTACAACACTTTTCATGGGCAAGTTATCATTTTGTCAAACTTTATTAGAGGGA
Source organism: Muntiacus reevesi (assembly GCF_963930625.1). Classification (NCBI taxonomy): domain Eukaryota; kingdom Metazoa; phylum Chordata; class Mammalia; order Artiodactyla; family Cervidae; genus Muntiacus; species Muntiacus reevesi. Next base: position 6,543,934 of record NC_089261.1, read on the forward strand.
CTAATTAATGGGTTGTAAAGAGTACTAGTGCGTGGCCAGAGAAAGAACTGGTCCCGGGGACATCGGCAGCACCAGGATTTATGACCCTTTGGTTCCCCATTTATTAATGCAGGGAAGGCGCGTGGAGCGGGTTATATATGGGCTCCTGCAGAACTGCTCCCCTCCTGGGGGGCTGGGAGGGGGTGTGGGCAAGGGTCCTCCAGCCACTGCCCTCTGAGAAGGTGGAGAGCCAGGTGGAGTGGGGCCGGGGCTTGGGCCAGGACGGGGACACCTGGCCGTGTGACCCTGGCTGACATTTTCCTCTCTGAGCCTCAATTTTCCTCGTCGACAGTCCTCAGGGTAGATGTGAGGAACTGAGAAAAGGTCCTGAGGAGGAACAGGGGTTGTAAACTATGACGCGCTTTGCGGTGTGAGACCCAGCAGCTGGAGGATGGTGTGGTCACATCGCGGAGGGCCAGGCAGACCTTGATGGAGCCCCGTCTGGGGCAGGGGCTGGACAACGACTTCTCTCACTCTGCTCACTCTAACCCATCCTCCTCTCCCAGACTCTTGCATGGTGGCTGCTTCTCATTTCTGAGCTCTCAGCTCAGGGACCTCCTCCTCCAGGCAGCCTTCCCTGACTTCCCCACAGTCTGTGGTCTCTACATGGTGCTCTGTTCACTTCTCCCATGCCTCACGCAACCTTTACTTATTAATATTTAGCGATGGGTTTGCTTATCTGTGTATTGTCTGCCTTCTCCACGTGATGATAGAGCAGGGACGGTGCCCAACTTCTGCCCAGCTCTGGTCTACTGATCAGCGGATGTGCCCCGAGGGGCTGAGGGGGGACGTGTGGGTGTAAAGTCTGGGAGGTGAGATCATGACGGGTACGTGCACGGAAGCGACGGAAAGACCCTCCCTGGGCACGGTGACCATAGTAGGTTTTCAATAAATGCAGGTCACGGGGTGGGAGGATGGAGTTGGGCCTCGTCCTGACCCTCCCCAGCCAGCGGCTGAGTGAACTGGGGCTCAGTCTTCTGGCCCAAGTTCCTTCTGTTTGTGAGGGACGGGGTGGCTCGGCTGGGTCCTGAGAGGAGGAGCCCTAGGACCCCCTGACCCCCGCTCCCTGGTGGAGGCAGACGACCCCCAGGCACATTGGGTAAGAACCCACGTCTTCATTTGCCATTTCTTCCGGGCCTCCTTGCTGTACACACAGAACCAAAATGGGAACCTGGGGGAGGGGAGGGTGTGCCCTGGCCGAAAACACCACCAACAAAAGCTTCCAAGGTGAGGAAGCTGGGAGGCTGGGGACATTCAACAGACACAGGGTCACGTCCTGACCACTCCCCCCCGCAATTGCTCCGTGGCTGTGAAACCTGGGACCCATCCCTTGACACCCAGCCTCAGTTTCCCCATCTGTAGAATGGGGATGCTCAGGGCGCGCACCTCACCAGGCTGGTGTGGGCATTCGAGATGACGTTTGGGAAGCTTGTGGCACCCTCGGGAACTGGGGGTGCCCGGCCCAGTTCTGTCTCCGCTTTGGCCTGGCGAAGGGCAGGAGGCAGGAGCCTCGGCGACTCTCAGGCTCAGCTTTCACTGGCGCCCAGCCTCGTGACGTCTGTGAGGACAGCTGGCCCCGGACTGGGACAAGTTCTCCTTTCGGTCTCTTGACCGGTGTGGTATGAGGTCGGCGAGTGTTAACCTGGCAGGGAGGGCTCGGCAGGGTCATGGGGAGGATGGAAGGGGAGGAAGGTGGCTCTGAGGGTTACGGGGTCTGCACTTGTGATTGCTGCCTCTTATCCCGGCGGGAGTCTACTGCACCCTCACCCCTGGCCAGGTGGAGACGGGCCCTGCTCGGCGCTCAGGCTGGGGTGAGGTGTGGCTTCTCTTGCTCTGTTCATCTTCCTTGAGGGGCTCCACGTGCCCTGTTTGTTTCCCCCTCCCCATGGTGCTGAGGTTGGTGTGATGATCCTATTCTCTGACTGAGGAAACTGAGACTCAGGACTTTAAGGTGTGCGGCTCCAAAGGACTTCCTGGTACTGACGTGACTGATCATGAGGGTGTCACATGCAGTCCCCACCCTTGAGAACCTCCCGGGCCAGTGAGGGAGATGGAGCCAGAATGACAGACCAGAATCAGAGATGGATGCTCAGGACAGAGGGACTTCCTGGAGGAAGGGACATTTTAGCTGGGTATTGAGCATACATTTTCCAGGGTCAGAAAGAGAGGAATGATGTTCCAGGCAGAGGGACCAGCATGTGCAAAGGTGCAGAGGATAAAGAGGAACTGCTGACTGGTATGGAGAGGCTGGAAACCAGGAGGGAAGTTGGGATATGAAAGTGGAGGCAGGCAAACTCAGCAGGTGCAAAGTCATGGAAAGCCCTGGAGGGCTGGCTAAGCACCTCTGCTAAGAGGAGAGATCTTCCTGCGGACTCATCATCAGGAGTTGGTGAGCCCACCAACCCACAGGGGTCAGGAAGCCTGCTCTGTACTCGCAGGTGTTGGTGGCAGAGGGCACATTTAATCCATCTAGGAGAGCAAACTCCCTGAGGGTTTTGGCATCTCCCATATTTGCATGCAGAGGGAGGTTGTAGCTGGAACTTGGGCTCCATGAAAGCAGCCCCCAAGGACCAATTAGGAGGCTGTTGGCAGTATGAACGCTTTCTGCTTTCTGCAGGACGCTCCACTATATCTAAAAAGCTGATTTACTCAGTTGGCCACCAGACAAACGTTTATCCAGAATGCCCAGCATGCTGGGCCCGATGCCAGACTCCAGGGACACAAGGCAAAGGAGAGGAACGCAGCCCTGCCTCCATGGGGCTGACAGTTCCAGCGGAAAGACACGGGATTACAGCTGTGTCAGGCACAGAATGGAGCAGAATGAGTGGAGGTGGGGAGAAGGGGGACAGTAGGTGATGATGTGGGGCTGGCCAGTTCCTGGACCAGGTCACCCAGGAACTTGTGGTTTATTCTGAGCAAGAGGGCAACTGATGGAGCAAGTCAAGCAAGGGGGTAACTGATTTGCATCTTGGGAAGATCTCTCAGGCTGCTGGCTTTAGGATGGGCCAGTAGGGTCAGCCGAGGAGCCAGGGGAACTGTGTTCAGAGCAAGGTCTGAGATGATTTCTGGATAGAGGAGGGACTGGGGATGGAGGACAAGGTGGCGGGGCTTGAAGAATATTTAAGTGGAAACAAGGAACTTGGTGATAGATTGATGTCAGCAGAGGAATTAAAGTGGGGCCTCCCTTCTGTTGGAGGCAATTTTAGGGCACGGACCCTAATTATGCATATTAGATAAAGTAGCTGATCACTTGTATGAAGACATCGTTGGCACTTAGGAAGGTTCTATGAAGTCCTGTTCTATGAAGTATTACTAAAGCCAGTGGCCACAGCCATAGCTAGCAAAAGTAGAGTTGGGAAGCGGTCTTGGAGTGGGGGCTGGTGCCACAAACAGCTAGCTATCTTCTCTCCCTTCCTCTTTCTCCATCATTCTCTTGCATCCCTTCCCTTCTTTCTTTTCAATTTAAATATCTCTTACTTTAAAATGGGAAGAAGAAAGCCGCATTAACTCGTTTTAACAAACTCAACCTGCCTCAGCTTATGTATTAGGTGAAAAGCCGAAGCATGGCTCCACTTTATGCATCCACTTACTATTCTTCAAAGGCAACCATTGTCATCGGTTCTTCCTCTGTCTTGCCAGGCATTTTTGTGGTGGTTTGCTTTCTATATGTTTTATAATTTGGGATTGTGAGCTCATCTTTGGTGTGGCTGTAACTGTGGGAATCCTGGGTGCCATGGCTGACGATGTGTCTGGTACTCTCTGGGGAGGCTTAGCATTTGATTCTGCCTGGCTTGCCACAATATTGTCATCCCCAATCTGTGGATGATAAAAGTTCCTATATCATAGAATTCTTGAAAGGATTAGATGAAGCAATAAATGTGATATATTAAGCCCTCAGTCACTGCTGGGAATGACAACAAATGTCCTTTTGTTTTTACCCAACTGGGAGCATAGGAAGTTTATCATTCTGCATCTTGCTTTTTCTGCAGACTGTTCCATATCACTCCAAAGCACTCCAGGTCATTCTTTTTAATAACTGCATAGTACTCCCTTGCATGAATGAACCAAAGTTTATTTAACCCATGCCCCATCAGTAGGAATTTTAGATGTCTTCAATTTTTCCCTATGACCAGCAGCCATGTAAAGTCCATCTTCACCATTTACTCATTCCAGTTAACTTCCAGATCAAGTCTAGGAAGTTATATTGCTGGGGGAAAGCAAAGCCTCTTTCAGTGACAATTTTCCTCCATCTTCATTTCTTTACTCTCTTCCCTGACCAAGATTCAGGAGATACAATGGCTGAGGGGAAATGCACAAGGAAGGACCCGAAAGTTGCATGCATGAACGTTTCCTCTTATCATCTGTCTTATTTTTTTCCTACAGTGAAAGATATCTTCATTAGACAGTAATTAAGAATGTTTTGGACAGCATGAAGCACTAACAGCCTCCCAGGTGCTTAATAAGTGCCAAGGCTGCCAAGAGAAAAATTTATTTAGCGTCATAACAGGCTTTGTGGTTGCCAAGTTTGCCTTCATCCATGGCACAGTAACGCTGGTGAATGGAAACAGGGTCAGGGCTTACATGCCCACTGGAGAGGGCAACTGAGACAGCAGTGTGGGTCAGGCAGGTACACTAGGCTGGGAGCCAGACAGCTCTGGGTTCTAAGCCAGTCACTGCTGCTCACTAGTTCTGTAACCACGGTCAAGTTATGGACCGCCTATGAGCCCTGGTGTCCTCGCTTGTAAATCAGCGCTTGTAATAGCTACCTTATTGGGTTCCCTGGCGGGGAGGCATGGACTGTAACAACTAATAAGGTAAACTCTGGGCTCTAATGCAGATACTCCCACTGATTAACTGATGACCCTGGCAGGCTTCTGAATGTTCTTGAGTCTCAGTTTCCTCATCAACAATTGGGAATAATAGTAATAATAATCCTGTGAGTCCACCTTATGCAACTGTGGTTAAGACAAAGAAGAAAATATGTGCAAAAGACTTCACCCAGATTGCCCCAGATTTGGCACAAATTAAGTGCTCAAAACACTAGAAACTTGTATTATTGATGTTAGAAATTTGCCGAGTACCAAAGGAGACAAGTATACAAGATACAACTGAAAAAGTACATATACAGTGTGTATGTAATAGTTAAGGCAATGCCAGCTGCATGGATATAGTTGATGCTTCTGTGTTTGAACACAATAAAAGTTGATTTCTCACTAATGTCACAGCCTACTGATGGTATTCTTTGTTGGGTGACCCTCCTCCATGCAGTGATTCAGGAAGCCAGGGTCTTTCTATCTGTGGCTCTATTATCTTCAACATGTGGCTTGGAGTCCACCCCATTCAGTTAGCAGGTGGGGGAGAAAGGATGGGGAGACACACCCACCTATTGACTACATCAGTCCTGAAGTGATACACACCACTTCCTCTAACAGTCTATTGGCCAGATCTAGTCACATGACCCTAACTAGAGGCAAAGGGTGCTGGGAAATGTAGTCCCAGCCTGATCCGCTACTTCCCAGCAACAACTATATGATATGGAAAGAGAGCAAGTCTCCTTGGTGGTCACTTCAACTCAGCCCTGCACTCTCATTTCCAGAGGGTGACCTGGAAATGGCCTGAGAGAGGGACAGTCCTGCCCAAAGTTATCCAGCAGGGCTGGTCCTGGGGCTGTTTAGGGATGTGTCTCCCCTCCTTGACTTGGGGTGATGTTAGAACTGGAATCACCATCATCTCCTGGACAGACAGTAAGGAGAGCTTTGATTCCTACTAGAGCCTGTGGGACACAGAGCCCCCTCGTGACCACAGTCGCCCCCTAAACAGCCCATACAGAGTGTTTTTATTAGTACTATCACCTCTGTCACAGATGAGAAAGTTACGGTACACACATGGCCATGTGCCTTGCCCAAGGTATCACAGTGGGGCAGGGGCAGACTCAGGACTGGAACTCAGATCTTGAGGTGAATACGGTCATCTTGGAGGCCAGGGTCACGCAGAGGGTCCCACTCTCGGGGGGCTCGGGAAAGGGATCCTCCACCTCCCCTCTCCTGCCAGCAGATTTCAGACACCGAGGCATGATGGACGACGTCTGGTTCCTACGACACTGAACAAACAAACCAGCAGAAGAACAAAGAAAAAAGATTGTTCATTCCGGAACCTCTAGTTTGTTCTTTGAGCAGGTTAAACATGCCCCTGCGACCTCACTGACCCTTTTCATTGGCTCTGTAAAGCCTTGGGTGGCTGTCATGGGTATTTTTGTCCACCCAGCACTTAACCCGGAGCCAGACACACACCAAGAGTCTCGGCATCTATTTGTTGAATTAACGAGAAGAAAGCCTCGAGGGAAAATTTATCCAAATGGCAGCTATGGTCCTGTTTGTGTGCATAGCTGTGGGCTGTGGGGTTGACAGAGCCCCTTCCGGGTGCTGGGCCCCTGAACCCACACTTAGCCCTGGGAAGCGGGCTCCGTGGATGGCAGGGAAACTGAAGCACGTTTTTCCAGCTGGGCTTTTCATCTCTTGCCCTGTCAGCTGCCCTATGCTGCCTCTTGTCGTCCACCTCCTGCAGAGCCGCGGGTATAGGGGAGCAGGCCAGCCTGTGGGCAGAGACCATGTGACCGTAGAGAGAACCTCCCTTGGGTCGGTGGCCTGAGCTTCCTTGGCCCTGGTCCTGAGTCACAGGGACCTGGAAAGTGACCCTGGCATCTATAATTAGGCCTCGCCTGGCGTCAGGGGTGACGGATTTTCTGTCTTGGCTCATGTTGGCTGAGCACTCACCCCGTGGCCGGCACTGTGCTAAGCCCTTTGCACCCTTACTCTGACCCTCACTCTAAGCCCCTGGCAGATGCTCGAGTCTCTCCATTTTCCAGTGAGGAAGCTGTGGCCTGGCCCAGGAGGAGCCTTGTTTGAGATCACTCAGCTGGGAGGCAGCTGAAGCAGGATTTGAACCCAGACCCCTGTGGTTGTAGCCTGCAGAGGGTAACTAGCAGGCTCTGTCAATAAATGGTAGCTCATTTGAAGATCAAAGCAAGGTTTTGGCTGAGCAGACAGGTAAGAGGCCTACTGAGGGCACTGGCTGTTCTCATGTGCTTTTCTGTCTGTCTGGAATGCCACTCACTTAGATCTGCCTGTCTGGCTCCTTTCCTTCCATTGGGTGTCTGTGTAATTATCACCTCTGCCAGGAAGACTTCCCTGACCACATCCATTCCCATTCTGCCTGGATTATTTTCATCTCCTAACTGATCTCCAGGTGAAATGGTCTCGGCTTGTTTATTTCTTGTTTCCAACTAGATGGAAACTTCATGAGGGCAGACTGCGTTTCTCTTCTTCCCTGTGATCCTGGGGAGCCAAATTGGCACATAGTAAGAGTTCTATGGGCTTCCCTGGTGGCTTGGTGGTAAAGAATCTGTCTACTAATGCAGGAGATGCAGGTTTGATCCCTGGGTCAGGAAGATCCCCTGGAGGAGGAAATGGCAGTGTTCTTGCCTGGGAAATCCCGTGGACAGAGGAGCCTGGCGGGCTACAGTCCATGGGGTTGCAAAAGAGTTGGACGCGACTGAACAGCTAAACAACAGCAGCAGCAAAGGTGTTCTATAAATAGTTGTTAAGTGAGTGACTGACTGAGGATGAGGGATCCTCAGGTCTGAGAAGTCGTCAGGATGGACGGATGGGCAGGTGAATGTTTGCGGGGAAAGAACCTCAGGCCACCTGCAGGCCTGGAGAGGGGCTTCCTCTAGCTGTGGGGGAACAGGGAGCAGGATCCAGTCTGGGGAGAGGGAGTCAGGCAGGTGCAGGGGTGCTGGAGGCAGCCCAGTCCAGGTCAGGGCCAGGGGGCCTCTCCTTCCCCAGCTCAGCTGGGGACATCGGACACTGGTGACCCCTGATGCAGAGCGGGTTCCTGGGTGGGAGTGGGGTCTCCTGCTGAGCTGCTGGTCTTTGTTGGCACTGGCTCCAGGGACCCGTGTGGTGGAGCAGCAGCAAGGCAGGAAGTGGGTGGGGCCTGGGAGTCAGGAGAGAAGGGTGTTTGCTGTGACTTGGCCAGGATGCCCCGTCTCCAGGCCTGGCTTCTCCATCAGTGGAGCTTGTTAAGGGGATCTTTAAGCAGCGAGGAGGTGGTCCTAGACAGACTCTAACGTCCTTTTTCTTTAGCAAACAAGAGATGCTTAGCATGGTTCAGAGTGCTGTTCAAGCATGTTCATAACAACCTGTGATGGTGGCGGGGAGCTCCTATCACTGACCCCATTTTATAGAAGAGGAAACTGAGGCACAAACAGGGGAAGCCACTGCCCCAAAGTCACAGAGCTGGAGCTGGGGTTTGAACCCTTCTTCCGGCTAAGGAGTCTGTACTTTTAGCCCTCCACTCTGCTGCTTGCTTTGAGCTAAAATACTCTGACTCCAAAACCAGAAGGCAGTAGTTAGCAAACTCTTGAAAAAGAGCTTCTATATAGCCACATTCTCACTCACAAACTCAATATGCATAATACAGAAGACGGAACCTTCCTGGCCAAAGTGGGACTTGGGGGTCCCAGAGACTCCTGTGCCTAGCCCCATCCCCCCGTCACCCACAAAGCTCCAAGTCCTGTCTCGTATCCCAAAGACATTCTATCTCCCTAAAATAGTCTAACATTCTCAAGGGTTTTTAAAAGTGAAAGACAATTTATGCACAGTAACTGCAGTGAAAGTTGCTCAGTTATGTCTAATTCTCTGTGACCACATGGACTATAGAGTCCATGGAATTCTCCAGGCCAAAATACTGGAGTTAGGTATTTCCCTTCTCCAGTGGATCTTCTCAACCCAGGGATTGAACTCAGGTCTCCCACACTGCAGGCGGATTCTTTACCAGCTGAGCCACAAGGGAAGCCCAAGAATATTGGAGTGGGTAGCCTATCCCTTCTCCAGCAGATCTTCCCAACCCCGGAATCGAACTGGGGTCTCCTGCATTGCAGGTGGATTATTTACCAATTGAGCTATCAGGGAAGCCCATGAGCAGTAAAATGCACAGATATTACATTATCTCTGTATAACCACCATCTGAATCAAGTAAACACACAGATATTACATTATCCCTGTATAACCACTGCCTGAATCAAGATAAGAAACAGTTCCAACCCCTGACAGCTCCTACATGTCCCTTTCTAGTGTTTTAGATTATTCTAACCTTCTTTCTGAGACCCTTAAGTTTTCTGAAGAAGTCGTTAAACCGGGAGATGGCAAAGTCTGGCTCACTGCCTGTTTTTTTGTAGATAAAGTTTTATTGAAATGCAGCACAACCATTTGTTTTCTTATTGCCCATGGCTGCTTTTGTGCTACAAATGTGGCAGGAGGTGAGTGGTTACAACAGAGGCTGTATGGTCCATAAAGTCAAAACCATCAGATTCTTTAGAGAAGTTCTAAAGCAGAATTTTCTAGGAATATTCTAGGCCTGTGCTATCCAACAGGGTAGCCACAAGCCACATGTGGCTTCTGAGCCATTGAAATATGGCTCATTTGATTGAGAAACTATTTTTTTTTATGTAATGCCAATTAATTTACATTGAAATCGCCACTTGTAACTCTAGGGCTAAGCAGTAAAACACAAGGAAACTAAAGATTCCAACATCCACACATCCTTGGGGAGACTAACATTTTCAGAAGAAGCACAAATGCATCCCCAGTGTTGGGGTTCCCAGGAGTGACCCCACCGTCTCAAGCCAGCAGCTCTGGAGTTAATGGAGAAGCAACTTGGGACTTGCCAGTATTTTCCCCAAAGATGTTGTTCGTATTGATAGATTTTTGGATGATGCTCTAGGATTAAAAAAGAGAGAGAGAGAGAGAGGGAGAGAGTAAGAAAGAAAAAAAAAAAATCAATGCTCGGCTGATTGTACCAGGAAGGGCAGTCGATTGGTGAAAAAGCTGCAGCCACATATTGGGAAATAGATTTTTCTGCCCTCCAGACATTAGCTTGAAATTCTTTGAAATGAGGGACCACAATCTGTGTCAGAAATGAAAGATTAAGGAGGTTAATATGCTGGGCCTCCCCTCCTCCTTTTTAATTTCCACGTCCCGGGTGCCCTTGGCCTCCTGAGGAAGACGCACGGGCTCCTTACACACTTTCCACCCCTTCTCTCATTCCTCGGGGGCTCATGGAAGGACAGACGCCCACATCACCTGCTCCTGGGGCTGCCTGCAGACGGAAGGGCGAGGGTGACTGGCCTGTGTTCCTGGGGGTGGACTCAGGGCCTCCAGATTCGGTGAGCCGGGAGCCAATGGCTGGGCCCTTGTCGGGATTCCAGCTCCTTCCAGTCCTTTGGGGTCCCTGGGCTCTTGGCAGCCCTAGAGCAAGCCCTGGGGAGGCTCTGTGCTGAGGACATGCCTCCCTCCAATCCCCCAATTTCATGCTACAGATGAGCGTGCATGATATGAAATTCAAATGTGTGAAAACTGAGCAATAAACTCGTATGTTATACAAAAGTGGGGATTTTATTCCCTGAGAGCTAAACTGTGTTATTAAATCCCTGAGTGGACCATGTTTAGGCCAAGTCACTGATGGCCCTTTTTCAGGATTTTATATGCGTCCACTTAGCTTTTGCTTCTCACAGTTCAAAGCATAGCCAGCCCACTTTTAATCCAGTAAGCAGCTGATGGAGGTGAGAGATTTGCCACTTAAAAAAAAATCTTTTTTAAAAAACATTTTTATTTTTTGGCTATGCCACATGGCATGGGGGATTCCCTGACCAGAAGTTGAACCCATGACCCTGCCTTAACCGGAGTCTTAACCATGGGACCGCCAGGGAAGTCCTGATTTGCCACTTTTGGCCTCTTCCATGGGGTTTCCAAGAATGTCAGCTTTACCAGATTCTCCCTTCTCAGCCTTCAGACCAGCCCTTTCAGGTGCCTGCCCCTCATTCATTCTAAGGCCCTTACAAAGTCAAGGGCAATGTCACAGTCAACCAATCATGCAGAAAGCTTCACAGAGCACCAGCAAATAGAGAGAGAGAGGTTTCAGGGAACCCAGGGCCCCAACCAGCCGAGGCAGCCACGTGGCGGTGTGCAAAGAGGTACACGAGGAAGAAATTCAGCTCTTGGAGTGGCCAACCAGACACACGGGGGCCGTGACACTTCCTCCGGTGGCCCAAGGAAAGGGCAATTCTGTCTTGGGTTATAGATCCAGGAAGCACCAAGACCAGCCTTGCTTTTCACTCTGACCTGCAGTCACTGAACCTCTCTGGGATGACTTTTCCCAGTTCAGCAAGTTATCCAACTCCAGGGTGGCTGCAGCAGCCAGGGGCCAAGGAGGACCAGCCCATGGGTGCTGAAACTGCCAGCTTCAGGCTGGTTCTGGACATCCATCCACCAGGATGAAGGGTCCATGCAGGGGAATGTCCCCCCTTCAAGTGCACCCCAGGACAGACTGAGAAATCAGAGCGACCGAGGCAGAGGATCCTTCCCCTCCACAGGCCAGGTCAAGCCCCCAGGGCTCTCCTAGTAGCTCTGGCACCTTCTACATAGCACATACCGCTTGGCAGCATCTCTTGGTGTCTTTCCTGGGTCGTGTCCAGACCGGAAGCTCCGCCCGAGCAAGGTTGATGTCTGTTGTAACTCTCCACCTGGCTCTCTTGTTCATTATCATGCAGCGACATGCAGTAGATGTTAGAGGGATGAGCAGATTCATGGAGTCACCATGAAGAGGGACAAAGGTAATGCCAACAATCATTTATTTAATGCTTATTGTGTACCAGGCTCTCGCCCAAACACTTCTCTGGACTGACTCCTGGAGAAAGAAACCAGGACAGGGAAGGCGCTCAAAGCTTCCTGGTGCCTTAGGGGCTAAACTTCTCTGGGGGCCCTGGAGGGACCCCAGGGCTGCCTCCAAACTTCCAGGCCTGCCAGATTCCAGGTGGAGCCCAGTATGGGGTCACCCCCAGCCAATGGGTTCAATTTCCTTTTGTTCTGCAGGGGTGAGAGCTGCTTCTGTAAGCATCTCTTGGGGAAGCCCATGTCTCTGGGGTTACTTTGACCTGGGGTCCAGAGGCCCCAGAAGCTCTGTCTGTCCCTTGGTCTGCCCCATTTCAGCTTGGAGCCCTGGCTTTCTGTCATTCTGGCAGTGTGACGAAATGGGACAGACAGACTCCCTGGACATGCAGGACTTGGAATTTTATATCAGATCTTGAACTCAAAGGTACATGAAAGATCATTCATTCATTCAGCTGTTCAGTTCTCTTACTCAGATTCTAGGTAACCAGCTGCCCATCTGAAACTTGAATACTCTTTCAAATGTCTCTGTCAAGTTGGCTTTGCTTGTCTGCCTCCAGTGACAGGGAGCTCACTCCTTAATGAGGCAGGTGATTGCATCTCTGCACAGTTCTGATGGTTCCAAGTCTTTCCTTAGATTGCTTCCTGGGGACTTTCACTTTCACTTGGTGGTTCTGGGTGTAAATAAGGAAGTCACTCCCTTCTGTCTTATGGAAACAGGGTGGCTCCTGGGTTCCAGGTGTCAGGGACAGAAAAGAGAATAAAACAGGCCCTTTCTGGCAAGTATCTCAGGGTCTTTTAGAAGAAGTGAGACACATTTAGATCTCACATGACATGTTATCATCATGCTATAAAACTAATCTGTAAATGCCAGGTTGCTTAAAACATGGTTTGTTGTAGTTCAGTTGCTAAGCTGTGTATGACTCTTTGTGACCTCATGGACTACAGCACACGAGGCTCCCTCGTCCTCCACTAACTCCTGGAGTTTGCTCAAATTCATGTCCATTGAATTGATGATTCTATCTAATCATCTCATCCTCTGCTGCGTGCTTCTCCTTTTGCCTTCAGTCTTTCCCATCAGATTCTTTTCCAGTGAGTCAGCTCTTTGCATTAGGTGGCCAACGTATTGGAGATTCAGCTTCAGCAGCAGTCCTTCCAATGAATATTCAGGGTTGATTTCTTTTAGGTTTTATCTCCTTGTAGTCCAAGGGACTCTCAAGAGAAGGAAGGAAGTAGAGGAACCATTCTTACTTGGGCAAACCAAGAAGGGCATCATGGAGGAAGAAGTATTTCCATTGACTGGAGGGCAGAGAGGCTCAGATGAGCTGGGGTGGGGTGGGTTCTCCTCCCTGAGAACAGATGGTGGGCAGGCAGTGTGGCCCAGGGTGAGCGCCAGCTCTGTGTGGGAACTATCAGGGTGATGCTTCAATACTTTAACTAATGTCTCCCTTGCTCCCCACCCATCCTTCCTCTATTTCAGGCTGCCACAGGGCATTATGTATTTTCTGCCTAAGTAGTGGATGTAACAGCAAAGAAAAATAAGAAAGTTAAGTTTGTGGCTTAAAATTAAAAAAAATTTTTTTTAGCTGTTCTGGGTCTCCTTTGCTGCATGGGCTTTTCTTTAGCTGTGGAGAGTGGGGGCTACTCTCTAGTTGCAATGCATGGGCTTCTCGTTGTGGCTTCTCTTGTCACAGAGCACAGGCTTAATAGTTGTGACCCATGGGCTTAGTTGCTCTGTGGCTTGTGGGATCTTCCCAGATAAGGGCTCGAACCTGTGTCTCCTTCATTGGCAGGCAGATTCTTAATCACTGAGACACCAGGGAAGCCCAAGTCTGTGACTTTTTGATTTCAAAAGTCTGTCTTAAGTTACTAGAACCTGGCTTTTGAGCTTCAATAGGCTAAGCCTTGAAGGACCCAGGGCACAAAATTCCCAACTGACAATGTGGAAGAGTGTTCAGGCAAAAGTGGTTATTGTCATCCAGGAAGAAAGGGTAGGAACTGGGCTGGGGGCAGAGTGACATGAGATGGTACCCCATGGAGGACAATGGGAACCTTGTCTAGTAAGCAGAAGTCATGGGCCTATAGACAAACATATCGTCTTTTGAGAGGATGCAAAGATTGACTAGGGTGAAGAAAAGCAATGGCGAATATCTCACAAATATCTTGTTACATGAGTCTGGGAATTTGTTCCCTCCTCGTCATATCCTTGTTGCTAATCAGAATTTTCTCATGTCAGTCCAGGGCATATGGAGAGATCTTCCTCTCTTCTGCTGGATTTGCTAAGCTACCCCAAGGGGAGTTGGCCTGAGAACAAAGTCAAACAAGAGGGAAGTTGACTTGAGAGACAGACAGCAACTTACACAACATTATATGTCAATGATGTCTTAATAAAACTGGAAAATAAAGAAAAAAGAAAAGAAAAAAAGAGAGAGAGGAAGGTTCTTGTTGGCATTGTTGAAACCCTGGATCTAGCCATACCTGAAGGTGTAGTTTCAGAAAATTTTCAGATATGTGTGAGAAAACAAATTCTCATTTGCTTGATTCTTAAGTTACTGAGTTGAGTTTCTGTCCCTTGCAACCAGGAGTCCTGGTCATACCATCTAGCAGTGAGGAGTGGAGAGGAGGGGGCGGGTGGTCATGTATGGAGTGGGCAGGACACTGTCTCCTTCAAGTTTTCCCTCTGCTCTGTAATCTTGGGGAGGGCTCCTGTTTTGTGAACAGGATGGCTGAAACTCAGAGAAGGCGTGGCTCAAGCCCAGGACTCATGGCACTGTCGTGGCACAGCCGAGGTTTGAAGACACTTGGCTTTGTAATTCAGATCCTCTCGATACCCTGCTGTGACCCTCCTGTGGGCTGCCCCGCTGCTGATGGTGCAGACAGAAGATGCGGAGAGGGGGTGTGTGGGGTAGGCACGGAGTCTTGGAAGTGAGCCGCTCTGCCGCTCGCATCTGGATGGGAGAGTGAAGCAGATGGCCCATCTGACTCCACCGCATCGCGTCACTTTATGGCGTCGGCAGGTTCTCCTCCCCGCTGCGTTTATAGGGACGTCTTCAGGATTTCCTTTTTGATATATGAGAGAGGCTCATCGGCTGGGCACTCCCCACCCCCAACCCCATCGGAGGGTAATCTGTGAGTAAATCACGTCAAACCAGCAGCAAGTGTTTGCACGGGACCCGTGCCCTGTGCGTGCTTTGGGATAAATCTTCCGAGTAACGTGCTTGCACGGGTGACCCGGGGGACCAAGCAGCATGAAAAGGTCAAGTGCAAGGGGCAAAAGGGAACTTGCCCTTTGTTCCTGCTCTGGACCAGAAGACAGAGTAGGAAGAAGATGGGAGGAGGGTATGTATATTTGTTTCCCAAGGATGCTGTAGCTGAGTACCCCAAATTGGAGAGTGTCAAACAACAGAAATTTATCCTCTTATAATTCTGGAGGCTAGAAGTTTGACATCAAGGTGCCCATGGGGCTGTGCTCCCTCTGAAAGCTCTAGGGGGAGATCCTTCCTTGTTTCTTCTAGCTTCTGACGCTTGCTGGCACCTTTGTTGTTTCTTGGCTTATAGATCCATCCCTCCAATCTCTGCTTCCTTCGTCACCAGGCATTCCCTTGGTGTGTCTCTGCCTCCTTTTCCAAAAAACAACCCCCCGTCTCTTAGGACACTAATCACCAAGTAAGAGCCTTAGCTTAACTTGGTTACACCTGCAAAGACTCTATTTCGAAGTAGAGCTGCATTCTGAGGTTCTGGGTGGACCTGCATTTTGAGGAAGGGGCACTAGTCAATCCAGTCCAGAGGGTAACAGGGCAGTTCTCTCATGAGGAAGGGGCTTGTCTGGAGGTGGGAGGGGCTTCAGAATGTGCACACGCCCCTTTAAGGGATTTCCTAAAGATCAATCTCATAGCAGCTTCTGTTCGTCTGGACAAATAGTTATACTGGCTGAGTGAAAGCTCTCTCCATAACCCAACAACTTCACCCCTAGGAACATCACCACTCGGGATGAGTCCTGCAGTCATCAGAAGACAAGCACAGAATGTTCACAATGGAATTATTTATCTCGGCTGAAAACTGAAAATGACCAAATGCCTGTTTTAGTAGACTGCAAAAACAGCTTCAGTTCTTGGCAGCCCATTTCATTAAGAGGCAGAGTCTGTTCTTCTCCCTCTGAGTTGGGGCTGGTCTAGTTATATACTGTGGCTAGTAGTATGTGGCAGAATATGTGTTTCTTTCCAGCCCAGAATTCCAGGGGCCCTACACGTTTCTCCTTGTTCTGTGGTCACCGTGTGAGAAGTCCAGGCTAGTGGTTTGGAGGATGAGAGATGGGTGGGGCAGAGGTATTCTTTCCCAGCTGACATCATCCTAGACCTGCCAGCCCCAGCTGCAGATGGCAGACACGTGCGTGAACACGTGAGTGAGCCCAGCTGAGATCAGCCCAGCCTAGCCCAGAAGAACAACCCAGCAGATTCCAGTCTAAATCAACCAACAGAAGTGTTTGCTAATTAGGTGGCTGTTGTTTTAAGATACTAAGCTTTGGGATGCTTTGTTACACAGCAATAGCCAATTGATACATTCTCAATAGTAATATACATGAAGAATAGTCACACAAGGGAATAACATACAGTACAGAGAATGAACTACTGCTATGCAGGATGTTCATTGGAAGGACTGATGTTGAAGCTGAAACTCCAATACTTTGGTTACCTGATGCGAAGAGCTGAATTCATTTGAAAAGACCCTGATGCTGGGAAAGATTGAGGGAGGGAGGAGAAGGGGACGACAGAGGATGAGATGGTTAGATGGCATCACCAACTCGATGGACATGGATTTGGGTGGACTCCGGGAGTTGGTGATGGACAGGTAGGCCTGCTGTGGTTCATGGGTCACAAAGAGTCAGACATGACTGAGTGACTGAACTGAACTGAACACAGGATGTAGAGAGACCTCAGATACCATACAGAGCAAAAGAAGCTCAACTAAGAAGAATGCATGCTATATGATTCCATTTATACATAAAGTACAGAAATAGGTAAAAGTAATCTATGATGAGATAAGTCAGGAAAGTGCTTACCCTAGGGGGACAGCGACTGGGAGGAGGTGTGAGGGGGGCTGGTTATCTGGGAATGTCCACCAGGTGAAACTTTGTTGAGCTGTATGCCTGCAATGTGTGCATTTCTGTGTAGGTTATACCTTGGTAGAGATGAAAAAAAAGAGTGAATTCTCTTGTTTCTATTCTCATTGCCAGTGAGCCAATGGGATTGCATCTTATGTAGAAGACAAGTGTGCCAGGGGAAAATCACGTATAGTTTCAACGCCCTTGAAAGTTCCTTGGGAAGACATCATGTTAGAGCACATTGCCATCTCTCAATAAATCCAGCTTGGCTAGTTTTTCCTCCCATGTGAAGACAGATCACGCTTTTTCTCGTTCAGACTCCACATAACGAAGAAGTTTGTGAGGGTCACAGAGAGCCGGAGTCATTGGTGCTCACACCCAGAGGGATGTGTGGGACCAGAGGTGAGGTCATGGCTGTGGAAGACACACCTCAAAGCCAGCGGTGTGGGAAATCCCTCATCCTATAAACCTCCCCCGCCCTGGGAGGAAGGGCAGTCAATGTGTGTCGGTAAGTTGACCTTAAACAAACTGAACTAAAATCAGTTAACTGTACATAGGATGCAAGGCTGAGCATATGAAGGACTTAACTCTTGATTAACCAATTCTTCATTTATAATCCCAACACCCCCGCACCATCCAGAGCATCAGGGTTGTGTCAGAAAAATCTCAGTGGTGGTCCTAACGTGATTCCAGGCAGGTCATCTTATTTTTCTGGGTTTTGGGTTGTCATCTGTAGTCATCATCTGTAACATCATCTGTAGGGGAGGGGCATGGACTTGAATAAAATGGATGCCCTTTGAGAGTCCGGGGTTCCAGGCTGCCTTTGAGAGAGAAAACTACCCATGATCCAGGTCGTAAGGGCTTCCATAGATTTTCTGGGCAGTTCTGGGCCAGTACTCCCTTCCCTGCCCATCTCCCTATCTGTGCAGTGGGCGGCTCGGTCCTGTGGGTGTCTTTTTGTGGCAGTGGACAGGGGTGGGGGCCAGGGCTCAGAAAAGGATGATTGATGGCCAGGTCTAGGGGGAGGGATTGGTTGGAATGAAGGCAGTGGCCGTACTTCTGCAAGGTGGAAGCCCAGGTGCAGGCAGCGTGCTCATGGCTTCACAGTAGGGGCGGGGAGGGGGCAGCTTCTCCAGCCGATCGGCTTCTCCTCGGCCCTGACATTGCTTTCTGACCCCATTGTTGTTCTTCAGTCGCTTAGTCGTGTCTGACTCTTTGCGACCCCATGGACTGCAGCACGCCAGGACTCCCTGTCCATCACCAACTCCTGAAGTTTACTCAAACTCATGTCCATTGGGTCAGTGATGCCATCCAACCATCTCATCCTCTGTCATCCCCTTCTCCTCCCACCTTCAATCTTTCCCAGCACCAGGGTCTTTTCCAATGAGTCAGTTCTTCACATCAGGTGGCCAAAGTATTGGAGCTTCAGCTTCAGCTGAATCAGTCCTCCCAGTGAATCTTCAGGACTGATTTCCTTTAGGTTTGACTGGTTTGATCTCCTGGCTGTCCAAGGGACTCTCATGGTAGCCCAAACATGGCTGGAGATGGGGTGGTCCCAACTGCTGTTGATGGACTCAAGTGGGGTTCCCAAACCTGGCTGCTTACCAGAAGTGCCTGGGAGACCCTCGAGGAAAACTGCCGAGTCCTGCCCCATCTCTGGCAATTCAGTTGCGAGGCTGTAGTTCGGGGACCGGGAATCTGTATTTAAGCAGCTGTGGCCTCTGGGGCTGAGCGGACGTGGGAGCCCAGGTGGTGGACACGTGTCCCCGGGGGGCCTCCCTGGGGGTTCCTGCTGCTGTGACAGCCACACACGTCCTTTAGCAAACACACACGGCCCATGATTGATTCTCTGCCGTTTCCCTCACAGCCCAGCGGATCTGACTGAATGGCTGACGTGCTGCCCAAACACCCCACTGGAACCGCTTCCCTGCCCTCTGCCCCGGAAGTCGTTTATTTGTTTTTAGACACAGCCTTTATGTCCAGCTGAAAGGCCCCTGGGGGCCTCCCTGGAGCCGCCCATCCAAGCTGGAGGCAGGCAGAAGATTGTCCCAGGGCTGGGGGTGCTGCTTGGGGGATGGTGACCCCCCAGGCGGGGCTGCTCACACTCACAGGTGGTCACTCGGGGAGCCCAGGGGGCCACCCCGTGCTCCTGCATTGAGGCAGCCCTGGACTTGTCCGCATGAAGGTCCTTCCATCCACCCTCCACTGTGAACACCCTTTCTCCTCCCTTCCTTCCTCTAACCACCGTGTATTAAGAACCTACTACAGGCCAGGTGCTTGCAACACCAGCGTCTTTGTTCTCTATGGGCATCCTTTTGTTGTTAAAAAACCAGGCTCTGAAATTCAGCAGACTTGGGATTGAATCCCAGTCCCACTCCTGCCATAGCACCTCAGATTCCTTATCTACTAAATGGGGATGATAAAACCAGCCTCCAGGGGTGGCTGGGAGAGGTCTCAACATCCTGGATGAGAGAGAAATATCTGGCACTGGCCTGGCACGCAGCAGGTACTTAGAACCTCTTCCTCTCGTCCCTGATCCATCTCCATCTCTCCTGGTCTCTGTCACTCAGACTTCTCCCCACCTGGACCTGTGCTGTAGAGGAGGGAGCACGGGGTCAGGAGTCTAGAACCCTGGGTCCTCTTTCTCACTTTGTTGTACTCTGTTCTGTGACCTTGGGTGAATATCTGTCCCTCTCTGATCTGACCAGATCATCTCAAAGGCCCGTTCTCGAGTTGCGGGTCCAGGTTGTGAATTCTTGGGAAAACTGGACTCAGTTCTATCTTTCTATCTTGTCTAATATATAGAAGGTACTCCAGAAAGGAATGTGGAAATGAGGTGAATGAATTGTTAATCAGCTATGTCTGAGTCCCAAACTGTGAGGATCTGGTTGGAGGGCTCTGGCTGTCCAAGGGGAGCTCATTCTCCTGGGAGAGCTTGGCCAGGGTCGGGGGTAGAAGGGGAGAGATTGTTGCACTTCTTATTTTCATGGAAACACTTTGGCCTCAGAATCTGCTATCAGTGAGGCAAAAATGGAGATAGGGTGGGATTGGGGAGCTAGTTCTGCTTCAGAGACCTCCCCTGACAAACTTCTGGTGGATTGGAGAGGTGATTAGCCCTGCCCTTCCCTTCCCACCCATGGGACTCAAACCACTGCTTTACTGCCTTCCTTCCTTCTCAGGAAATACGGTCCTGCAATTCACCTGTTACTTCATTCACTCATCCATCCATCCATACACCCATCCATCCATCCATCCACCCACCTACTGACCCATCCACCCACCCACCCATCCATCTGTCCATTCATCTATCTATCCACCCATCCATTTATCCATTCATCCATCCATCTATCCATCCATCCTTCCATCCATCCATCCACCCATCCACCTCCACTCATCCACCCAACCATCCATCTGTCCATCGATCTATTGATTCATCCATCTACCCATCCATCTAACCACCCATCTACTCATCCATCCATCTACCCATTCACCCATCTATCCATTCTCCCTCCATCCCTCCATTCATCCATCCATCCATCCTTCCATCCATCCATCCATCCATCCATCCATCCATCCACCCATCCACCCACCTATTCACCCATCCACCCACCCATCCATCCATCCATCCACCCACCTATTCACCCATCCACCCATCCATCCACCCATCCACCCATCAACTCATCCACCCACCCACGCATCCATCTGTCCATCCATCCATCCATCCATCCACCCACCCATCCACACATCCACTCATCCACCCACACATGCATCCATCTCTCCATCCATCCATCCACCCAACCACTCATCCATCCATCTACCCTTTCACTCATCCATCCATTCCCCCTCCATCCATCCATCCCTCCATCCCCCATCCATCCATCCATCTGTCCATCCATCCTTCCATCTATCCACTCATCCACCCATTCACCCATCCACTCGTCCACCCATCCACCCATCCACTCATCCACCCATCCACCCATCGACACATCTATCCACCCATCCATTTATCCACCCACCCATCTATCCATCCATTCACCCATCCACTTATCCATCCACCCAACCACACCCCATCTACCTCACAAACACTGACAGAGCTGGGCCAGGCCTGTGCCAGGTTCTGGGAATTGAACAGGGAACAAAGCCATTGTGCTTTTGCCCTTGAGAGCCTGCTGGGGGTGACAGTAGGTCCAGAGAGACGATAATTCAGGGCACTGGGGGCTGTGTTGGGGATGCACAGGGCATGTAGGAGCCCACAGGGGGCCCCTAAACCAGCCAAGAGTGGGGGCTGTCAGGGCAGGCTGCCTGGAGGAGAGGGTGTCTAGGGAAACACCTGCAGGAGTGAAGTTTGGCAGGGTGGAAGGGCAGGAGGGAATGGATATGCAAAGCTCTGAGAGTGGACGGAAACCAGCTTAGAAGTGAGCGGAGATGGGAAATCAGTAGCAACAGCAATAGTCCTCTTTCCCGTAGGCGTCACCTCACTGAGCCCTCCCAGACATCCACCCCCGTTTTACAGACAGGGCAACAGGGGCCAGCGGGGAGGAGGCCTGTGGAGGGACCCAGGCCTCGGCTGCGCGAGCCCAGCCCCTCGCCGGGATGACCAGCGCGGCCCCAGTGGGGACAGGCGAGGCCCGAGGCCCTGGTCAGGCTTCCTCCCAGACCTCCCCGGGCCAGGCTGGAGGCCCCCGGGGGGCCCGCGGGTGGGGGCAGGGCGTGGGAAGCCTGCAAACTGGTTTGGGGCGGTAGGGCTTTCCCGTCGCTGCCGGTGGCCCCTGCCTTTGTCCTCACGTGTCACTGAGGAATGCAGCTACAGTCTGGATAAAGGCAGCTTTGTTTGGAAGCCTCAGAGGGGGCAGGGGGAGGAGGGTGGGAGGGAGGAGCATGGCCAGGAAAGGGTTACTGTGCCGCCCTTCTGGCTGGCCCTGGCCTCAGCCCTGGGCAGGAAGCACCAGGCCCTGTGGACACCCACATCCTCTGCTGCGCCCTGAATGCACTTCCTCACCTCGGGCGAGTAGCTTCCCTTTCTCTGAGCCTCAGTTTCCACATCTGGATAATGGGAATCATCACCCACAACCTCTACAGATGGCGTTGAGGCTCCGTCTAGACAAGTCACATGGTTGACTGCATCTGCAAGCCTGTTGATGAAGGAGAAAAGGGCAGCCCAGAGAGGCAGAGTGACTTGCCCAAGGTCACACAGCTTAACCTTGAAGTGGGGAAGAAATCAGGTGCTTGCCAATGGCTGGACAGGCAGGGAGAAGGGCACCCATTTGTCTCCACCTACAAGGGCCTGGGTCGAGGCAGGCCCTTTGCCTTGATGAGGAGGGGTGACAGGGTCCCTTGCATGAGTGCACTGGCTTCTAGAAGCCTTCTGAGGGTGACGAGTGCTGCGTCTGCCCTGGATCCCCTCTCTCCCACCAGTGTCTGCACAAGGTGGGCAGGAAAGCCCAGTGGTTCCAGCCACAGCCTCTGTCTAACCTCAGAATGGTCCCAACCCCTCTGCATGTCTCAGTTTGCCCCCTCTGTGAAATGGGTCTAATATGAGCACGCACATCCCAAGGTTGGGTTGGCGGGGGTGGTGCGGAGTTCAGGGAGGTAACACACACAGCATTGGCTAAGAACCTAGCATCAGCTAGAGGGATGAGCGGCACAATGATACCTGCTCCCTGGTTGCACTGAGGATTTTCTCAAGGTCCTGGCAGAGGGTGAGCTGGGACCAGTCCAGAGCTCCTCCTGGCCCTTCCTGCCAAGGAAGGACGGACATGAGCCCTGGAGGGGCTGTGGTCGTGCGCTGAGATGGCTGAGAAGCCGGCAGCCTGAACCACCTGGCTCTACCCTCTTGGGAGGAGGTGTCCTGCGGGGCTGGAGCTCAGGGATGCCACCCTCCACCCCTCCCCGCAGTGATGGACAGGGACAGACAGATGGGACAGGGCTGGGCACGCTTAGTCATGGCCCAGATATAACCTTGGCCCCAGGAGGCGGTATCTCTGTCTAGCTTCCTCCCAAGCAGCTGCGGCCAATCTCAGTGAATCTGAGGCTTTGCTTTGCTCAGTGAGGGGTTCTGAGCTCACCCTCTTTGGACGTGAGAGGAGATGGAAATCCAGAGACGGTCAGTGACTTACCCAAAGCTACACAGCAAACAAGGGGCAGAATCATTTATTTACTCACCGTTTTGGCAAATATTGTTGGGCAGGTTAAGTCTTTCAGGAAGGGCAGTTCCAGAGGAAGGCTTGACTTGCACTAAGGTACCAGGGAGGAGTTCTATGATGGTTAAGGGAGTGGGTGCTGGAGCTGATGTATGGGGTCGAATCCTGGCTCTGCCACTTGCTATGTGACCTGGAGCACGTGGAAGAACTGCTCTGTGCCTCCGTTTCCTCACCTGTAAGTTGAAGATATCATGGTGCTTATATCCTCAGATGACAACGAGGTAATCCATGTAGGGTGCTTAGCTAATCCACAAGACCTGGTACACAGTAGATGCTCAATAAAACACGAGCTGTTGAGAGCATGTGGGGAGTAAAAGACACGTGGAACTTGGCAACTGCCAGCCGGTGCTTTGCGGGGTATGTCTAAAGCCCAGAGTGGGAGGTGGTGGGCCTGGTTTGGGAGCCTGGGGAGCCAGGGAAGGGTCTAGGGGGTTTGACTTGCCCCTGGGGGGTGAGTATGTGGGGATGGGTGTGGTCAGGTGGAAACAATCCAGGGGTACAATACTGGGGGACTAGATCAGAGCAGGGGCAGTGATGAGCTAGAGCAGGGGGCAGCATGGAAGGACTTGGTTCTGGTCTGGATGTAGCCAGAGAAGAGGGGGCATTGTCTGGAATGATACAGGTCCCAATGGAGATAAGGAGCCAAACCAAATGAGGAAAGGGGAGGAGGGGGCCTTGCCTGGTGCAGCGAGCCTTGTAGGTACAAGAGAAGCCTGGGAGAGATTATCATGCCCAGGGCCAGCTAAATAATTTGCAAGGCTCAGTGGAAAACAAAAATGCAGGGCTTGAAATTCCCTGGTGGTCTAGTGGTTAAGAATCCGACTTTCAATGCAGGGGACACAAGTTCCATCCCTAGTCGGGTAACTAAGATCCCACATGCCATGGAGCAACGAAGTCCTCACGCAGCAGCAAAGAGAGAAAACTCATGTACCAAAGTAGCCAGAGAAATAAATAAATATTTTTTTAAAAATGCAGGGCTCCTCGTTCAAACAGCAGGAGTTGTCCCCATAGACAACTAAAATATAAAACCTTCCTTTTCTTTTGCTCATGCCTACCCTCTACTGTCTCATTGGACTTCACTTTCAAAACACAGGTTCTAAGATAAAACTGTAATGAATTTTGAGACAACGTCGGCAAAATGTGAATGCCGGTGTGGAGCCCTTCTCACCACAGAGACCACACATGCCTAAAGCAGACCCTGATCACGCCCATTTCACAGATGAGAAAAAGTGAGGCTCCAGGGAGTCCCCAGAGCATTCTCTATTTTTCCCCACCTGTGTCCACTCAGCTGGTTTTTAGCTGGCAAACTCCAAAAACGTGTTGGAGGCAGTGCTCCTCACGGAGGCTGTTACCACGGACACAGACCTGACCTAGGCGCTCTGTGACCTCGGACAGGATACGCAGGAGCTCTCAGTGCCCACGTCTATTGGCAGAGGCAGGCGTAGAGCCCAGAACTCCTGCCCGCTACCCCCCGCCAGTAAGGCCCGTATCCCCCTCCGTGTCTGAGGCTTGACGCCGTCATAAAAAATTAAACCGCAGTCCCCCAATGTTCTTGCCGGCTTCTCGGGTCTTATTTTTTTTGGCCGCTAAGGAGACTAATAGATGGCTTGCCACTTGACGTAATCATTAAGGGCTCCACTGAGCTGTGGGCAGCATTTCCTCCCCTCCTTGGCCGGGCCGGGGCGTCCAGCCTCTGAGGGTGACAGTGATGGATGGTGTCATCACGGGGCTTGCCCAGGGGGTAGTGCGGGCAGGGGGCGGGCAGGGCTCTCTCTCCTGCGGGCTCCTGGGCTATTCATTATGGGAAGGAGGAGCTGATGTGTGGGGATGACGGCTGGTTTCCAGAAGGGGCACGAGCAGGACTTCCAAGGGGACCGTGGGCCAGCCAAAGTGGATGTAAAGACTAGTGTTTGGGTGCAAGGAAGCAATCTCCCCTCAATAAGCAGATGGGAGGGGGAAAAAAAAGGTCATCACAGTAGTAGGTGATCCAAAAATACACCTTAAAATAAAAAATTTTTAAGTTACAAAATTCGTAGAAATTAAAAAATTTAAATGATTAAAAAGATATGATTAAATTGGTTGCAAAAATATTCTCAATTCTCTGGCCCTCCCTGTATCCATCCCCTTGGCAATGAGCTTTGCAGTTCTTCCCATCAAGAGGCAGAGTCTACGCCTCACCCTCTGAATCAGACACGGTCACGTGACTTGTTTGGGCCAATAGGATGTGGCAGACATGATGCAGTGCCCAAGCTGAGCCCAGGCCTCAAGAGGCCTTGCAACTTCTGCTTGGTCTCTTGGGACCCTGCTGCTGTGCCGTGAACATGCCTGGGCTAGCCTCCCGGAGGATGAAGGACCATGTGGAGCAGAACCAAGCTCCAGACATATGAGAGTGCCCAGTCAAAGCTAATAGAGCCAACCAATAGTGCAGAAGCAGGCCTGGCAGAGCTGCCTACCTGACCTGAAGGGACAGGAGCAGTACGAAATGCTTATTGTTTTAAGCCATTGAGTTTTGTGGTGGTTTGTTACACAGCGATAGCTGACTGACACAAATCATGATGCCCAGCATTGGCAATGGGTGATAGTGGGGGCAAAGAGGCTTTATCACATATAACTGTCAGGGGAGCAGTTAGCTAATATTTTGCACACCCATTAATAACGTAACTAAACATGAACAGTCTTTATAAGTGCAAGGTGATATTATAATCTTGTGGGCCTCATTTTCCTAATCTGGAAAATGGGGGTGTTAGTCATTCAGTCATGTCCAACTCTTTGTGACCCCGTGAACTGTTATCTGCCAGGCCCCTCTGTCCATAGGATTTCTCAGGCAAGAATACTGAAGTGTGTTGCCATTTCTCTCTCCAGGGCATCTTCTTGACCCAGGGATTGAACCTGGGTTTCCTGCATTGCAGGCAGATTCTTTACCATCTGAGCCACTAGGGAAGTCCTAAAATGGGGAAAATGGGGGTAAGAGTACCCTCTCACAGGTTATTATGGAGACTCAATGACTGGTCAGATGAAAAGCATAACACTTGCTACCTAAAATATGACCCAACAGATTGGTCGCCTTCTCTGTTAGCATATCCTGGGGACAACACTCAGGAAAGCTTATTTGTAGTCTCAGCTTTGAGGATTTGTATCTTTGGAAATCCTAAAGAATTTCTTTCTTGTAGACAAAGATTTATCAACAAGTATCCCATTGTTTATACTGAACAAGTAGAAACAAACTAAGAGATGAACACAAAAGAAATCATGGTTGCTTATTCGCTGCTTATTTACTGTTTCTTACTGTTGACTAATTTTGACTAGTATTGCTTGAATGCATTATGATATGGCTGCATCCTGAAATGTTGTTCAGCGGTGGAAATCAGCTTCCAAAGAGAATGTATTGACACGATAACCTCCAGGTTGTTAAGTGAAAAAAGGATCCAATGACAGAAAAGAACTATCACATGATCCCAATTGTTGTACAACTTCATTTTATATCTCTATAAATCTGTGCAGAGAAAACATTTCTGGAAGGAAGTAAACCAAAATGTTGTCTAGATTTGTTCCTGATAGTGAAGCTATGTGTCTCTCTCGTCTTCTTCACAGTAACACATTTATTTTGAGTTTCTTCAGTGCCAGGTACCAGGCAGCTGTCTGGATCTTTAGTTCTCACAGTGAACCATAGAGGTGGGTGCTAGGAATATACCCATTTCTCAGATGGCAACATTAAGGTCAGGAGGTGCTCAATGCATGTGAGTTAAGGGAGAAAATGAGTGAATGGATGAATGAGTGAAACTAGGAAGGCCCATGGGCAAGATGAGGGGAGAGTTCTGCAGACCTCGAATGAGAAATAATAAAGGAGCATGATGTATTGATGTCTGTTCCACCATGTTGTCATCCTCCCTGAAATTCCCCCATCTGTGTTTCATCTGTTTTGAAAAAGACAAGGGTCCCTCCTGCCCCCCTCACTTTTTTTTTCCTAAGCTCCTCACTGCCTTTTCTAGACCTGGAGGAACCTTGAGACATTATCTAGCTCTGCATTCTCAGATGATGTTTCAGAGTTTTTCCTTTAAATAATCTTTTATCTCTGATAAACCAAGAACTATTCATTGTGGGAAAATGAAAAAATGATCAAAATATGAAGGAACAGAAACCGCTACCCCCTTATTTCTACCGTCAGAATAATCAACATTGGCATTTGGGTGTATTTTGCACTCCATACTTCTCTTTACATGGTTGGCCTCATCCTGGATGTACAATCTGGTACTGTGCTAGTTTTACGTCTTATCGACTGAAGTCCCTGTGGTTCTTAACTCGGCACTGGAATATTCCAAGTGTGGGGATCTCCAATGGACACGACCCATCTCTGGGGCTCGAGAAGTCCCACAGTTCTGTAGGGAAGGATGGCAAAGGAGGGACTGGGCACCTGGGGCCCCAGGCCCCCCACTCTGAGCCCAAACAATTGTCCCTGGCTGCTTTTGATATTGTGGGGCCACTCAGAATTTTGATCAAAAAGGAGAATTCCTTGGCTTCAAAAAGGCTGGGCCTGTCATCTAGAGAGGAGGCATGACTTGTTCAATGTCTCTCAGCAAATCAGGAGCAGCCCCGAGGCTGGAACCCAGGCTGCCTGCCTTGCCCGTTCATTGGACAATCATTAGTGGGCACCAGGTGTTTGCCAGCCACTGGGCTGGGCCTGCAGGATCAGGGCGGAACCAGACTCGGTCTCTGTTCTCCCGAAGCTTCTGTTCTACGAAGGTGGCTGCAAAACCCCAGTTATCAGACGAAGGCCTGAGCAATTGGAGTTTGTGATTGG
Organism: Muntiacus reevesi; assembly: GCF_963930625.1. Lineage (NCBI taxonomy): Eukaryota > Metazoa > Chordata > Mammalia > Artiodactyla > Cervidae > Muntiacus > Muntiacus reevesi. The sequence continues at coordinate 6,571,798 of NC_089261.1, forward strand.
AGGGATGGGAGCTGAAGACAGAGTCAGGTGGAGAAGAGAGAGTGTGGGAGGAGATGATTTCGCTGGGAGGTGACCCCTGAGCTGGGGTAGGGGAATGGAAGGAGTGAGAAAGTTGGAGGGACCGGCAAGGGTGAAGGCCTGGAGGCTGGCTTGGCTGGGTAGGGACAAGGGTGGGAGGAGATGGGGTTAGATTGCTGGGCACAGCTAGGACACACAGGCTGCTGTCAGAGGTGAGCAGAGGGTTTCAGTAGGGGAGGGACGTGACCGGATCCACGTCCTGAAAGGTCCTTGGCTGCCGTGGGGCTGTGGCTGGCAGTCTGCCGGCCTCCTGATGCAAGGACCCTCCCCCGCGCCCTCCCTTCTGGCATCCTTGGGGTGGGGCGTGTGTCCCGTAGGTGGGTCCATCAGCTGGGCCACAGGCCAAGGGCCCCGTGCACTTGTCGGGGTGGGAGACCGCCTGCACCCACTGCAGGGAGTTGGGAACAGCAAATCCCTTCCTTGGCCAAGCCAATGCCCTGCCCGCTTGCAAGGCCCTGAGTCACCCCCGCTCCTGGGCATCACCCAGAACCAGGCTGGCCATATCCTGCTTTGCTTGGCCTCCCAGCGACCCTGTGACCTCAGCGCCAAGCAGGAGGAGGCCTGAGGACCACTGCTCACTGGGCACCCAGGGGAGGCCAGAGCCTGGTCCGTGAGCCTTCTTCTCACCAGCTCATACGTGCTCCCCACACTCAGACTCAGCAGACCTCGGGGCTGCGAGGTCACTCGCCCAGGACATCACACAGCCCAGCAGCTCGTCATCACGACAGGTCTCTGCAGACCCCACGTGCCCTACGCGAGGCTCTGCTGCTCAGCCCCCAGGGGATATCACTACTGGTCAGAGGAAGGGAGATGGGGAAGGGTGTTTCCACCAGTGGGAATGGCGTATGCAAAGTCCTAGGTAGGACAGGACATAAATACGTGAGTTTTTAACATTAGTGCTGTTCATTTGGCTGTGTTGAGTCTTAATTGTGTCATGGGGGGTCTTTCATTGTGGACTCTAGTTGCGGTGCACAGACTTGGTTGCTCCGTGGCATGTAGGATCCTAGTTCCACCACCAGGGATCGAACCCAGGTCCCCTGCATTGCACAGTGGATTCTTAACCACCAAACCATCAGGCAAGACCCAATGTGTGGGTTTTTATTGTAATTTCTTTACTGAGATATAACTCACAAACCACGCAGCTCACACATTTGAAGTCCACAATTCAACGTCTTCTGGTATGTTCATTTCCCCGATGGCTCAGACGGTCAAGAGTCCGCTTGCAAGGAGACCTGGGTTCAATCTCTGGGTCGGGAAGATCCCCTGGAGAAAGGAGCAGCAACCCACTCCAGTGTTCTCACCTGGAGAATTCCACGGACAGAGGAGCCTGGCGGGCTACAGTCCGTGGGGTGGCGTAGAGTCAGACACGACTGAGCGAGTAGCACTTGGTGTGATCGAGAATGATGCAGCCACCGCCACAGTGAACTTCAGGACATTTTCATCACTTCAAAAAGAAACTGTACCGCTAGCTCTCCCTTCTCCCTTCATTCCTTCCTCCCCCAACCCCTGGCAACCGCTCATCGACTTAGTCTCTGTAGGTTCACCCCTTCTGGATATTTCCTATAAATGAAACCATGCAACAGGGTCTTCTGTGTATGGTTACTTTCACTTAGCATAAGGTTTTCACAGTTCATCCAAATTGGCACAGGCATCAGTACATCCTTCCTGTTTGTGGCTGAATAATATTCCATCCTATGAATCCACATCACACTTAGTTTCGTATTCCTTCAGTGAAGGACGTATGGCTTATTTCTACCTTATGACTATTATAAGTAATGCTACCTTCAACATTCATGTACATTTTTCTATGTTCATGTATTTTCATTTCCCTTGGGTGGATGCCCAGTTGAGGAATTGCTGGGTCCTATGGTGAATCTAAGTTGAACTTTTTGTGGATTGTTTTCTGACTTTTGGACTGTATGACAGAAGGTGAGGGTCGGATGATTTGAGAGAATAGCATTGAGACATATATATTTACCATATGTTTTCTGAACTTTCTTTCAAAAAGATTTTTTTTTATGTGGATCAATTTTAAAGTCTTTCTAGTTGAATTTTTACAATATTGCTTCTGTTTTATGTTTTGGTTTTTTGGCCTTCAGGCATGTGAGATCCTAACTTCTCTACCAGGGATTGAACTCTCGTCCCCTGCATTGAAAGGTGAAGTCTTAACCACTGGACCCCCAGGGAAGCTCCTGAACTTTGTAATGGTAGTAAATGTGTGTGTGTGCATGGACATTTGCATTTGTACATGCGTGCTACAGATACAAATATATTTGTATGTGTGTCTGAAATGAATTGTCCTTGTGTATGTGTCTGACTCTGCGACCTGATGGACTGTAGGCCCCTAGCATCTTCTGTCCATGGGATTCTCCAGGTAAGAATACTGGAGTGGGTTGCCATGCCGTCCTCCAACGGATCTTCCCAACCTGCGTCTCTTAAGTCTCCTGCATTTGCAGGCTGGTTCTTTACCACTAGCATCACCTGGGATGGTAGCTATTGAGATAGTTTCTGTCCTCTGTCCATAGAGGTGTGTGGGTTGGCATTCCTGGCAAGGGGATCAAATGGGCACAAGCTGGGAGGTGGGAGTGAGAGAAGTGACTTCTCTCTTTGGAAAGTGCTGGGAAGGGGCTGGGTCTGTTCATGGCAGTCCCCCACTATGGATCTCACGTCTTCCTGTCACCCTCCCAGCCAGGACCGCCAGACCCACAGTGGCTCATACAAACCTTATGCAAATCTACCCCCCACTCCCATCAGCCCTGCAGCCCCCAGAGGAGTGGGAAATAGTCTCGCTTGGGTCTTTGCCTTCATTAATTTCTGAGCTGTAGTACATTACTCATGGATAATTAAGAGTGAGCTATTAATACAACATTTAATATTCAAGTGCAGCGAAGAGGAGAGAACTGTAAGTCATAGAATCCTGTTCGACGAGACATTGCATTTTCGTGAGGAGTTTCTTTTTTTTTCCTCCACCTTCCAGAGGCTCAGGAGTGCTTACATCAAAATGTGGGCCCAAGAACTTCGTTTATTGATAGAATACGAACAAGACTTTAAATCACCGTGAGATCCACTGGAAGAGCCCAGTGGAGATGGCCGGGCAGTAATTCCACCCCGAAGTGTAGCTCTCCACGGGGCACGTCCAGAGGCAGGGCAGGGCATGCCTGCGCGGTCCCACGGCTGGCAGGGGGATTGATGGCGCGAGGGCTGGGCGGAGGCAGAGACAAAGGAGGAAACGGCGTCCCTCCACTCGTGGGCAGGGGAGGGGGTGAGACGTGGAGCAGCTGCCTTCTGGCCACCCGCAAGCCTTCTTCATGCTGGCCGGAGGCGAAGGCAGCCTGGACCGTCCCTACTCCCTCCCTGCACGTGACCTTGAAAATAAGCCTCCTCCTGTGTTTCCAGGACCTGGGCCGGAGCTCAGTGCAGATGCTTCAGGAGGGCTTGTTGGATAATTGGAGGAATACCAGGGAAGGATGTGAAGCTTCTCCATCCACCCACCCATCCATCACCCATCTACCTGTGGCCTGAACGCTTGTATCCCCCCAAATCCATACACTGAAGCGCTAAGCTCCAGTGTGGCTGTATTTGGAGATGGGTCCTCTAAGGAAGTAACACAGGGCTTCCCTGGTGGCTCAGATGGGAAAGAATCTGCCTGCCATGTGGGAGACCCGGGTTCGATCCCTGGGTTGAGAAGATCCCCTAGAGGAGGTCGTGGCAACTCACTCCAGTATTCTTGCCGGGAGAATCCCCATGGACAGAGGAGCCTTGGCGGGCTGCATTCCATCGGGTTGCAGAGAGTCGGACAGGACTGAGTGTCTAAGCGCAGCACAGCAAGGGAGTGATAAGATGAAATGAGATCATGAGGATGGGGCCTGGTTCAATAGGGTTGGAGTCCTTCTAAGACGAGAGCCCAGGGAGCTCGCCCTGCCCCTGTGTGCACAGAGGAAAGGTCCTCCGGGGGCACAGCGAGAAGAAGGGCATAAACCAAGGCCTCGCCGGACGCTGGATTGGCTGGAACCTGGATCTGAGACTTCCAGCTTCCAGAGTGATGAGGAAATACATTTCTGTTGTTCAAGCCACCCAGTCTGTAGCATTTTGTCATGGCGGCCCAAGCTGACCGTACACCTTCCAATCCCTTTTCCTTCTTTCCTCTTTTCTTTCTTTTTCTCCACCTACCTATCCTTCCATCATTTCATTCTTCCATCCATCATCCATCCATCATCTAACCATCCATCCATCATCCATCCATCTATATTTATACATCCATCCATCCATCTGTCCACCTATTATCCACCCATCCATCCATATCCATCCATCCATCTATCCATTCATTATCCATCCATGCATCTGTTACCTTTATTCCTTCCTGCCTCCCTCCTTCCTTTCACTTTCCTTCTTCCATCCATTCATACCCATCCATCCATCATCCATCCATCTGTATTTATACATCCATCCATCCATCTGTCCACCTATTATCCGCCCATCCATCCATATCCATCCATCCATCTATCCACTCATTATCCATCCATGCACCTTTATTCCTTCCTGCCTCCCTCCTTCCTTTCACTTTCCTTCTTCCATCCATCCATACCTATCCATCCATCATCCATCCATCTATCCATCTTTCTACCCATTATCCATCCATCCACCCACTCATTATCCACCCATACATCCATTACCTTTATTCTTTCCTCCTTCCCTCCTTCCTTTCACTTTCCTTCTTCCATCCACGAATATCTTGTTAAATCATCCCAAACGTATACTCCAAACTTGATTAAAAAAAAAAAAATTCAACCAGCCATGTGTCTGCACCATGAGATAGCAAACAGAAATTTAATTTCGTTTACCCAAAGAGAAACGATTAAACCCCAACAGCTGTCCAGGTATCTCACGCTGCAGAGGCCGGGCATTGAGGGAGACCTTCCCGGCGGGGAGGTGGGCCTGCAGAAGCCTGGTACCTGGGGGAAGGGCCCCCAGGACGTCTTCCCACAGCCTCTCCCACCTGCTCCACCTCGGCCCCGCCCCGGCTGCCTCTATGCAAATCACCCAGGAGCCTCATTTGCATACCCACCAGCTCATTTCCATATCCCCCAGCTCTGGGTGACAGCAGCCACTTTTGTTTTCAGATGCCATCCTGGGAGTTGCTCCTTCATCCTTCGAGGATGGGGAGGAGGGGAGGTGGAAAAGAAAGCGGAGGAAAAAAAGAAAAGGGAAGGGAGAAAACCCCTCAAGACAAAGAGAAGGCACCATCTGGGTAGCAGGAAGAAAATGGCACTGTCTGGGGTTGGAACCCAGGGCGGGGGGCTGGGAGCAGGAACGGGCATGGGCCCTCGGGGCTGGCTGGAGCCGGAGATGCTAGACCTGCCAGCATCCTTGTTTACTTGGCTCTGGCACCCTGGGCGGGCGACTCTGAGGCTCGTGCCTTTGTTTCCCCGTCAGAGAAATGACAGCCTCACACCAGCGTGTTGATGCGGCGGTATGTACCGGTCGGCGGCCTGGGGGTTGGGGACCCCGGGCCTAGAGGACTTCCCTCCCCACCTGCAGAGCTGCCCCCGGAGCCCCCTGCCGTGACTTACTGGGAGCTGGTGGGACCCCGGCAGTGCCAAGGGCTGGGGGCTGGGGCCGCCCTTTCTCCTTGTGGGGGGCCATGCCCATAGGAGCCCTTGTTTAGGTAGGGCAGGCCTGGTGGGCTACAGTCCATGGGGCCGCAAAGAACACGGGCATGCTGTGGGGAATGGTGTTTGGTCCATGTGAAAGTGAAAGTGTTAGCTGCTCTTAGGGGTGTCTGAATCTTTGTGACCTCATGGACTACAGCCTGCCAGCCTCCTCTGTGCATGGAATTCTCCAGGCAAGAAAACTAGAGTGGGTAGCCACTCCCTTCTCTAGGGGATCTTCCGGACCCAGGGATTGAACCTGCATCTCCTGCATTGCAGGCAGATTCTTTACTCTCTGAGCCACCAGGAAAGCCCATCTGGTACACAGCTAGCTCTATATGAATTACCTGTGATGTTGATGGAGTGTGTGTGTGTGTGTGTGTGTGTGTGTGTGTGTGTGTGTGTGTGTGTGTGCGCGCAGCAAATTGGGTCCAGAGTCTTACGTGAGCACATCTGTTGTGCTTATCACCTTTGAATGTTCACGTGTGCTACGGGGCAAGTGTCTGTACACACATAAGCCAGACACACACGGGCACATCCTTTTTTTTATGTATTTATGGACATTGCATGTGAAATGTATGTTCGTGATGAGTAGGTCTACTCATCTACTAGGTCAAACCTAGTAGATATTTGTAAGGTATGGATTTGTGCTCGCTCTGAACATTTTATATCAGTACTCATGAACTTAATATCTTAATTTGTGTGGAGATGTTTGTAGGGAGAGATGTTCCTTTTACCAAAAAATATTTGCTTCAAGGGCCAGTAAAGAGGGTCTTTCCCTCTCTTTCTCTCCTTCCTTCTTGGAATCAGGAACAAGGCCCTCCAGGCAGGAGTCAGAGAGCAGACAGCAGCTCTGGAGACCAGGGCAGGCTTGCAAAGCTCTTCAGGCTGGGCAGGCTGGTGACTCTCCTACTGTCTGCAAGGCTGCCTTTGAGAGCCTCTCTCTGGGCCCAGCTGGGAACTGCCTCGCTCTGCCGGATTCAGAGGGCCTGGAGAGGTGTCTGAAGTACTCCCTTTGGCCCCAGTTTTGCCCCCAAGTGTTTTTACTTTGTCCTGAGGTTCACATTGCAGTTGTAAATTTAGCAACAGGCAAAGCCTTGTGTAACCCTGACCGATTCATCTTTCCAACCCTGGCTCTTGTGTGGGACCTGGGGAGTTCTCAGATCCTTTTTGGAAGGGATAGAATTAGCATGGTCAGGAGGGGGCTTTCAGAGGAGGCAAGAGACCCTCAAGTCCTCCATCAGACAGCCCCAGAACACATTCCATTTCTTAGTGTATTCTTCTCTGCCCAAGAGCCTCCAGATCACGTGGTCACTTGCCTCTCTCATCGTCAGATAAAGCTGATACCCAGACGGACACTTCAGGATCAGCTGGAAGAGGCAGGTGTGATATGTATGCAACCTGGGAAGGAACTTCCAGCTCTGAGGACCTCAATTTCCCCATGTCTCCCTGGTTGTCGTGGGGGGTAACGTGAAGGTGAGATGAAAGAAGGGATGTATGTGGTCTGTGATGATCTATGCCTTCTTTGGGTTTCCCCAGAAGCCCTCACTCTGGAAATCTTTCTCGATTCATCTGTTTCTGGGTAGGATGTTGGTGGTGGGGGGTGGGGGTCCAACAAGAGGGGTCTCTTTTGCTCCCATTGAGCCTGGCACACAGAAGGTGCCATGTGAACATGGGTCAACAGATGACACCTTCTAAGGGTGATCTTTTCGGGAACGTGGCCCGCCCAAGGTCACGCAGTTGGTGAGGCCCAGCTGGGTAGCTGTTGTCCCTTCTCTGAGCGCATGACCTCCGGGGGTGACCCGGGCCACCACTGTGTAAGTCCTGGGTGTGCCCCTGCAGGAGGAGGTGGGGCAGGGATTAGCACCCAGGGCCCCAGCCACTCGGGAAGGTCGCCTGCTCTCTGCGAGGCCTGGCGCCGTGAACATGGGGCCAGCTGGTTGCTGGGGGGGAGGGACCGGGGGGGAATCTGACACCCCCGGACACTTGGTCCTGTCACTCCCAGGGGATTTGGTGAGCTGGTGGGAACTTGGTCAGGTACATGATGTGCTGGCCGGCCGGGAGGTGGGGGAGTTGGTACGTTCTCTCTGTGAGTCCAGGGCACGACCAGGCACATAGTAGGTGCACCACGAGCATTTCTCTACGGATGGAGGAAGAGGAGAGCGCTGGGCGTCCCATCTACAATCCCAACCAGGCTTCCCTAGCTCCATCTCGGCTCCCACCGCGCTCTCAGAGCTGAAGTCCAGAAGACGTGAGAGTCACCCCTGCTTCCTGCACTGGCCGCTCTCCACAGGCCACCCATCACCAACACCTGACGGGTCCCCCTCCAAACATGCCCGAGCCCGCGCTCGGCCGCCTCCCTGCCTCGCCACCCTCTCTTGTTCCCACCCCTGCCCCTCCTCCCCAGGGAGCAATGGTGAGTCGGCCGCGGTGGTCGGGTCAGCCCCCTGTGTGAAGCCCGCGGCATCAAGCCCGGTGCAAACTCCGCCCGCGAGGCCCTCTTCCTCTTCCTGCAGAGCCCCAGTCCCACGGCTCTCAGTTCCGCTCCTTAAATACTCCGAGTGCCACTGAGCTCCTGCCTCAGGTCTATGCTTAAGCCGTTCATTCCTCTTTACGTTCTCAGGGCTGGTTTCCTCTCGTCTGGCAGGTCTCACCAGTATTTGAAGCTTCGTTCTTATCTTCTTGCAATTCTTTCCTGCAGTCATTAGTTTGATGTTATGTTAAAGGGATGTGTCTTGGACAGGATCGGGATGAAGAAGTTGGTGGATGATTGGAAGCTTTCGGAAGAGGGGAGAGGCACTCTTCATGAAAATGAACGGTTTGCCAAGTAGTCATCCATTAAACTATCCTGTCTCTCTCCTTCTCGTTCTTCCATTCGCTCACTCACCCATCCATCTGCCCATCCTTCCATCCACCCATCCGTCCATTCACTGCCCACCACCCTTCCATCCATCTACCTGTCTGTCCATCCATTCTTACACTCATCCATCCATCATCCATCCATCCACATTCTTAGAGTCTCTGAGCAACTGCACACACATCTGAGCCACCGAAGGCCTTAGGGACAGAGAAGGCTGGCATCAGAGAACCACAGAGCCAAGATCCTGGGTTCCCCACACCCTAGGACTCTAGAATATGAGTCCATTAAATCCCAGACAACAACAGAATATCAGGATCAGAGGATTTTAGAATTGCAGGGAAAGGGGCTGGCTGTGCAAGTTTTCAGTACCCCACTCCTGTATCGCCACTGCCTTCATTTCACATTCATTTATTGAGCATCTACTGAGTGCTGAGCACTAGGCCACTCGGGAGAGATCCATGAACTAAGCTAGCAACAATCCCTACCTCCTGGACTTCGCCCCAGGGAGGAGGCAGTGACACTACGCAGGAGCTGACACAGCAGGAGAGGAGGTGCGGGCTGCGGATTTGGGGTATAACTCATCACCACCTGTATTACTTACCTAGTATTTTCTTTAAGTTGACTCACTTCAAACACACAAAGAGATTTTTTAAAAGGGAAGCTTTATCTCGCCGAACATAACAGGAAACTGATATCGTGGCTGCCAACAGAAGGTGTCTTCAAAAATAAACACAGTGGGAAGAAAACGCTGTCAGGAGAACCCTGCTCCTCCTCGAGATCTCTGGAGGTCTGCACCCCCTTTGTTGCGAAGGGTGGTGGGAGCTGCCAAAGACAGGAAGTTGTAAGGATACAGAGAGGGTGGAAAGGAAAAAGTTACTGTTTAAACATCCTCTCCCCATACCAGACCCGTCCTTAGGCCTGGCCTCTGTCTTCCTCTTCTGCCCTGTTCAGCTGTGTGACGTGGGGCAAGGTCATTGAACCTCGCTGAGCCTCAAATCTGGAAACAGGCATGATGGAGGCACTTTCCTCCTGGGGCTGTTGTAGGGATTAATTAAAGAAGGTGCTTCAGAGGGGCTGAAGGCTTAAAAGGGTTTGTAACTCCTCCCCCCGCCCTGCCCCCGCCAGAAATGTTTCATGCCTATGCATCTGGACAGTCTTCCATGCTGCTTGGGGAAGGGTCCGTCTCCCCCCCACCCTGCCCCCGCCCGGCCGACCCCCACCATGGGAGCCGCTCAGGAAGCCTCCTCTGGGCTGAGCCTCTAGGGCGGCAGCTCCAGGCAATTTATGAGGCTGCAGCTCCCTGTTCCCTGGTTGCTCCCAGCAGTGCGGCTCTTGCCCACCCCCGGCTGTATTTCATGCCCATCAAGATTTAGGGTTCCAACCATTTTCCTGTAGGGAAATCGGGCCAAGGGGAATTTTAAAGCAGTTTTATCAGCTATATCATGCTCACTTTACTTGGCGGGAGAGTTACAGGTGGGGTTGGACAAGTGCTCGGAACAGGCGATAAACTCCTTATGTCTTTATTCCCTGCAAGAAGGGGCTGTGGGGCCAGGCAGACCCCCCGGAGGCCTCGAGTTCAGATGGCTTTGAATCCCTGCATCTAGACCTTCCAAAGAATCCTGAGGCTTAAATCCAGGTGTGACAGATGTGGTTTGTTCATTTGCTCATTCATCCACTCATTTGTCCATTCATTCATTCATTCAGCAGGTATGTAACCAGTGCCTTTCCTGGGGCCAGTACTGGGGGTGCAGTGATGCACAGAACATGGTTTCTGCCCCACTGCAGCTCACTCTGCCGAGTGCAACAGGAAACCCAGGGTGCTGGCAGAGTCCCAAAGAGGGCCTTCGGCTATGCTGGAAGTCTAGGAAGGCTTCCTGATGGAGGTGGTGGGGCAAGTGCTTATAAGCTGAGTTACTGAAGGAGAAGGAGGAACGTTCGGGGTTGGTGGCCTGGAGTTAGGTGGGGGGTGTCAGAGTCGGGGAAAGGAGAGAAGGAGCCGCTGTGTACAAAGTGGGAGGGGACCTCGGGGGAAGCGGCTGGAGCAGAGTGTGGGTGGGGGTGGTGGGGGTGACTCTGGGGAGCTGCAGGCAGGGCCTCTGGCTGTGGCAGAGACCATGTCCTGAGTTCTGTGGGGGCCGTGGAGGCAGGGCTAGGAGAGGGAACCTGGTCAACTGCGAGCAGAGGGCTGGGAGGGGTCAGAGGGGGTCTTAGGGAGATGAGCCAGGAGGCCGCAGTGGAATCCGGCAGAAAGGGGGACCAGGGATGGAGAAAACCGTACGCACCTGCTAAAAATTTTTAGAGGGTGGGATCCTGGGGACCTGGACTTGGGGCACAGGGTGTCTGGCTTGGCGGGTTTAAGTCTGGTGGGAGATCTTGACCTCAGGCCATCGGACGAGGCCATGGTGGCAAAGAACATGGTCATTCAGGGCATCTGTATTTCTTGGGCCACCCTGACTCGGAGATGACAAACCTCTTCTACACCAGGCGGGCAGACTCCCTGTGGCCCAGTGGACCCCGTCTCCTATCTACTTTCCCAAGAGAGGAGAGAGAGGGCTCACCTCAAAGCACAGGCTCCCGTGCCACCAGCTCCAGGGAGAATGTCGGGTGCGTGGGGGCCCCCGAGCCACGGGGTGGGGCAGCTGGAACCCTCGAAGGCAGAGGTAATAGAGGGGGTGGTCTTCCTCCGTTTTCTCAAGCCACCCTCTGATTTCCCCTGGGGCCCTGATGGTTTCCTTTGTGTAAGGAAGTTGTGTGTGTGTGTTAGTAGCTCAGTCATGTCCGACTCCTTGCAACCCCATGGACTATAGCCCATCAGGCTACTCTGCCGAGGGATTTCCCAGGCAAGAATACTCGAGTCGGTAGCCACGCTCTTCTCCAGGGAATCTTCCTGACCCAGGGATCAAACCCCGGTCTCCTGCACTGCAGGCAGATTCTTTACTGTCTGAGCCACCAGGGGAGTCTTGTATAAGGAAGGCCTTGTGTTTCTCTCTGCAATGCTAATTTATTCTTTCTTGTGCTTCTTTTCTTTCCTCCCTCCTTCCCTCCCTCCTTCCTCCTCTCCTTCCCTCCTTCTCATTCAATAAACATTTACAGAGAGCCTGTATTCCAGGCACCATTCTAGGCTCTGGGGACGCAACACAGACCTAATCAGGCCAAGATCCCTGGCCTCATGGAGCTTACATTCTAGTAAGGAACACTAATGATAAACAAAAAAGGTTACAATGCATACCATGTCAGATAATCATACAAATACAGCAGAGGATGCTGGAAGGGAGCCTTGGGGCTTGGCCAGTCCTCCAGGGCTGCCCCCTACACTCCACACAGGAGAACTGCTCCCCTGAGTCGGTTTGATCATTCCCCCACCCCGTTTTATCCTCCACCACCTACATGCACATCCACACGTGGTCTGCGGCGCGGCTTGTCATGTTACAAAACTTTCTCTAAATGCAAGCATCCCATATGTATTTTCCGTGATTGCTTTTTTGGCTCGACATCCTCGTTTGAGACTGATCCTTGTTGATACGTGACGCTCCAGTTGCCACACTGTCACTGCGATAGACTCGTCCACGGTATGAAAATGTCACTATTCATTGAGTCATCCTCCTGCTGATGGACATTTAGGTTGTTTTCCAATTTTTTTTCCCCCTTCCTCTTACCACCCAAGCTGTAAGAACTTTCTCGTACCCGTCGACATCCCTGGCCTCCAGTGTTCTCTCAAAGATAAGCACCTGGCGACAGAAAGCCGATATGATCTGTCAAAGCGCTCAGCGTGCTGCACAATGGCGAGGATGACGATGATACAAAATAGCTCCCAGATCCTGAGTGTTTATTTCATGCAAGGCCGTTCTGAGCCCTTTAGCCTGTTGTCTCTTTTCCTCCTTGTACTCCATGTGGCAGATCCCAGCATGGAGCTCATGGAACAGACAGAGTGTGGAGACCAGAGAGGCCAACAGCCTCCCAGAGACACGCAGCAAAGCCAGTCCCTTCGCATGGCCTGGTCTGCCTCCCTCCATCATCCTCCTCGACCACATCCCTCAAACACCCCCCCACCCCAAGCTTGATCCTAACTCTGAGCAGCCACACCGGCTGTTCCCTCTACCCAGAATGCTCTTCCAGGCTCATCTCCAACCCTGCCTCTCAGGACCCTTCCTGAACTCTTCACTCTTTTTCCTTCCCAGGTATTAACTAGTCATTTGGCTGATGGTCTGTATCTGTAAGATTCAGGCCAGGCCCTGGGCTGAGTGTTTTACAATGATGATCTCATTTCAGAAAAGTGAATGGATGGTCTTCAATTTCACTTGTCTCCCCAAACCCTTGAGCACCACAGAATCCACCCACTGAAGCTGGGATGTGACACCTTCATTTCACAAAAGGGGAAACTGAGGACCCCTGAAAGGGATCAAGACTTTGCCCAGGGTCACACAGGGGGCTGGCATCAAGCAAGGCCAAGCTCTGGTCATCTCCTGGACTCCCAGGCCCCTGGCCACACCAGCCCACAGCCCCGTCGGAATGTCACATCTCTCGCTTCACACGGGGGACTGGTGGCCGGGGCTGTGGCTGAGACAGTAACGCTCAGTGGCAGAGTGAGAGGCCTGGATCAGAGATGTGTCTGTCACTGTGGCTGGACGCTCAAGGCGGCTCCATTATTCAGGTCATCAGACTGGAGCTACCGGGCGGGAGGGGGCCGGGTGGCCCGTGCAGCCGGGATGGTCAGCTGGCTGGGCTGCAGGGGGCCGCAGGGCCCCGGGAGCTGTCACCGCTGACTGATGGATGGGGACAGCTTCCAGTTGCCGGCCATCCCCGCCACGAGCCCCGTGGCCATCTCTGCGGCCGCCCACGCTGGCCTCCCGCCCGGTTCCTTGCTTTGAACGTCCACAAGGCCTTTTGTTCTCGCAGCGGGGGCTGGGCCGGCAGTGTTGAGGGGCCCCTTTCAGAGGAAGGAGCTGCCTGCTGGGGCTTCCCCCTGCCCTCGACCCCCACTGTGTTCCTCTAATTACCTGTGGGCAGGAGGGGTCGGCGAGGGGGTCCAGCTGAGCTGTTAGGAATCTGCTCGGAGGTAGGGGGTGATGGCAGCTGGAGAAGCCTCAAATTCCAGCCCCCAGATCACAGATGGGAAACTGAGGCTCAGAGAGGGCAACAGCCTTGCTCAAGGTCACATAGTGAGTTAGAGGGAGGGCTTGGGCCTGACCTGGGCTTCCCTGGTGTCTTAGACAGTAAAGAATATGCCTGCAATGCAGGAGACCTGGGTTCAATCCCTGGGTCAGGAAGAGCCCCTGGAGTAGGGAATGGTTACCCACTCCAGTATTCTTGCCTAGAGAAGTTCATGGACAGAGAAGCCTGGCAGGCTACAGTCCTTGGGGTCGCAAAGAGTCGGACACGACTGAGTGACTGACACACACTTGGGTTGGGGCATTTAGGCACAAGGCAAGGGGTGGGAAGGAAACCGGCACTTAATATGTTTTGAACACCAGTTATCTGCCAGGCACTTGACGCCTGCTATCTTCTTGAATTAGAAGTTAACCTGTTTCAGGTTTCCCTCGCTTCCCAGCTCGCTGTCCTCAGGCAGGTTAATTTCTTTCTCTGAGTCCCCTTTCTTCATCTGTGAAATATACTTATTTACTGAGTACCTCCCACACTCAGGACCATGAGGACACATGGACAGGTGAGTCAGCAGGAAGCCCAGGGCACCTGATCAGTGCTGTGGTGGGTGTAGATGCAAAGGTGGGACACTAAGGGGGTCCCCCACCCAGCCTGGAGTCAGGAGGGCTGCATGAAAGGCACCACGTCCGAGGATTTTATCCAGAGAGCCATGGGGAGCCACGTGTGGGTTCCGAGAGTTTGGAGAGGATCTCTCAGGCAGGAGGAGCTGAGGCAGAGGCAGGGGCAGCAAGGAGTCTCCTGGGAGGTCCAGGCAGGAGGTGGCCAGCTCTGGGCCCCGGTCCCCCAGTCCTTGTATGGGCTGGACTCCAAGCCAGGTGGCTGCGGACTCCTGGTGCAGCCATAGTTTGGTGGGTCCTCAAAAGCGAACATGGTGTCACTCTGTGACCCCGCACTTCCTCTCCTGGGTACTCGCTCACCCAAAGGACTCACAAACAGAGATTCCGGCAGGGTTCATTCACGTTCACAGCAGCGTTATTCACAGGAGCCAAGAGGCGGAAACAGCCCAAGCGCCCATCACAGATGAAAACAGCACAAGATGGTCTGTTCTTCCAGCGGAGTTTGATTCAGCCTTCAACAGGAATGAGATACTGACACAAGCGACCACGTGGATGAACATGGAAAACCCAAAGTGAGAGAAGCCAGACACAGGAGGACGAATACTGTGTGCTTCCCCTTAGGTGTGCTCATCCACAGGGAGAGGGTAGACGTTAACAGGGGCTGTGCGGAGGACGGGCGGGGGCTCACTGCCTGATGGGAACAGAGTTACTGTTTGGGGTGCTGAAAACATTTTGGAATTAGTGGTGATGGTTGCACAAGATTACGACATTGTGAATGTACTTAATATTACTGAATTGTTCACTTAAAATGGTTTTAAGTGGTGAACTTAACACTATGTATATTTTATAATTGAAAAAATTAATCATATAATATACCCAAACTTGAGTTTACACTTCCAATGGGTGAATTGTGTCCTGTGTGAATGAAAAGCCAAACGACACGGGTGGGAGCCATTCTGGGGTGGGGGTGTGGCCCCCGGACTCCCAGTGAAACAGGTAGAAGGAAGAGCTGCCCACAGGGAGACAAAGGCCACTCAGACTGTGCCCAGCTTGGCCAACGGCGGCCGGCCGCCGCCTCTGAGCTCTCCCTGGAGACGGATCGTTTCCGCAGAGGCTTCTGAGTGATTCCAGCGCCGCTCCTGCGCTGACTCGCTGTGTGACCTTTGGCAAGTCACACAACCTCTCTGGGCCTCAGCTCCGCATCAAGCCCGTTTGCTGGGGGCTGACTCAGGTACGGCTGGGAGCTATCTCTTGCAGTCCTCTCTGTCTTTGCAAGGAGGACATGGAGGCCCAGAGAGGGTGGAAGCCCTGCCCGGGGGCTCCCAGCCTTGGAGCCTGGTCTGGGGCTGGCCCCGAGCTGGCCGCGGCCCCTCTCTCACTGACCGCCCCCTCGCCGCCCCCCCGCCCCGTGCTCCCCAGCCGGCCCACCCCCACCTCACGTTCCTTTCCCTCCGCCGGTCACGGATTCGGTCCCTCCTGCAAATGATCTCCATGTGTCGGGGATTGGGTTTCCCCTCGTCTGGCCCTGTCCCTCTGGGGACCGAGGCCCCCCACGGTCCGATGCTGCCGGGCGGGGCCTCCCCAGCAGCTCCGAGGCTCCTCCTGACCCGGGATGGGGCCCAGGCGGGACGAGGTCTGGGCATCTGGTTTAACCATCAGAGCGGGCGCTTGTTTCGGTTTCAGTGACCCATGGAGCCCCCGGGAGAGGGAGAGAGAGCGGACTGGCAAACGGGGGAGCCAGGAGGCAGCGGGGGGCGGGGGAGGGGGGGAGGGCCGGAACCGAGCAAACAAATGCCGGAGCGAGCGCTGCTGGGGGATCCGGGGCACGGAGAATGCGCTCAGGCTCACACGCGCGCACGGGCACGGATGAAAAGCCACCTTTCACGCATCTATTTGCAGACCTTCACACACCCTTAGCTGCAGCCGTCCAAACGCCTTGCTGTTCTCTATGCATGCCCCTCCCCGCGGTCCAACCTCTAGCCTCACCCGCCTTTTTTTAATGCCTTCTTTATTAAAAAAAATTAAATTATTTGTTTATTTTTGGCTGCACTGGGTCTTCCTTGCTGTGCATGGGCTTTCTCTAGTTGCCCCAAGCGGGGTCCTCTTTGATGCGGTGCACAGGCTTCTCATTGTGTGGCTCCTCTTGTGAATTGCAGGCTTTAGAGCCGGGGCTTCAGTAGTTGTGGCAAAGGGGCTTAGCTGCTCCACAGCATGTGAAATCTCAGTTCCCGGGCCAGAGACGGAACCTGTGTTCCCTGCATTGGCAGGCGGATTCTTAACCACTGGACCACCAGGGAAGTCCCCCCCAGGCCTTTGCCTGTCCGGCTTCCTCCACCCAGGTGCCCTTCTGGGTCATTCCTGCAAATGCCAGCCCTGCAATTTCCAACACCCAGGTTTCTGGGGGCCCTTCCTAGATCCCTGTCTTCCCCACCCTGTCCTCCTGAGACCCATGGGCAGGGTATGTTGGTCGCTCAGAAGTGTCTGACTCCTTGCAAACCCATGGACTGTAACCCACCAGGCTCCTCTGTCCATGGAATTTCCCAGGCAAGAATATTGGAGTGGGGTGCCATTTCCTTGACTCCCCCTTAACTGTCACTCTGACAGTGGCGTATGGATTTGTAAGGGCCCACATGGTCCCCGCCCAGCTGAGGGCCTCGGGTGTCTCCCAGCCCCTCTCTGCTCAGCCTCCTGGTCTGCAGCCTGGGAAGTGTTTTCCCACTTGCTTGATCCAGTCCTCTGTGCTGGGAGGTAGATTGGTTGGGAAGAGACTCTCCCACTTCTCAGAAGGGGAAACTGAGGCTCAGAAAGGCCAGAAATCTTTCTCTTTTCTTCTTTTTTCTTGATGTGGACCTTTTTAAAGTCTTTATTGAATGTGTTGCGATATTGCTTCTGTTTCATGTTTCGGTTTTTTGGCCACGGGGCATGTGGGATCTTAGCTCCCCCCCAATCAGAGATCGAACCTGCACCCCTGCATTGGAAGGTGAAGTTTTAACCACAAGACTGCCAGAGAAGTCCCAAGGCCAGAGACCTTTCTAAAGGAACAACAGCCGGGCCAGAGCAGGGCTAGGATTCAAACTCAGGCTTCCAGTTTTGCCTGTCAACCCCAGACTGTCAGCTCCCACGTGGCAGGTATAACCAAGGCCTGAGGATGCTGTGTGTCTTGTGTCTTGTTAACGTACTCTCAGGCCTCCGCCTCGAGGACTCATCAGGGATGGCATTGGGGCTGGGAGGGTTTGAGGAGGTGGTCTGGGGAGGGAGAGGGTCTCTGGAAACGCAGGGCTCTGTAGACCCTCTGCCTGACTTCCTAGTTGGGTGGCAGCTTTATTTCATCTATCAAATGGGCATCCTATCAGTACCTGCTTTGTAGGTGGTTCAGTTCAGCTCAGTTCAGTCGCTCAGTCGTGTCTGACTCTTTGCGACCCCATGAATCGCAGCACACCAGGCCTCCCTGTCCATTACAAACTCCTGGGGTTTACTCAAACCATCGAGTCGGTGATGCCATCCAACCATCTCATCCTCTGTCTTCCCCTTCTCCTCCTGTCCCCAATCCGTCCCAGCATCAGGATCTTTTCCAATGAGTCAACTCTTCACATGAGGTGGCCAAAGTATTGGAGTTTCAGCTTCAGCATCAGTCCTTCCAATGAACACCCAGGACTTATCTCCTTTAGAATGGACCGGTTGGATCTCCTTGCAGTCCAAGGGACTCTCAAGAGTCTTCTCCAACACCATAGTTCAAAAGCATCAATTTTTCGGCGCTCAGCTTTCTTCACAGTCCAACTCTCACATCCATACATGACCACTGGAAAAACCATAGCCTTGACCAGACGGACCTTTGTTGGCAAAGTAATGTCTCTGCTTTTTAATATGCTATCTAGGTTAGTCATAACTTTCCTTCCAAGGAGTAAGTGTCTTTTAATTTCATGGCTGTAATCATCATCTGCAGTGATTTTTGGAGCCCAAAAAATTAAAGTCTGACACTGTTTCCACTGTCTCCCCATCTATTTCCCATGAAGTGATGGGACCAGATGCCATGATCTTAGTTTTCTGAATGTTAAGCTTTAAGCCAACTTTTTCACTCTCCTCTTTCACTTTCATCAAGAAGCTTTTTAGTTCCTCTTCACTTTCTGCCATAAGGGTGGTGTCATCTGCATATCTGAGGTTATTGATATTTCTCCTGGCAATCTTGATTCCAGCTTGTGCTTCTTCCAGCCCAGTGTTTCTCATTATGTACTCTGCATATAAGTTAAATAAGCAGGGTGACAATATACAGGCTTGACGTACTCCTTTTCCTATTGGGAACCAGTCTGTTGTTCCATGTCCAGTTCTAACTGTTGCTTCCTGACCTGCATATAGGTTTCTTAAGAGGCAGGTCAGGTGGTCTGGTATTCCCATCTCTTTCAGAATTTTGCACAGTTTATTGTGATCCACACAGTCGAAGGCTTTGGCATAGTCAATAAAGCAGAAATAGATGTTTTTCTGGAACTCTCTTGCTTTTTCGAGGATGAAAAGAAGGTAGTAACAAAATGTACTCAGTGCTTAGAACAAAGCCATGTAAACTCTGGCTGTCACAATTATTATTAATCGCCAGCTTGGAGTGATGTTTGTTAGGCACCGATGCTGCCTTTTAAGGAAAAATCTAGTTCATTGTCACAGGATTTGGGGTTGAGTGTGCCTAAGATGCTGGCCTTGGACTCTCCAAGCCTCAGTTTCTGCATCTGTGAAATGGGGACGATGTCACCTACCTCCCCATTCTTTTGCAACCAAGGAGTCTCAAGTTATTTGGAATCCCCAGGTGACAGGTCTGACCCATCCCACATGGGTTCTTCTGGTCCATCACTTACTGGAAAGCCCCCACCCCAGTCTTAGGGGGACCAGCTTCTTTAGAGAGGGTGAAGAGTGGGGAGTTGTATTCGATTTCAGCACCTGGTTTCTCTTCTTGCAGAGCTGGCCAGCTAGGACCAGCCTGACCCTCCATCCGGACTGAAAATACCCGTGCAAATCCCCCTTGTAAAATATCCAACCTCCTCCCGTTGGGCCTCCCGGGGACACACCAGAGGCTAAAATAAGACCTGAAGTCAGCAGGAGCTGGTTCTGCCTGCCATCAGATCAGCTCAGCCACTCGGGGGCTCAGTGCTCCCGGCGTGGTGGGTTCTGAAATGACAGTTGGCAGGCTAGTGCCAGGCTGAGTCCTCTCCAAACTCCGAGGGGTTTTAGGATCCAGATTCTCTGCCCTGACTCCGAGAAGCAGAGTCAGTGACCCAAGGTGAGGCCTGGCAATCTGTTTGTTTCAAGGCTCCAACTGATTCTGTGGCCAGCTAGCACTGGGTGTCCACCTTCTATCACCCCGGTCACCAATTTGCATTTGTTTATGCTCACCTGTCTCCTTTGCAGCAGCATGGAGACAGGTGAATGCTGGGCTGGGTCTGAGTTACCTCTACCTGTCTTTCCACTTGGGAGAATGAATGAATGAATGAATGAATGAGAATATCCAACTTACCAGAGAAATCTGGACTTTCCTCACCCTTGACAGCAGGGAGAACTTTGGGACCAATATTGCTCTTGACACCTGAGCTCAGTTTAGAAGTACAAGGAGGCATTTTCTAGATTGCTTGGAGCACCCTCCTCCAAGCAGTCTTCCCTAATGCCTTTCCCAATGGCTCCGCCCATGACCCCTGGGCTTCCCTCACCTGTCTCATATGTTCCTTTGTTTATTTCCCTGTCTTCAGCTCCCAGTCGGGTCTGGAAGGGAGTATAAGCAGTAACTATTGAATGACCAAGAGGGTGAGTGAATGAATGACCACATGACCGAGTCCCTCCCAGCTTTGCCTTCTAATGTGGGAAGTCTTGGAAAAGGTCAGCCTCTCTTGCCTCTTTCTCTCTGCTCCAGTTCTGAGTTCTTGGCACTTTTTCCAGATTGGGGTCCTTTGCATGTGGTGTTCCTTCTCCCTGAGACTCCTTCCTTCTAGTTAGTTCCTCCACCTCCTTCATAGCGTGGCTTCAGTTCCTCTGCTGTGACTGTCCCTGACGGAACCCGCAAAGCCCCTAGTTCTAACTGAAGCCACCACCTTCCCACTTGAAGTGTGAGCTCCTTTAGTAGATGCCATATTGCCTCTATCTCATGTTTGTTGAATGAATGCACGACTTTGTAGAAAAATCTCAACTGTGGCTTCTTTTAATGTTGGTTCTAAACCATAATATGGCTGAGGGACCTGGGCTGGGGCCCCAGGCAGGTGGGTGAGTCACGAGGGAAGCAGGTGTGGTCTTGCCAGGCCCAGGAATGCTGGCCATCAGCCCAGGACCTCAGGCCATTTTTCTGCTGAGCAGTGATTCCTTGATCTGGGGCTGTACTGACACTCCTGGAAGCCGAGCTGCCCACCCCTCCCAGAGTTCACAGAGGCACTGCACTGGCCAGAAGTCACACGGCAACGTGTGGATAAGCAGTGGGTAAGCTTGCCGAGTGCGGCCTCAAAGCCATGCGGGACAGAGTTCTGGGCTCCCGCGTCTCCTGAGGACTTGGAGGAGGAAGTGGAACAGCATCTGGGTAAGCTCTGGATGGCTTTACAAATCCATGTGAATGTCAGGGGTTATTGTCATCATCAAGATGAGCGGTTCCCACTGCCAAGAATGGCCTGACCCATCTTTCTGAGTAATGATGGTGATGATGATGGTGGTGATGGTGATGATGGTGATGATGGTGATGGTTTTGGTGATGATGATGCTGATGATAGTGATGATGGTGATTGTGATAGTGATGATGGTGTTGATGATGGTTAGGTGATGGTGATTATGATAGTGATGATGGTGGTGATGATGATGATAGTAATGATGGTGATGATGCTGGTGAAGGTGATGGTGATTATGATAGTGATGATGGTGGTGATGGTGGTGATGATGGTGATGATAGTAATGATGGTGATGATGATGGTGAAGGTGATGGTGACTATGATAGTGATGATGGTGGTGATGATGGTGATGGTGCTGATGATTGTGATGGTGCTGATGATGGTGTTATGGTGGTGATGGTGATGATGATGGTGATGATAGTGATGATGATGGTGATTGTGATGGTGATGATGATGGTGTTGATGCTGATGGTGATGATGATGATGTACTTGCTCGTGCTCAGTCACTTCAGTCAGGTTCACCTCTCTGAGACCCCATGGACTGTAGCCCACCAGGCTCCTCTGTCCTTGCAGGTTCTCCAGGCAAGAATACTGGAGTGGGTTGCCAAGCCCTCCTCCAGGGGACCTTCCCGACCCAGGGATTGAACCCAGGTGTCTTGTGTTGCAGGCAGATGATGGTATATCAGTTGATTAGAACACACGTGTCCCTGGCCAGGTGCTGAGTGCTGGGGAGGAGGAGAAAAAGAATATCACAAGGACCGTACTCCTGGGCATCCGCGATGTACCAGACGCGTTCCTAATTGCACATCCTGTATTCACTCACTTCATCGTCTGCATCGCCCATTTTACAGATGAGGCAACCGAGGCCCAGAGAGACTAAGGGAGCCTCTTGAGGTCGGCAAGTCGGTAGCGGGTGGAGACGGGATCTGACTCGGGGCGTCTGTGTCCCTGGCAACACCGGCGTCTGGCTTGCCACGCCCCCTGCCTTGCGGGGGCGGGGCTCACAGACGCTGGACTCCAGCTCCGTCGCTTCTCCAGTGGTCGTGCTCCCGCTCGGCCGCCAAGGCCGTGACACCCGCTGCTCAGCCTCACCGGCTTCTCCTGAAGCCCAGCCCGACTGGAGACCAGCGGGCCGCCTGGCCGGTGAGGGGCCGGGGGGAGTGGCTCTGTGGCTGCGAGCAGGTGGAGGGCCCGAGCGCAGGGCCTGCTGGCCGCCTGGTTTGTATTTTTAACACCCGGCTCTCGGGCGGTGACAAGGCGTCTGCTAAGTGAGGTAATAGGCAATTGAGTGGGTTCCGCTCTGCCGAGGGCCCTCATAAATCACGTCTGTCAGGGGCCCGTGTCACGGGCCAGGGCAGCGGCCGCGCGTCGGCAATTAGGCAGCCTGCGCTGGAGGCTGGACCGTAGCCTGCTCACCCGGCACCGCGTCCCTGGCCGGGGAGGGGAGCTTCAGCCCAGCCCCCGCTCTCTGGCCTCCCCGCCCATCCGCTAGGACTCAAACACAAGGATGGGCGGACAGTGGAAGGCCCGGCCCCGGGGTGACAGCAGCCCTGCGGCTCAGGGTGCTGAGAGGTGACTTGGGCCCGTAGTTTCATCCCCCTGGCCTCAGTTTCCGCATCTGTCAAATGGGTGAGCTGGTTCCTGACTGAGGACTAGTAAGTGGAAGGGACAAGGAGGAAGATACCTCTGAACACAGGGCAGGGTTTTGGGAGCGATCATAGTAACGAGCACTTTGATGGCCCTCACTCAGTGCCCAGGACTATTCAACCCCGCACCATCCTACTCTGCCTTGAAAGCATCCTTTTTTGCAGGGGGTGTGTGGGTGCAGGAAAGATGCACAGCAGTTCAAATAGCATTAAGGCAGCTGCTGAGGCAGACTGGCTTTCCTGAAACCATCGAAGCCCTGTCAGTGAAATATCCCCATTTTATAGATGGGGGAACCGAGGCACTGCTGGGTTAGTAACACAGCTGGTATGATGAGAGGCAAGTCTAGAGGTCGGGCAGTCCAGCTTCTGAGTTCACATGCCTCTCTGTGTGGCTCAGCTGGCCACCTGTACAACCTGTTGCTTTTTGAGAGAGTGCGCTCCCCCTTGGGGGAGGTGTGTAAGCAGTGGCTGGGCATATTTCACACGAATTACTGGGGGAAGGAGAGAGGGTTTTTATATTAGGAAGGAGAATAGAATAGGCCCTCCCTGAGTTCTAAGCTGTTGGAGGCAGCAGAGCTGATGGGGAAACAGACCAGAGAGGGTAAGGAGCTTGCCCAAGGTCACACAGCCAGTTGGTAGCAGGTGTGAGACTGAAAGCCTGCTAGAGTTTCTTGGGTTGGGTTCGATTCAATTCCACCCTGTTGTGTTGGGCACCTGACTTAGAAAATTCAGCCCCAAGGGGCACCGAGCCCTCAGGAATCCTAAGTTCCTTCCTGTCTCCAAGACAGCGTTCTCCTCAAGGCCTGGCTTTATTCTGGTCTCGGCACCCCACCGTGGCAGCTCAACCCTGACCCCTGGCCTCCCCCAGCCTCACGCTGCTCATCTGTGAAGTGGGCTATTAGCAGAACCTGCCCCGCAGGGCTGTGAGGTGAGCGCTTCCGCTCAGGCATGTTTCTAAGTGGTGTCACTAGAGGTGATTTGCATTTTATTCTTTTTATGTCACTTTTGTTTTTCCAAATTTGTGTTTCACCCACACTTGGGCAAGGAAGTTCCCACAGCAGGTGGCTGGGGTGCTCTGGGGCCTGGAGTCTCCCGGAGGAAGCAAACCCCTCGGGTTTTTTCTTAGATATGCACACTGGCCCAGAGGGAGGAAAAAAAAATCCCATGAGGACACACAGATACACACACACAGTCACATACTGCATATGCATAGTCATATACACTTGCATACATTCTGTCTCACACACACACACACACACACACACACACTCCCTCCCTCACAGGCCTATTCACACAAGTTCAGCAAATAGTTCTTAACACCTCCTGTGTGTCCTCACAGGGGGTAACAGGGTAACCCCAGAGAAGTCCCTGCCCTCAGGCAATGTACCCCCACCCCTCAACAATATCCCCTGACATCCTCACCCCACCCCTATCTATGCACGAGGCTCCCCCCTAGTCCCATCACCTCCCTGTTTCCACACCCCTCCCAGGTTCCACAACTTCCGCCCCTGTTTCCTGGGGTGACGGCAGTTGGGTGGGGGATGAGGCAGCATCCTGGGTGGAAACCGTGGCAGAGAGCCCCCCATGCAGGCTTCCTCGTGGTCCCCAGATGGGAATCCCGTGACCCCCTCCCCATGCTCCCTGCCCATCTGAACCAACCTTTGTGGTGGGAAGGGGGCCCACGAGGCCCTGGAGAAGGTTCTTCAAAGAAAGCTCTGGCCCGTTTCAGTCTGGCTGCATCTGCAGGGGCTCCCCTGGGGGGTCTGGGCCTGGTCAGCATGGGGGCCGTGGGGGGCATCCAGTGGTTCTGAGGGATGAAAGATGCTCCAGTTTGGGGGGTGGGTGGGTACTGAGACCCCAGCAAGGCAGTATTTCCTGAATATTTCTCATTCTTTTTGGAGACCAAATACTGAAGTCCAGAGTCCCAGGCTTGTCGGAGGGTCCACCCGGAGCAGAAGCCTCTCTGTCCGTCCGCCGGGCAGCCCCGGATCGGGGTGGGGGCAGAGGGCCCTGGGGACCGCCATCTGCAGGCCTGTCTTGGCTGCCTCGCCTCCCTGGGGGTCACGGGCGGCCAGGATCGAAGCCGGGCCCAGCTGCCCAGCGCTGCCCCATTATGCGCCCGGCCTGGCCTGGCTCTAATTGATGACGCTGGGGCGTCTGCCCGGGCCCAGGTGGCAAGGCCGGCACAGCCTCTGGCTCCCTCAAGGCGCGGCCCGGCTGGGGACGGGGGAGTGGGGGAAGAAAGGAGGCACGGGGCAGGGGCGTCTGTGAGCCCCAATTAAGCCAGGAGTGGCGCAGTCCAGGCTGCTCCTAATTTGGTTTGGGATAATGAGCTGGGGAAATTGGCTCCTGTCTGGCTGGAGTTTAAGCCCCATCTGGGCTGGGCCCTGGGAATAACCTCTTCCATCCCTGCCCGGTGGGTGGGTAGGGGGCTGGAGGTGCAGCAGGCTCCTCGGGTGGGCACCTCTCTCTAAGGTGTGTGAACACTTTCTCCTTTGTGCTATCCATATCGTCTGTTTCGGGGGGTTGGGAGAAGGTTACTATTACCTCCCCACTTTACAGATGGACAAACTGAGGCTCAGAGAAGGGACATGAAGGAGCCCCTGGCTAGAACTAAGACTTAGACCCAGAGCCTCCCATACAGGTATATATTACCTTACAGTTCCCTCATAGCTCAGTCAGTAAGGAACCTGCCTGTAATGCAGGAGACCTGGGTTTGATTCCTGGGTTGGGAAGATCCCCTGGAGAAGGAAATGGAAACCCATCCCAGTATTCTTACCTGGAAAATCCTATGGGCAGAGGAGCCTGGCGGGCTACAGTCCATGGGGTCGCAAGAGTTGGACACGACTTAACAACTAAACCACCACCACCATAGTGCTAGAGGTCAGAATTCCAAAATGAGGTGTTGTTCGTCACTCAGTGGTGTCCAACTCTCTGTGACCCCATGGACTGCAGCACACCAGCCTTCCCTGTCCTTCACTATCTCCCGGAGTTTGTTCAAACTCATGTCCATCAAGTCAGTGATGCCATCCAGCCATCTCACCTTCTGTTGCCCCCTTGTCCTCCTGCCCTCAATCTTTACCAGCATCAGGATTTTTTCCAATGAGTTGGCTCTTTGCATTAGGTGGCCAAAGTATCAGAGCTTCAGCCTCAGCATCAGTCCTCCCAATGAATATTCAGGGTTGATTTTCTTTAGGATTGACTGGTCTGATCTCCTTGCTGTCCAAGGGACTCTCAAGAGTCTTCTCCAGCACCACAGTTTGAAAGCATCAATTCTTTGGTGCTCAGCCTTCTTTATGATCCAACTCTCACATTCGTACATGACTATTGGAAATACCATAGCTTTGACAATACAGATCTTTGTTGGCAAAATGATGTCTCTGCTTTTTAATTCACTGTTTGTCATAGCTTTTCTCCAAGAAGCAAGCATCCTGTGATTTCAAGGCTGCAGTCACAGTCTGCAGTGCACGAGCCACAGTGATTTTGGAGCCCAAGAAATTAAAGTCTGTCACTGTTTCCATGGAGCTAAAATCACGGCGTCATCAGGGCTGCATTCATTCAGAACATTTTAGGAGAGAATAACCTTCCTGGCCTTGTCCAGCTTCTACAGGTCACCTACATTCCTTGGCTTGTGGCTCCTTCTTGCATTTCTGAAGCTCCTCACTCTGACCTCCTTCTCTGTTTGACCCTCCCACCTTCCTCTTATAAGGACACTCATGATGACATTGGGCCCACCTAGATAATCCAGGATAATCTTCCCAACTCAAGATCCTTAACTTCAAAGTCTCTTTTGACATGTAAGGTAACACATTACAGTTCCCAGGGATTAAGACATGGACATCTCAGGAACGTGGGTAGGGGCCATTTTACTGCCTTCCACAACCACAAGGAAGAAAATAACCAAAGCAGTTTAAACCCAGGTCTGACTTGCTCCAAAATTTGTTTCCACTGCTCCCAGACTTCACAAGTCCTTTTCGCATAATTTCTTTCTGAGACTTGGTATCCCTGGATATATATGATGTGGAGGATCATCTTCTAAGCTGATGTCATTTTGGAGAGTGTGGTACTCTGTTCTGGGAACACAAGTGACTTTGAGTCTCCAAAGCTGTTTGCAAGAAGGAAATTGTCCCTATTGCAGTGACGGGGTTTCCTCATCCTTCGCTTCACTCCCTGTCTCCGGCCTCTTAGAAAATGGGCTTTAACCCATGCCTTCAAGGTCTTGGGAACCATCTCATACTTCTGTTTCTTAAGACTGAGGAACTCTGAACTTCCCTGATGGTCCAGTGGTTAAGAATCTGCCTGCCAATGCAGGGGACATGGGTTCGATCCCTGGTCCGGAAGCATCCCACGTGCCTTGGGGCAACTAAGTCTGTGTGCCACAGCTACTGAGCCCATGCTCTAGAACCCGGGAACCGCAACTACTGACCCCATGCGCCCTAGAGCCTGTGTTCCTCAACAAGAGAAATCACTGTAGTGAGAAGCCCACGTATTGCAACTAGAGAGTAGCCCCCACTCGCCGCAGTGAGACAAAGCCTGCGCTCAGCAACCAAGACCCAGCACAGCCCAAAATGAATAAATAAAGACTGAGAAACTCCTTAACTTTCTCCTGTCTGGTCTAAATAAATCCACTCCAACCATGTACCCTCCCTCCTTGCTTGGCAAGCATCCACATGGATAGAATTTATTTCGGAGGGCAATTTGGAAGTAGACATCCAAAGCAATGTACATAAATATGTAGTTATTTATCTCTCTGCTCAGCCCTTTCATCTTTAGGGCTCCCTCTTTAAGAAATCGACAATCATCGTGTCTCAGAAAGATTCAGCTATAAAAGCATGTTCATCTCAGCAAGAGAAGAAGCAACCTAACTGTCCAAGCACAGGCGACTGGTTAAATGAATAATGCTACATCCCCACGGTGGGATATCATACGACCAGCTTGCTGGTGAGCAGAATGTAACAGAAGAAAGCTCGAAGCAGGCTAGGTTTTAGTTCTCCCATTCATTTATTTAAAATTTAGAAAAAAGTATTTACTTGACTGTGCCAGGTGCTAGTTGTGGCACTCAGGATCGTCTACCTTCATTGCAGCATGGGGAATCTTCATGCGAACCCTTAGTTGCGGCATGCGTGATCTTGTTCCCTGACCCTCTGCATTGGGAGCGTGGAGTCTTAGCCACTGGATCACCAGAGAAATCCTTACCCATTCGTTTTTAAACTGTTGCATTTCCAGGATCTAAGACGGTGCCTGGCATACAGTAGGCGCTCGAAAATTTGTTGGAGGATGAACAAATGAATGAACACTTAACAACATGGAAAGATCATTTTACTGATGTCAAATTATCCATGTTATCCCATTTTGTATAAATATGCACCACATATGTATGGAGAACAAGTTTAAAGGTAATAATATGATAAGCTTGGTGATTTCCAGACTTGATGATTTTAGGTGGTTTTCTTTCATGACTTCACAGTTATAGGTATTTTCTAAAATGTATTCAATAAGTGTATTACATCTGATAAAAGAAATAACATATGTTATTTCTTGGTGACACTGTGAAATTACGTGTGGGTGATGACGAGGCAGCCCTCCAATCCTTCTGATGAAAAGTCTCTACGGCCTAGATTCAAAGTTCTCCAGAGTGAAGAGCTCACGTCCTCCAAAACTTAGAGATGACAGCTCCTTGAGAACACGCGGTTTCAAGTCCTAGGAGCCCAGGTTCCTGCTGTCCAGTTCTGGGTTAATGCTTTGACTGTCAATTCAAAGTCCCATGACCAAGGTGTCAAATCTGGAATTTTAATCCATGACAAAGGGGGAGATTTCTCCTGTTTCACTGTGGAAATTCTGGACTCTGAGTATCAAGGAGCCCGGCCACCCCTGTCTGGATGCAGCGTTTAGGATCCATATGGTCCTGGCCCGCACGGCCTCTGTCCTGCTGTCAAACCCAGCTTCTCCAAAGGCTGGGATGCCAGCAAAGACCCCTGATGTCCTCAAGGGCCCACCAGGACCCATAGGAGAAGATGCTCCAAGTGGCAGGGATGCGGGTGGAGCGGGGCGTGGGGGGTGGGAAGGGCTAGACCTAGTAATGGCCAGTGGCGTTTGTAAGCAAACAAACTGTGCTGGTGAAAGGAGTTTCAGACATCAGGGCTTAAAGGGGAGGGGAGGGGAAGGCTTTGTAGGCAGGGGGTGGGATGCTGAGGAAATGAAAGGAGCACTCCCGAGCCCACCCCGGGTGAAGGAGGCTTTCTTCCGTTTGTGGGTACGATCGACTTCATCAAACACACTAGAAATTGTTAAGAAGTAGGAAAAGTCCCTGTCATTGCCTTATTTATTTACTTGTCTATTTTTTGGCCGTGCCGGGTCCCTGTGACTGCATGGGCTTTTCTCTAGTTGTGGCGAGCGGGTTTCTCACTGCAGCGGCATCTCTTGTTGCTGAACACAGGTTCTAGGGTGCTCCTGGGCTTCCGTACCTTCGGCTCCCGGGCTCTAGAGCGCAGGCTCCGTAGTTGTGATACTCTGGGCTTCGTTGGTCTGCAGCACGTACGATCTTCCCGGATCGGGGATCGAACCTGTGTCTTCTGCATTGGGAGGTGGATTCTTTACCACGGAGCCATGGGGGAAGCCCTGTCATTGCCTTTTTATTTTCTATTTTCCGCCCACTTCGTTCCCACCTTGCAATTTGAATAAACTGCAGTGCTGTCTCGTCCAGCTCAGGTTTAACTCGACGGCACGTGGGCCCCATCCCGGGGCCTTCAGAGGAAATCCTCAAGGGCCTTCGGACGATTTACAACAGTCAGAAACCGGCTCCTGTTTCTAACAGGACGGGGGCCTGGGAAACCTCCCAGGCCCTCCAACGCCCACACGGTGGCTCCGTGACAGCCCTCAGAGAGCCTGTGGGTCCTCGGTGACAGGGTGGCAGAAGCGACATCATTGATTACAGTGCAACAGTCTGAGCTGAGGCCTGAGAGCCGGGGCGGAATGGGAGGAATGTGATTTGGGGTTGGGGATGCACTTGAGGAAGCCTGAGGGTCACCTCTGTGCACGGGGCTGGGTCCAGAATGTCAGGCTGCCCTCGGGAAGAACCCCAGATATCAGAGACCACCCAGCTGGCCGCCTGTGGTGGGGGGACGCCTGGGTACCCCTGTGGACATCCCCAGCCGTTCCTGGAATTCTGGGTCCCTGGCTCAGCCAGTGTGCTTAGGGTGATACCCACCCTCCCAGCCAGGGTTCAAGTGGTCACCTTTGACCCTTCCCTCCCAGGGTTGGGCACCCTTCCCACTCCCGGGGAGGGGGAAGGAGACAGCTCTCCAGGTTGTCTGTCAGATTTCAGCAGCACCAGAGCCTGTGTTATTGGGTTGGAATGGGATGGACTGGTTTCTCTCTAGGAACCAGGAAATTCAGCCTTGACACAGTGAAGGCCAGTGGTGACTCCACTGCGTTCCCTTGCGGAAACACACATTTCCTCTCCTGCTCTCCGCTTCCTCCCATTCTGCCTGGCTTGGTTGTTACTCTGATCTTTTTCTACTTAGCCATGATGCAGTGGTTTAGGAAAACTCTTCTAGGACCCCAGAGATCAGATAAGAAGGACTGCCTAGACTTGTGGACACAGTAGGGTAAGGAGACGGTTGGATGAACTGAGAGAGTAATGTGGAAACATATACACTACTATGTGTAAAAATTAGATAGCCAGTAGGAATTTGCCATACGACTCAGGAAGCTCAAACTGGTGCTGGGTGACAACCTAGAGGGTTGGGATGGGGTGGGAGGCAGGAGGGAGGCTCAGGAGGGAGGGAACACGTGTCTACCTATGCCTGATTCATGTTGATGTGTGGCAGAAGCCAACACAATATTGTAAAGCAATTATCTTCCAATCGAGAATAAAGAAAAAGAAGGTCGGCCCCATCTGGCCCTGGAGCTCTGCTCTGCTTGCTCCCATCCGTACCCCCCAGGGGGGCTGGAGGGAACCTTCAGGGCCTGAAGGGAGTCTCATACAGGGAGGAATCACTCTTTCAAACCTCAACAAAGACAACCCTCACCCCTAAATAGAGAAGGCTTAGGAGGACACCAGCCTCCTTGTCGGAGCCGCAGATCACACGTGGCAGGGTTGAAAAACCCTCTGAAGGTCCTTCAGCTCATCCTTTTCACCCCCATTGAACAGATGAAGAAACTGAGGCCAGCGGCCCACAGCCCCCTGGCAGGTGCACGGCCTCACGGGGGCCTGGCCCACAGACGCGAGCTCTCCCCTCTTAGCCGGGAGGCCTGGGGTCGGCAGCCCCAGAGGCATCCGACCGCAGTGAGCCGTGGTGGATTTCTGTCACGTTACATAATGGCGGGCAGGTAATAACCCCTCTGTCTCTGCCATCTCGGCGCATAATGGGGAGGAAAATGAATTCAAATGTCATTCGGTACAATAAAAGAAAGTATTCTTAGTGCTCGCAGCGTTCAGCGGGGCTGAAACGAGGGCGAACTGCGTTCTCAATGAATCACCTGGCAAAGCGGGAGCGAGGGGATCTCAGTTATTCCCCGCCAGCGTCAGCCCGATGCAGCGTCATCACCAAGATTATTTTTATAAGTGAAGCCGAGGACTGCGTGCGTGCGTGCACGTGTGCAACGGTGACGGGGGCCAGGCGTGTGCAGGCAGGCGCCTGGGGCGCACATGCATGTGTTCGTGTGTGCCCGGGGGAGAGGGGGAGAGTGCGTTTGTGCATGTGTGCAAGTGCGTGTGTGACACTCACAGGTGTGGGCGTACTGTGTGCTGTCTCCCCCTCTCCTGGAAAGCCAGCCCCATGAGGACCGGATTCCTTCCCAGTGTCACTCATCAAGGTTTCCTTGGTGCCCAGCCTGAGGTCTGGTAAACAGTAGGTGCTTAATAAATACCTGTCAACTGCATACACAAATCACCCAACCCTGCTGCTCCTTCCTCCAGGCTCACCCTCAGGTCTGACTGCTTTCTGGCACCTGCTTGCACCCCCACCCCCACAGACAAAGCCCCCTCATCTTGACCTCCCTTCCTCCATGGTGGCCCCTGCAGTCCGTGATCCAAACACTGGCTGGGGGGGTCTTCTTAAAACTCAAACGGGAGCAAGCCACTCTCCTGATTAAGAAAACTAAACAAAATAAAAACCCAGTTGTTCCCCATCATACCCAGAAGTGAAGTGAAATGTCAGTTGCTCAGTCGTGTCTGACTCTCTGCAACCCCATGGATTGTAGCCCGCCAGGCTCCTCTGTCCTCGGGATTCTCCAGGCAAGAATACTGAAGTGGCTTGCCATGCCCTCCTCCAGGGGATCTTCCCGAACTTGGGATCGAACCCAGGTCTCCTGATCAAACTTCAGGCAGATTCTTTGCTGACTGGGGCACCAGGGAAGCCCAAATACTACCCAGAACAAAGCCCAGATCCTCTGGAAACTTCCAGGTCCTGAGTGGGCTGGGACCCGTCTACCTTATCTCACTGCCCCACCCCACCCCCTTCAGTCCTTCGGGGGGAGAGGGTGGTGGCGGTTTTTCCTGCCTCAGGACCTTTGTGTCTGCTGTTTCCTCTGCTCTCAGCATAGCCTGCACCTTCTCGTCCCTTGGTTCCCCTTACGTATGAAAAGACTTCCTGTCCATCTCCCCGCCACATCCCACCCACCCTTTGCTTTTCTCTAGCACAGCTTGGGGTCCTCAGGACACTCATCACCATCCATGAAGATCCGATGCACTGGTTTCTCTGCTGGATTAAAAGGCCCAGAGGGCAAGGCTTCATCTGTTTGCAGAGTACTGTGAGCAGCCAGCCCAGCACGGGGCGCGTGGCTGGTACCTATTACCTGTTAGCTGACGACTGGTGAACGGGCTGGGTGTGGGCGCCCTCCTAGGGGAGGGGCAGGCCCGAAAGCCACCCATCTATTGAGCTGGAAAGAAACACACTTCCCCAGCTGCTATGCGTCCTTCCCCATGCGGCCCTTCTCAGCACTGCGTTTGCGCTGTTCTTACTTCATGTGTATTTAAAGGGACTTGCTTTTCATTTCAATTCGAAACTTTCTAACACTGCTTTGAATTGACGACTTGCCGGAAGTGAAAACTCACTCTTGAGCTAGACGTGCAAGCGCATTTCAGACTGGCTGGCCGGGGTGGCTTGTCCTCAGGGCCCAGGTTGACAACTCCCTCCATTAGATGTTTAAGACCCAGCAGCCTTCGGGTGGGGTTTTCTGTGCCGTCATCAGGAGAGCTGGGAGATGACCACGAGGGCTGGTATGGTCCTGCCCTTCAGTGGTGTCTGCCTTGCTGTCTGTGAACGGCCCCCGGCCCACTCTGCGGTGTCTGAATCCACAGTCCAGTTCCCAGGAAGGCGCTCAGTGCATTTCAGCTCCCTCCTGGTCACCCCTGCAAGCCTTCAGCATCCTTACATCACATTCCAGGGAGCAACTCGGGGGCCAGACTGGGGGTCCCTGGCTCCGGTCTCAGGGCCTCACTTTTCTCTCGCGACGAATGGGGGTTCCCCACCCTGGACCATTTTGCCTGGTTCTCCACCAGCTGTGAGGGTGAACGGGGGTCCTGGCGGCCCAGCCCCCATGCCCTGGGGGAGGAGAGGTCTTGGTTGGGGTCTTTCCTGAGCCTCCAGCTGCCTCCTGGGACAGTGTGGAATTTTTATTTTTCAGTCTTTGTCTGCAAGGGAGAAGTGTGGGCCTCTCTACATAATTTTCATTCCATGGGGCCGGGGAAGGGGATCTGCACAGGTGTTCTCAAGGGGGCGGGGGGAGCCGGGAGCCCCCGGGGCGGCTGTTATTGGCAAGAGGCCAGATGCGCCTGGTTTTCAGAAGGACAGAGGGAAGGGAGCATGACTGAGCACCGACTGTCTACTCCTCTGCGTTTGAGCTGTCACACGGACCCCAGCTGTTAACGCCTTCCAACAACCCACAGGCAGGGACAGCTGCCACCCATTTCACAGATCCGGAAACTGAGGCGCAGGGAAGGAACGTGCCCAAGGCCGCACAGCTGGCTTGCGGCAGAGGCAGGGTTGCACGCAGGTCTGTATGGCTCCAAAGCTGTGCCCTTAACTATGGGGCTTTCGGCCTTTTTCCCTCAAAGGACTGACAGGAATCTTCATACCCCTTCCATCTGCAGCACGCTCAGCTCCCGTCCCCTGCTGCCTGCTGTAGGTGATCTGAGCCTGAGGATCAGAGAGATTAAGTGGCTGGCCCCAGGCCACACAGCAGGTTGCCAGGGGTCAGGGCATGAGCCTGGCGGGGCCTGGGAGTGGGGGGCTGAGTCTGGGCTAGCTGAGATTCCTCTGGGGGGCCCCCTGTCCACTCTCTGCCTCGGGCCCCATCGGGTCGGGGGGTGGTGCCCGTGACACTGGCTGGCGTGTCCAGGCCCGTATTTTAGCCGGCCGCCACAGTGGGTGCGTGCAGTTAATTAGCGGGGCTCAGAAAGTTCATCAATAATAGATCTGGCGGCTGCGGCTGATTGCCGGTGCGCGGCGGGCGGGGAGCGCCCGTAAATCAGCCTGACGGGCTCTGACCACGGCGGCCCCGCGCCACCAGAGCGCCACCTCGAAGCCAGCGCGGGGCAGGGCTGGCGGGGGGAAGCGGTTCCCAGCCTGGCCTGGGAAGGGGCCGCCCCACCGCCCTGCCGCCCCCTCCCAGGCCCTCTCAGTCTCTGGTCCTTCTCCTTCCCCTCCCCACCGTCAGCCTGGCCCCGGGCGGTCCCCTCACTCCCTGCTTGTTCTCCATGCAGCCTCCATACTGGCAGTGATGGGGGGCGGGGGGGCTGGAGCCCCCTTAGAACTCTTCCTTAGCTCTTCCAGCTTTGGATGGGGTGCTGAACCCATCTAGAGTCGGGGTTCAGAACCCCTGGCCAGATCTTGGATGCCTAGGTTTCTGCCTCTATGAAACACAGATTAAATAAGTAACCCTGATGTCAGGTTAATGGGCTCATACACAAATAGGCCATGCAGTGCTGGGGACCTGTCAGGCCCTAGAAATGGGGGTGTTGCCCCCTTTCCCATCCCACCTGGGGCCATATGCAGCACTTGCCTCACATGTATGCAGCCCCACCACCTAGCTCTCTGGTTTTCCTGTTCATGAGACATGCCACAGGTGTCAGAAACCCACTCATTCTCGTAAGCATCATGCACACGTGTGCCTACCCATGTCAGTTCTACACATGCAGTCTGGCTAACTACGCAAATCATAGTTTGGGGAGAAGGTGTCTTGGCAGAGGAAACAGCATGTGCAAAGGCCCTGGGGTGGGGGGAAAAGATGTTTTCAGGGACTAGAAGAGACACTTGTGGCTGCTGTGGCCACATTCCTATTTTCTCCAAAGGGATCTTAGATAAAAGCGTTTTGTAACCTCATGTAAGGTGTGACAGTCTTTTGCACAATCTTGACAAGTAAATGCTTCTCAGATGCAGGTCTTTCAGCTTGACTCTGTCCTGCCTTTGACCACAATGTTCTGGCCTCTCCTAAATCAGCCCCTCTTGCCCTGCCCCAGTGCCAAGCCCAGAGCCCTGAGTTTTGGTGAGAGCTGGGCTGAGGAAGGGCAGGTCAGGAGGGAGGAGGCCAGTCATAAATTTCCAGCGAGTTGCTGCTGGCAGCTCTCTGCCTGTTCTCAGAGGTCATAAAATTTTACTAGAGTGAGAGCTTCTGCCCGTGAGTGAAGCCACGCAGGATTAGAGCCCACCAGGGTGTTGGGCCTCAGGACCTCCATTGCCTGCCAGGCTATACCACCCCAGGCCTCATTCTCTCTGCCTGCCTCCCCAGGAGACTCAGGACTGGCCACCACCTGCCCAGGGCAGAGAGCTTTACAGTTTAGGAAGGAATTTCCACCAGCCTCACAAGGAATCTCCCGGACCTCCCAGGAAGCTGCCAGAGCAGAGTCACCAGGCTCCTTTGATAAATGAAGAAACAGGCTCAGAGAGGCTGACTTCACTGCCCAAGGCTACACAGCAGAATAAGTTGAGGTGGCAGACTTGAATCTAGGACGCCTGAGTCCTCTGGCCAAAGAGTGCTTTTTCACCCTTGGTTTCTTTTTATTTATCCACTCATCCCGGAGAAGGCAATGGCACCCCACTCCAGTACTCTTGCCTGGAGAATCCCATGGACGGAGGAGCCTGGTGGGCTGCAGTCCATGGGGTTGCTAAGAGTCAGACACGACTGAGCGACTTCACTTTCACTTTTCACTTTCACACATTGGAGAAGGAAATGGCAACCCACTCCAGTGTTCTTGCCTGGAGAATCCCAGGGACGGGGGAGCCTGGTGGGCTGCCGTCTATGGGGTCACACAGAGTCGGACACGACTGAAGTGACTTAGCAGCAGCAGCAGCAGCATCCACTCATCCATTCACTCATCCACTCATTCTTTTTGTTTGTTTCAAAATTTAATTTAGTAGGTTTGGAGTGAACCCCACAACTTTATTCGCATCTTTCCTTCAAATATAAATTGATTGAAAAAGTAATATATTCTTGTTGTAAAAGATCCAACTACAGATAAATGTCTACCACAAAATGTCATCCACTCATTTTCTTTCCAGCTACCTATCCACCTACTCTCCCATCCATCCGTCCATCTGTCCATGCATCCTTCCATCTACCATCCATTCAGTAAATACTCGTGAATATTTGCAAGGCACACAGGTAAATAAAACACAGTCCTGCCTTCAAGAAAACAAACAAATGGTGACAAGGTGATGAGGGAAAAGGTCAGCACGCACCCCAAAGGCACCCGCTGTTCACAGAACCGTGCGCTCCATGCCAAGGATGGGAGCGTAAATACGGCAACGGGGCCACCGTCACCTACCATCGCTCTAAAACTCCCTTGTGTCTGAGGCTTGCTGTGTGCCAGCAAGTGTGAGACATATCGACAGTCAAGCCACTGATTTGAAGCGTGAACCTACCACGTGCCAGGCCTTACTTGGCTGACGCTATTTATTGAGCGTTCCCGCCCCGTGAGGCCTGGGTGTTCTGACTCTGGTTGGGGCCCGAGGGAGCTGAGCTGGAGGTATGGGACGGTTGAGGGGTGCAGCGGGAGCCAGGCTGGCTGTGCGGGGCTTGGTCCCAAGGTGGCCGCAAAGCAGAGGCTTCTGCGAAGAGCTTGCGGCGGGCACCAGGCAGGTTCAGCCTGGCTGCGGCCAGCACAGGAAACATCTTTGCCTGGCAAACAGGATGGTCGTTTGCTGCTGAGCATGGGTGCATGGGTGCGGGGACGGAGAGGGGCCCAGAATAGCTCCTGCCCTCCCCCTGCCCCTGCTCTCTGCCTGGCCTCCCGCCAGCCCTTCTGCACCCCCATTCCCCCCGCCCCAGTGCCCATAGCCAGGAACCTTCACGAGCGAGGCATCATCCTCTGAGCCTCCTGTGGGCCTGAGTTCGCAGAAGGGAAACAGGCTCAGAGAAGGGATGTGGTTGGCCCGGCGAGATCCTGATTCCAGCTCAAGGCCCGTGGCTCTTTTAGGATCTGGAGTGGGGGGAGAAGGAACAGCTTTTGGGGGTCTTGCCTCCCTCTGGCAGAGCTGCCATCTGAGCAGATCTAGGTCTCCCTTGCTTTGGGGGCCCTCAGCTCTGGTCTCTGCACCCCACTCCCCCAGGCACTGCTCCCAGCAAGCTCTCACCCCGGGGAAGAGCCAGGGACAGGCCTTCTGCAGGTATTTTAAAGGTCTTTCCTAAAGGTAGGGACTCCAATGGGAGATTCTGGCAGAGTGCAGCTCTGTCCAGGTTCCGGGGTGCACTGACCACCACCCCAAACTGCACCTGAGGTGCCAGGAAGCTCGACCCCGCCTGCTGTGTCATCTTGAGCTGAGCACACAACCACTCTGGGCCTCATGATAGCTCTGGAGTTGGATGTCTCTTCTTGTTCTTGAGATTCCTGATTTTAAGATTCTGTCACCTTCGATATTCTAAGACTCTGGGATTCTCAGACTTGGTTTTTCCAGAATTTTCTCCACCATGAGGCACAGTGAGTGTTCTGAGAAGCATCGCAGGGTAAGCTAAGACTCTGGGAGGGTTAACGGTCCCCCAAGGTCACACTTCCTAAGTGTCCCCACTTCAGCCTTGCTCCTTCACCCCAAAGGAATTCGTCCTGTGGCTGGTCGGTCAGCAGGGCTTCCTGAGAAAAGGGTGATTCTGCTGATGTGATTGATGTTAAACCAATTCCTTCTTCCCTGTCTTCTGTCCTTCCTCTTCACATTCTCATTCTTTCTCTTTTATTCAATCATTTATTCATTCAACAAACATGACACAGAAGCCATCTCTCTGGCAATTTGTAGGCTTCAATTCAGACGACATAAAAATGACCCAGGACTCTTTTTCAGCAAGGTGTGGTACATCATGAAGGGGAGGTTCTTTGGAGTCACCCAGCTCACCTAAAATCCCTGCCCCACTTTTTCAGGCTGTGTGAGCTCGGGTGAATCACTTCCTCTTTCTGGGCCTCAGTTTCCCCATCTAACAAATGGGGACACTGGTGCCCATTTTGCTCCCTTCCCCAGCCTGCAGGGGGAGTGCTGGTGTCACTGGGGGGGTTTCTCTTCTGTGGGAGAGCGGGCCTTATGAAACACTGGCACCAGGGCTACTATTTTGGTGGGGAGGCCGGGCATCAATTGGGCACTGGACGGCCCTGGGAGCCCAGCGAGGGGCCTGAGGGCCCAGGAGGCAGCTTGGAGCCCCCCAGCCCAGCCTCAAAGGCCCATGTGGGCGGGAACCGCGGAGCTTCTGTGCTGCAGCCGCCTCGAAGCCAGGCGTGAAATCTGGGCGCATGCGGCGCGGCGAAGCAAGGGCTGGGCCGACGCGGACGGTCCTTTGATGTGCTTTTGGGGTGTGTAATTAACTGTAACTGAAATATTATTTGATCTTTTATGTGGAAAATCAAATTGTGTTGTGTCAGACATGAATAAATACACACCGGTCCGCTTCTGCGGCCGCCGCAGCTCCTCCCCAGGCCCGGCTCCTCCGCTCCCCTGCCCCACCCCCCTGCCTTGGTGGAAACATAATTCTCGCCTTTTAAACTTTTTCCCTTTGTCTGGCTGTGAAAGACCCTATTGTCCTGGGGGAAAGGAGGGGGCTGGGGCCTGAACCGAGGGCTGGGGAGGGGGTGTCCTGCCCATGGACAGGGCTGGCTCAGGGGCCTGGGCCCTGGAACTCCACCTGTCTGTCTCCGGACATTGGGTGACCTTGGGCAAAGCCTTCAGCGGCCTCAGCCTCAGTGTTCCCGCCTGGGTTTTCTCTGGACCCCTTGGGGTGGGGGTGTCATATTTTATAGGCGGTGGGCCTCATGACTCTGCTAGAGGCATTTGAGGAACTGGCTGTTACTTTTACACAGAGGTAATGGCCTCTCTGGAGACCCTAAAACCAATCCAAGTAGGTGATCCGGGTTCTGACCTTTTCCTCCAGTGAGGCTGGTTGAGGATGGAGATGTTGGAAGGGTGGAAGATGTTGTGGCAGGGGAGAGCATAGCCTAGTGATTGCCAACCAGCTTTGGAACCAGGCAGCCCCGAGTTCAAGTGGTACCTCTGCCAATTACCAGCTATGTGAGCTCTCTGAGCCTCAGTTTCCTCATCTGGAGAATGGGATGGAAAGCACCTCCCTCATTGGGCTGGAAAGCACCTTAATCTTCACACATTCTGTTCCACCTGGTTTGGGTGCCCTTCCTTCCCTGTCCTCCTAGTTGAGAGCTGTGTATGCATCTGTGATGTTGAACCATCACTTACTTTTGGGGGGACCTTTGCAGACTCATCTACACTTGTCTTCTTAGGCGTTTCCTTGTTTCTCTTCCCCTGCTTTCCCCAGCCCCCCTCTCATGAGAGGGAGCACTTTACTTGCTCTATATCTGCCTTACTCTCTGCCTTGAGAGTTGAGGAAGCACCCCCTCCATCACCCACCAGAGATGCCTCTGATCTTCCCAGCTGAATCCCAGGGCCTGGAACAGCACCGGGCACAGAGTGGGTGCTGAGGAAGTGATCACCTTGGTTACACTCTGCAGACTCCATCAGGAGCCTCCCCCAGCCCAGGCTGTGCCCACCAGTCCCCTGGAAGATGCTTGACCCGTTCCTACAGGGAGCTCTGATGCCGGGGAGTGGGAATCAGAGATGGCCCAGGTGAAAACACTAGGCCCTGGGCCCTGGCCAAGTCAAACATCCGGGAATTAAAGAAAATAAACAAAAGAAGAGAAGCCGCAATTATTGTCTGAACCTGTAATATTACCTGCCGGGGGGGACGAGATGATTTTGGACAGTGGGCCGTCCCATCGCTGCCGGCTGGTCTGTCTCCCCCAGGGGTGCGGTGGGGCAGGGGCTTCTCACTTCCCCAGGCGGAGAGGCAGCGAAAGAGCACAAAGGATGCCAGGCTGCAGGACCCTCACTGAGCAGTGGGGGAAACTGAGGCCAGTCCGGGGACAGCGTCCCAAGGTCACACAGAGTGGGGACAGAGCAGCCTAGAACACTCTGCATCCTGTCTTCTCCACGAGCGCTCACCCCTCTAAGAACAACACCGATGAGAAGAACAATAGAAGGATTTGTTGGATCCATCCCAGGTGCCGGGGTCTCCGGCCAAAGGCTTTCCACGCAGGTGCTTTTATTCTTCCTCGTTTTACAGAGGCCACATTATTATTATTATTCGTGGGTCTCTTTCTCTGTTGAAAAAATTAAAAGTTACATTATGACTGTTGGTCTAAGGATGAAAATATTAATTTTAGATATTAAAACATGATCTTCAGAAAACCTCCCTCCCCCTTCGGATTTTAGAAGAGATGAAAACATTTAAAAATAGTTTTTGAAAAACGGTTGTGTTTTTCAAAATGAAAAAAACTAAACCCCAAAACTGTTGTGGGCCCGAGACTCTGGGCCTATTGAGGCAGGAGATAGATGAGCCCCTTCCCTCCCCCAGGGTAAAGCGACTGGAGATTCGTTCCCTGTGGATGGAAACTCCAAGCTGAGAATAGCAGGACAATTAAGGTGAGGAGGGTGGGCCCTGCCCAGACCACATATTTCTTTTCCGGAAGTCAGGGGACCTCCCCCACCACATGTGCGCAGAAAAGGCCTCTTGGAGGCCAAAGGGGAGTTAGGTCAAGGGATGTTCTACCCAGACGCCTTTGCGGTAAAATCCATCTTGAGTTGGGAGGATCGTGAACTATACCAAATACGGACTGTGAACCAGGCAAATCAAAATGATTGGTCAAGGGAAACCCGGAAGAAATACCCCATAGAAGTAATTCAAAACGCCGTGAGGGTGCGACTCAGGAATTCTCCCTCTGGGTCTGCCCATGTGCGTATCTAGCCACACGCACTGTATTCTTTTTTCCTCTTAAGAAACACTTTACTTGTTTCAGTACTTTCCGTCTTGCTGAGAATTCTTATCCGCAAAGCCGAAGGGCCAGGGCCCTTGTCACTGACCACTGGTCTAGTGGCTAGGATCTGGTGCTTTTACCGCCGTGACCTGGCCTCAATCTCTGGCTGGGAGCCCAAGCCCCGCTCCACACCGTTTCAGGCTGAGACCACTCGAGATCACTACCGTACTTGATGGATAAGTTGGTTCTGTACAGAAGGGAAACTGAGGGGGAGAGAGTTGAGTTTCAAAGAGGAATGAGGGACACAGATCCCGTAACAAAGGAGTGGGATAAACCAAGACCCAGGAGTGCCTAGGTGGAGGGTGGGGGTGGGAGGCGCTTGCCAGGCTCCCTTCAGAGGATGGGGCAGCCCCTCGCGGTCCCCACGCTTGCCCCTTCCCAGCGCCTCCACCACCCCCTTGATCTCCTGGAGCCGGGCTGTGGCCGTGCTGACTGGTGGCCAGCGCCTGTGTAGCCTATAGCCGTCCATAGGGTGACACATCCCCACTGTGCCCAGGAGGTCGTTCTTGATTTCTGCAGCTTGGGGACCTTCTGCCCCTGCTTGGACTGTTGGGAGGGGGAGGTTGGGGCAAAAAGCCATTATTGTGACCCCTTAGATCAGCTGCTCCCTGCCTCTGTCACCGTAGGTCAGGACCTCAGGGCTTCCAAAGGGCTGGACCACCTGCCCGGGGCCAGGAGGGGTGCAGCTGCTTCCCAAACCAGTGATGAGAAAGTGGTTTCCTGCAACCTTCCCTTAACACCAGAGAGAGTCCCCGTTGGGTGCTAATGTGTCTTTAACACTTCTTTCTAAGGTTTGCTAATCTCTCTTTGAAAAGCCTTGCTGAGGGGGAGGGTGGAGAGGGCAACAGGGTTTGTCTCTAACTCAGCAGCATTGTTTTTTCTTTTCATTTTTAGGGTACCTTTTGATTTATGGCATCTAATGTTCATTTCCCATTTGAGGTGGTGATTAAAAGTTTCTTTAAAAATGTTTATTTCTGCAGAAGGAGGAGATCAATTTAGAGAAAAATACTAAGTAGGTCACCTCAGACAGGAAGGAGGGAGAGGGCAGAAATTAACCTGGAGATACACAAACTAGTGAGGTTTGGAAAAGCTGCTGGAGGCCACAAACACACACTTGTCATCTTTGCATTGACTGCTCAGAGAGGGTCGGTGACTTGCCTGAGGTCACACAGTAAGTGCATGTCACTTAGAAGGGACTCAAACTCTAGGTCTTCATGACTCCAAAGCATTTATTTTGGGAGTTGCTCCCATTTAGGGGTGAGGTGGGGGTCAGGACCCCCTTGGTGAGTTGTTCCCACAAAAGAACTTGTGACCGTGTAGGCATGATTCTGCTACAGTTTCATCCACATCATGGTGACTGAGGCTCAGAAGCCCTATTCTGCTTACACCTGCCACGTGTCCTCCGTTACCTACACCCCCGTGTGATGACAAATGTCCTCCCTGACTGTGACTCCATGCCTTCCTGAACACACTCAGGAAGCTTCCAGGGGTCCTACCAGCTCTGTTCTCTAAGGACCACCATGGATGTGGGTGGAGCTAGGCAGTCATGGGGACACGTGTCCCTGTCTCGTGTTCACAAGGCCCCAGAGGTCCATGCAGGGAGGCAAGCCTCCCTTGGTGGAAGGAAGCCCATCCCCACAGCATGGGGTGCCTGGGTAGGGAGTGATCTCCCCGTCTCTGGAAGTATGCAAGCAGAGGCTGGGGCTTTGCAGTTGGAATTTGCATTCTGGGAGTGAGACTACTTGTAAGCTCCTCCTTCCTCAGCTGGCGTGTCCCCAGCATGTCCGTGGGGTTGGTGAACATATTTTGGCCATTGGGACCAGGCAGGGCTGGAATGGAGGTCCAGTTTTGCCAGGCTCCGTCTCCCCCTGCTTCTCATCTTGACTCTCCTTATCTCCTCACTCAGTCTGATTCTTCTTGCTAGCACTCATCACTAACCCCCCACTCATGATTTCATAGGCTGCTCTCATTATCTGCAGCTGTGTAACAAACTACCCCATAACGCAGTGGTTTAAAACAGCAAGGATCATTTATTTGGCTCACAACTCTGTCATCTGGGTAGGACTCAGCCGAAAAGGCGCCTCTCTGCTGTACATGGGGTTGGCTACAATAGTTTGGAGACTGAAAGATTCCTGTCCAAGCTTGCTCACACGTGTGTCTGACCGGATGACTGTTGTCTGGGGACTTCTCCTCCCCCACATGTGGGGGCCTCCACGAGCTGCTTGAGCTTCCTCCTAGCATGGTGGCTGGGTTCCAGGATGAGTCTCCCCAAATAACTCGGTGCAAATTGTGATGCTGCTATGACCCCCACCCCCCCCGGAAGTAACATAGCAAAACTTTAGCCCTACTCTGTGGGTCAGGCCGTCATGAAGGCCTGCCCAGTTTCAAGGAGAAAGGAGACAAAAGACCCACCTCTTGAGAGACGGAGGAGATTGTGTGACCCTGTTTGGAAAATATAATCCACTGCATCTATGCATTTGTTTCTTCGTTTACTGCCCGTCTCAGAACCACAAGGACCTGGTCTCACTTGCTGCATAGCCTCAGCTTCTTGAAAGTGAAAGTGAAAGTTGCTTAGTCTTGTCCAACTCTTTGTGACCCCATAGACTATACAGTCCATGGAATTCTTCAGGCCAGAATACTGGAGTGGGTAGCCGTCCCATTCTCCAGGGGATCTTCCCAACCTAGGGATCGAACCCAGGTCTCCCACATTTCAGGCAGATTCTTTACCAGCTGAGCCACAAGGGAAGCCCAAGAATACTGGAGTGGGTAGCCGTCCCATTCTCCAGTGGATCTTCCCGACCCAGGAATCAAACCTGGGTCTCCTACATTGCAGCTTCTTGAAAGTGTCTGGCAAGTAGCGAGTGCTCAATGGATTTCCCAGGTGGCGCTAGTGGTTAAGAACCCACCTGCCAATGCAGGAGTTGTAAGAGATGCAAGCTCGATCCTTGGGTCGGGAAGATCCCCTGAGATGCAGGTTCGATCCCTGGGTCGGGAAGATCCCCTGGAGGAGGGCATGGCAACCCACTCCAGTATTCCTGCCTGGAGAATCCCATGGACAGAGGAAACTGGCGGGCTTCATAGGGTCTCACGGGGTCAGACATGATGGAAGTGACTTAGCCTAAGTGCTCAATGCATATTTGTTGAATACACAAGCGGAGAGATGAATGAAAAAAGAGGCAGAGATGGAGATAGACAGATCGGTCTGGCAAGACGTGGTCAGGGCCAGGCGGAGGGGAA
The DNA here is from genome assembly GCF_963930625.1 of Muntiacus reevesi. NCBI lineage: Eukaryota > Metazoa > Chordata > Mammalia > Artiodactyla > Cervidae > Muntiacus > Muntiacus reevesi. The sequence goes on from NC_089261.1 coordinate 6,615,908, forward strand.
GCTGATGTCCACTGGCCCGAAAGCAGGGGCCTCTGGGGGGCTTCGGCTGGGCTTATCATAGGGAGTGGGAGTAGAGTGGGGCTCTACAGCTGGGTGAGGGTTGCCAGCCCGAGCAGGGTGACAGTCGGGGTGAAGAAGGCCATGTCCAGCAGGGACTGGCCCGCCAGCTGGGGCCGGATTCCGCGGTGGCCAGCGGGCGCAGGCTGCCTCCCTCCGCTAACAATTTCCCTGTGGCCAGAGCCTTGGAGACCAAGAGTAATGAAACAGAAGAATGTCGGTGACATTTTTCTAAAGAGGAAAAATGTAGGGTTTCAAGTCAAACTGAAAGACTTATTGGGTTCGCAGCGAGGCTAGAGCTCCCTTTCGAGAACAAACTGCCAGATAAGGGGCACGATTGAGTCCCCGGTAATGTTCACTCTGGCCGGCCCGACGCCTGCCGACACTGTTTTGACTACATTGTTCTCATTGATTTTCCTCTAGTTCCTTGCAAATGGAGGCTCCGGCGTCTCTGGGGAGCATCGTCATCCAGGAGGCTGAAGAGGTTCTCCGTGGAGCAAAGCCAAGGATGCTGGGTCACCAGGGGGCTGCTGGGCTGCAGCCCGGCTGGGTGGGCACAGGGCTGGCACCTGGGGGGGGCCATCGACAACACTGATAACCGTACTCGGCATGATTCACCCAGTGTTTTCCACGATGCCCCCGAGAAAGTTTCTCTTTCACTCTTACACACTCCCCATTTTATTTCTGATCCTCTTAGCAACCCCAGGAGGTTCAGAGAACTAAAGGAACTCGCCCCATGACACAGGCAACCCAACTTAGCCCAGGTGAGCCGAGGTCTCTGGTTGAAAGCGGGGCCTCCTGGCCAGTCTTGGGGGCTTAGACACCCAGATTTCAGAATCTTCATGGACCCCCTGCCCCAGTTTCCTGTTGCATACACCTGTCCTTCATCTACTGAGTCATCTGATGACGATGATGTCAGCATCTTCGTGTTTGTTCTGGAGCGTCCACTGTGTTTAGCTGTGGACAGCTGATGTCTTGAGCTCAACGTGTTCCAAACTGAACCCACCGTCCCCTTCCTTCCCTCCTCCACCTCCTCTGGGGGAAGTGACCCCCTTGTCTCTTGAATAGAGGGTCCTAGAGCCCCCCCAGGCTCCTTCGTCCCGTCACCCCCAGACCCTAACAACTATCCCCAAGGCCTGGAGAGTTTACCTTCTGAGTCTCCCCCGAGTCCATATGCGTCTCCATACCCCTACTGCCTCCAGCCCCTTGAGGCCTCTGTCTTCTCCCTCTACATACAGCTCCCGGGTCCTGCTCTGCCCCCCGACAGCCCGTCTCCCCACAGCAGCCAGAGGCATCACTGCGAAATGCAGCTCATTCCCTGCTTCACATCCTTCCGCCAGGTTCTCAGGAGCCGTGGTGTCTGGACCATCAGCACCCACCTCTTCCACAGCCCCCACCTTCACTCGTCCACCCTCATGACCAAGCCACCTTCACCTTCCCTCCGCTTCTCTGTTACTTCTGCCTGTCCACTGCGCCCTTTCTGCCTGGAAAGCCACGACATGTTGGAATGACTTGCTTTTCTGTCCTCCTGCCCCAGGCTGGGAGCTGCTTGGACACTGGGCTGGGCTTTACTCAATTTTGCACCCCTGGCATCCTGATCCACACCTGAGCACATCACTCAGACTGTGTATTCTCTGAAGGATGGAATGACTCCAGTCTGCTGGTCAACCAAGCCCTCAGAAGAGGGGTCTCAGGCACGGGGGACTTGCCCAAGCACATGGTAATTCCAGGGGTCTGGAGATCCAGCCTAGGAGTGTTGCGGGTCCACTTGTGCAGAGATGGTCTTAGATGTTGGGGATGACCACCACTTAGATGTTGAGTCTCTTCATCTGGGAGCATGAGGTTGTTCAGGGATGATTCTCAGGAAAAGGTGGGTGGAATCTTGTTTAGGGGCGGAGGAGGCAACTTTGCCTGGCGAAAGCATTCTTTGGAAGGTGTGGTGGACCTTACAAAGGTACAGAGGCCTGAAAGGGAGATCTCTCCAGGCTGGGAGGCAGGAGGGATCCAATGCTGGGGTTGTCTGAGCCAAGACCAGCACAGTATCAGAAAGGCAGACTCAGAAATGAGAGGACCTGCCTGGCGTCTTACAGCAGAGCCGGGTTGAAAGCCAGGGATTCTGACTCCGAGTCCAGCTCCTTTCCTGTGGGACCAGCCTTGTGATACATTTTGGGGAGGAAAATGAGAAATTCTTGGCTGACAAAGAGGCATACGGGGCCAGGTAGGAAGACGCCAATTCTCAGACCTGTTCAGGTCACCTCAATTTTTCTTGAAGGGTGGGAGTCACAGATACACAGACGGCAATTTCCTCCGAGGAAACGAGCTGCCATCTAAGGGGAAAAATGTCTGGGGCCGAATGCTTGGAGACTGGACAGGTAGGAAGGGGGGACAAAGGGAGGTGAACCTTGAAAATATCTAGGTCACATCTCCTGCCAGCAGCTGCCCAGCCCTCTGTCCATGGCCAGGTTGGGAAAATGCTTTCTTTCTGATCCCCTTCCAGCCCTGTCTTGAAGAATGGGGTGGAGCTGATGTCTGGTCCTTTCATCAGCCGAGGCCTTGATATAATAATGGTAACAATAAATAATAAATGCTACCATCCACGGAACACTTGCTCCAAGCCCTGCGTTCATTACACATTACCTGTTTTACTTCACTGAGTCCTCAGGAGTTAGGAACTGTGGTTCTTCCCAATTCACAGATGAGGAAACTGAGGGTCAGTCATTGTCTGGATTTACACCCAGTTCTGCTGGCTTCGGGGCTCTGAGGTTTCCTTTTTCAATTTGGCTGGGATCTTGGTTGTAGCGTGTGGGATCTTCCATCTTCGTTGGAGGATGCAGGATCTTTAGTTGAGTCATGTGAACATGTCTGAGCATGTGGGATCTAGTTCCCTGACCAGGAATTGAACCCGGGCCCTCCTCCTTTGGGAGCTCAGAGTCTTAGCCACTGGACCACCAGGGAAGTCCCAGCTCTGTGGTATTTAACTGAATGTTATGGAGAGTCCGAGGTGCCAGGTTCAGGGCCAGCCCCAGCCTCTGTTGGAAGCTGTCTGAGTTCTCTGGTCTGAGAAGGCTGATAAGGCCCAGCATGTGCCCCTAGATGCTTGGTCTGGTGGGGAGGCAAGGCGGCCCTGCAATGCACCTTAGAGGACACCAAGGATGCCCCCCGAGAGCCCCTGGCACTGGGCAGCTGGGCAGGGTGCTCTGCGCCCCCAACAGCTCTGGCCCACGGTGGTTTGCAGGATTTGCTTGATGCCTGTCCCTTCCGTTGGATCTGAGATTCGAGAGGGCCGAGATGCAGCCCTGGCACAATACCTGGCCCCTATGGGTCCTGCATCAATGTTTATTTACTACTGTTACACATACACACGCATCAGAGTAAGCCAGGGCAGGTAGTGAAGTAAGCCAGCGTAGGTCGTAAGTGGGTCACAAGCAGGAAAGCGCTATGAAAAAGTTATCATTGTATGCATTTTACACAAGTGAACCATGTTCATTACAGAAATACTAGAGAATGACGACAAACATTAAAAAAAAATCACCTCTCCACAATAGCCACTATTACCATGTTGGTAAATAACCCACCATGTTTTTTAAGTCATATGCAGGAATGGGGCACAGCCCTATTCCATTGGGCACCATTCATATTGCACTCTGAGTGACTGTAGTCATCCAGTGAACAACCTGGGCAACGATGTATGGCAACCTTGGGTATATGCTGCTGCTAAGCCACTTCAGTCGTGTCCGACTCTGTGCGACCCTGTAGACAGCAGCCCACCAGGCTCCCCCGTCCCTGGGATCCTCCAGGCAAGAACACTGGAGTGGGTTGCCATTTCCTTCTCCAATGCATGAAGGTGAAAAGTGAAAGTGAAGTCGCTCAGTCGTGTCCGACTCTTAGCGACCCCGTGGACCGCAGCCTGCCAGGCTCCTCTGTCCATGGGATTTTCCAGGCAAGAGTACTGGAGTGGGGTACCTTTGCCGTTCTGAACCTTGGGTACATATATATATATATAAATATGTGTGTGTGTCTGTTGCTATTTATTCTTTATAGAATTGACACCAAACAACATATGCTGTTTGAAAATTTGCGTCTCTCACTGAAAACATACCATGATCAATTTTTTTTATGTTAACAAATATCTCATTTTAAGTGCATGCTTGGTCGTGTCCAACTCTTTGCAACTCCATGGACTGTAGTCTGCCAGGCTCCTCTGTTCATGGAATTTTCTGGGCAAGAATACTGAATTAGATTGCCATTTCCTACTCCAGGGCTCTTCTTGAACCAGAGATTAAACCGGCGTCTCTTGTGTCTCCTTGATTGGCAAGCAAATTCTTACCACTGAGCCACCTGGGAAGTCCAAATGTTTTTAAAACAATAAGTTAAATTATTAGGTTATTTCCATTTTATTTAAAACATAGCATGATGAACATGCTTTGGGGACATTTGTATATTTAAGTTCTTGGGATAAATTCTAGGAATTTCAAGCAAGAGCATATTTGATGTATGAGTCTTTTGAAACACAAACTGCAAAATTGTTCTCCAGGAGATTTCCAGCAATAATGCAGGGAAGAAAAGGGTTAGTGTAAATTGGATAAAATTGCAGGAGGAGGAAAAAGAGAGGGGATATTGGGATATTTGATCCACTAGTGGCCTGTAGGTCAGACTTCCTCTTTAGGAGGTTGAAAGAGGAGCAGTTTGTCAGTGAGAGGTCAGCCTCCTGGCCTATAGCAATAAAGTCACATCATCCCAGCTTCTACCTTAGACTCCAGTCTGAGTCTCTGTCTGACTTTGACCAAGTCATTTCCCTCTCTGCAACCTAGTTTCTCTCCCTGTAAGCTAGTGAGATTGGACTAAATCACAATCACTATCATCCTGTGATTGATCGGTAATTCCTGCCTCGCAGGACTGTGTTGAGCTTCCAAGTTATCTACAGTTGGCAAGAAAGAGTGCTGTGATCAATTAATAATGTCTGCCACGGGTGTGGGAAGTGAGGTGATGGTACCTTTGCCATGTACTAGCTATTCCAGGACTGGACACTTTCGGAGACTATTAGAGCTCTGAAAAGGAAGGGAATTTTTCCTGCCATCTTGTTCCTCATAGATGTCTAGATCCTGAGAAAAGCCTCATTGAGTTAGCCAAGTGCTCTCAACCTGGTCTGTCTCATGTTGGGTGCATTGCAGTTTAGCTAAGAGGCTGATGACATTCAATTTCTGTCTCTCGACCTTCTTCAGCATCTCATGACATTGTCTTCAGCCTGCAGAGGGAGGATTGGGAATTTCCTATGATTTCAGTATTCCATTCAGTTTTTATCATTTTAAGGTTCATGCGTTTCTAATTGTTATGAATACCATGGCAAAATTAATAGTTCTATGGTTGGTTTATTACATTTAGTAAAATTATGTGCATGCAGTGTTTGCCAAGAGAAGACGCGGCAGGCTCCTTAATCATGTAAAGATGATAATTTAGTTGTTACACTTGTTGAAATGATGGGATTAATTTTTAAAAAGTTTGCAAACTGGTGGAGAAATGTAAAACATTAATTTAGTTAGACAAGCAAGCCGACAACTGACAAATCCTTTCAGCCAAACCTGGTAATGGAGACGCTACAGACCCAGAGAGGGAGGAGATTCATCAAGGACGCAACAGGCACTTTCAAGGAATGGGGAATGTGATGTTGGAAAGTGCTGTGTGGCTTTTGGGGAGACACTTTCCCTCTCTGGGCCTTCAATTTTTTTCTATAAAATGATATTAGATCTGTGATTTTCAAATCACGTCCTGCAGAAGTCCTAAGGATTTAGAACATGTCTTGCAGGCTAAAAGAAAGGCAGATGGATGAGAATGGATGAGGTTTCAGTGGAGTGGGTATCATGTTGGAGAAACCTGTCCACATTTTTTTTCCCCTGATTTTACCTTGGGCAATCTCTCTTCCCTCCTTGTCATCAGTTTATGTAGTTCTGGAGGGATTAACCGATCCCTGGCTGCAGATGGTGGACAGTGACATGGGATGGGCTGGTGAGATCAGCAAAGTGACCTGACAGTGATTGGTTTGGACCAATCCCATGACTCGTATCTGGCCAATCAGAACCAATGAAACTTTCTCACGGTAGCTTTGCTGTAACTTCAGAATGAGATTCTTTTTCACTTGGAGTGGCTGAGTCAGAGGATGGAAGATCAGGCTTTGGAGACCATTGTTGACCATGGTTTGGAGGAAAGCCTGTCTGAGAATGAAGCCAATGGAAAGGAAGTGAAAGTGAAAGTGTTTGCTGCTCAGTCACATCTGACTGTTTGTGACCCCATGGACTGTTGCCCACCAGGCTCCTCTGTTCATGGGATTCTCCAGGCAAGAATACTGGAGTAGGTAGCCATTCCCTTCTCCAGGGGATCTTCCCAACCCAGGGGTGGAACCTGGGTCTTCTGCAGAAAGTAGAACCAAAATACAAAACAGATTTCCAGTATCATCATTTCAGCTCCTGAATCTAGCAATACCTGATGTCTTGGATTTTTTTTTTCCAGTTATTTGAGCCTATACATTTCTATTTTTGCTTCAGCAAGTTCAAGTTGAGTTTCTGTAGCTTATGACCCAAAGAGTTGCAATTAATGTGGGACTAGGGCCAAGCTATGTTTATCCATTCTATATATTGGAATTCCATATAAAAATTTTGTTTGAACAAAAGATTCTGCTGCTACAAAGTAGGACTAGAACTCCATGATTCCTAACAGCCCTTTTAGCTGTGATATCCTGCATCTCCATGGGGCTGCTGTAGGTTTGCCTGTCCACAGGTGTATGAAGCAGGTGAGGGCACACGCAGAAGGAGGAGGCTGACTCCGGGCCGAGGTCACCAAGAAGGAACCATTGGGAGTGGATCTGGAAGGCTTAGTGAGAGTTCTCCGGAGCGTAAGGGAAAAAATGGAATACAAGGCAGAGGGAAGAGCCTGTGCAGGTGGCCTGAAGGTGTAAAGACTGGGAGGCCTTTGGGGGAAGATTGGAGAACCTGATGTGGCTAAAGCAGGAGGTTTGTGGGTGGTGAGAGAGAGGAGGCTTGAGGAAATGAAGTGGAAAAGCAAAAGACGCCTGGGAAGGGTCTCGAGTGTCAGCATGAAGAGTCGGCCAGTGGTTGGCAGGCAGTGGGCAGCCGTGGAATGTTCTTGAGCAGGAGAGAAGCAGGGCCCAGTGGGGGCTGGTTGCTGGGAACAGGACAGACTATGGAAGAGAAATCGGTCTCCCGGGGTGGTTATGCCCGAGACTGCTTCCGTCTGAGGCAGGAGGCAAGGAGGGGGTCCCAGGTCCCCCCCTGACTGCATTCCAGAGTCAGCAGGGCCGCACGGTTCCCAGCCCTGGAATCTGGGCGCTATTTTGAGGAGGGAGGCCTGGAAGGCGGCTTGGTGGAAATTGAGAATGAGTCCTTGACTCTGCTGGCTCCATTTAGCAGGGGTGATTTACGAGAACTTTGCCCTGGTTCCTGGGGGAAATTGATCTTTCATCATGTTGCAGACCTCGATCATTCCTACAAGTTCTGAGGGGCCTTGATGGTCCCCTCCCCCAGATCCACCATACAAGCCACGTTCCATCACTCTTCGGGACTTTCACCCTCACTGTTCCATCTGCCTGGATCATCCTTCCCAACTTTTTCTTGCTTGAGGGTAACAGTAACAATAATGTACTGAGTCACTTCAGTTGTCTCCGACTCTTTGCGACCCCATGAACTGTAGCCCTCCAGGCTCCCCTGTCCTTCGGATTTCCCAGGCAAGAATACTGGAGTGGGTTGTCATTTCCTCCTCCAGGGGATCTTCCCAACCCCGGGCTCGAACCTGCATCTCATGTGTCTCCTGCATTGGCTGGCGAATCCTTTACCGCTGAGCCACCTGGGAAGCCCCAGTAATAATAATAGCAACAATACTAAAGGCGGAGAACCAGCAGCCGCAGCCACAGCCAAAAATGTGTACTGCACACTCACTGTGCACAGGTACATGGTAAAATCCTCATGTACACCTACTCAAGAAATTCTCTCAACAATGGGAAAAGGTAGAAAGTTTTAATATCCTGAGTTTAGAGAGAAGGAGACCTAGAGAGATGAAGTCATCTGCCTAAGTAAGGTCTATCCCTGAGAAAAGGAGGAGGTGGGATTTGAACCCAGGGCTGTTGGAGAGGGGACAGGCCTTGGATTTGGGGAGGCCTGGCTGGGAGTCTGGGAGAGGGGGAGAGTGAAGAGAAGGGAGCAATGACAGACAGAGGTGAGGCCGTGGAAGAGGCGAAGAGAGAAACAGAGACGCGGCTTGGCAGCCCTGACTGAGAGAGTTTGGGAAGCAGCAGCAGAATCACGTGCAAAATGGCCATGAAGCTCCAGGTCCAAAGCAAAAGGGAAAGATAGAGACTGGAGAGGAAGGACTTGGGGACTCTGTGTTAGGAGTGACAGCAGTTGTCCAGTGCACAACCTGGGCAACTGTGAATGGTGACCCTTGATATGTATATGTCTGTTGGTGTTTATTTTTTATAGAAATGACACTAAAGGACATATGCTGTTTAAAAAAGCTGGGAGTGGGGGACCCACTGCAGGTGAGTGATGGGGAGCAGTGAACTGCAGTTCCTGGGGACCCTAGTCTAGGAAGAGGCAGAGGGCAACAAGAAGAGGTGGAGGCCCATTGGCTGCTTCAGCCATCTGAGCCTCCTGGTCTGTATCATCAACCACAGGGGGCCGCAAAATTATAGGCATCCAGGCACCTTTTCCATGCTCACCAGCACCGAAGTATAGTTTGTAATTCAGACAGATTGTGAGGCAGGGAGGTCGAGTTGTTTGGGAAAAATCACTTCATTAAAAAAAACCAACAAAAACTTGCAGGCACCTCAGGTGTGTGGTCTGGGTACCAGGTAAAGTTGAACACATTCTGCCTTCAGCTCTGGTCACGTGTTTCCATAATAGATCTCCGAGCTCCGTGGGAGGCATTGTCCAAATCAAGTCATCATTTGAGGCCCTTTGGGCTTGGGAGGTGGGGTGCACGGGGCTGATGGTCAATAAAGCATCCTGATCCCAGTGGGCACAGACAGGCAGGGTGACCTCCAACCAGTGCTGGGGCGAGTACTAGCACCAGTCCCATTTTATAGATGAGGAAACTGAGGCTCAGAGATGGCAAGGAGGATTCTGAGCTGCCCTCCTGCTTCCCCCAGGACCTGAGAACTCCAACCCCTGGTTTCCCGTTGTGGTGGGTGTTGTTTGGTTGTTTCAGAAGGAACTTCCTTCCCACTGTCTCCATCTAGCCCTTTGTGGATCCCCATTCTGGGTGCAGAGGATGAGATGGTTGAATGGTATCACCAATTCCATGGACATGAACTCAGGCAAACTCTGGGAGGCAGTGAGGGACAGGGAGTCCTGGCGTGCTGCAGTCCATGGGGTTGCAAAGAGTTGGGCATGACTTAGTGAAAGAAAAACAACAACAAATTCTGGGTGCAGCTAAGAGTTTGAATGCCACTGTCACCGATGCCTCCAAGGAACTTCAGGCCATATTTGCCCCCAGGCCTGCCTCTTGCCTAGAGGGGCCCCAGAAGCTGCAAAGCACCAATAAGATGGGGAAAGAGAGAGAGAGAGAGGGAGACGGGGAATGGATGGGAAAGGCTGGCCCTAAATTCACAGGAAGAGCAAATGGAATTACATCCATGAATGACAGATATAATAATAATAATAAAATAATAATAGCAGCTGGACCTTCTCTGAGCACTGTTCGTATGGCAAAAGCTTTTCATGGGTTACCTTACAGACTCCAGTCGCAAGCCTTAGGAGGCAGTACCTACAGGAACCTGTGGTTTCCAGGGATGCAGTATCAGTTCTGACGAAGTGAGCTGGGCCAGGTGGGTCCCTTTCCCCCCAGGTCTGAGCTGGTTTCCATGGCAAAGAACAGGGAACACGGGCTGCGCTCCTACTCTGTGCCCTGTGCAGGGCCAGACCCTTGCCGTGTGATCTCATCTGATTCCATAACATCCCAGTGAAGTGAGACCAATATCCCCATAGGCTAAGGCTCAGAGAGGTCAAACGACCTGCCTCAAGACACACAGCGGACCGCAGCAGGCCTGGGGCATAAACGCCAGTCTCTCCCTCCCTCGGTCTCAGCCTTCTTCAGTCCTCTGGGCGCCTGTTGACCCCCGCTTCACTAGCCCCCCAGCACCTGCCTCTTGGGGAGTGGCTGAGTGGGGCTCCTGGCCCTGGGCCCGACCCACCCGGGGAGGAGAGGGACCCCCTCGGGCTGCTCTTACGTGACCTGCCTCGCCCAGCCTGGCCCCAAAGCAAATGTGTGTGATTGATGCCGAAACAAGCCACTGGGTGTGTTTAATCCTGAGGCTGTGATGACCGCAGCTTCGACCTGATTGATGAGGCTGTCGTGTTTTTATATGAAAATCACTACCTGAACATACTCTGGTCCTCCTAGTATTGATGGAGTCCAGCCCTTCGCTCGAGAGGCACTGAAAGGAAAGGTGAGGCCCAGTTTGTGGCCTCTGGGGATTTCGGCTGAGGCTGCCCAGGCATGGTGGTGCACACGTGTGTGGGTCCCTCCCCAACACGCGTTCACATCCACACACAAGTGGACACACGTGGATGGATGCACTGTAACACACACATGAGTGCATTCACACCCAGCTACGGTGCACACACACAGTCATGCCCACCTGTGCACACACACCTACACACACATCACAGGGATGTACCCAGTCACCCTGCACGACCATGCACCACCAGCGTTAGTACATGTGTGTACAAACACCCACAAGCATCACAGCAGACACGCCAACATGTACACACACATGCACCAGGACCCCTACACACGTGTCCACACTGCAGGCTGCTCACACACACTCATGGGGCATATAGATATACTTGCACACATACACACGCTTCTCTACGACGTGTACACACTCATGTTGTTGCTGTTCCGTCTCCAGGTCACGTCCAATTCTTCATGACCCCGTGGACTGCAGCACACCAGGCTTCCCTGTCCTTCACCATCTCCCAGAGCTTGCTCAAACTCATGCCCATTGAGTTGGTGATGCCATCCAGCCGTCTCGTCCTCTGCCGCCCTCTTATCCCACCTTCAATCTTTCCCAGCTGCAGGGTCGTTTCCAATGAGTGAGCTCTTGGCATCAGGTGGCCAATGTACTGGAGCTTCAGCACTCTCACACAGGTACAATTTGCTTGCCACACCCACACAGTGCTCTGACCCAGGCCTGAAGGCGTGGAAGAGGCTGAATGAGAAGATACTGGGAACTGAGACTGACTCCTGCCTCTCTCCCATCCTACCTGGATGGTTTTGGGCGGACACTTAACTCTCTGAGGCTCAGTTTTCCCATCTGTCCACAGGGTGATGTGAGAGCCAGCTTGCAGAGCGGCTGTGGGAGGCAGCATTGATAAAAAGCCTGGCACACAGTGAGTGACTGAGTGAAATCACTCAGTCATGTCCGACTCTTTGCTATCCCATGGACTGCAGCCTACCAGGTTCCTATGTCCATGGGATTTTCGAAGCAAGAATACTGGAGTGGGTTGCCTTTTCCTTCTCCAGGAGATCTTCCCAACCCAGGGATTGAACCCAGATCTCCAGCATTGTAGGCAGACGCTTTACCATCTGAGCCACCAGGGAAGTCACATATTAGGGTGGAGGGAATGGGTGCTCTTAGAACCCGTGGCTGGAGCACCAGGACCCGGGGGTCTGGCAGGTACCCCTGCCTCTCAGTTCTGTTCTTTGGGTCTGATCAGCAGACGCTGTGGCCTCTCCCCAGCCAGGTGACCAGGGGCCCTGGGCAGCCTTCTTTCCCTGACAGGCTCCCCTCAGCCCCCAGCCCCCAGCCCCCAGCCCCCAGCTCCAGTCCTTCCATCTAGATGCCAGGGGCACCAAGGCCTTGGCACGTGGGCAGGAGGCTCTGGGTCTGAGCGTGGGTAGGGCCCAGCCTGGTGTCACCCCAGCGCCCAGCCCTCCTGCAGCCGCAGGATAGGAGCAGTCCACGGGGAGCTGAGACCCTCGTGGCCATGGCCTGCAGCCTCCTAGTGGGCAAGGAGAAGGAAGCAGGTCAGCGGGAATCTGTGATGCTGGCCCGTAATTCACAGGCGGAGGGTATCAGGGGTGTATTTTGACTACAGTTGTAAGCTCCAGGATTCGGGCCTGGGAGTGCCGTCCTGACAGATAAATTGGTTGAAATTCATTTGGCTGTGACGAGAGGGCCGGTTTCCTCGACAGCTCTCTGACTGGGATGGCGTGGCTCATGGGACAGAGAGTTGCGAGTCCGGGCTTGCGTTATCTGGGCCCTGGCCGGCTGCTGGCCACCGTGTCTCCCCAGGCCCCAGCTCAGGGCCGGTGCAGGCCGTCCTGGTGTGTGTGTGGAAGACGGGGGACCAGGCGGACGGGGGGGTTCTGTGTGGAGAGACTGCAATATCTGGTGACCTGGTTCCTGCCTTGCTGTGTGACCTTGTGCGAATCTCTTTCCCTCTCTGGGCTTCGGTCCAGTTTAGAATGTGACGGCTCACTGTCTCTCTCTTTGCTTCCTTCCCTTCCCCTCCTTCCCTCTTTCCTTCCTGCTTTCTCTGCAGACCCTCATGGAGTTCCTATGTGTCACATCCTGCTTTGAGTGCTGAGTACCGCTCTGGGGAAGGACCTGTGTGGCTGTGGGGATGGGGTGAGAGTGCTGGGCGGCAGGGTCTGCCCACTGGGGCCTCAGCTTCTGTATCTGTAAAATGGGAGCAATGCTGAGGGAGTAGTTGTTTTTGCCTCTAATAATCTATGACTACTGAATAGATTTTAAAGGCTCCTGGTGTGTTTGACTTCAGAAGCAGTCAAAGGAGGAGCTTTGAGCTGACCCTTGGATTCTCACACAAACCCTCCTTTGAATCCTGGCTCTGCCTCTCCTGGGCTGCTTGGCCAGGCTACTTGTTTAATTACCTCCAAGCCTCAGTTTGCTTCATCTGTGAAATGGGTGGAGTCTACCAACCATGAAGGGTCATTGTGAAGATTAAACAAAAGAACTCAGCATTTGCCAGAGGGTGGTCTGCATTTTACTGGCAAGCAGGACAGGAGATGAGTAAAGTTTCAATTTTTCATGTTTATGTATTTGTTTTAATAAATACTAGACACAGACCTAACAAGTACATCTTACCAGTGGTTTCATGGATGTTATTGCTTCAGATGAGACTGAGGTTGAAAAAACAAGGTAATATTTTTTAAGAAAAGATGAATAAATAGTTGGGAGGAGTATTTGGGGAAGGCAGACACAGGGAGATGGCCCAATGGTGTTGGATTCAGAAGAAGCTCATGTAAAGTAATTAGCTTTGTATGGGGGCTTAGCAAGAGTCCCAGGGTGGTCTATGGCTGTGATGATGGTGATGACAGTGACGGTGGTGGTAACGATTCTTGTTGTCGAGGTGATCGTGGCCATCTCCCGTATGACTGGGGAACCGCTTTGACTGGATTGCGGAGTGGCCTCAGGTAAGGCTCTCCCCCTCTCTGCGCTGGGACTCACCCACTTGGAGATCCCAGTGGACAACAGTGGCCTGCAGTAGCCTACAGCACCTAGGCCTGCTCGTTTTGCAGAGGCGCCTAACGTTAAGGCTTTGTTGAGGCACCTCTGTCCCCAGGTTCCTGGGGAACTTGTGGTGTCCCTAGCCAGGCAGAGTCCATGCACGGGGGCGTGTGATTGAGTCCTGGCAGGGCGGGCCTCTGCCTCCCAGCCAGAGGTGACTGGGACGCAGCAGTGCTTCTGCCAGACCCCACTGATTTATGGGCTTGCTCCACGGGCCACGATGTTTGCACTTTTTCAGCTTGGGAGGCAGGGAGGCCAGGAGGGTGCCGGGAAGAGGGTGTTTAATGAGGCAGGTAAATATTAGGTGAGCACAGAGGTGATGACCACAGGCTGGGGGCAGGGCGGAGCGCGTCTCCTGGCTGGGAAGCCTGAAGGAGGGGTCCCGAGCATGACCGTGTCGGGGGCCCCCGACAGCTGCTTCAACCCCCAGCCCCCAACTCCAGAGCCCGAGTCTAGGCAACGAGCCCCCCTGGATGAGCAACCTCAGCCCTGAAACGGCTTTGACTAAATCAAGTTCTCTTCTTGTCCTCCTCCAAACAGTGAGCAGAGTGGCTCCCAGGAAGGAGGCTGGGCCTAAGGGTCAGAATCTCTTTTTTTCTTTCTCTTCTAGGTTTTAATTTACATTGAAAGAAAAGTGAAAGTGAAGTCGCTCAGTCGTGTCTGACTCTTTGCGACCCCATGGTCTCTAACCCGCCAGGCTCCTCTGTCCATGAAATTCTCCAGGCAAGAATACTGGAGTGGGTTGCTATTCCCTTCTCCAGGGGATCTTCCCGACCCAGGGATTGAACCTGGGTCTCCCGCATTGCAGGTAGAGGCTTTACCGTCTGAGCCACCAGGGAATCATTAGAGTATAGTTAGTTAACAATGTTGTGATAATTCTAGGTGGAGAGCAAAGGGCCTCAGCCATACATATATATGTATCCATGTTCCTCCAAATGCCCCTCCCGTCCAGGCTGCCACATGACTCTGAGCAGTGTTCCCTATGCTGTTCAGGAGGTCCTGGCTGGTTATCCATTTTAAACAGAGCAGTGTGTGCATGTCGATTCCAGTCTCCCTAACTCTCTAACGGTCAGTGTCTTGGATCCAAAGCCCACCTCCCCATCTGCGTAGTCCTAGGCACGTGAACCTCCTCTCTGAACCTCAGTTTCCTCCTCAGCCTGTGGTCATCATCCCTGTGCTCACCTAACATTTACCTGCCTCCCTAAACACCTTCTTCCCGGCACCCTCCTGGCCTCCCTGCCTGCCAAGCTGAAAAAGTGCAATCTGGAATGAATGATGAGGCAGGGCTGAGAGTCTAGAAGTGGTGTCCGACTTGGATGGAGGGATCAGCACTTGGTGAGAACGATGCTCAGTGGAGCAGAGGACAGAGTTGGGGCCGCGCGGGGACGAAGCCGGCGAGCCTGGCTCTCCAAGCCCACCCCACGGCTGGTCCACGGTAGGTGCTCACCCGTGTGGTCTTAAGGCTCAAAGAGTATCTCTCGGGGATCCTCCAAAAGAAGCCTCGATGTGGTGTAGGCTGCAGACAAGGGCGTCCGGGGCAGAGGGCAAAGCAGAGGAAGGCTGGAGGTGGGCAGAGCCTGGGTGTGGTCAGGACAGCATGATGTTGCAGGTGATGAGGAGGTTGGGGAGGGGAGGAGCGGTGGGGGGCAGGTTAGCATCTTCTGTCTCTTCAGTCTCTATGTTTAATTCCTTTATACGCTACCCACGTGTGTAACTTTATATACCTGCATGAATGTCCTGTTGCGGAGCCGTTCCTTTAGCGCTGACAGTTTTATTTCCTTCTTTTTTTCTTTCTCTTTGGCTTCCTCCTCCCCTCCTCCCAGCCGGGTCACCCAAGTTAACAACCTGGTCTTAATCGCCCCACGACTGTCACACCTGTCCCCCCGCGCTCCCATCAGCGTTGTCGGCCACGTGCAAGCACGCACGTGAGACTCTGTGATTGATTTCCTTTCACAGCGATGGGATCGTGTTGCAAACACATCTCTCCACCTTGCTGTGCTCACTCATTAAGTCTCCTGGGCGTCTCCCGAGCTGGTTGGCACAGCTCTGCTCCCTCCCGTTGAGGGCTGGTACTGTTCGGTGCCACAGAGGCACCCTCAAGCACTCCCCATTCCCTGGCCAAAGGGCTCAGTTTGGCCTGCCTGTCTGGTTTTTGGCCGTGACAGAGAACGCTGCGGGTGACGCATGTTCTTCAGCGCTGTGCATTTGTTTCTGTGGGACAGACTCCCAGGACGGGTATTTGCTGGTCCCTAAGGTAGGTTTTACATTTTCAGGGATGAAGCACATGATTGCTTTTCTAAAATCCTCTAACCGTTTACATTTTGGGCAGTGATGATTGACAGGGTATCTTTTTTTCCCCTAGTCTAGTGGGTGGGTGGAGGGGGGGAGGGCAAGGATCTGGTCTTCTCAGGCTCTTTCTGGATTCAGAGTGAGGAATGGGTTAGAGGCAAGAAGCCCTGACCCAATTCATTATTTGATGAATTCCTGCCAGACTGTAGACCCGTTGAGGGTAGAACCTGGTCTATCTTGTTCGGTCATGGATTTTGTACATCACCTCCTGTATGTTACTTCAGCTCCATTCAACATGGGACCTGAGCATTTTCCAGCCTTTGTTCAGTGTGGTCCAAGGGATGGATGGATGAGTGGGAGCTGATAAAGCTCCATATGCCACAGGTTTGTCTGTACCGGAAATGGGGAGTGAGCTCCCTGTCACTGGAGGCATGCAACCAGATTCTAGACAAATCCTTGACATGACTCCTGGCACCAGTGAGAGGGTTTGACTGCGGGACTTCCAACACCCCTCCCAACCCTGGGCTTCTGGCACTGCTGCCTGGACCCTGGCCAGGATCCTCTCCCACGGAATTGCCCTGAGCCTGATGGCTCTGGGCCCGTTTGTGTGCAGGCTTCCTTGCTCCCAGCGTCACACTGGCTTCTGGCTCCTCAAACCTGTCAGGTTCTGCCAGGCGCCCCGCATCCTCGCCTCGGAAGGCCTCCCTCCCTCCCTGGCTCCTCCCGGGCCTGTCCTGTTTGTGAGGCTGTTGTCTGCGGTTGCTGGGGCAACGCTGGATCTGGGCCCCACTCCGAGCCCACTGACTTTTGGCCCTTTCCACGCTCTTTGGACCCAGCAGCTGCTTTTGTCTCCTGTCTGGGCGGGTCCCTTGGGTGGAAACCTTGCGATGTGGCGTCTGCAAGAACCCTGGGTCCACCAGAGCTCTGGGGTTTTCCCTCTGGCACTGGCCAGGGGACCTTCCTCCCCGCTGTGTTGTTGTTTAGCCGCTAAGTCATGTCTGACTCTTTGCAGCCCCATGGACTGTGGCCTGCCGGGCTTCTCTGTGCCTGGGATTCTCCAAGCAAGACTACTGGAGTGGATTGCCCTTTTCTTCTCCAGGGGACCTTCCCAACCCAGGGATAGAACCCGCATCTCCTGCATTGCAGTGGTCTCCTGCTTTGTAGGTGCATTCTTTACCATTGAGCCATCAGGGAAGTCCCCTGCCCCCTCCGGCTGGGGATGATGGAGTAAAAACCCAGACTCTGCGGCTGGCTGCCTGGGTTCGAATCCTGCCCCATCGGCCGTGCCTTAATCCTCTCCTAGCAGATGCTTCTCTTCGCAGAGTCTGGACTCTCTCTGCGTCTACCTGAGTGTAATGAAGTTTTCCTCTCTGAGGGAACCTGGATGGGCCTGGGTGATGAGGAAGTCCCCTCTGATGAGGGAACAGAGCCCAACCCTGACACTTGCAACCTAGGGATTGTCTTTCTGATTCCTGACAGAAGGCTGGGTGTCTGTAGTGACCGACGGGTATGCTTCTTCCCTGAGATCCCCCCCAGGATTCTGGTGATTCCTCTCCCGCCCGTCACCAGAGCCTGTGTCTAAAGTGGGGCAGGCGTCCCTGAGGCGTTGTCCTTCAGAGCCCCTCTTCCTCCTGTAACCTGCAGGAGCCTGCATCTCCTTCCCCACCTTCGGTGAGACAAATTTAAGACAGCTGAAAACCTCCTTCCTTCACTAAAAATTCACCGCTTCGCTTTAGATAGGTCACATCCCTTCTCTGGGCCCCGGTTTCCCATCAGATCAGTGACTTTATTATTTATTCTTGGCCACACCACTCGGCAGGTGGGATCTTAGTTCCCAGAACTGGGCTCGAACCTTCTCCCCCTGCATTGGAAGCATCGAGTCTTAACCACTGGGCCTCCAGGGAAGTCCCTGATCAGTGATCTCAGAGAAGATGAAATCTTAGGTGGGACAGTTGAGACACGGGTGGGGATCACGAAAATTCTCCCATGGAGGCAAAGGCAGGGGTCAGGGCTGGGAGGAGAGACTGAAGAGGCAGGGCTTACCATCATCTCGCCAGGCTCCGGGGCCTAGTGTGGTATCCTAATTCCCACCCTGTGGGTCCCTGGGCTCACGGCTGTAAGTTGAGGGTGCCTCATGGGACCCACCTCTAGGAGGGAGCAGGGAAGGTGAAAGGAATCTATGCGCCAGGATATTGGGGGCCCAGCAATGGGGGATGACTTCCTCTCCTGCACCTGGGGGTTCTACATAGAGTGATGGAACCAGGAAGCCTGTGCAGGACAGGGGCTGGTTGGGGGGCTGGCAGGGAGGCCCTCCCGGACTCCAGCCAGTGAATTTAGGTCTGGAGCATCTTCCCCTGATGCACACACTCACTGTCTCACACACGGGACCGGGAGACACTGGACATGGACACCAGCAGGTGAGCACACAGCCTGCCCTAGACACACACACACACTCAGTCGGTTTAGTCACGTCCAACTCTTTGCCACGCTACGGACTGTAGCCTACCAGGCTCTTCTGTCCATGGAAATTTCCGGGCAAGAATACTGGAACTGTGCCCTCCTTCAGGGGACCTTCCCAACCCAGGGATCGAACCTAGGTCTCCTGCATTGCAGGCAGATTCTTTACTGCTGAGCCACCGGGGAAGCCCCCTGTCCCCCGACTCATGCATGGTACCCACCGCAGCACACAAGCGTGTAAGCTGTTGAAAACATACCCAATACACACAGGGGCATGCCCATGCCTGGTGCCCGCTGGGGTCCAACCTAGTGTGGCAGACTGAGGCTCAGAGATGTGGTGGCTGGCTCCTGATTTTGAAGCTGGGAAAGGAAAAAGCCAGGATTTGAACTGGACTCCTTTGCCCACTACGCGGGGAGTGTGTCCCCAAACCTCAAACCTTCCTGTACCACCCCGATATCTTGCTCTAGTATTTATCCAATGTCATGTTTCAAATCAACTTTACATTAAGTCACTTAAAAAAGATGTTAGCCTCAGCCTTAGCAACAAGATCCATCACTTTCCAGGACTTAAGGGGTGATATTTTTAAGATGTATTAAAACAAATATTTGAGAATTAAAAATAAAAGTTTTTTTTTTGCCTGTTTGCCACCTACCACCATCTCTTGGCCACTTCGATGTTTAAAAATCATTTGGGGGCTTGCTGATCCTGTTCAACCATCTTATTTCATGGAGGCACAGAGAAGGTCAGGAGTTTACCCAAAGCCACATAGCCAGCATGGCTCAGGCCTCCTGTGTCCCAGGTCTGAGGCCATCCCCTACCATGCATGCATCAGGGAAGGCAGAGCTCCTCCCAGGGTGGGTCCTGCCTGACTCTGAAATGAGAGCAGGCAGAGATTCACAGACACCATCTTTGTTCATCCTTGGAGGCATGCCTTCTTGGTCCCATTTAAAATTTATTTTTTATTTTCATGTTTTTTAATGATTTAGCTTCATATTTTTTAATTTTTAAAACTTTTATTTTATATTAGAGTATAGTGAATTTACACCGTTGTTTCAGGTGTACAACAAAGGGATTCAGTGATGCATACTCATGTATCTATTCTTTTTCAAAATCTTTTCCCATTTAGGTTATTACAAAACAGCAGATTTCCCTGTGCTGTACAGCAGGTCCTTGTTGGTTATCTGATGGTCCCATTTTAAAGTGAAGGGAAGTGGGACCCAGAGATGTAGAGCAACTCTCCAGAGGACATACAGCAAGCGAGGAGCGGAGTGGAGTTTGAACCCCGGAACTGGGTGTCGTGGGGCAGAGTGGCTGAGGATATGAAGACCCAGCAGAAGGAATGCCGCTGCCAGGAGTGTTGATACCATGGTGGACACGGGCCAGCTGGGGGCCCGCAGTTTTGGGAGCCAGCCCTCCCTCCTTTGCTTCCCAGGCTAAAGTGTAGATGCTGCTGTACCTTGCTGCTTTCTGGAATGGATTTAGTTCAGAGGCTGTGCCGCAGCTGACAAGCTGCATGTTTTTAACTCGGGGAAGAATGTCCTGGCCTTTCAGAGCCTCCCGCCAGCCCGGCCGTACCTCCTCGGGACCAGGAATCCGGCTTGCTTCCTGCCTTCAGTAGCATCGAGTTTTCTCTCTGGCCCCAGCAGCCCCGTCTTCTCAAGTCCAGACGGCAAAAGGTCTTGGGAATTTTCGTAAAACTCTTAAACCTGGCTATAGGCCAAAGGGAAACAGCTCTGAAAAGGCTGACGCTGTCTGGGAGATGATAGAAATACGGCATTCCTGTAGCAGACGGTTCTTGAATTTACGGGGGAGCGGCGGACAGACCCACAAGCAAATGGGCCAGCCCTGCCGTGGGGAACGTCGAAGCCCCCAGACACACAGCGGGCAGGAAAGAAAAGAGGACTAATCATGACCAATTGTGCAGCTCTTGCAGCGGGCTGGTATTAGTCTCTGTGCACTAACTCAGCAAACCTCACCAGCTGGAGGAGGTAATTGTTTAAGTCAGCCACCCGTCATCTCGGACGGAGAGGCTCAGAGAGGTGAAGCGACTGGCCTGAAGTCATTCAGCCAGCAAGTGGTGGGGCTGGTTTCTGAGCTGTCTTACCACTGAGTCACCTGGACACCCATGCGTCCACACACATGCAATCACACGGACACAGTACATGCACATAGGCAGATGTGCACACACACACACGTGCGCACACATGTTCACACTTGCACTCACTCATACATACATTCCGAGACCCAAAAATGAAGCGCTCACCTGGCTCGCTGGAGCAGGGCCAGGACTCCATCCCTCAGACCCTGGGAGCATCAGCTTCCTTCCGCTGCTTCCTCCTCCTCTCCCCCAGATGTTAGCTGCAGCTCCCGCCAGCCGGCCAGATGTGCGTGACGCCCCAGGATGTCTCAGAGACCCAGAGGCCAAGGAGGCTGCCAGATGACCCCCAGGTGTCCCTGTGACACTGCATATAGCCCTGGGTTAGGGGACCCAGACACCCACAAGGGACCCACTGCCCTGCAAGGTCACCAGGCAGGGACTGAAGACCAGGGGACTCAGCTTTGTTCCCCAGATAGGAGCCCTAAGGCTGAATCCAGCTCAAAACCACTGTGGGGCTCAGGGCTGACCCTCTGCCGTTTCTGAGCCTCAGTTTCCCCATCTGTGCAATGGGCTCAGCATGGCCAGCTTGGCCACACAAGGGTGTCCTGGGGACTGTTGACACTTAGAAATGGAAAGGATTCCTAAAGATCTCCTAGTTCCCAATTTGCAGATGGGGAAAGCAAGGCCCGTGATCATGCTGCCAGGCAAATGGCAAAATAGGGCTCAGAAACCAGGTCCTACGAATCTTGGCCAGATAACTTTTTATACTTAACGTAACCAGCTCTTGCAGCGGCGACATGTAATAGAACACGGGAATGAAAAGATTGTTCTGTCTTCTCGCTAGCAGGCTTGTTCTGACATTTCCTTTCTGCCCCAAGATATTTTTCTCAGGGATTACTGACCAGCAAGATGGAATTTTTCCAAGAAACGTTCAATTGGCCCCAGTACTAACACCCTAGATAGAACATTTCACCTTCAGTTCTCCAGTCCAGTTTGGGGATTTCAGTGGCGAGGACGACAGGGCCAGTGAGCTGTGTACAGACAGGGTCATGAGCTCTGCGCATGGCTGGGCCTCTCCTCAGACGGCACCTGGGAGGCAGAGCCTCACAGTCTCAGGACTGTGGGCTCCTGAGTGAGCCAGAGGTGAGCTCAAACTCCTGTCAAGCCTCTCACCGGCTGGGTGACCTTGGGCACATTGCTTGATCTCTCTGAGCCTCTGTTTTCTCATCTGTAAAATGGGAACGATCACATTTTGTGACACTTCATAGAAATAACAGATGTGCGGTGCTGGGGGAAGATGGCGCTGGAAGCTCTTGGCTCGTGGATGTTAAGTCCATTTTTCAGAGAGCCAAGGGACACACAAAAGTAGCCCAGCTTCTTTCAAAGGCAAGAGGCCAGGTCGGAGCTAGAGGCAGGCTGCCCCTTGCCTTGGCTCTGTCTCCAGGCCAGCCTGCTGGGTGCTGAGTGATGCGGTCCTCCAGGCCGTCCCTCCAGAACTGACGCCGGGTCCTCTGCAGGCACGCGCTGGCCTGTCCTAATATCTCTTCTCGACAGGGACCCCTGCGGTGGGCCTCTGTACCGCCCACTCAGGCCCATATCTGTAAAAACCTGACCAGGCTGTTATTTTCCACAAAGGGTCCCCTCTGGAATTGGCCTCTGGTTCCCATGGCTGGTGACAGAGCTCAGAGCTAGCTTTCAAGGGTGAGGAACAGACAGATGGTGGCAACTGTAGCCAGGGGTGGGTGTTGGTTGCTCAGTCATGTCTGGCTCTTTTTGACCCCTGAAAAGAGTGCTACGGACTGTATCCTGCCAGGCTCCTCTCTCCGTGAGATTTCCCAGGCAAGAATACTGGAGTGAGTTGCCTTTCCCTTCTCCAGGGGAACTTCCTGACCCAGAAATACAAACCCAGGGAGGTGGTGGTTGTTAAACGTATACTCTGAGGAAGGGTGCCCCCTACCCTGGCCCTTCTTCTCCTTCTCTCCTCCTTCAGCAGCCTGCACACCTACTATGTGCACCCTGGGCCTCCCTGATAATCCTTTTACAGACGAGGAAGCCACAGCTCAGAGAGGGACAGTGCTTTTCCCAGGACCACACAGTACAAGAGCAAACAGTTCTTCTGGACACTCAGTTTCACACCTTGGGCCCCACTGCCTCTTCTCTGACCTAATTTTCTCCTCTTCCTCTTGCTGCATTTCCCACCTCCTCCTTCCTCCTCTTCCCTTTCTCTCCTCTCTTCCTGTTCTCTCTCTGGACGTCTCCTGACCCCACCTGCTCTGCCTGTGATGGTCATCATAACACACAAATCAACAGCAGGAGAGAGTGTAGACTCAGCTGCACTTGGTGGCTTTTCCTGAATCCCGGGTCGTGAGCTAAGTCCATCCCGGGTAACATCCTCAGACACCCTAGGATGTAGGCACGTTACTGGATCACTTTACAGGTAAGGACGGGGGACCCGGAGGAGGAAGCTGGGCAGGGAGGGGCTGGGGTCTGAGTTTTGGTCTAGCTGACAGCCGAGACCCCACACTTCATCTTCGTGTGGCATTAGGCGTCCATCCACCACCCCACCCCCAACAAACATGCTTTAAAAATTAAGGTTTAATTTACAAACTACCAAATGCACAAAGTTTAAGCGAGAGCTCAATGCATTTTTACACTAGTCGTTGCCCATGACAACACCCTGGAAATTTCCCTTGTGCCCCACTCAGAGTCCACGATCTTAACCCCAATCAGTGGCCCTGGTGGGAACTGAACTGGAATCCCTACTGTGTCACTTTGAACAAGTTGCTGCACCTGGCCGAGCCTCAGTTTCCTGATCTGTTCAATGGAGCCACTGTTCCTTCTCTCCTAGGCAGGGACAGAGAAATCCTGTCCTAGAGAAATACACACAGGGAAACGGGGGCTTGTGTTAATATGATGAGTATGCCAGAACCTTGGGTCCCCTGCCCCATCCCCGCAGGCCATGAAGCTGATGCTGCCCCCAGGCCCCCCAGCCCCTCTCTGCATCCCCAGACCCCAGCCTAGGAAGAAACCACCCCAACCCTGAGCCAAGCCTGCTTCTCTGGGGAAAGGAGGCATGGTGGCCCCTGACCCTAGCCGTTGCCCGACCCCCAGACCACAGCCTGCAAGAGGCTAACCCCCTCCCTACCGCCCAGTGGCCCGCGCCCCCACCCCTTTGGTTGATGAGGCTGCCCCTGCCCGCACCCATTCATGTATTTTGTATTATAAAATGACTGCCGTCGCCATGGCAACATAAAAGGAGCCGATCTCATTACTGGGGCCCGGACACATTATTTTCTCCAAGGAATTTCTTCTTTTCATTATTTCCCTCCAAAGGTCAGTTATCCTCTCAGGCGGGGCGGGGGGCGGCGGGGGGAGTCCGCGAAAGGTGAGCCGGATTCATGGCAGAATTCCCCTGGCGGAATTTACAATCATTTTGCCTTTTTCCCCTGCTCTAACACCGTTGGAGAGATTTTCTTGCAGCCGAGCTGTTCTCTTTAACCCCTGCAGCCCTGGCAGGCAGGCTGGGCCGCCAGCAGACAGGCCGCTCCTACTGGGAATCTGTGTCTCCTCCGAACCGTCCCCTGAGGCCACCTGACTTTAAGCCCCTAGGACAGGGGAGTCTGGGGTGTGTCCCGTTTGCCATGGAGGACCGGGGACGCGGGGAAGGCTCGGAGATAATTTGGTTTTTCTACTAGTCCTCTCACGGGGGAAAACAAAAAAACACCCCATTCAACAGTCAATAATAGTGACAATAATGACAAGTCACATTGCGCTCTGGAATGTGATATGATGACCTAGAATTTGGCGAAGAATTTGGTTTCAGAGGCAGACAGGCCTGGGTTCAAATCCCAGCTCTGCCACTTCCAGGCTGTGTGATTGATCTCGGGCAAGCTGTTCTGTGTCTCCGCGTCTCGTCTCTAAAACAAGCCTCGTGCTGGAGTCTACCTTACAGGCGACGGGCGAGGATGGAGTGAGATATGTAAATGTATGCAAATGAGCAGGCGCTGTGTCTGCAGCACAGGAAGCAATAAGTATTGGCAACAAATATCTCTAGGTAGAGGTATACGCCAAATCTTGTATATTCAGTTACCCTGTGCATCAGTTACCTAGTGCTGTGTAATAAATCACCCCGAGATTTAGTAGCTTAGAACCGTGTGTGTGTGTGTGTGTGTGTGTGCGCGTGTGTGTGAAAACCATAGTAATTATTTATTATCTTTCATGGTTTCTGTGGATCAGGAATGTGGGAGCTGCTGGGTGAAGGCGGTTTTGGCTCAGGATTGCTCTTGCTGGTTGCAGTCAGATGTTTGGGGCTGTCATCTCTGAAGTATGCCCGGGACAGGGAAGTCTAATTTCAAGATGGCTCATTCACGGTAGGCTGGTTCTCAGGGGCTTCAGTACCTCTGGTCTCCATGTGGATCTATCCTCAGGGACGCTCGAGCGTCCTTACAACACGGTGGTTGGCTTCGCCCAGAAGGGGTGGTCCAAAAGCTATGATGGCTTTTGTGACTAGCCTCAGAAGTCCCACAGCATTGTACCCACTGGATTGTCTTGATCATGTAGACTAGCTCTGATTCCCCGTGGGATGGTACTACACTGAGGCATGGCTAGCAGAAACCAAGGATTACGGGGCGCCTTCTTGGAGGCTGGCTCCCACACACACTATGTCCTTTTCATAGATGATCTAGCTTAATCTTCACAATGAATGTTGGAGGCTGATTTCCATTTTACAGAGGAGGGAATTGAGGCTTGAGAAGCAAAGTGACTCGTCTAAGTCTTGAAGATGTTACAGTATGATTTCAGGTCTGGTTTCCTGAATCCCAACCATTTCTCATGGACCGACTAGGTCTGTTGGTCGGATTCTGCTGGCCTGAAGGGGTGGAGATCTGTTGGGAAGAGAAAGCTTGAGGCGGCCTCAATCTCTCCTGCAGCTGGTCGGGGCAGAGCAGCGCACTCAACAAGTGAAGCCAGTCAAAACACTCCCTCCTGACGAAGCCAGTGGAATCAGTGTGTTTGTAAAGCTGACGGCGTTTTTGTTGACAGGGAAATGTCTATATCACATGGCAACAAATGGCTGGAAGATGCAAAAACGCAGTCAATCATCAGAGATTTTTTTTTACCCCTTCTTTAAAAAATAAAAGCTCTTCAACCACCAAACAGGATGAGTGATGTTTGCATCTTGTTTGCAGATCTTTCTCCCTGAGCTAGCAAGTTCCTGGGGCTCCACGTGGAGACCTGGGAGCAGACCAAGTCAGTTTGAACCAAACAGGGTGGGGTTGTCAGGGCCTTCTTGGGAAGGGGAAAGTTATTGACCTGAGGGAGGAAGGGCTGACCTGAGATGCACTGATGCTCAAGAGTAGAGAGACCTGGGAGCAGGGATGACAGAATATCAAGCTGCTTGTAAGCAACTTGCTTCTTGGGTCAGTTTGGCTATGAATGTCTGGTTGGCTTTGTGAAATATTGCTCAGTGGCTCAGTCGTGTCTGACTCTTTGTGACCCCAGGGACTGCAGCATGCCAGGCTTCCCTGTCCATCACTATCTCCCAGAGTTTGCTCAAACTCATGTCCATTGAGTCAGTGATGCCATCCAACCATCTTATCTTCTGTCATCCCCTTCTCTTCCTGCCCTCAATCTTTCCCAGCGTCAGGGTCTTTGGTGAGTCAGCTCTTTGCATCAGGTGGCCAAAGTATAGGCGTTTCAACTTCAGCATCAGTCCTTCCAATGAATATGCAGGGTTGATTTCCTTTAGGATTGACTGGTTTGATCTCCTTGCTGTTCAAGGGACTCTCAAGAGTCATCTCCAGCACCGCAGTTCAAAAACATCAATTCTTCGGCGCTCAGCCTTCTTTAAGGTCCAATTCTCACATTCGTACATGACTACTGGAAAAACCACAGCTTTGACTATATGAATCTTTGTAGCATTTCCCAAACTCAGATGTACTTAGGATCTCCTACAATAGCTGGTAAGAATACAGGTGCCCAGGGGCCGGCCCCGGAGGCTCTGATTCAGCAGGATGGGGAAGGTGGCCAGGGTATTTGTATTTTTAATACATGATTTCACTTCCCAGAGATATTGATGTGGGTGTTTCTGGGGCGACTCTGAAAAACAGAGTGGTGTGGAAGAAAGGCTCTGCACCCACTACTGCCTTGACCCAGCACACTCCGGGTGGTACATCTGGGCCCGGCTGGGCAAGATCTCCCAGGTGGCTCAGCAGTAAAGGATCTACCTGCCAATTCAGGAGATGCAAGAGATGCAGGTTTGATCGCTGAGTCGGGAAGATCTCCTGATGGAGGAAATGGCCACGAATCCCAGTATTCTTGCCCGGAGGACCCCATGGACAGAGGAGTGTGGCGGGCTAGGGTCCAAGGGGTCCCAAAGAGTTGGATGCGACTGAGCACACAGGCAAGGTTTTCAGGAACCACCTCTGATGCTCTCATAGGCTAGGTCACCGTTGTGACCATCTGTGTCTACCCTTCCCATATTTTGGGGGGGCTCAGTCTTTAAGGGCCACAAAGGGATGTCTGACGTTTGATTCCTCGGCTTGACACCAGTCTTTCAAGTTTGGAAGCTGTTGGTTTCCTCATTCACTCATTCATCTGATGTCTTTTTTTTTTTTTCCCATTCTCCACAGCATGTGAGATCTTAATCCCGGACCAGGGATTGAACCCGTACCCCCTACACTGGAAGGTGGAGTTTTAGCCACTGGACCACCAAGGAAGTCCCTCATTTGATGAGTCTTATTGAGTGCCTACTGTGTGATGGTGGCTGGGGGACACAGCCGTGACTGAGAGGTGTAATCCCTGCCCCCTTGGACCCCATAGTCCAGTGGGGGAGATGGATCAAACGAATCAAGAGACAAGTGGGCGAAATATCTGGAAGTTATAAGTGTCCTAGAAGGGGAAAAAGAAGGGGCTTAGATGGAACATGAGGGGACAGCAACTATACACTGGAGGGCTGGTCAGGGAAGACTTCTCCGAGGACAGGACTCTCAGTCTGAGATCCAAAGGTGAGAGAAGGCTGGTTACATGAAAAGTGCAAGAAAGCTGCTTCTGGCGTGGAGAACAGCATGTGCAAAGGTCCTGGGAACGGCAAGAACTCAAAGCAGTCAAGGCATGGGCAGAAGCCCAGTGTGGCTGGAATCGATTCAGTGAAGGGCCGAGAGCATGGGCTGGTCAGGGGCCTGACCACAAACGGGCTACAGCAGAGTTTGAATTGTATTCTGAGTCTGATGGGGAGTTTTTGGAAGGTGTTACGGTTAGAAGTTAAAGGGCTCAAAGGAGACCATTCTTTGGCTTAAATATCTTCTTAAAATTAATTAATTAAATTATTTAATTAAGGCCCTGGCTGCACAGGGTCTTTGTTGCAGCACATGGGCTCTTTAGTCTTAGTATGTGGGATCTAGTTCCCTGACCAGGGATTGAACTGGGGTCCCCTGTGCTGGGAACATGGAGTCTTAGCCACTGGACCACCAGAGAAGTCTCTCAAATATCTTCTGGCAGGAAAAGTAATATTGTTGTGCCCATTTCCTTGGAAACTCCCAGTAAATGTGTCTGTTACTATTGAACATGACTTAGACCTTAGATGCCACCTCCTCCAAGAAGCCTTCCTTGCTTTTGCTCAGGCAACTTCATATGCATTTCTACCAAAGCGTGATGGATACACAAATATACCACAAGACACCAACATTTGTGGAACTGTAGCCAATGCCCATGTTGCTGGATGGTACACTCCATGTGGGCTCAATCTCATCCTACACCCATGTCTCCTCAGAAGTCTCTTTAACCTCCTGTGCCTCAGTTTCCCTTAACGGGCTGTAAGGAAGAGCAACCTTTGCCAAGCTGGGTTGCTGTGGTACCCGGGTAAGTGGACGCACCAAACTACTCACCAAGTGCTTGGTACCCAGCGATGCTCTCAGGCTGGCTGCACTTCTTACCTACGTACTCAGAGGATATCTACTGAATGAAGGCTTAGAGGGATGCCCCCACTGCACCTGCCAGCCCACCCTTGACAGGAGTTTGGCTCATCAGACACTCCAGCATTGGCTGGCGACGTGTTTAGATTTGCTATCTGGCTGTTCTTTTCATTTCTCAGATTCAGTGTTGGCAGGATACACCCATACACACACTCATACACTTTGGGGGTCCAGGTTGGAACTTATGGTGTCCTGGCCCCTTTGTGGAAGAGCCAGAAGGATCTGGGAGAGGGTCTGGGTCAGGGAAGCGGTGACTCCTGGCTTTCTTTTTTTTTTTAGATTCTTTTTTGAGGCGGATCATTTTTAAAGTCTTTATTGAATTTGCTATAATATTGTTTCTGTTTTATGTTTTGGTTTTCTTGGCCATGAGTCACGTGGGATCTCAGCTCCCTGACCAGGGATCAAACCCACATCCCTTGCACTGGAAGGTGAGATTTTAACCACTGGACCGCCGGGGGCTCTTGATTTGAAGGAGCAGAATGTGTCCCTTGGGAGGGGACAGGGTTGCAGAAGCACTTAGTTTTCACAGAGCTTGGTACTCTCTATATCCATCTGTCTGTCCACCTATTAGACAAATATTCACTGAGCCCTGATTGCCTCAGCACTGAGGACCCAGCGGCGAATAATGCAGAAGCCACGCCTGACCTCGCAGAGCTGACTTCCCATCCAGGATGGAAAAAGAGCCAATGCTTTGTGAGGATCTCTAACATACCGGGAACTCTTGACATGGTTTTTCTGCTTGTAACCACCCAGGGTTGGTTTGATCGCCTCACTTTCTAGTACCAACATGAGAGCGTCAGAGAGGTGAGGGCTGCTGCCCAAGGTCACCGGCTTGATCACACCGGAACTTGGACCAGGCTTATTGGATTTTCCTGCTCATTCCTTCTACAGAGAAAATTATCTTCCTTACTGCCACCCTCTCTTCGGGGAGGAACCCCCCACACACTGATCCAGCCCACACAAGAGTATCAGCTTGTCAGGAGAAACCCCGGGTCTGCCTCTTCTTGGAGAAGACCTGTCCTTGCTGAAGGATAAGGTTTCCATTTGGCAGCTCCGCATACCAGGAGCCCCAAGCTAGTCAGCGAGGGAAGTAGAGAGTCTTCTGTGGGACTACAGACGGGGTTCTGGGTGACATCCCCGTGGTCCAGTGATTAAGACATCACCTTCCAGAGCAGAGGGTGTGGGTTCAATCCCTGGTTTGGGGAGTCAAGATCCCAGGTGGCTTGTGGCCAAAAACCAGAACATAAAACAGAAGCAATGTTGTAGCAAATTCAATAAAGACTTTAAAAATGGTTCACATTAAAAAAAAAGTACCTTTAAAACAAAAAGCAACTTGGAGATTGCCATTCTCCTCCTCCCTGTGGTAACCTTAGTCCTGACCTGGAAGGCAGGACCTATGTCTCCTCCGTCCTGGTTCCCTACAGATCCCACGTGCTGCCTAATTAGTAGCAAGGGCATCGCATAAGGCCGTCAGGCAGAATCCATTGCACCATCTTCCCCCTTCCACACACTGGTTAATCCCCATCTCCCAGGAAGCCTGCACTGAGTGCCCCGAGCCCAGGGACCTCACCTTCCTCTCTTTGACTCCAACGAGCCCAGACCCTTTGTAGCACCATCTGTATCACCACCCTTCTCCTTTCCTTTCCCCTCCCCCTCCTTTCACTGGCAAATGTGATTTAAATATCTACTGGGATAAAGTGCACACTGGTTAAGGGTAGAACCTCTGAGTTAGGAGCGCCTGGGCTTGGACCTCAGCTCTGCCACTAGGTCTGTGGCCCTGAACGAGCCCCGTTCCTGCCCCGAGCCTCACTTTTTCCATCTCTAACATCAGAGGGTTATTCTGAGCACTCCATTTGTTGTTCACTTGCTCAGTCATGTCTGCCTCTTTGCATCCCCACAAAAGGTAGCATACCAGGCTTCCCTGCCCTTCACTATCTCCCAGAGTTTGCTCAAACTCATGTGCATTGAGTCGGTGATACCATCCAACCATCTCATCCTCTGTCGCCCTCTTCGCCTCCTGTCCTCAATCTTCCCCAGCATCAGGGTCTTTCCCAATGAGTCAGCTTTTCTCATCAGGTGGCCAAACTATTGGAGTACTCCATAAGATAGAATTTAGAAATTTCTCCCATTTCATCTACTAATGGGGAGAAGCTGGAGGACTTTAGAAGCCAGGAAGAAACTTGCTTTCTCAAGTAGAGCTCCTGATGACCACTAAGAGCAGGTGAAGATCTGTGAACAATGACTCTTATTTTGGCATCAGGGAAAAATTTGCAAGAATGCCTATTGCATATTTACTGCCAAAGAAGGGATCAAGGCACATGAAAGACAGTCTCATGAGGCGTGTGTCTGGGCCTTCTCTCCTGAGCCCGAGCATCTTCCCTGTGTAGTCCTCGACATTCTTGGGACACAAGCCTCAGGCTCCTAAGAACTTTTGTTGGATAGATCTTGTTAACCGCCCTCTGTTTCTTAGTATTCCTGCCAGGGCCCATCTGTCTGAGAAGGCCCATCAATCAGGAAGTTGTATCAATAATCCAGATACTTCTTTGGAGTAGTGTTTTTTTTTTTTTGGTTTTTAATGGATGTTGAGAATTTGTTCTCATTAAAGTTCCAAAGTCCGTGCCGGAGCAGTCAGCTTACAAAAAACACCGTGAGCGCTAAAATTTGCTTCTTTTTGATTTAGTCTCTTGCTAGCTTGAAGGACTGGATTTTATAACAGGTCAATTTCAGACCATTTGATATTGATATATGAAGATCCTTAGGGATTACTGAATGCATTTTTCATCCAGCTGAGATAGCATCATATAAGGAAAATGGGATTGACTGTTAAGTACAAATTGAAAAAGACATGGTCATTTAAGATAACTCCTTATCTGTATACAAGGAAATAGTATCAGGGAAATAGACCACCAGTTGACAGAAATAAATTTCACCTTGGACTCCCCCTCCACATGCCTCCTTCACTGCTGTTCACACTTGTCGGGATTATTCAATTATTCTGAGAGTCCTTTCCCGGGGCCCCTTTTAGAGGATGTTGTCTGTGAGGAGGATTCCCTGCTGCTTTGTTCTAGAAGGAAGTGTTAGCTAGGAGGAGCGGGGACCATTCACAGAGCAAGCTTTGGAGAGCTTGGAGCGGGGTAGCATCAGTCTGGAATGTGGCAGGTCTCCCCAGCAGAGCCCCTGACGGTGAGCTAAGAGCAGGTGAAGAGCTGAGAACAATGATCATGCACTTTTCTTCTCATCCACCAGGTTCACTCACAGGACCCTTGGAGGGGTCTTTAGCCAAGCAGGGCCCCTCGCCAGCTGACATATCCAGCACTGGGAAACTTCCTGAATTTAACCCAAGCAGAGTGGGTTTGAGGTCACTTGGAAAATTCCCCAGATTTCTAAATATCCCCTTTGCCGTGGAAGGGGCAGCTGGGAGCTTGTGTCTGATCTAGACATCAGCGCGTGGACCTGTTTCTTCTCCGGCTTCTCCCCACTCTCCAGCTCCTGGGCTAGAGGCTGGATAAATGGGGCTGCTGCTTCTCTTTCTTCCTTGGTCCCCCCTGCGAGGCTGGGCTGGGACCTTCCAAGTTGGTGGGTTCCTGAGAAGCACAAGCTTGGGGCAGGGGTCTCCCTTGCCCACAAGTGAGCAGAGGCCATGCTCCCCTCACTCAGTGGGAGTCAACATCAGAAATTCCCTTGATTCCACTGAGGAAAGGGGTCTCAGAGCCCCAAAGAAAGCCAGGGAACCTTAGGCCTAAAAGTGAGCCCCAACCTCAAGGCTTCCTGAGGACCTACTATGTGTCAGATGAACCACTGCCAGGAAACTCTGAGCACGATGTGATGAAAATCAGACCAGTCCCTTCATATGTACGATTTTTGTTAGAACTTACAGCAAGCTGAACATCACCACCTCCAGTTTACAGTTGAGGAATGTGAGGCTCAAAGACAAAAGGCAACTTGAACAAATCACACAGATAAGTTGTGGAGGAATAAGAATTTAAATCTGAGTTTGTTCAACTCTGAAAGAATCCATCCATTCATCCCCCTATCTACTCATTCATTTATCCATCCTCCTATCCTCCCTTCCTTCCTCCCATCCTCCATTCCTGCCTCTCTTCTTCCCATCCACCAATCCATCCATCCATGCTTCCATCCATCCACCCATCCATCCATCCATCCATCTATTCATCTATCCATCCATCTGCCCATCTGCCATCCATCCATCTATCCATCCATCCATCCATCCATCCACCTATCCATCCATGCATCTATCTGTCCATTCATCCATCCATCCTTTCACTCATCCATCCCTCCCTGCATCCATTCATACATCCACCCTTCCATCCAGCCACCCACCCATCCATCCATCCACCCATCCATCCATCTATCCATCTATTCATCTGTCCATCCACCTGCCCATCTGCCATCCATCCTTCTGTCTGCCCATCCATCTGCCCATCCATCTGCCCATCCATCCATCCATTCATACATCCTTCCATTCATCCATCCCTCTATCCATCCTTCAATTCATCCATCCCTCCATCCATCCATTCATCCATCCATCCCTACCTCTCTCCTTCCCTCCATCCACCCATCTATCTGCCCGTCCATTCATCCTTCTACTTATCCATCCCTTCATCCATCCATTCATCCATCTATCCCTCCCTCTCTCCCTCCATGCATCCATACATCTATCTGCCGATCCATCCTTCCATTCCTCCATCCCTCCCTCCATCTATTCATCCATCCATTCATCCATCCATCCTTCCATCCATCCATCCAACCACCCATCCATCCATCCATTCATCCATCTACCCATCCATCCATCCATCCATCCATCCATCCAATCACCCATCCATCTACCCATCCATCCATCCATCCATCCATCCATCCAATCACCCATCCATCTACCCATCCATCCATCCATCCATTCATCCTTCCATCCATCTATTCCTCCAGTTTCTCTCAAGTACCTGCCAGGCAGTAATCATCCTTAATCATTAAAGAAGGGACCTAGGGATGTTCCCAGGTCTGACCGTCAGTCACCACAAGTGGACCGTGCTGGGGGCCCTCGTCTAAGCTTGCCAACAGGAAGCAGTGGGAAGGAGGCAAGGAGTGTCTCCCACCCGGCTTGGGGACCAGGGCCAGGCAGCAGAGCTTCCACCTGGGAGACGGGGTGTGTGGGGAGTGGGGTGGGGAGAGGCTGGTAGAAGGAGTTCATTTCCCCCTCCCAAGAAACTTACATGCAAACTCCTCACCAGCCTGTAACTCCTGTCTACCTGTCAATATGCCCGGGGCATGGAGCCAGTTCTTCCCGAGGCCGTGAATCACAGCACTCGACTTTCTGATACTAATAACATGCAGCCTGTCTCAGAGATGGCTTGGGACCGTCGCCATAGGGCCAGTCTGTACGGTGTGGAGCATGGATGGGAAGGGTAGGGGGACAGTGCAGGTGGCCCTTCTGGGAGCCGGCAGCATCTCAAGAGGCTCTGAGGGAACTTCCCTGGTGATCCAGTGGTTAAGAATTCGCCTTGCAATGCAGGGGACGTGGGTTCAATCCCTAGTTGGGGAACTAAGATCTCATATACTGGGGGAGCAGCTAAGCCCAGGTACCACAATTAGAGAGTCCCTGCACCACAAGGAAAGATTTGGCTTGATGTGACGAAGATCCCACGTGCTGCAACTAAGGCCTGATGCAGCCGAAAAAATAAATAAATATTAAGGAAAAAGAGGCTCTGGGCTCTCAATGAGGGGGGGAATCCCAGATCCATCAAAGATGAGTCCTGAATCTACTCAGAGGCTGGACGATGACCATGGGGAATACCCTGGGGGGCGGCTCTCATGGCTGTCCTCAGGACCCCTGGACGGTCCAGGCTGCCGGCTGCAGCAGGGCTGGACAGATGGGCTGGTGAGTCTGAGCTGGTCAGAGTCTGGCCAGAGGTTGGGTGTGTTACTAGCACCTCTCACACTTGTGGCATCTGCTCAACCTCACCCGGGAGGTCCCATCCGGTCCAGGCCTTCTTAGAACCTTTCCACTGCAGACAGCGATGCTTTCAAAGCATTCATGAGCTCAGCCACTCCTACCCCAGCCTCTCTCCTGCAATGCTGCCCTGGCTCTGTTCACCCCAGGGACATCGCCTTGTCCATTCTGATAGGGGAGTGACGACATTTCATGGTGGTTTGAATTTGCATTTTCCTAACTGCTCATGATCTCTTGCTCCGGGCTTTTAAAAAATGTTTGGAGCCACTATTGGGTCCCACTGGCCCATTTCACAGATGAGAAAAAAGAGGCCCAGGAATTGAAACAGACTTGCCCAGCTGCAGCTGGACCCCCTCAGGCTTCATCCTGATTCCTGGTCATACCCTCTTAAAAGAACTCTTTAAAAGTATGCTGGGACTTCCCTGGTGGTCCAATGGTTAAGACTCTGCCTTCCAATGCGGGCGGGGGCGGGGCTGGGGGGCTTCTATTCTATCCCTGGTCAGGGAACTAAGCCCCCATAGGCCAAAATAAAAAAAATAGAAATAAAAAAATAAAGTGATGCTTACTTTCGCTTGGAGGTGCAGAAGGTGCTCTTTTGATATTCTAACTGACTGCGTGTGCTGCGTCCTGTCCCTCTGTCTTCTTGCCTATCTGGAGAGCCGGCGATGGGAGACTGGTAGTCACATCAGAACTTCGCCGGACGTCCGTCGAACCGCAGCCTGTGACTCACCATCGTTACAGACCTGGGGCCCTCCTAAGCCATCCAGATTACAATGGTGAGGTCTGGACAGCGAGGGCGCTGCTGGACACTAATTCCCAGAGGAAGACAGGACAAGGATGGGTCACTAATCTCCACCCTGAGAAAAACAGGCGGCCCCCCGTGAGGTCTGAGGCCAGCGCTGGCCGGGCTGAGCCCTAGGTCAGTCTTAACGCCCCCAGAGGTCCCCTCCTGCCTCCACTCACACCCCCGCCCTCTGTTCCCCACCTCCAAACTCTCCACTCCCCACACAACGTCTTCTCCCCTCCTTGGCCTCCCAGATCTATGTGTGTCTTATTTAATCTTATTTTATTTGGGGAGAAGGTCGCATCCAGAAGACCCGGGAAGGATGGAAACACAGCATCTGTGAAGGAAGGACGGCTGCAAAGAGAACACACAAAAATTTTTTTTTTAAAAGCATGGTAATAAATGCTATTCAAAAAGAAAAGAGAAAAGAAAAACTCACCCCACAATCTCTGAAAAACACAGCCCATTGAAATGACAAGCCGAAAATCATTTGCTAAGCGCCGAAACTGGTCCCTTTGTCACCCAAATCCCTCTGTTGACAGTTACCTTTCAATCCTGCAATTGTGGGGAAAGGCTGATTTTTATTCAATGTTCTATTCACCCTGCGTATTAATGAAAAGGGGGAAGGAAAAAAAAAACTTGTAAGAATGGTGTTTAATAGGCTGATGGACAAGCCGTCTGGATTCGCCGGCCGAGTGCCTCTTATCAGAGGCTCGCAGTGGGGCTGACGCGGGCGCCCCGTCCCAGCGCGACTTGGCACACCCACCCAGACTCTCGGCCCCTGCCACCGAAACCCCGGGATGGATGGACTGGCTTTTATCTTTAATATTTTTAAAAAGTGGGGAGCTTGATGATCTTTTCTCCTTACCAGGGAGGAGGGGACAGGACATGACCTGACCCTGTGATTCAGACGTGCACTAATTGGGCACCTGCCATGTGCCGAGGGCTGTGCTGGGCGCCGGGTGTGGCGCGAGCGAGGCAGTGCCCCCAGGCTGGGGCAGAGGCTGGCAAACCAGGCATTTTGCCTGAGCTAGGCCAGGTGTCAGAAAAGGTCAGGGTGGCCCCCACTGACTCTGGGGAAACCACGTACCCCAAATTGCTTTCTCACGTGCCCTCAAGGCGGAGGCCCCAGGCTCACACCAGCAGGCGGGGGTTTGGGGCATCACCGTGCCTGGTGGGTTGCAGGAGGTGGAGACAGAGAGACTTCCCTGATCAGTTCTGTTCTGAGGCCATGGGGGATGCTAAGACTGAACTATACAGGTGGGATCCTGACCCTGGTTTGAATCTTGACTCTTCCACACACTTCCTGCAGGCTTTGGGCGAGTCCGTCCTCTTTGCTGAGCCGCTGTCTCCTAGCCTGTCACTTGCGGGTGGTGACATCGTTGAAGTCAAGTTGTTGGGAGAATGTTACCGATTCAAGGTTTACATCTCTACTCCCAGGTTCACATGCCGAAGCCCTGAGCTCCAGGGTTTGGAAAACTTTACCCTCTCCCATTCCTGGCCGCCCTTTCTCCCTTCCTCTTTTCATTTCTTGGTTTTCTGGCCTGGATTAAACTAGCGGAGTTTAAGAAGGAGAACGTTTGTGACAAGGAAACCGGCTCCCTGGCTGGGTGGTGAGCTCCCCATCACTGCAGGGCTGGAAGTGGAAGCTGGACGGCAACTTGATGAGGACGTTCTGGTGACGTGGGGCTGGGCCACAAGGATTCGAGGGGCGTGGACCTACTGCCAGCCTGCTTGCCCAAACTGGAAACTGCGTGTGCACCGGCCTGGCCTGTTTTGTCCCCCGCGTGCCACGCCCAGCTCTCAGGCCTCATACCCCGGGTCACCCTGGAATCCTCTCCACTCACACTCAGCCCTTCGGCGAGTCCTGACAACTCTGCCTTTAAAACGCTCCAAGCCCACCAGCTCCCCTTCATCACCCCTTCATCTGCAGCGGCCCGTTCACTCATCTCTCTGCCTCTCCCTGGGGCCCCTTCAGCCTTTCCTCGCCACAGAGCAGAGTGCAGCCTGGATTCTGTTTATCCGATCCCCTGGGTCTGCCTTGTCCTCTGCAATGGTTTCCACCATGGAACCCTTCTCAAAATCCCACTCCTCTCATAGCATCTCGTACCTGGCCCCATGCTAGTCCCTCCATTCCACTACCCTGGAACTCTTGCCATTTCTCGAACATGCCAGCTCTGTTCCCTTTGGCCAGGCTAGTCCCTCTGCCTGGGACACAGTTCTCTCTGGTCCCCACAGGGCTGCTCTCTCTCCATCTGGGCTTCTGCCAAAAGCATTTTCTCCTTCCCTGACACTGTCCGTGTCCCCAGCACTATCTAACCCCTCCTTCAGCTCAACGTCCCTGCTCGGCACGTGTCCCCACTTCATACTCCATATTCGTCTGATCCATCGTCGTCTGCCTCCCATGCTGGCCGTGAGAGCCGGGACTGTCCACCTGACTGCCATGGTGTCTCCAGATGGACTGGAGATGGACGGGTGGCCTCCCCCACTGTAGTGGGGATCATCTCTGAGCCTCATCCCAGGACTTGTATCCTCCCACCTCCTGATTCAGAACACAGGGTTACTGCATCCTTTCCCCGTGTCTTCTGAAAACCAGCATGTCCTAGGCAGCGATGACAAGTAGCAGCCACTGCTCCTCTTGATTGTTCACTCACTCACTCAACAAACATCTACTGTCAGGTATCAGGCAGGCCATGAACGAACGTATGGAACTCAGTCATGAAAATGACAGACACAGAGCTGACATTTTTAATGGGGAGAGAGAGATAAGAAAAAGTAAATTAATTTAAATGATGATACCAGGGACTATGAAGAAATACAGATGCTGTGGTCAAGGGGACAGTCAGGGAGGACTTCTTGGAGGTGGCATCAAACGTGGAGAAGGCCTGTATGAAGTGCTGTGCTGGCAGGGGACAGGAGGGGGTGCTGCTGAGGCAAGGGAAGCAGGAGCCAGATGGTAAAGAAGCTTCACCCATGTGAGGCACTGCAGGGGACCTCGGATACTTTTAAGAAGGACCTAACACCACAATAAGTTTGAGTGGGTGCCCAGGGGATGCCGAACGGGTGAAAGAATGAATGAGCTATTTGAGTTGGTGAACAAGCACCACCTCAACTTTGTGGTCCCCTGGGGTTCAGGGTCCTGCCCTCTTTTATCCACCTCCCACAAATCAACCTTACCTGGCAGGTGACCCCCTTTGAAAGGTACCGCCTGCATCATTTTGGAGGTAGGTGTTGTCTTCTGCTAGTGCCTCGACTTCACCACCAGGATGAGCTAGGCCCCAGTGGGGAGTCTCTTCAGGGAGCTAAGCAGGAAACCCTCCTGGGACACAAGGAGCTACCCGCTCCCAGCCTCCCTGGAATGGAGCGATCATCCAGACAGTCATTTGTGTTTTGGGTCCCCCTCCGCCTCCTTCCCTCCCCTCCACTCCACTCTGATCGCTGACAACGCAGATTTTAATATATTCACATTGGCAGAGCTATTTGCATTCAGATGCAATTATGAGGCAAGACCCAGACTCCTCAGGGGGGTTGTGGAGTGGGGGGAGGATATGCCAATACTCTTGGGGGGTGGGGGGCTCTGGGAAATGTGGTCCAGGCTGGGATGAGCTCTGTACCCTTGCTTTCCAGGCATCAATGTCTGGGCTGGTACAGCACCCTCTCCCCAACTCTGAGCTGGAATTGAACTGGATTATTTTGTTCATCCCAGGATGGGGAGCGGTGTGGGTGTTGGTGGAAATGGGACCAGGACAGTGTTTTTCCAGCTCCCACTATGTGCCAGGCACTGTGCTGGGCCCTCGGGAGTTTACATTTTTGTGGAAGACTTAGACAAGAGCAAATTAGCAGCTAAATAAACAAGAGCACATTGGAAAAAGTGTGACATGAGAAACCACATAGGTGAAGTGACAATCTTTGGAGATGTTTCCCTAGATACAGTACAGAAGGCGGGTGGGGAAAGTTGATTGCAAAAATGTGCCCAGTCTTTCAATGTTCCCTGTAGCCATTTCCCCTCTCAATGCACCTTTGCATCTCAACCCATCAAGAGCGGCATTTATTTCCTACCCCTGCAATCTGGACTTGGTCATGGGACTTGCTTTGGTCAGCAGGATGTGGTATCAGCAATACAGGACCATCTCCAACCAGAGGCCTCCAGGAACTTTGTACATTTCTGCTTCTTCTCTTGGAACCCTACCACCACCTTGATTATGAGCCTGGGTCCTCTGCTGGAGGTTGGAAGTCTGATAGAGCAGAGAAAAGCCATCCCAGTCAAGGTTGGCCTAGACAAGACAGAACACGGCTGATCTGCTGACTGACCTCAAATGCAGTGATCATTTTATCAGTCCAGATCAGTAGGACTACCCACGTAACCTGCTGACGTGTGGGCTAAACAAATGCCTGCTTTGAGCCATGACATCTGAGATGTTTTGTTATGCAGCGGTAGCTAACTGATGCAAAAGCTCCCTCTGAATAGCATTTCATCTGAGATCCAAAAGATAAGAGATGCAGTGAGATAGCTAACCCCCAATGAAGGAAAAACTTAAACTGATTCTAGAAAGAAGTATTCCCAGTGTGGAAAGGCAATGAACTAACCCCTAAGCTAACAATGAGCTTAAAGTCTCCCCCACAACAAGTTAGCCCACCCTAGGGGCTGGTGGTGAAAGGCAGAGCCCATCCGGTTAACCCATCCCAACTGCCACCTCTATTGTTGAGGAGAGTTAGCCTTTTACTTCATTGTCTCTGGAGAATGAATACAGTCTTTGCACTTGTTAAACTTTCTGCTTGGGACCCTTCTTGTCTAACAGTCTGGTTAGCCTCCTCTTGTTTAAAAATTCCATTTTGAATCAGTATCACGTTCAGGATCAAGATCATCAAGGTACAGAACATGCTGAAAAGCTCCCTCCCGGGGCTGTCCTCCAGCCTCCAAGACCCCTCCTCCCAAGCAAACCCTGTGTTCAATTGGCATGAGTCCTTTCAGAGACATTTTTTGCAAATGTAATCAAATACTACAAAAGATTACACTTGATGCTTTTCCCGCAAAATCTGCTATGCTCACTGTGTCTTTCCTCACTCTCCATGACTTGGAAATCTTCCATGTCAGTAAATAAAGGGCCTCTGCGTTCATTTTACACAGCTGTATAGTACTCCATGGTGTCATTGCATCATCATCTAAGCGTCTAGTCCCCTACTGATGGACATCTAGGTTGTCTCCATTACTATTTTGCCATTATTTAAAAGGTTCATTGAGTAACCTTATACATCTATGTGTGTATATGGGAGACTCTCTCTAGCATAAGTGCCAATTTATTATATTGATAGATTTTATCTAATTATTCCCCATAGAGGATGCCAAGGGACACTCTTCCACCAGAATATGAGAAAGGCCTGACTGACCCCTCATCATATTTAAGATTATGAACAGTTGCCATCTCCTCCAGGAAGGCTTCTCAGACTTTTCGTTCAGCTCATGAGCCTCAACAGGGTCCCAGCCTCAGTGCCAAGTTGGTGGTACCCTGTACTGCGGTGGTCTATTTGCTTTTTTGTCCCCATTATCAGACTAGGAGTTCCCTGAGACCAACCTTTACTTATCAAGAAGTCCTCAGGCCCACTCAGGTCCCAGCACAGGGCTGAGGTCTGAGTAAACACCGGTTTCCTTTCTGTGTGCCCCAGGGACTGGGGTCCCCAGGGCGGGCTCCCTCTGTTTACCCTTGGCTGCAGTGCCTCAGGGATGGAGGTTCAGCCTCTGCCCCTGACACTTGCAGGCCACCCTGTGTGCTGGCACGGAGCCCCTTCCCCCATCGCTGGGGCCTCCGCCCTCTCCCTTGAACAAATAATAATTGTTAGAAAAAGGCCGGTGGATAAATTATTATCCTGACCCTCATTCCAGTGCAAAAAACTTTTGCTAGCTGCCAAGCGAAAAGTCAAAATTTGCATTTAAATAGAAAACGTTAGGCCAGCTGAACAGGGAGGCCAGTACCCCCAAGAGGCCCCTCCCAGATGGATGGGGAACGCGGTCACCCACCCCTCCCCAGGAACCCAGCAAGCAGCAGGGGAAACCTTCAGGGTCTGAGTCGAACTGATTTTTTTCTGTGGTTTGTGGCCCCTTGCAGTCTACTCTTTCCAGTTCCTGCCAAGGTTCTGCAAAGGCCCTGTGGTCCAGCCAGATAGACTTCTTTGATGCCCTCTATACAACCCACCATGAACTGGAGTCTCCTTTCTCCCAGCCCACTGTAAGCAGGTAACCACAAACATTAAGGGCAGGTAGAGACTTCATGGGTCACGTGATGTGGAACATTTGGAGCATGGTTTTAAAGCTGGACAGTCAGGGCTGGGGGCTTGGCTATTTGCGAAATCATAGCTTCTCTGAGCCTCAGTACCTCTGTTTGCCAGTGATGGATAACAATGCCTTCTTGGCTAGGGACTTCCCTGGTGGTCCAGTGGCTTAAGGCTCTGTGCTCCCAATGCAGGGGGCCCAGGTTTGATCCCTGGTCGAGGAACTAGATCCCACGTGCTGCAACTAAGAGTTTCCACGCCACAGCTAAAGATCCCGCATGACGAAACGAAGCCCCGGCGTAGCCAAATAAATAAAAATAAAAAGTTGAGTTATTTTATTTTTATTATTTATTTATTTTGACCATGCCATGGGGCAGGAGGGATCTCAGTTTCCGGAACCAGGATCAAACCCACATCCCCTGCTGCATAAGTGTGGAGTCTCAACCACTGGACCGCCAGGGAAGTCCTCCGGGAACAGATTTCTAAGTTGAGGGAACAGCATGGGTGAGGCTGTAAGAAGAGAGAGAAGCTGAGTGTCCAAGGAATGGCCTGGACCCCAGAGGGATGGACGGATGGCAGGTGGGGAGGCAGGGAGGAGGGGAGGAGGAGGAGGGCA